>NC_134462.1:7879962-8624129 GCF_047948215.1 Lycorma delicatula
TGTTTATATTATTCATTTTTGTGACATTTATTGCTATGGTGATTAGCCATTAGTTTGATTCCATCCAAAGGAAATTGCAAATCGTTTTTTTTTTTTAATTTGTTGATTTATTAGTGCAATATTATTTAAATTTCTCATATTTAATGGTACTTTCCCTTTACATTATAATAGTTTTTATTTTCTAGGGTTCCAGTTCATAAGATATTACATATATTGTAAAACCATGACGTTAGGAAATGGGTTTTACAGCCTTATGAGGTTCTGCGTGTATTATTATTTTGTCAGTTTATTTTAAAAGATTGATTTGTTGTAATAATTTTTTAAAAACTTGTTTTCCATAGAGATGGACATCAAAATTGAATGGTAACATCTCTGTGTTTCATTCAGATAATTCTGGGTAAAATTTTCATTAGCATTGGTATTCTTCACATGTTACATAATTCATTTATGTTAAAAAGAAAAAGAATTAGAAGGGAAGCGTATTTGTTGAACTGAATAAATAAATGCTCAAGTCATTAGCCAGTAAATACAAATATATGCCATTATTTGAATAAACAGAAACTACATTGAATATTATTTAACTCAGGTGATCTCAATCATCAGTTTATTAAATGTGGCTTCAACCATTGAAATTCTTTCCATATTTGATAATTTTTTAACTTTTATAGTGTTATTATATGGGGTGATTCCAGGTATTTTGGAATAATCGGGTTATAAGGAATGTAACTTATTGTTTCACTTTGTAACCATTATGGTCTGCTTTATTATATTTTAACAATAAAGAATTAATATAAATGTATTACCTGCACTACATTATAGCTGTTAGATTGCATTGTGTTCAGTGCAAAATAAGGAATTTTTTTATGAATTAAATAAATAAATATGGATTAAAATTAAATAAAAATTTTATCAATTTTATTCATGAAAAAAAATCCTTAAACAATTCATTTATTGTACTTTTATTTATACAATTCATTATTACTTATTGTTTAAAATGACACTTATTATTTAAAATTCTTAAAAAATGAAACTATAAAAATTAACCTAATTAATTATACATAAAGACTAGTTAAGTAATTTTATAATATTATATACATGTTAATAATTCAAGTTATGTTGAACATGTAGATCACCATAACTTACACAAGAAAATATAAAAAGAAAATTGTGCGAATAAAATAAGGAAGTCAACAAAAGATTCAGTTTTACTTTTCTTTCATGGTTTGATCGATTAACCAAGTCATGACAATCGTTGTGTGAAATTGTTAAATTGCATAAAATTTTTATTGTCATACCTTGCTTATCCAGACAGAATTTAACTGGAACAATTGTACATCTACCTGCTTCTCCTTGTTTATATTTTTAATCAAAATCTTTTTTTCACTTCTAAAATAATATAATAATCGCCTATACACTTCCATTATTTGTTAAATTTCCTTTATCTTTATAAATAAAAAAAAAGAAATAATTTATACTAGAATATTTTCCATTGTGTTCTATATTTTTTTAAGAGATATTATCATGAATCTTGAGAAACCATTGCAATTAATTGAATATAATTAATAAAAAAAATGTAACAAATCTAAAAACATAAAAAATATTAATGTTAAGTAAGAGAACATTTTTTTCATTATATTATATTTTGTTCAAGTCTTCCCAAATCAGCTGATTTGGAAGTCGAGAGTTCCAGCATTCAAGTCCTAGTAAAGCCAGTTATTTTTACACTGATTTGAATACTAGATCGTGGATACCGGTGTTCTTTTGTGGTTGGGCTTCAATTAACCACACATCTCAGGAATGGGTGAACTGAGAATGTACAAGACTACACTTCATTTACACTCATACATATCATCCTCATTCAACCTCTGAAGAATTATTTAAACGGTAGTTACCAGAAGCTAAACAGGAAAAAGAAAGGTTTTAATACCTATCCGACCAGGTTGGCCAAATCGTTAAACTCGCTATCACAAATCAGCTGATTTTGAAGTAGAGAGTTCTAAGGTTCAAATCCTAGCAAAGGTAGTTACTTTTATATGGATCTTAATACTAGATCGTCGATACCGGTGTTCTTTGGTGGTTGGGTTTCAATTAACCACACATCTTAGGAATGGTCAATCTGAGACTGTACAAGACTTCATTTACATTCATACATATCATTCTAAGTTCATCCTCTGAAGTAATACTTACGGTGGTTCCAGAGGCTAAACAGAAAAAAGAGAGAGAGGTTATAATACCTTGCACAATTACTGAAAATCACGTAACACTGACAAATCAGAATAGAAGTTAAATATTTTTGCTTTTACTGTATGTGGTAACTTTTAACTGTATTGCATATAACAGTATAACAGTGTAGTTAGCAAAATAGCTGCTGCGATATAAAACATAGTGTCATCTAAATTAGCTATCATTCTGTTCAATTCTTAGCTATGGTCAGACACTTTTTCTTTATTTTCAACTTCTGTTTGATGGATAAAGGGTGCTAGGAAAGTTTTTGTAATATGAGTTTATTTTTTATAATAATTTCCACTACATATTATATACTTCTTCATCCTTCGAAACCGGTCTTTAAAGAAACCCTGCCTTGTTTCATCAGAGATCTGCGCATACTCATCATCTCAAACCCTTAGGAGGTCATCATTGCTCATAAAATTCCACCCTTTCAGTCTGTTATTCACCTGGTGCAACAATGAGTAGTCACGTGGAGCGAGGTGAGAACCGTAGGGATGGATAGTGCTGTAATAATTTTATTCCAATGGTAGCCAAATGCTCACCCTGATGTGCTGGAACATTATTGTAGTGAAGAAACTATATGTCCCTCCCTGAGTTTAGACACAATTTCTTCAGAGCTCAACAGCTTTAGGCAGGCATTCCTCAATATACCACTTCTTTGTAACTATCTTCAGAGTATCCAAAACATCTCATTCTAAAACACCTGTCATCCCAAAAATATGCCTACCATTCTCTTCTTCATTGATTTGGGTTTTCATACAGCCATGGGCTCCTTTGCAAACCCACACCTTGTTCTGAGCCTTAGTCCAGGTGTCGTAATAGTACAGCCAGGTTTCATCATCTGCTACAATACTGTTCAAATAGGCAGATTTCCCATTTTCAAACTTTTTATCATTTCTTGGTACCAATAAACACAACACAGCTGATCATCAGTCAAGTTACATAGCACTCAAAGGGTACAAAACTTTCTAACGAAGGTGATCTCTCTGAATAGCATGAACTGGTGATGCAGTAATATCCAAAGACATATATATTTGGAGGTTGGTCACACACCTGTCTTGTTTCAATCATTTTTTTGTACTTCACACCAATGTTTTTCCCTCAGTCACAGACAAAATCAACTTGACCTTGAAACATCTTAAAGCCAAAATTTCCTCTTTCACATTCTTGGTACCACCTAATATTGTTATATGATGAGGACAAACCTCTCCAAACACAAGAGTCATTTCCTTTAAACCCTGATACACTCTTAACCCATGTGCAAAATTACCCAGTATTTAGGTTTTGACCATGACATCACTACCTCTTTTCACTAGTGCAGCTAAGAAACAAACGATATTGAGGTAGTGACTAGAGCGGCTACAGTGTAGGTTAGAACCTGTCTAAACATGTACTAACTTGCGATGATCCGTTTCGTCATAGTGCAAAACTTTTCTAGTGCTCTTCGTATAAAGAAAAGTATGCCTAGAATCTAATAAGAAATACAATGGCATATCTTATACTAAAAGTTTTCATAATAAAAACTCCAGGTATTTAAAAAAAAACAGTTACTTCTATTATTCTTATGAAGTGATTTGACCATTGTACTTTAATATAAATGCTATACTTTTTATCATTTGGTATTTTAACTAGTTTGATTTGGTGGACATTTTAATTTCTTTCTATTCATCGATCTCTTAAACAGCATACATCTTGAATTATATAGTTCATGTATTTTAATATTAATCTTTTGTTACTGTTTTTATTGTTTACACTTGTTTTAATTCCAAATTCAGCAACCTTTGTTGTATTTCTATTTGGCTCACCTTTATTTACAAGATGTTTCTCAAAATCATGTTAAAACATTTTCATTTCATACTCAATTTTCACCTACATAATAATTTCAGTACTTCTGTAGTATTGTATTTAAAAAGTCTACATTCTTGTTTTTTTCCTGTTGACCATGTTTCACTTACATGAAATAAATTTATTTCATGCAAATAATTTTTTTAATTTTTCTGTAATTTTTAATTGCAGAGAAATTAAGACATAAGATTTAAGATAGAGAATTTAGGCATAAAATCTATAGTGGCTTGTAACAGCATGCCTTTTTTTGGCTGGCTTGATGCTATTCTTCATTCCTTTTTTTCTTTTCTTTTTTTTTTCTTTCTAATTTTGGATCTCAAACATTTACAACTTTCAATATCCTGGATTACGCCTTTCTTATACATCAATCTTTGTCTTCATTTATAATTTTTATCTTCTAGACATCCATATATTACAAAATTAAATAAATCGGCATCCTTAAATGCATTTGTAGCTTATCAATCTAATTTGTCGCTTTACAAGATTCTTCCAAAATGTCTTCTCTCTTATTAGTAGACCTTTTCATTTCATATGTTATCTACTCACATAATTTTCAATGTCTTCCTGTAACACCACATTGCAAAGGCCTCTGTTATTATTAATTTTTCATTACATTATCATAATGTGGTATTCTCCTCTCAAATATTTTCAAGAGTTTCTAATTCTTTAATGCCAGGGAACTTATTTTTTTCATAGAAACTCTGGTTACGTGTACTAATTTGCTTTTGATGTTTGCGTTACTTTGTTAAACCTCAGTAAATTAAAAAAATTCTTCCCCTTCAGAATTTTCTTAAAATTTTGAACATCTTATTCCATTCCCAATTATCAAATATTTTCTCCAAATCTACAAATAATGATGCCTGCTTTATTCTTTATAAAACTGCTTTCTAAAATTAATCCGATGGCCAAAGTAGCCTTTCCTACACATACTATTTCTGAAACTTTAACCTTTTTTTTTATCTTTTATACATCTACCATTTATTAATTTCTACCTGAATAAAATTCTGTACCTTCAGGTATATTGTATTCTTTATCATAATATTAAACTTTATATCCTTCCATATTTATGCATAAAGTTTATCCGTTTTTTTTTTTAGTACTAAATATTCCTCCTGCCATGAAGCAATACCATTTATTAATTCTTTTTAACTCATTCTCTATTTAATTTAAACTGATAAATTTTCACTAGAAAAAATAAAATTTATAAACTCTGAAATAAATTTTATAAAATTTGTTGTTAATTTTTTTTCTAATTTAATAGTTTTGAGTTAATCTATTACCCTTAAACAGTATTAATGAGTATGTTATTGAAATGTTAGTGTTTAAATTGGTACTATACCATTACTTACAATTAAAAAAATTTTCTGTTAACAAATTTTATAAGGTTTGTTTCTTTTTGTTCATTATTTATTTATTTTAAAATTTATTTTGATTGTTAGTTTCTTATTGTCATTACAAATGACATTGTAAAACATTTATGTATGACTGCATTCATGTGTAATCAGCCAAGGTCATTGTTAAGAGTATTACATTGTGGTTATATTTGTAGAAACTATGGAAAGATATGTTGTGCATGGCAAACAGCTTTTATGTAGATAAAAAAAGTAGTTCTATTTTCAAAATTAAAAAAATATATACAGCATATTTTCCTACTCGTACCTCATACTTAATATTGGGTTATTTCTGTGAATTTTTGCTGTAATTTGTAATTTATTTTTGTCAGAATAAAATAATACTTTAATAATCAAGATAATTTTTATTTGTCTTTCATATTTCAGTTAAGTTCTCATTATTTGATTTACTTTTCTTCTTTTTTCTGGTACACTGATATTAATGATATGTTGTAATTTCAAGCTTTACATAACTTTGTCCAGTCCTATGTTTTTCAACTCTAATTTTAGTTCTAATTATTTTACCTTTTCTCTATAATGATGCAAAAGGAGTGCAAAATTATTATGTTAATTTCAGTATGTATTCACACTGTTGGAAAACGATAACTATTTGAAAAATTTTTGTGTAGTTGAATTATCAAACTTTCAAAGAATTATCGCTATTTTCCTATATCTAATAAGAGAACCACCGGTAAAGATAGATTATGAAAAATGTTTCCTATAAAATGTGTTCAAAATTATGTATTTTTTAAGAGCTTATTCTTTCAATTTTTTTTTCAGCGACTTGTGCTTCTAAATGTGATATTATTCTCAGAATTCTGTAAAGATTCATCCTGAGTTAAAAATAGAGTTAAAAAACGTATTTTTTTAAAAATTAAGGATTTTAAAACAGTTCAGTAGCTCCTGTGAAAGTTTATTGTGTTATATTGATAATCAGTATTTGACCAAAGCTTAAATTTAACTTATTCTCAATAAAATCCTAATGTTTGGTAATTTCCTATTATCAGTGTATCATAATCATTGACTAAAGATAGAAAATAATAAATATCAGTTTTGAAGTATGGCATTACTTAATAATGTTTGAAGACAAAAGAAAAAATAAGTAGGTTTGATAAACAAAACTGTTGGATCTTGGACCCAGTGTTGACTTAATTATAGAAAAATTTGTTGTAGATTGTAAAATCATTCAGAGAATACAATTTGAATGCATGGAAGATATAGTTTTGAATAAGGTTGCTGCAGATATGTTAATGTTAAGTTATTATAGGAAGATGTTGAGAAGTATAAGTCAGATGATTAATAAGAAAAAATAAATAAAAATGATTTTATGAACTGCTTTTATCAACTGACATTGCTGTTGTTTGGAGTTCAAAGTTCCTAGAGATATTTATCCTTGATGATATTTTTTTTAAAGGTATATTCATTATTATTTTAGACATGTTTAGTTGCAGTATAATTAATTAATAATTCATACAAGAGTGACTGTGGACTGTGGGTCTCCATAGTATTGATATGTGTTTTTATGCCATATTGTGGTATCATACATGACTAAAACTGTGCCATGATCAGCATGCTTTTTTTGTACTTTGTAATTTTAATCTAGTGCATCATTGTATACTTTTTTTAAATATATTTAGTCACAACACTCGGATATATCATTCCAAGATAGTCATTTTTTTAATCTAGCTGATTAATTATATGCTGACTTCATGGTATTAGAAAATAAAGTAACTAATTTTTTTTTTTAACTTTGTATCTTGCCAGTGAACTTAATATTTCATATATATATATATATATATATATATATATATATATATAAAATACAAAATATAACCACATTAATGCAGAATAGATAGTGTTATCTTTATTCTTATTTGATTCTCCTGAATTTTTTGAAACTTATTTCAAAGGAGACCTGCCTGTGTTCAAACAAAGGAATAAAAAGATGTTAGTGTAGTTCTCATAAAATCAGTTAAAGATTTCTTTAATTGTAAGTTGAAATTTTGCTAATGATGGATTTCACACATTTTATTTTTTTTGTTACTATAATATTTTAACTGATTGTAAAATATTGACTAGATCTCTCTCCCTTTATAACATCTTTATATTTTTATTAAATGGAGGGTTTTTATATTAAGGTAATTTTTTTACCCCCTTTTCATATTTTTTGTTTGTTTGAAAAGGTGGAATTTTATGCGCACAATTTTATAATAAATTAAAAAATTACTTATTTTTTAAATAATAAGAATTCTTTTTGGAGCTATTTTGTGACTCATCAATGATGATGAGTGTATTTTTTTTTTAATGTAATCATATTCTATCATGCTGATGAATTATCTTTTTTCTTTGTTACCCACCTTTTCTCAGATTTTTTTAGGGATGTGAATAATTTGTCAGGCTGGACTCCTTTCTAGACTTATCTTTTTACGTATTAATAATTACTTATTTAAATGGACATTTACTGTAACTAAACTTCTTAGGTATCAATATACCTAATCCATTCTGTTTATTTATTTGAAAAAAGACCTTTATTAGATATGACATTTGAATACATTAAGATATTATGGATAAAAGTCAGTTTTTGCCTTATAACTATAAAATACTAATTTTGTACTTCTTTCACTGAAACTTTTTTTGGGTAATGGAACCTCTACTGAATACATATATATTAATATAAACCTGATAAACTCGTATGGCGACTTTTTTATAAACGTTTAAAAAAACTAAATTCCCCATATGTTGAAATAAAATTAGCCTTGAATGAAATTAAGTGTACTAACTTAGCATTTACATGGTGTATGTAATTGCAGTAAATAAAGTGATATTTTTTTATTTTGTATATTATTATAATTATTTATTTTATTTTTTATCGGTGATTATTATCAGAGAAAAAGTTTTCAAAATTAATGAAAGACATAAGTCTATAATAAAATTTAGGAAATCATTAAATTCTTTAATTATTTTTTAATTTATATTTCTATACAAAGTTTCAGCATATGTTTGCTGTAGCCCAGTTATCACGATTTTACTAATATTTCATATGTATAAAAATGTATTTTATGGAACCGGTCGGTTATCTCTCAATATTGAGATGGAAGTACGTAAAGTATTTATTTCTTCCTTTATTTTATATAAAAAAAGATTTTCTTACAATAAGGTGATTTTTTTCTGTGATTTATAAATGAATGGGTGAACCATAAGCCCTATTTTAATTCAACCTTTTGGCATTTTGTTTGTTTATATATTTGTGATTCACAATGGTCAAATGATTTTTCCAATTTTTGTGAAATTCTGCAATAAGGTACCTTGCTATTAGGCAGAACGATGTATGTGTAATGATTTTTCATAAAAATGTCCATTTGAAACTGGTTGCACTAACTTTCTTAGATAATGCAAAATAGATGTACGGTTTTCCCTTTATTTGTGATGCAGTGTTTCCTTTTATACACTCTTCCTTGGGTAGTATGGGTACTGTTTCATGTTTGCACCATGATTGACTTTAGATAGCACTGTTTGGGTTGATTATCCAAATCAGTTACAATTGACAATTGTTGGTATCAAAAGTACCAAAAGTTAATTTCAAATCCTTCACAAGTTAATTTATATATATATATATATATATATATATGAAAATTTGTACTTTGCTCTTTTACTTTACTTAGTTTACACACTTATACTACAAGGAATATTTTTTAAATCATGTTTTTTTTTTCATTTTGCATGATTAATAGCAGAATAGAGTTTTATACATAAATTATATTTTTTATAATACTAATAATTTTTGGAACACCCCGTTATCAAGGAGCTGCAAAATTAAGTTACATTTTTTCATTTCGTTAAATAAAGGCTATAACAAAAAAATATGAGTAATAAAAATACAAGAAATTTTTAGTTTCTAATTCTCTCTATTCCCCTCCATCCACCTCTGTAATTAATTTAAAATTTCACTTATGTTACATATATTACGTGATTTCCAAGTTGTACAGCGAACCTTGAAGTTTAGGTTAATATTAATAAAAATGAGAAAAACAATGCCAACAAGTGTATAAGTTCTTAAAGAAACATGTTGCACTACTGCATGATTATGATGTTTTTGTTTTTTTGCATAGTCGGTTGGATTGTAGTGTTACATTTGCCTCTGAATCTCTAAGTTTGAATTTGTATTTTATAATGGGTTAGGGGGATTAATCTTTACCAGAAAGACACTATAGCCTTATTGTACTACAATAAGATTAATATCTTATTGTAGTACAATCGCTGGACAGAACAACAGAATCCTACATAGGTGGCCTAACATATTACACCAAGGAACCGTTGGCTTTACTGATCCTAGTGTCTGAAGTTGAATCTAGCAAGATTTGACATAGCCCTAAGAACTGAAAAAAAGGAAGAAGAGATTGTAGATAAGTAAAAGAGAGTGGGTAGTGAGAAAAGACAGTTTCAAGCAGAATTGTAGTAAGAAATGAACAGTCCCATCCAGAATATACATTCAAGGCTACTCAAGAAGCTTCGAGACTACTCAAGAAGAAGATTGGGCAGTACCCAATCTGCCCAATACCCCAGAGGAGATGTAGCCATTTTTACCTAAAAAAGAAACAGCAAATCATTGTTGATAATTTGTTGACCAAATTAAATACATGCTTTCAAAAACAGAACATCTTCACCCATCTGTATGGTATGTTCACACCAAACAATCGATCATCAACCTGGAAATAGTGTAAACTACTCATTAAATTTTCAGTTCCAAATACCAGGTATTAAGTTTGTTATATATACTTTTTAGAACTCTGCAGTATTTTATATTACTGTTGAAGACTGAAGTGAAGTAACTATTGGAATATGATCATGTATTGTTTGGCCTTTGGTTTTGTTAAAGGAGCTCTGTGTGTGTGTGCGCGCGCGCGCGCGCGCGTATTTTCATTTAAATCGAGTAATGTGAAAATCTTGATATCCTGTGTTAAATGCTTGAGAACACTTAGGTAGAGTGTTTCTATATTTGTGAAAAAGGAAGAAATGTAAAAAGTAAAATAAAAAAAAATGCATTTTAAATTTTAGAAAAACATTTAAGAAAGTTTATTAAAAATGAACCTGTCGCATATAATGGACCTATTTTTGTTAAACGTTTTTTTGGTGTTCATTAATTTCCTTATCTTCTTGGTAAAGTTGCTTTTTATCCAACTTTTACATGGTGTTGACACAGAACCTATTAAAATTGGCAGTGCTTCAGCGATATGAAATTTCAATCCTTTTAATGAAAAAAAAAAATGTTTTTTGGGATCACAGCCATCTATTCAGAAACTTTGGGTTTTGAATTTTGCGGTGTACACATTTCCTTAAAAAATATATAATATATATTTTTCACTCCTTAATAGAAATGTTCGTTATGTCTATAAATTTCAGTGGAGTGTTTAGATTTACATAATTTACATCAGCTGACCGCTACTTTTGAACAGTGACTGTTTTTCTTTAAATTGTACAAAAAAGTATTTTCATCCTGAATACCCATGTACCAAATTAAAGAGAAAACTAGGAATAATGTTAATATTAAAAAAATTTGTATTTTCTGATGTCAGATGACTTTATCCCTTTAACTTTATTTCATGTGCGGTAAAGAAGTAAATATTATATCATTGGTGGAGGCATTAATAAATGTAACTATGTAGGTATAGTTGTGGGTAGAGTTATCAGTGTTGATAGTTGTGTTTGGAAAAGTTGTGAGTTGCTTTTATGTAAATCTTAGAGAGTATATTCTGTTGTAATAACAAATACATTAATAAACTGTTTCTTGTTTTAAATGCAAATTTTCAATCATTTTTACTGGAGTAAACGTAATTCAGTAATATTTTGATTTTTCTCCAATTTACTAATGTAAATTCTTCTTATGATTTACTGGTCACCAGCTATTTTTCTGAAACATAATAAACGTGGTTTATAAAAAATATGAATTGTGCAGTTAAGCTACTATTGTTTTGTAACTTTTCCATAATATGTAACTGTGATGGAGTTGCTTCTTATTGTAATTTAGATAGATAGATTTTATTAATTGGTGGATTTAATTTTTTTTTATATTTTTGAATTGGGCAGATTTTATTAAAAAAGAAGCTTCATTTATTTTGAATGATTTTGTTGTATAATGTTATAGTTCTTATGTACAACAGAATCTGTAGAATGTATTTTACTTAACTAATTAATAAAATTATTACAACTTGCCTTTTATGGGAAAATACTTTTACTACTGTTCATTTTATTTTTCAGATATTATCAGAAACAATAGACAATATGACCTTGAAATGGAAATATAATATAATCTGGGGTATAATTTTCTACTAATAGCAGTAATTTTGCTATCGGTTATATTTTAATAACTGGAAAATTAAAAGTTATAGATAATACCAGTGTTCTTTGGTGGTTGGGTTTCAATTAACCACACATCTCAGGAACAAGTCGACCTGAGACTGTACGAGATTACACATCATTTACATTCATACATATCTTCCTCTGAAGTAATACCTTACGGTGGTTCCGGAGGCTAAGCAGAAAAAGAAAAAAGTTATAGATAATTTACATACAAACATATGTGTGCCTGCCTGCATATTTAAATATCTTGGGTAATAATTGTAATAGTAGTTTTAAGATTTAATTTATCAAACATGGTACCGCTGATATGTTAAATGAATAAATTTACTATTAATGTAATCCACCTTACCAGCACGTTGATATGTATTCTAGATCTTTCAACATACATGGAAGCCATCATCTGGAGTTAAAATTAATACATTTAAAGTCAAAAGTTTTAAAAATCATAGTTAAAATTTAGAAACTACTATTAATATTTTTAAATTATAATTATTTTTTAAAGTTTTGACTTTAAATTATTAATTTTAACTCCTGATGGTGGCTTCCAAGTAAGCTGAAACATCCAGAGTACATATCAACGTGCTGGTAAGATGGATTACATTAATTGTTAATGTATTTATTAATTTTAAGATATTGAATTAAAACCGGAGATGCTACTTTTTGGCTATGTTACCGTTTGATTATATAACTAATTTTTTTATTAGTTTCAGTTTTGCCATCTCTTGTATGACTGGTTTTTTGTACTTTTCCATTCTGAACCCTTTTATCTTTATTTTAATGATTTTTTTACTCTACAATTACTTTATCAAATTAAGTAAGTTAAATTATTTAAACTAGTAGTTTCTGAGAGATTTTGCAACAGATTTTTTCTTCAATTCATTTTAAAAATTTCTTAATATGAACTTATTCTTTAAAAAATGTTCTATATTATGTTATTTCATCAGTTCTGTTCTTTGGCTTCCTTGTTAACTTTTTCATTTTTTTTCTATAAAAAACTAATTTAATAAACATTTAAGAAAAAAATTTATGAGAGTTGAATTTTGTAATAAAAAAAATAAAAATAAAAGCTTGATTGGGATTCAAAGTGAAAATTTTCTGGACGTCCCCTAGCTTTCCAGTACAGCCATCAATCAGACATATTCTTACAAGTTAAACTTGCACAGTTTCCTAAATGGTCCTGATTCACAATGGTATCTCCTTGTTTACATATTACATATTTTGGAAAGGGGTAGATACCACTTTTAAACAGGTGTTCGGAAACCACAATCCTTTTGTGCTCACATCTGATTGAATCCTGCCTTAAAACTAAATTTACTACCTTAAATGCACCTTTAACATGCAAATGGTTATCTTTCTGAGCCTTTTAGAAACATAACTCTTAACTGAAAACTTAGAACTGGTGTAACCATCACCTTCAGTACAGACATGTAGCCATGCTTTTTGGATGATAGGTGGTTTCTGTTTTATCTAAAGCTAAGATTTAAACAATGTCTTTTACTACTGGCTTCTGAATCCTTCCATTTAAATCAAGTCTTGTTAATTTTATGACTAGACAAATGTTCAGAGGAAATCGGAATCTAAAAGATATGTGTATATATATATATATATATATACACACACACACACACACACACGGACACACACACATGAGGTTTGTCCCAAAGTAAGTGTGTACTGGTTTTTTATTTAATTATCTGTTGGACTTACTTGAAATTTCAAGTTACCTCCTTTGAAGTATGATCCTTGGGAAGCAGTTCCAACTTTTCTACCACTGTTCATAGCAGTATCGAAAATAATTTTCCTTAAGCGTGTGTAGCTCATCGGTTACATTTTTTTTTGTTTTTCATTGTCCTGAAATGATGGCCCTTCAACTTCAATTTCAACTTAGGTAATAGTAGAAATCGCACGGAGCTAGATCTGGGCTGTAGGGATGCGGTGGAAGTAGGGGAATGTCTTTCTTCGCCAGAAATTCTTGAATTGAAAGTAAAGTGTGAGCTGGCGTGTTATCATGGTGCAGCATCCAATCATGTGCAACGTCCGTTTGGACTCGCCAGACCCGTTTTCGAAGTTTTTCCAAGACATATTTGTAAAAGGTGCTATTAACTGTCTGTCCTGTAGGTACAAATTCTTTGTGCACAATGAGTTGGCTCGCACCACTTCCACATTTTCATCATTTGTTGACCAGGTTTGTCTTTCAGAATGAGGGTGATCTTCAACATTTTCTCAGCCTTCTTTGAAAGCTTTCTGCTACTTAAAAACTGTAGTTCTCAATAGAGTGGCATCTCCATAAGCTTTGGTTAAAGAATCAGATGTTTCTGTGGCAGACTTGTTGAGTTTCACATAAAATTTTATAGCATTACATTGTCCAATATTTTCCTCCATCACAAAATAACGAGGTTGTAAACAATGACCATACACAAACAGCAATAGTGCACGACTGACTCAACCAATCCAGTTGAAACAAGTATGAATGTGCAGCCAAGATCCACTACCTATGTGCTGTTATACATACAAGTTATATATACATAGTTGTTATATATACAAGGACGTTTTACGTCCATACCTATTCGTCCGTAGGAAAATCAGTACACTTACTTTAGGGAAAAACCGTGTATGTATATATATATATATATATAAACCTTTTTATTAAAATTATACATTACCATACTAAATATGGTTATAATTTATATTATGCAGTTATTAAAACTTCATACAGTTAAAAGTAGTTAAGAACCTTTAATTAAATGTAGCACTTATGAGAAATATTTCATCTTCAGTGTAAATAATTAAAAGCATTATTATGTAAGAATTAAAATGTCAGTGAGATAATCTTTATCAGTGTTTATTGCTTTGTCTATCTACCATGCAGATAATGGAATCCCATTATCATTAATGAAATTCTATTATAGTCCATGGTAAAGAGGTGATAGAAATGGAGAGAGGAAGTTATAAATTCTGACAAAACAAATTCAGTTGATATTTTTAATTTTAACGTAGTAATGCCTTTAATTTGGCAGGTGTAATTTTCATGATTGTAATTATTTATTCTGAGAATAAAATACAAGTATTTAAGATTTTATTATTGTATGTTGTATTTATATATATATATATATATATATATATATATATGTATATATATATATATATATATATATGTATATATATATATATATATACAAACTTAATTACATGTGGTATTTGAAAAACAGTTAATGTACTAATCGATGGATGAAGCCATTACTGATCAAAATCCATCAGAGCAAAAAGAAAATATAAATCAAAATAATATACTTTGTTTTCATTTTCATTTTGTTAGGTAATTAACGCTTTTAATATTTTTTAAAATCAGTATTGTATTTAACAATTTATCATTTTTTCCTCAACTATTTCAATAAATAAAAGAGATGTGTATGTATCTGGTACAATGATTGGAGAATGACTTCAAATTATTTATTTTGTTTAATTATTTATAGTGCAGTTTTGTCTGCTTTTAATTAGCGTCTACTTATTGAATTTAGATTAGAGATTAAGGTGAAACAAATTATATTGTTATTTAGATTCACTTCCTTGTTGTTTTTTTAATTTATTTTTATTTAAAAGGATCAGTGGGAAAAATGCTAATAAAGCAGCACAGTATACTATTATGAGTAACTGCTGAGTAAGATAACATTTAACTAGTAACCAAACTTGTCGCAACAACAGCTTTTAGTAATTGAATATTTCTTGTTTGGTACTGCTAACTCTTACTGTAATTTCTATAATCATTTATGTTTATGTGTGTATATATATATAACATATATATGTATGTATATATATATATATATATATATATATATATAAAATATATAATTTATGTGTATATATATATATATATATATATATATATATATATATATATATATACACACATACACAAATGTATGTGTTTATACATTTTATATATATACATATATATAAAACTTGTATTTTGTTGTTTGTTGATGTGGGTCACTGAATTACATAAGTCATCTTCTAATCGTAAAAAGTCATTGTTTCTATAATTAATGTTATTAGCTTTACTACCAGCAGTGAAATATTATTATTTTTAAGGTGTTATGTTTTTACTTCGTCAAAATAATAACTATTTTAAATTTATGTCATAATTAATATCAAACTTTTTTGTATGTGTGATGATTACTGGTGCTCTTTCAAATTTATCTATACACATTGCAATATTATTATTAGATAAAAGTTAGGATGTGCTGTTATTAAGTTAGTAGTAAGGTATGGAGAAAATTGAATTCTCCCTTTTGATTTTAAAGGTCAGAAGATTATTAAATAAATTTTATATCATTATTTGACATAAATTAAGAAGTGAGTTAATGAGGAGAATATGGGGTTATAATTTAACAGAACGTGATTTAACAGAATTTTAGCTTAAAACTATATTTTCATTATGATAGTTAATTTCAGGTATCTTCCATTAATTAATGCGACTCTTTCAGCCTGCAATCCGATACCAGTTTATACATCTTATTCGATAAGTTAATAATTGTCATAAGAATAAAAAGATATATCGGATAAGGGGTAATACTCTTAGCCGATTCCAATATTTTTATTAACCGGTTCAATTAAATAATTTGAGAAATTTTCAAAATTACTGTTTGTTCAAACTTTTATGTAATTATTTCCTTTTGATCATTTTTTCATCCCGACATTTGTTTTTTTTGTTTTGTTGCCAATCGTTTATTTAACGTGTTGCACGTTTCTATTTTTGTTTTTATTCTGTTTATATCTATTATTAACTCTGCCTGTTTAGTTCATTAAATGAAAAGAAAACCATATACAACCTCACCTTGTGTACGCTTTACATTCTAATTGTTCTTTCCTTTTAGTTTTATTAGTTATATATTTATTTAAAACCATTTTATAATTGAAAGGAGGGAGTAATCATTCTACAATCATACCGTCTCAGAATGTCATGATAGTTCACCGTCTTGTACCGGGCGCAAAATCCATGTTAATGCTCATAAAGGTGTTTTAATTTTTGCGATATTATTTCTCCAGGCTGTTATTTTATATAGCAAATGAGAAATATTGATATCTGTAAAAAAATTGGCCGCTGCATATATATATATATATATATATATATATATATATTATGTTATTTCTTAATATTTTCAGTTAAACAAGAGTACCGCTAGAAGATGTTTGAAAAATGTTTCTAATTAGTTTCACCGCTCCTAAAGAATACAATTTTATTTTATTTTTTTAACTTTTTTCTGTTTTAGGTTAGTCTTAAATTTTCAAAAATTATTTCCTCTCTTATCTGTTGAATGGAGATTGTAGAGATCGGCCTCAAAGTCACTTTCTATGTAAAGAAATAAATTGTTTGTCGTGAGTCTATGTAAAATTTGTATACGTAAATATTATTTTAAATTACATCTTTATGTGTTCCTTCAATTTTTGCGTAGAATTTTATCAGTTTTCAAGCGCATTTAAATGTTTTCTTCCATGTTGTAGGATTAAGGTCATAAAAACCTTAATTGTCTGCTATCAGACAGCAGGTTTCAGCTCGGCATTCTTTAATCGCTAATGAGAGATCCTTTCCTTGATTATGTCCAAAGGAAGTAGTCACAGGTCGGTAAGTTTCAACTCCTAGATTACCACATAATTTCAAAGCCTCTACCAACCCGCCACTCCTCAAAATGTTCATTTAAAAAATCCCCTTACTGATCGAGCATAATGAGCTGGAACTCCGTGTTACATAAAATGTCTGTTACTTCCATACCAATCGTTCGAAACAAAGAGGAAAAAAATACTCTCAAGTTTGAAATCCAAGTCGCGAACTGACCTGGTGGAAAAGGCTTTTTCCCACTTTCAGATGGTTACTTCCTTATCAAAACCGCGCTTAATGAATCTGTTTTCATTTGTGTTTTGACATATATGCACCCTAATATTAACAAGTCTATCTTCAGTTGAATACTTAGCTGTATCTGCCGTTTTAACTTAATGCTGTACAAATCAAAATTCTCACTGAATACTTGAAAAATAACATCAGTTTCTAACAAACATTGTATTTTGTTGAATAAATTAAAGACGGCTGAATAATCTTTATAGTAACGGATGACATGCAATGTTACTAACCTTTATGTTATATCGGGCGATTCAAAAAGGACTTCACTACTTTAAAAGCGTATAAAAATCTATTAAAATAACTTACAGATTCGGTTAAGGATCATTTCATAGAAAAACTCTTCAAGTTTGTCGCCCAAAATTCACTTTGGTTCGATACGGCTTCCATTTGTAGCGTGACATACACCCCACCTGAAATAAATTTCATTCCAGACTGTAGCCAACAGGTCGGGCGTTACCTTTGAAGCATTTCCAGATAAACATACCGTTTACGGTTGCCCTCTGGAACAAGAACGGGCCGTTCAGTCTTAGTTTACTTAGGGCACAAAACCAGTGGTGACCTTACGGCTATCACAAATGCGCTGCAAAATTTCTCGAGGGTTTTAGCTACCCCATATCCGACAGTTATGGGGGTTCACCGTGCCGTCGGTGTGAAACGTTGACTCGTCACTAAAAAAACTACTTGTTAAAGGATTCGTTTAAAAACGAATTATAATAAAATTGTAATCTTAAGCGAACGAGTAAGTTAATGTAATAATAATGAAACGGTTTGTCAACGTGTAATATATATTAGATATATTAAGCGATGTGTATTTTTCTGTAGGGTTGCCTATTTGAAATGTTATTGGCAGCGAGTCAAAGGTTTGGTTTTATTAAAATTGTACCTTCGATGTAATATCACTTTAGAATAAATATTAATATATTAAATTTAGCGATTATGCATATGAACAGTGTAAGTTGTACGAAGAGAAGTCCATATATATAATTATATGAAATTAAGTGTTATTTTTACTTGTACCTAATATTTTATCTAAAAGGTTATTTAATTTTTAATTTATACACTTCCTGTCGTTAGATGTACGATGTAATTTACAGATTTTAATTTATTACGTTCCCTATTACCGCGTATTACTTTTTCCACGCTTATATAATGTTTAAATTTTAAAACGTATCGAGTAGAAAGTAACGTAGTTTTTATCGGTATAGTACAAGGAATATGGACTTGTTTACTGCGGTTAATACTATTTATGCGTCAACAAATTACAGCCGGTTTATAAAATTGTTGCATTTCATTTGATTAAAATGAAATACAGAAGCGTTCTCTCGGGGGAAGAATAAAAAGTTTTTCCTATTTTAATCGGTCTTCGGTTCCTCTTCCACGTTTTCTCTTTCATTTTTTTTGTTTTATAAATTAATTTTTGGTTTTTCAGTTCCTTTTTACTTTCCTGTCTAGCGCTATAGCTCTAGAAGGGAAAGTATTGTTCCGATTCGGGCGTATGCGACTTTCACCGGATCTTTCTTTCACAGGAACCCAAAAAATCGGACTTAAAATTTTCTGGATGTTAATGTTTGAATGTACATGTGTGTGCTCGCTATTGACCTCTAAATCACCTTATATCTCCAGAACTACTGGACCTAGTTTGACCAAACTTCGTCAGATTACTTCTATATATGGATTCCGTGAAATTTTCAACTTAAAAGGTCATGGAGGTGAGTCTATAGAGCAAGGTCACTCAGTATCTCGAGATTTCGACAAATTAAAATGCTGTTGTAGTCTTCTATGTTGTGACGTCACAACGAGCGGTAGAATTAAATAAATGAATAATATTCAGTGTAAAAAAGTAACTCGGTCTCGCTGGATCTCAAACTCGATCGTCCGGTCGACTCGGTACACGGTGCGTTAAGCCTCGGTGTTACACCAGTCCGCCGACCGTACAAGCGAAATTTTTTCTATCTAAGTTATGAAATTGCATTAGTTTAGTTAGTGCCGACCGTCGCCGTTAGTACTGCCACACCCGCGCGAATTAAATACGGTATCCGCGCGCTCTTTAGTTAGAATCGTTGAATTAAATAAACGAAAAAATATTATATTTAAATAAAATGATTAATATTTTAAATCGAGTTGTGTGTGTAAGCCGAGCATCAGAAATAACCCGCAGTCCTACAGCTGTGTTGTCAGCTTTTTTATTTTTTTGTTGGTGTTTTCGAGTAGTTTTTTAACGCGCATCATTTTTATACAGATCAGTCGTAAAGTTGAAATATTTCTGTAGCGAAATAAATTGACAAACGACCGTAGTATAACTTGACTTTCGTACTACTTTTTTTCCTGTTTTAGTCTCCGGGAATTACCGTTCATATATTACATCAGAGAATGAATTGAATTGAAAGAGGATGATATGTACGAGTGTAAATGAAGTGTAGTCTTGTACAGTCGCAGTTCGATCGTTCCTGAGATGTGTGGTTAATTGAAACCCGACCGCCAAAGAACACCGGTATCCACGATCAAGTATTCAAATCCGTATAAAAGTAACTTTCTTTACTAGGACTTGAACGCTGGAACTCTCGACATCCAAATCGGCTGATTTGCGATGACGAGTTCACCACTAGACCGACCCGGTGGGTTTTAATGAATGTACTAACTTTTATATTTTGAATGAAGCGCAAATTTTAACGGATTGCATTAATGAACCGTGAACTGTTTGCCTCTGTCACTGTGTTAGCTTGGTTTGAACTGAACGATACAAGTCAATCGAATGAATAATATTACAGTAACAATAGAATTAAATTTACGCTAAATAAAATCAAATATTAAATAAGTTTAAAAAAATTTCTGTTCAATAATAATGGGCTTCCGGTGAGGAAAGTGTTTGAGGCTAGAGTTGGCACCTCTTGCGAGGCTGGACCAATTATCATATCGACTGGTAACAAACGGAGTGCCCCTGGGGCGCTGTTATATATCTGCAAACAATCGTCCGAGTTTCAAAATTCAAGCGGGTCAACCAGATGAAGAAGCGTAGTGCGTCGGTTTGTTTGCTGTATGTACCCGCTTCTTATTTTGATTGAAGCGCTTCATGTGTTAAAAAATCGCAACTCAAGAAACGGCTAAAAATGTTCAGGATTTTGAAGCTTTTCGTTGTAAAAGTTTTTGTTGTTAGTACACTAAATTATGCGGCAAAAATATTTAACGAAATCATATGTAATGAAACATAAACAATGTAACTTTTCGCGGCGGGCCGTAGGCCCACCTTTTTTTTAAGTAAGTATGAATAACCAACGTCAGGAAATTATAACACTTTTTGTCAGCTTTTTTTGTTTTTCAGTTATCTTTTTTTATTCTCATTTTTGTTAGTATCCGCTGATGATTGTTTTATAATCGAAATGACCGTCGGGTTGTTGTTGTAAAGTAATTTTTTTAACGATTTTTGAGCTTTTTTCCATTTTAGTCATATACTTGTATAAATGATTAGGATGAAAATTAGTTTAAGGTTAAAAAACTTGTTTACTACGTTCTGTTTTACAGATAGTAACATTTCCTGTCCTTGTAAATTTGTGTGTGTGTGTGTATGTATATGTATATGTGTAATTTTAATTACTTGAGTACTACTAATTTATCAAATGAAATATACGTGGATTTTCATGAATGCAAAGACTTTTAATTAACTTATAAAAGTATTTCACTTGAATTATTAAATTTCTTCTTTTTTTATTATTTAAACTAAATATATTAGCCTATTTTCTCTCTGTTTACAACCTCCGCTAACATTGAGAGATTTTTGGTGAAAATCCTCGACCCTCAGTCGAAGGTCGAGGATTGCCGCACCGATTCTTAACCGCTTTTCAATTCTTCATCATTTGTTAATCGCTTGTCACCCGCTTAAATTGTTTTTTAATAGATAGAAATAATAATTATTATTATTCTACAATCCTCGTAAATCTAATTCCATATTTTACAGTTGGCGACTGAAAATTCTACTATTCAAATTTTCCTTCCAGTAGCACAGTATTCTAACGGTACAACTTTTGAAGCGTTTTACATTAGAATTATACCGTAATCGTTATTCTTTATCGTAAAATCGGTCAGACACCAAATCGATCCCAATAAATCTGCGTCAACTTGTATTACACCTTTATTTCATTTAGTAAGAACAAATTGAGATATTATCATGTTTTATACGATCCGTCAAAAGTATGGAACTACTAGATATGCACGGGCCATCGAATAAACTTAAAAGTTTAAATGTAGGTAAATTCGTAACTTGTGTTGTACAGTTTTCTGATAGATCTTTAAAGAAAATACAATACTATTATTGAAATTATTTATTATTAACGAAAGTTTTAAAAGTCAATTTTGAATAGAAAAATTAATGCAAATATTTTATTGAAATAAATTATAAACAAAATTTTTCAATAATAATTAAAAAAAGTATACTCTGTCTGTACATTTACCAAACGGCAGAATTAAAAATCGTAGCCCACCGGTCTGGTCTACTGGTTAACTCGTCATTGCAAATCAGCTGATTTCGAAGTCGAGAGTTCTAAGGTTCAAATCGTAGTAAAGGCGGTTACTTTTATACGAATTTGAATACTGGATCGTGGATACCGGTGTTCTTGGGCGGTTGGGTTTCAATTAGCCACACATCCCAGGAACGGTCGACCTGAGACTGTACAAGACTACACTCGTACATATCATCCTCTGCATTAATATACAGTATGTCTGAAAAGTTCCCGAACTAAATTAAATAAAAATACATATTTAAAGATAAACGAATTTACTCGCAACAGCTATCTAGTTTTACACTCGTTGTAGCGCCGGTAAAGCCCGTCAAATGCTCTGGAGATATCACTTTGCGGGATCGCCTTCGACTGCTCGATGGATAGCCGGAATGTCGTCGAAAAGCGGCCTTTCATCTTCAACTTGAGTTTTAGTGACAGAAAATGGTCTAACGGGGCCAATTCGGGTGAATAGGGCGGGCGGGTTAAGACAGTGATTTGATTTGCGGCGTAATAACGTGTTAAAACTGTTGCCATGTGTGCCGGGGGATTGTCGTGCAAAAGAGTCCGACTGCCCGGATCCCGGTACTCGAACCGGATTCGACGAACGCCACGCATCAGGCGTTTCATTACTTTCAAATTTCTAATTCACGGTTTGACCCGTCGGAACAAATTAACGATGAATCGGTTCCTTCGAGTCGAAGTATGCAATCGAGCTTCGTTTTCACTCTTGATTTTTGCAGCCTGACATTCGCCGGTCTTTATGCTCCATGACACAACAAAGCGGCAGATGGACGCTTCGTTTGTGGATCGTTCTTGAAGCACCAGTTTTCATCCCCGGTTACAATTGTTTGGAAAAAATTCGGGTCGCTAACGGTAGTTTAAGGCTCCTGGAATAGACGGAATACCTGTAGAATTACTGCGCAGTGCAGGTGAGGAAGCGATTGATAGATTATACAAACTGGTGTGTAATATTTATGAAAATGGGGAATTCCCATCAGAATTCAAAAAAAGTGTTATAGTTATGATACCAAAGAAAGCAGGGGCAGATAAATGTGAAGAATACAGAACAATTAGTTTAACTAGTCATGCATCAAAAATCTTAACTAGAATTCTATACAGAAGAATTGAGAGGAGAGTGGAAGAAGTGTTAGGAGAAGACCAATTTGGTTTCAGGAAAAGTATAGGAACAAGGGAAGCAATTTTAGGCCTCAGATTAATAGTAGAAGGAAGATTAAAGAAAAACAAACCAACATACCTGGCGTTTATAGACCTAGAAAAGGCTTTCGATAACGTAGACTGGAATAAAATGTTCAGCATTTAAAAAAAATTAGGGTTCAAATACAGAGATAGAAGAACAATTGCTAACATGTACAGGAACCAAACAGCAACAATAACAATTGAAGAACATAAGAAAGAAGCCCTAATAAGAAAGGGAGTCCGACAAGGATGTTCCCTATCTCCGTTACTTTTTAATCTTTACATGGAACTAGCAGTTAATGATGTTAAAGAACAATTTAGATTCGGAGTAACAGTACAAGGTGTAAAGATAAAGATGCTACGATTTGCTGATGATATAGTAATTCTAGCCGAGAGTAAAAAGGATTTAGAAGAAACAATGAACGGCATAGATGAAGTCCTACGCAAGAACTATCGCATGAAAATAAACAAGAACAAAACAAAAGTAATGAAATGTAGTAGAAATAACAAAGATGGGCCGCTGAATGTGAATATAGGAGGAGAAAAGATTATGGAGGTAGAAGAATTTTGTTATTTGGGAAGTACAATTACTAAAGATGGACGAAGCAGGAGCGATATAAAATGCCGAATAGCACAAGCAAAACGAGCCTTCAGTAAGAAATATAATTTGTTTACATCAAAAATTAATTTAAATGTCAGGAAAAGATTTTTGAAAGTGTATGTTTGGAGTGTCGCTTTATATGGAAGTGAAACTTGGACGATCGGAGTATCTGAGAAGAAAAGATTAGAAGCTTTTGAAATGCGGTGCTATAGGAGAATGTTAAAAATCAGACGGGTGGATAAAGTGACAAATGAAGAGGTATTGCGGCAAATAGATGAAGATAGAAGCATTTGGAAAAATATAGTTAAAAGAAGAGACAGACTTATAGGCCACATATTAAGGCATCCTGGAATAGTCGCTTTAATATTGGAAGGACAGGTAGAAGGGAAAAATTGTGTAGGCAGGCCACGTTTGGAGTATGTAAAACAAATTGTTGGGGATGTAGGATGTAGAGGGTATACTGAAATGAAACGACTAGCACTAGATAGGGAATCTTGGAGAGCTGCATCAAACCAGTCAAATGACTGAAGACAAAAAAAAACAAAAAAAAACGGTAGTTTCAACGAAGTCTTCAGCGCAAGAAAGGCGCACCCGTTTTTATTTTATTATTTTAAGAAGTATGGAACGAAACGAGACCCGAAGGGTAAGATGAGGTTGTTCAAGCAGGAGTGCAACGTTTTCGTCGTGAACCGCTTCGTTCGTCATCATCCAACGACTCTCTACCGTCTTTAAACCGCTTCCACCACGTGCATGTTGTAGTACGAGATGCGGCTTCATCACCGAATGGGAAAATGTAAAAATTAGATCGGTTATAAAGTAAAATAAAAAAGGTTTTAAGACATATCGGAGATAAGAAAACGAGTTGAAATTCTCACTAGATGAACAATTACTATCGTAAGTCGTATGAACAGAAGAACCCTAGGCAGTCAATTTACTAATGGAAGGACGAATCGATCGGTTCAGAAAGTAGGTAATTTGGATCAACGCTGATTGTTATTAAATCGAATTGGGATTAACTGTTGCTGCCAGTACGGTCGGTTTATTACGGACCGTTTACAAGGCCGGGTTGTTTTGATATGGACTCCATAAAAAAAAAGGAACATCGAAAAATAATACGACTACTTTTAATTAACCGCATCCAATCCACATAAATCTTGTTTTCTAAAAATTTTGGTGATTGTTTTTTTTTTTATTAAAAATTATTATAAAAACACCCGTGAAAAAATCGCTTCCGAAATAGTAACTTAGTTTTGTTTTCATTATCATTATCTATCTATGTGCTCCTTCAAGTTATTGATGATAGATTGCCGTTTGAAACGCTCTTAGTAATATATTCTGTTTTTCTATCTGTTATTCTAATATTTTATTATATTTTAGTACATTTCTTTTACCGATTATCTTTCTTTCATTGTAATATCGTTCACAACATATGAATTTTGGCCGTTAACGTGTTCTGAAAATGAAATATGTATCCCTGCCAAGATTTCAATACTGGTAGAAAATAGATTATCTTATTTAAAACGATTTAAAACTTTACAATTTACAAGTATATAATCCTAGAGAGAAGGGAAGAATGGTAGACTACAAAAAAATCACGAAAAGTCGGTTACCTTGAATCCAGTATTAACTTTTGTACAGAGTTATTTTTTGAGGGGGAGATTTTTTCAAAATGGGTTTTTGTGTTACATTTAAGCGATTGAAATAAATTTTTATTTTCGGGAAAAAAGTTTTAAGTCGTTTTCCTGGATCGTATTTCACCTTTTGATAGGAATAATGTTTATAATAATGAAATTCCTTTTTTATAAGAGAGGAAGAAAAGTGACAAAAATCGGTGAAATTATAATGTATTTTTAACGTTATTATGCTGCCAGGATGCATTTTTATATCGCACATAAACACTCACAAATATATTTATGGTGTCCCACGAAGAAACGGAGAAAATTTCAGGATACGTTCTACTGGTGAAAATAATGAAAAAAGTTCACATAGACGTAGGTCTGGAATCGCTTTGTTTTCAAGTTGCAGCTAGTGAAAGATTTCACCCGGATTTTTGCTCTTCTAATGAAAAGAAGCCCTACTGTAATTTTTGAGACCCAAATTAAGGAGTAAAATTGGTGGTTTCTTATGTAATTTGAGCTGGGAAATAGGATTAAGTAGGTCCCAGAACTGTAACTACAGTAGTTTTTAAGATATCCGATGTAAAACACAAAATTCGGTGTCGAAAAACAAGGAAGAGCTACGTGAAGCTGACTCGCCAAGTGGCGGTGACCAGACTTAGAATCGGTCACACGCGAATAACAAATTCATATTTGTTAACCGGCGAAGAAGACCGATGTGCGGTATTTGTAATAAAGCAGTTGCAGTCAAGCATCTAACGGAAGAGTGTACCATATATGAGGACCTCAGACAGAGATTTAGTCTAAGAAAAAGTATTGCTGCTGATTTGGGAAACAGAAATGAAGAAAACGTAGTTGCGTATCTGCATACCGATGGACTATTAACAAGCCTATAAGGAAATTCAAGCTGTGTAAGGAATCTCTAAGCGAGGTAGTTTTATTCTACGTATAAAAAAAGTCTTAAACCGTGGCGCGTATAGGGCGACCTAGGTCGCCTGTATCCAAGAGCGGGGGAGTCAGGGCTTATCCGATGATGGCACGGGAGACCCTCGAGGGTTGACGGAGGGCGCGAGGTAAAGGGTATCGCAAAGACATGCCTGGAGCCAGGTAGGTCAGGACCGGGAAGGGCAACCTCCTCGCCAAGAGGTTCTTTGGCCGTCCTAAACAGCGGTCGAATTGCTCCTATGACGCAGGGGGGGGACCCCGATGGGTTAAGTCCTACAGGACAATTAGGGAGGAGGTAATCAACTGCGGCGACTGATGTAATGCTTAATGGCGTCGCCGGTTGCCCCGGGGGTGCTTAAAAATAATATAAGGGAGGAATAAAAATGTTGGTACCCCTTTTAAAGAATGTAACGAGGGCTAAGTCCGTGCCCGTATAACAAACAAAAAAAAGTATTTTTATAAAGGTGAAAACGAAAAAAAAACTTTTTTTTTAGGTTTGTAGTTCAATAGTTTTGCTAAATGACTAATAAATGGGGGTAATCTGTTGTACGCAAATTTTGAACCTTCTGCAGGCGGAAAGGATAAAGTTTTTCTTTCGGTAGGATGCACTACACTTTGTTTTTTGACAAACCAGTGCACATGAAATTTGCCTTTATCGGTGCCTGGGCTACACGCTGAATCACAGGATGTTCATCATTAACACGATGATTTACTTGGTGTTCAACAGAAAACCATCGTGTTGGAAATGACCCTTTCGTTCGTAAATGCTGATACACCAAAGACTGTTTAAAAAGAATAATACGATTTTCTGTATATTTCGTCTTTTTGTTTGAATTAAAAACCGGTTTTAAAATTTTTATTGGGTGTATTTACATTAATTTTCTCAGAATTAAATTCTCTACAAGTGTTGTTATTAAATCTTCCGCATTTATTAGTCATTTAACAAAGTTATTGAACTACAAACCTAAAAAGGCTGTTTTTCGACAACGAATTTTGTGGTGTTTTACGTCGGATATCATAAAAATGGAGTTACAGGAACTGTAACGCCATTTCATTCCAGAGTTACTGTCTGTAACCGGAGTTACAGTTCTGGGACCTGTTTTATCCTATTTCTCAACTGAAATTACCTAAGAAACCTCCAACTTTATAACTTAATTTTGGATGTCAATAATTATAGTAGGGCTTCATTTCAGTAGAAGGGCTAAAGTCTTTCGAGTGAAATCTTTCGCTAGCCGTAACTCAAAAACAAAGCGTTTCCAGAAATACGTTATGTGAACTTTTTTCATTATTTTCACCGCTAGTACATGTCGTGAAAGTTTCTTTGTGGGATGTTCTGTGTATATACATTTTTAAAAGAAACGCACTGTTTAATACATAATAATCCGTTTTATGTTAGTGCGTTGTGTCTATCAGATTTTTCTTTTAATACAATAAATACATTATTCATTAAATAAAATACGCATTACTTAATGAGTAATGCGTATTTTAAGTTCATTCAACGTTTCACGCCTTCAAACTTTTCTTTATTTATAAAAAGATAAAATCGATAAAGTTATTGAATTAAAAAATGTTTTAAAATAATGTATAGTTTAATTACGAATTGCTTGATTTTTTTTTTATCTTCTGTTAAATGACAATATTCTTTAAAATCTGTACAGGTTACTTTCTCTCCCATTAATGAATAAATGAACTTTATTTTTATTATGGGCTAACATTATTGTTAGCATCGCCTTTTATTATTAGGCGATTACTATTATGCTGCATTATTATTCAGCAGATTTTTTAAAGTTACGCTGTTTCTCTATAATTATCTTTTCAAGTTGTTTTGTTATATGATAAAGGGACATCTTATATACTATGTTTATTTTTGTTATTAAAAACTGTTTATTCTTTTTTCTCGTTCGTTATTATATGCTGCAATTTTTTACTTTCTCCATATAAAAAAAGAAAGTTCATGATCGTAAAAAATGTCGGTATATATAATATTTTTTTAATGATTTACTTATGAAGTTTTATTGTTTATTTTTCCCTTGAATGATTTTATGTAATTCTGTTTTCCTGTTTGTTTGTTCTAATACCTAATTCTTTAAATATTTATTACATCCTTAATAATTAGTTGTTTGCTATATGTTATGTAATGTTTTTATCATTTTACAATTTTTCCCGTTTTCCCTGTAATTCCTAAGGCCAAATTAAAATGTATACCTGGACGCCTTAAGAATTTTCTTCTTTTTTCAAGAGGTCGTCTCTGGACTGCTTGAACAGACTTTATTTTTCATTTGAGGTTGTAATCTTCTGTCATCATTTTTCTTAATCTTTCTTGTGTGTTCTGTGATTCTCCTGTTGTAGATTCCTCTTCCGCCTTGAGCCACTTTAAAGTACTTTTTTCTTGAAAATTTCTTCTGTTATTTCGTTCTCTTTAAGATCTTTCCTACCTGTAGAAGTTGATTGTTTTTACTTCCGAGATTATCAAAGACGTTAAGAATTTTTCTTGTCGGTTTTTAAAAAAATTTATTCTCTTCAAAAGATCGAAAAAAAATTATTCTCCATTTTTTATCGCGTCTATTATGTTTTCAATTTTTCTATAAATTTCCTCGTTTGATCTTAAAATATGTTTATTCTTTTCAAACCTCATATTTTTCTTTGAATTTCTTTTTCGTTTTCCAAAATATTCTCTGTAGTCTGCCTTGACTATTTAATGTTAGAGTTTCTGCTGTTAACATTAAATAACGTTCTGCTCTAACGTAGAGACTTTCAGGTTTTGCAACAGTATTGTAATGTCTGAATTTCGCTTTGTAAAAAATCGATTTTTTATTGTAAAGATGTTTGGTTATTTGGAAAGCATCTTATTTTCATTTTTATTCTTTAAAGTTTTTGTTTATTTTTACACATATAAACGTAATTCTAGACTGTGGTGACCGATGTTCTTTGGTGGCCGGGTTTCAATTAAACACTCGTTTCAGAAGCGGTCGATCCGAGTCTGTTCCAGATGACGTGTTTACCGGTATATTTAACTTACATTGCGCTACGTCAGGCTTGGCAAGCCGGTAGCGGCAATTGTATTTGCCGGCAGTACCTGGAAAACTGGTTAGAGAAAAACAAAGGTGATCCTTTCTTGACGAAATTCAATTGAAAACCTCTTCGTTTTTTCATCGTTGAAAATATTATCAATTTTTAATATTTTGTTATTTCAGAAGTTTATTCGTTTCCTTTTTTTTTAAAATTAAATTATAGGTGTTTTAGTTTTATTTAATACTTATACATCTACAGACCATATTGTATTTACTGCTATTTACACAGAGTACGTAATTGTTTTATACATCAACAGTTAAACGTAAATATGAATAACAGTATATTTGTTTATTTTAAATTAAAATTTTTTATTTTTTTATTTTTAAATCGCACCAAAATCGACAACATTATTTTATATATATCGTAAGACTTTTTTCTTTAATAGTAACTTTTAATTTTAATATTAAATATTAATTCTCTATAAGAATTTGTATCGATTTTTATATTAGTTGGGCCCGTTTTCGTACTAAAATTATATAATAATAAAATGATTTATTAATTGGATGATATCACCAAAAGGATTATCTGACTTTTGTAAGTGAAGAACCAAAAGAAAATTCATTCAACCGTTTTAAAATTTTATTATATCGTTCTTTCAATTAGCTATTTAAAATATCACACCTACGATTATATTACTTTATAAAACACAGTAAATCATTTCGAAATTAAATTATTTGGTAAAAAATCGTCTGACAAAGACAGTATTGAACCAGAGTGAAGAGCGACATTTATCAAGGTACGGCCATTTATGCAGAATGCTTGAAGAAGGAATTTCTCAAAAGGTTTTGGATTTGGATTTTAGCCCGACGTAGAAAGCGGAAAGATTCAGAAAGAACTGGATAGAGGCTGTAATACTGAATACGGGAAGAGGGGGGAGGTCTTCCTGATGATGCTTATGATAGATGGTAAATGGCATTAGCTATATCGAAAAACCGTATCATAATAATTACCGTAATAGTAATAAATACCGTATCCTGTCGTTTAAGTAGCGTTGCTCATCTAGCTAAGCTTATCCTAAAAACAGTTAAAAAGTTATTATAGAGGTAAAAGAAGTTCGTAGATTCCTTTCTCTTACGTTTTGAAGAATTAGAATTTAAATAACTTTCGTATTTGCATGTTTACTAATGAGCTTATTTTTAATTACATACACACAAATATATATACATATTTCTTCACGGTAAATATTCGGTTAGCAAGCCAAATTTTTCATACGCATTGATTTTTATCGATCTTGTTAATACGTGGACAAGATAAATTATCTGATATAATCTTTTATCTATTGACAGAAAGGGATTCCAAATATATATATATACATGAAATTTTTTCTGCTTTTATTTTTATTCCAGAAAATCTTTTATTAAAATACTTTACCATTAATTACAGTGGTCTACAAATTGGGAAAAAATTTGCGGGACAGAAACAGATAAGTGAATTTTATTCTTTATTGTACGCTGAATTTGAAAATGACGTCAAATTTTCCCTATTACCCGGTATACTTTTTAAACACCCTTCAGAAATTGCTAAATAATACGGAATTTTGAAAGTAATCATGTTTTTATGTATAATAAAATTTGTAATTTGTTATAAAATTTTTTTTCCAGTACTCGCATTTAATTTTGCACATTACATAGAAAATTTTATAAAATAGATTTATAATAGATAAAACGTACCTAAAGCGTTTTATAAATGGAGTCTGTAAATTAACAAATAGCTACTTTCTTTTGTGTACGGTAGTCATTTTTAATGACATCCGGCAGCCTAAAATTTCTGTAGTTCAACAAAAGATTTTGTACTAAAAGATCACACAAATTTTCTGCATTGTTATTTCTAAGAATATCATGGATTACATCCTTAAATGACTTCTGTGCCGCTATCTCTTTGTTATTCGCTGTCAAAATTTTCATCGTCGAGTAATTTTCCAGTTTACGTCCAATAATACCCCTTCTTTTAATTTGGCTTAGCTTAATTTAGGAAAACTCTTACGTTAAATATTTAAATCGAACTCTTTCATTATTCAGAGCTTGTAACAAAAATCTTCATCGACCTGAATTTTATATGTAAATACGGCAAAATAAGACGCTGACGGTTGAACAAAGGAATATGCTTAATTTGTTTTTGTCCAGGAGTGAAAGCGTTTCATTTTAGTTTTTCTTTAATCGCATAGTGTTCACTTGTTGACTGTCCACAAAGAAACAGCTGTATTTTATTAAGCGTCAAAAATGACAAAATAGAACGTTTTAATTAAACGTTCTGTTTCGACTTAAAGAGTCCGCTTCAAAATCGATGGATAATTTACAGTCAAACTGTTGTGTAAATAACAATTGTTGACAAATAAATTTTTCAAATTCGTATTTCTGTAAAACCTTCTGAATTTACCGAACTCGTTTGAACTAGTGGAAGTGTATTTCCTTAATGAATTTAATATGAAATTTTAAAACCCGGGAGTGAATGTCCTATAATACGTAGAATATACATTCTTGCGAAGAACTCTTAATTCCCGTTATTTAAAATATGGAAATCTATTTTACCTTAACATCATTACAACCACTGTTAAAACCAGTGTCGTTAAAAAGTCAACTTCATTATTCCGAATTAGCTGAACAAATAGATGCGTGTAGAAAGATCTGTCAAATAACAAAAACTGGAATATATATATATATATATATATATATATTCATCGCTCAAGGCTTAGGCGTTCACGGGCTAACCTTGAGCTTATCTGTTGAATTAATCTTGTAATAAAGAACGATTCCGATTAACAGTTTAGTTACTTTTATGGTAGAAGAGCTGTAATAACGTTTTGGCAATTTTAACCAATTATCTAAAGTTCTTTAAGACAATTTTTTTTTAACTTTTGAGAAAATTTATTTTTTAATGATGAAAGATTTTTATTCTGCTAAATATTTTTTTTTTTTTTTTAATATTCATTCGTAAAAATAACAAAATCTTTAAACATAATATTTTTTTTTAAACATAAGAATTTTTTGTGCATGCAGAAATTTGTTGTTCACTGTTATTACTAGTTACGAATATGTTATTTTCTTTAATGATCATATCACGATTCATATTATTTCTGCCATTTTTTTTTGGTTTTTTTTTTTAGGAAATTACGAGGGCGGCTGCTAATGACAGCCAACCAAACTGATTTATTATTATATCAATTACGCAATTATCAGTTTTATTGATTGGTACCTTTGAAGGTCGTGATTAAAATTTTAAATTGTAAATTAGGTTTTATTTTTAATCCATCATATTAAATTTCAAATTGAGTTATTCTGTCTGTAATTTAGTTATAGATTTTTGAATTAATAATTATTTAATTATTAGATCTAATTAAATCTAAAAATCTTAATATTATTACTAATATCTTCTCAAAATATTTAATTAAAAACTATAAATATATATATATATACACTAGTACACCCAGCAGTGATTCGCCATTACCAGACTTGAGTATATATATAGATGAAATGAATAAAATTGAAATTCAATTTTTTTCTGGCTTTACTATTGTTTAATAATTTATTTCCATTTTAAAAATTTCCACTTGATATTATCGATAACATTTAATATAATGAGTTCTTTTTTCTTTAATTTTTTCTTTCTGCTTATACAATATATAATCCTTAAGCTAAATGTCAGTAGCCATCCCCCAGTTTATGAAAAAGATACAAAAATCTTTGCGTGGAACTGTGCGCTTCACAGTTCCAGCGGCGCGTTGTTTGGTTGTTTTGCTCATTCGCACGTAGGAGGCTGCGTGGGAGAGAGAGCACTGTCGCTTCCGCAGTGCCACCCTGGCGTGCTGGTGAAAGGTAGTTTTTTTTACACCGCGTGTGCATGCTCCGCGTTCCTTGTTCGTTCCCCTTTCTAGTTTAGTCGGTGGAAGGAATATGAAAGCGGTTTAGTTGATTTTTCAATAAAGATCAGAAGGTCATTTCCACCACGATCAGAGGGGTTGGAAAGCAAGGGCTCTGATTGCCAAATCTGTCCAAAAACAAACGGAAGGGCGAAAAGAAGGTAATTAGTAAAACCTAATTACGTATTTGTTTCTGTGTACATTGAAATTGAAATTAAACACCGTCGGACTGTAGTGGTTTTAAGCGGACGTTTTGTTAAGTTATCATCTAATAATACTTTTCTTTCTTTTTCCTGTTTAGCCTCACGAATTACGTTCAGGTATTAATTCAAAGGATGATACGCATCAGTGTAAATGAAGTGTAATCTTGTACGGTCTCAGTTCGGCCGTTCCTGAGATGTGTGGTTAGTTGAAACTCAACCGTCAAAGAATACCGGTATCCACTATCTAGTATTCATATCCGTATAAAAAATAACCGCCTTTATTAGGTCTTTAAAGCTGGAATTCTCTATTTCCACATCAGCTGATTTGGGAAGACACGTTCACCACTAGACCACCCCGGTGGGTTAAGCATCTAATATTAAAAAGTATTATCTGTATTGACATTTTACTATTTATTCGGTTAGACCAAATACGGTTTTTAACCACAATGTACTTAAAAACCGTGTACCCGTATTCTTGTATATGATGAAGTGTAGAATTACAATATCTTGCTTCCAGCTATTCTATTTGATTTTTTTTTCGGTTCTTTTATTTTACAGAAAACTTTAACCACGGCCTTGAAAAGGCCCAGAAAAAAATTTCTGCAGGAGCACTCCTACTAATTTTAGCTACGAGCCATTTTCATAAGGTAACCGAAAAATTTGACTCTTATTTTTCTAATGGAATCTGAAATTTTCTCAGTTTCAGTTCTCAGATGTATTTATCTTTATTACTTTTACATTTTCATTCGGTTTAAACTAATTTTATTGGTACTAGAATTTATTTCAAGATTTTCCGTTTTTCTATCGCATTTATTTCACCTGATTTCAAACTACATTCTTGTACGTACAGGCCTTCTGGTTTAATTGGTGTATTGCATTAACTGATTTGGCTTTTATTAAAATAATTTTTTTTTATAAAAATATCTTTTGTCGGTAGGCCGATTCCATTTTTCTTCTTATTTTTTATTATATGAATAAAATGTTTAAACTTCTCTTATTATTTATAAATTTGCTTACGTAACTGTTAAATTCGTTTTTTAATCGTTTATCATAATTTACATCGTATAATGTTACAACATCATTGTATTGTATTTTATCGTCAGAATTTGACATCGGATTTGTGGGATGTAAATGCATTACCTAAGGCTTTGAGTCACCTTATTGATAATAATAATTACGATAAAATAATTTTTTTATTATCATATAGAGCAATATTACTTTCTTTACCTCCCACCTGTGTAACCATTTCGATCCGCTGTAGCCGCTAATTTCTTTTTCCTTCGTTAAATATTAACTTTTTGTAGAAGGTTCTCGATTCCACCCGTAAACATGTATGTTTAAGACGTAACCAAACGGGTCGATTTTAACGATTTATTTTTTTTTTTTTAATAAAATATTTTTTTCCGGTGTCACTCGTAAGTTTTTTCCAATAACTTCTATGGAAAATTTTTTAGCGAAAAGTTTTATTGCCCCCACAGATGGTGTGAAATTTTTAAAAAATTTTATTTATTTTTTCTATCGTTGCTTTTTTCTGGATTGTTATAGTGTTGTGATGTATAACCTGATGTTATAATATTCGGTGTATTTTTAGCCGAGAATTTTAACAAAATTACTTTGAAAACTTCGTAAAATTATGTTTTATTATTAATTTAAAAAATTATGTAATTATTTTATTATTGTATTCTGAAGATCTTTACTTCATGTACGGTCACGTTTGCGTAGTTTCTGTGCATTATTTTTCTTTTAACCAGATTGGTTTCTCTTTTCTTTCATTCGGACAACCGATTTTTTACGGGTCGTAATATATTTTTTTAAAAAAGACTAAAAAGTGTAAATATGTATTTAAAATATTTATAAAATCGACTTAAAACCGCCCTAAATGAAAAAAAAAATTTTCATTTTTTTTTTTAAATTTATACTTTTTGAAGTCAGCATCAAATTAAGGGTTAATAAGTTATTGAGAGTTTTTTTAATTTGACGCAAACTTCAAAAAGTCTATAAAATCTAAGAAGAATGGAAAAATAAAAATATTGTATTATTTTTTTTAATTTACGTGGGTGTTTTAACTTTTCTTTATTAAATAAATCTGATATGGACAACAGATGACTTCCTTGTACGACAATTAAATTACATTTACACATTTTTTTAAAATGAAAAGCACATAGAATTTTACTTCGTTAAAAACTTCTGATATTTTTTTAATCTTTTACTTATTTGTTATTGAATTGTTATTTATGTTAAAAATTTGTTTACAACGAGAGGTTATTGTTTACAATAAGAAGTTAATATTAATAAATCAATATATTTAAATTTAAAAAAAGCGATCTGAAGTCTGATTCAAACCGATGTGCCTTCCCCTAAGATCCAATTATTTTATTAATTAAAATTTTATTTGGCTATAACTCTGGAACCGATGAAAGTAAGTACCGCTTATGATATGTCGTTAAAAAGCTCTTATGAGGGCTTATTACTGCAGTTAACAAAGAATCCAAAATCCAAATTTCGTTTTTGATTTTGGGCTCAGTCGATAACAATCAAAAGGGGAGGTGCACAAGTAGATGCTACAACGGTCCTAAATCCAACATTTCATCGTTCTACTAATCTGATAATCTTTTTTGAGTTAAGCGAGATACATACGTACAGACGTCACGCCGAAACTGGTCAAAATGGATTCAGAGATGGTCAAAATGGTTATTTCCGTTGAAATTTGGAAACCGAAACTTTTCGCGATCACAATACTTAAAGTAAAAAATGAATTACAAACTTCCATCAGTTATATATATATATACTTTTACTCTTTTTCTAAAATGAAGATAATTTATTTCCTCTTTCTATAATAGCATTGACATAATTAAATAAATATTATCGGTAATTGACATTTCTTTTTGTAGGAAATGATTTAAAAAAATAACTTTTTCTCGTGGTTTAACAAATTAACCTTATTTTCCTAACAAATTCCCTGCTGGTTTGAAGTACTGCGCAAAGGTTTTCTCACAACAAAAAGACACATTGAGTTGTTTCTTTACGACTACACTGTTTATTTCTTAGACTCGGTCTTTCTTATGACTGTGATATAGTGCGTTCGGAAAGTCGCTGTGCAGTACGGTTTAGAGTTATGAGGTATATACTGTTCTTTCGGCATTAGGTCGGCCACCCTGTGGGTTCGTTGGCTGTTGCTCAGTAATAAACCAAGACGTTAGTTAAGTTATGATCGAATGTGCTTCGTACATTCGTGCTGTTTCACGTATCGGAATCGGTTGCGAGAAACGTAACGGTTCTTTACGCATTATTCTCGTCGATCAAGTCTTTCGTAAAGGCGTCAAGCATACTGATTTAATGAAGCACAAGTTTTCTGAAAGGTTTCGGCTGCGGCCGAAAGTCAACTCGTAAGTTAGCACGGCAGCAAGATATCGGACTTGCTACATAAAGCTGTAAGAAGAGAACTGAAAACTTTCCCCCACAAATTAACGTGTTCGAGAACTGAAAACTACAGATCATGCCAAAAGACTAAATTATTATCGACGGTTTAAACGTTTTATCGACAAAACTTCCGTAGGTATCCTCGGCATTACGTTTTATTTTTTACAGATAGACCGTTGTTTTCATTCGGGAGGGTATATTAATTAACAAAAAAACACGATTGTGGTCGACAACTAACCCCCGTGAATTACTGGATCAGTCTTTAGAAGAAGCTGAGTCTGGGTCGGTGTGAGTAGAACGCGCATTGTGGGGCCAATCTTTTTTGAAAATACAGTTAATAGTGATCGTTATTGTGCTGTTTTAACGAACTTCATTAGTCGGTTAACAAAAGTGGTAATCAATCACGGTCGGTTCCGACAAGATGGCTCTCGGCGCACAAATCTAACAGGTCCGTGCCTTTTTTACTAATTGTCTTCGGTGAACGAATCATTTCGAGGAATTTCTGGTCTACACGATCGCCCGATCTGACTCTCTAGATTACTTTCTACGGGAGAGGCAGCGAACAAACAGTGTTTCACAATAGAACACGCACGATTTAAAAACTAAAAACCGCAATATATGTACGTACAAAAGAGTCCAGTATGTCAGCCAGTTGTTGCATTGTGTTTTTGTTGGAGGAAGTCTTTTTCAACACCTTTTATAAACTATTCCAGTTATTGTAATATTTATTTCCATAAAATAATGAAATAAACATTTTCTTTTATATAAATTATATAATAAAAAAAAATAAAAAATTGTCGTTATTATACTTCTATAATTTCAGTGCACAGCAACTTTCCGATCGGTCTGTAAATGTAAACAACCCGAGGTAAAAGTGTAGTTTAATAATTAAAGAGACTAATGATAACAGCAAAAAAACTGTTTAACAGAATGTACTGAAACTCTTCGACGTTCAAGTTGGCACCCTGGACATAGAAAATATTAGATAACAATTTCTGACATAATTTCTTTTATTTCTAAATGCTGTACTGTGGAAGAACTATTTACTAAAAGATTTTTATTTTCTGAAAGTGTAAAACCGACAGAAAGTCATTCGTGGATGATAAAACAGAGGCTGATAAAAAATTTATTAACAGGGAAAACTTGTATAAGTTTATCGAACAGTTCAAATCTGGCAAACCAAGTTGACAGATTTTCATCGTAATGGAAGGCGAGGGAAGTTTCGACTGAGGCTTTGCAAAATCGCATTAAACTACCTATTCGCAAGAACAGACGAATAGAAATTTGAGAAACTTCTGAAATTTATAGCGCCAATTTCGGCATCGTTGTATTATTCATGATAAACTGAATTACCGTAAAACGTGTTCGAGGTGAATTCCAAGACTCGATTCAAAATCACAAAGACACCTGAATTCACATTTGTACAGAACTACAAAACAACGGTTTTTAGCTGAAAGTAATGTATTGTTTTTTGTTTTTTTTTAGATCGCGTAGTAACTTGTGATGAAACTTTATTCATAATTTTGAGTCGGAATCCAAATGTCAGAATATGGAATGGAAAGATCCGAGTTCGCTCGCCAGGAAAAAGATAAAAATTTACAAGTTGGTCAAATTACAATTTACAATTTGGCCAATTTACAAGTTTGGTAAAGTGATGCTAATAGTGTTTTGAAGTTATAAATGTCCAATTTATTGTGATTATTTGTAAGAACATACTATAATCAATATTGTATACTACTGTGACTATTGTTAGAAAGTAAAGTGATACCCGCAAAAGGAGGAAACGTCCTGTTCTCTTTCAAAAAGGAGTTATTCTTTTACACGGTAATACCCAACCCCATACCACTCAGGGAAGTTGTATTTTAAAGGTACGTTGGGAGATAGTACATCTACCTTACAGCCTGATCACGCATCATCAGCTTTTTGTTGTACAACAATTAGACACCAAGGTGAATAATTCTTTACCGGTGGAATAAGAAATTTCTCAGAAAGGTACGTCAAGTGCCTGAATGTTGCCGGGGATTTTGTTGAAACGTAACCTTAGTGTCATTATCATTACATAAATAATAATTTTACTACTCGTTTGTTTCTTTAATCAACGATTCTCGTACAAGGGCAATTAATTATAGTTTTACGTTACGGTTTAATGCCCGTAATACAACGTAATATTGAAGTATGGAAACGGCTTCATATTTCGTAATTGAGGGATACTTGGAGACAGAAACATGTGGGAAACTACATAGATGCAAAATTACTACAATTATAGTGTTTGAGATTTTTTCCGCCATCTTGGATCCGTTATATTTCTTCCTAATGTGTACATTGCAGTCTGTTCGACTAGCGAACAATAAGCAACTTCTCCCCTCTACGGTTCAATGAGATGTGGATGATCTGTATGACATATATGATGTGTAGTCTTGTCCAGGCTCAGGCCAACCGTTCCTGAGACGTGTGGTTAATTGAACCCCAACCACCGGTATAAAGTATCCACTGTCTAGTATCCAATTCCATATAAAAGCGACTAACTTTTACTCTGATAACCTCAGAACCTTCGACTTTTAAAATCAAATGTTAAACAACTGATTTGCGATGTTAATCGCTGATCCTTGGTGGATCATTCACCAAATCGAATCAATTTTTTTTTTTTTTTTAAAGGAAGTTGTACGTAGGATACATGAATTTTAATGTAAACGTTTACGAGAAAAATGATAATGAAAACTGTTTCACAATAAACGGCTTCGTTTTCGAGTTTGCAAAAATCAGAATTGCAAAAACGGAAAAATCGCGGTAGTCATAAAACAAAGTAAAATCTCCGTAGTAACTTTTTTATTTCGTATTACCTTCAGAATTACATTCAATAACAAACTTTGAACGGTTTGTGGAAATTAATGGCCAAAACACTAATAATAACAGCCTCCATAATTGGTGAAAAAGGTAATCAATTTTTATACCTCATTTTACCTAGTAAGCCTTACATAAAATGGTTTTATTCTTCATACTGACATACATCCGGCACTTTTGAACCGTTATGATTATGAAAGGCAACTGAACAAATCGATGAATTTTTTTTTTTTTTTTGCGAAAAATATGTAAAAAAAGACAGTAAGGTTACAAAGATTTTTATCATCACTGAGAGTTCATTAAATTTTTCTTTTTTTAATGTGAATTATAATTTGTGCAAATTTTATTATTTTAATGATATCTGTACAATAAGCTTTATATATATATATATATATATATATATATATATATATATATATATATATATATATATATATATATATATATATATATATATATTCTTTCATTGTATTCTTAATTAAGAATTAAATTTCCGCACAATTAATAACCTTGTTTTGTTCTTTTTTCTAATGTACTTACAACATACATTTTTTAAATTTTAATTTTCTAAAACCATTGTTTTATATCCGCTAATGCATGCGGGAAGTAATTTTTTACTTCAAAGTAATATTCACGTGTATCTGTGCTTCAATTAAGTTTTACAAACTATTACACAAGTTTATGATATCTTTTAGTCGTTTTTGCCGACTTATCTAAAAAAGGTACGTTATTACTTACTGGCGCACGGTAGTATCGGCGGGTGAAATTGAATTTTCTTTACTTTTGAGGTATGTGGATTATGAAAATACCATTCACGTATAATATTTTTGGCTCGAAAAATCTCCAAAACTATTACATCAATTTCATTGAAATTTAGATGTTCTGTAGTAATACATCTGAAGTTGGCGTGTGAGAATTTGATGAAGATTGTTGGATCGGTTGTGTTGAACTTCAGTTACGCTCAACCGTTCCAAAAAATTTGAAATTTTTGTGGCTCAAAAAACTCTAAAACTACTACATCAATTTCATTGGAATTTAGGTATACCGTAGCAGTGCTTCTTAAGTTGTGGATGTGAAAATTTGATGAAGATTGACAGAGTCGTTCTTGAGTTATGCTCACTTTAAGATCGACTACCTCAATTTGAGGGTATGTTGACTGTAAAATTATTCTTTTTTTACGAACCCCTCTTTGGCTAGAGCAATTCTCTGGCTGTGGTCAAAGAGAATTCTTTGGACATTATCATACTTCCAATCGTTATTTATTTTTTCGTACATTCGTAAATTCATTTTTTTTTTCATTTTTATTTAACCTTTTCAATACTCTTTATTCATTGAAATGTTTATGTAGATATTCATTCTTTAAGAGTAAATCGAAGAAAACGTTTAATCTAATGGAAGCGGATTCCTCAAAACAATTGCTTCTTTCGTGATTTTATTTAATATAAATATTCCCCGCAAATATATTTTACTCAATCCGTATGTTATAGCGTACCTATAGAGTAGAAGAAGTGTTAGGAGAAGACGAATTTGGTTTCAGGGAAAGTAAAGGGACAAGGGAAGCGACTTTAGTGTTCAGATTAATAGTAGAAGGAAGATTAAAGAAAAACAAACCGATTTATAGACTTTGAAAAGGCTGATAACGTAGGCTGGAATAAAATGTTCAGCATTTTAAAAAAATTAGGGTTTAAGTATAGAGATAGAAGAACGCTTGCTAACAATTACAGGAACCAAACTGCAACAGTAATAATCGAAGAATATAAGAAAGAGGCCGTAATAAACAAGGGAGTCCGACAAGGATGTTCCCTATCCCCGTTGCTTTTTAATTTTCGCGTAGAACTAGCAGTTAATGACGTTAAAGATTAATTTAGACCCGGAGTAACAGTGGAAGTTGAAAAGATAAAGATGCTACGATTTGCTGATGATATAGTAACTCTGGCCGAAAGTAAAAAAGATGTAGAACAAACAATAAATAGCATAGATGAAGTCCTACTCATGAACTACCGTATGAAAATAAACAAGAACAATTCGAAAATAATGAAATGTAGAAGAAATAATGTAGATCGACCATTAAATATAAAAATAAGAGAAGAAAAAATTATGGAGGTAGAAGAATTTTGTTATTTGGGAAGTAGAATTAATAAAAATGTTCGAAGCAGGAGCAATATGAAATGCCGAATAGCACAGGCGAAACGAGCTTTCAGTCAGAAATATAATTTGTTTACATCAAAAATTAATTTAAACGTCCGGAAAAATATATTTGAAAGTATATGTTTGGAGCGTAGCTTTATATGGAAGTGAAACTTGGACGATCGGAGTACCTGAAAAGAAAAAAAATTAGAAGCTTTTGGAATGTGCTTCTGTAGGACAATGTTAAAAATCAGACGGGTGGATAAAGTGACAAATGAAGAGTCGTTGCGGAAAATAGATGAACAAAGAAGCATTTGGAAAAATATAATTAAAAGAAGAGACAGACTTATATAGGCCACATATTAAGGCATCCTGGAATAGTCGCTTTAATATTAGAGGGTCAGGTAGAAGGAAACAATTGTGCAGGCAGGCAACATTTGGAATATGTAAAACAAATTGTTAGGGATGTAGGGGGTATACCAAAATAACGACTGGCACTAAGTAGGGAATCAAAAAAATATGTTACAGTACGTAATAGTTTGATAGTATCCATTTGAAATTCTATTTCTTGATGTTTCTGGATCCCCTTGGTTAAATATATTAAAAGTTAGTTTATAAAATACGTGGTATTTTCGTTTTCTTTGTATCGTTCAAATTCCTTTCTTTTTTTTTCGTGTTTAGCCTCCGGTAACTACCGTTTAGATAATTCTTCAGAGGATGAATGAGGATGATATGTATGAGTGTGAATGAAGTGTAGTCTTGTACATTCTCAGTTCGACCATACCTGAGATGTGTGGTTAATTGAAACCCAACCACCAAAGAACACCGGTATCCACGATCTAGTATTCAAGTCCGTGTAAAAATAGCTGGCTTTATACTAGGACTTGAACGCTGGAACTCTCGACTTCCAAATCAGCTGATTTGGGAAGACGCGTTCACCACTAGACCGACCCGGTGGGATTCAAATTCCTTTCTGTTCTACGATATTGTCACGTGGTTCGCGGTTCGATCAGGATATTGAGAGGTTGATAATTTAGAATGTTTATATAATTACAGTTTATTGGTTTAACGTTCATAATTAATTATCGGTTTAATAATAAGAAGAAATAATAACAGCGGTGATAAATATAATAATAATAAAACAATTAACGAACACAAATATTAATATAGTCATTACAACCGCAATAATAATAATATTAATAGTAGCGAACGATAACAATATTACTTGTCAGTAACAACAAATCAAACCTAACAAGGTACACGACATAATACATAATCAAAACAGTAATTATGACATAAAAATAGGGCGTAATCAACAAACAATAACAATCAAAATATTACACATCAAATAGCGATAAATGTCATTAGTAAATAATAAATACAGATCACACAAAAGATAGAGTTCAAAATAAATAATCGTTCTGAATTTATTCCAAGTAGACATTTAGAAAATTAGACCTATTAACAAAAGAAACCGCTGGTCTTAACCCTTTTTAACTACTAGTCTTGCATTAACAAACGATCGTGTACTGTTTACTTGCAAATACCTTTGCCGTCTACCCTAACGGTTTACGAATGAAGTTTATCGCATTATTTCTTTCGCTTATATACTTATAGTTTTTACTGTAACTCACCTATAGTATTTCTCGGTTACTGGAATTACTTGTGGCGTCATCTTACTCGTATCGAATTGGATTCAAGACTCTCCTCGCTGGACCGACGTACTGACGTCTCGCAGAACTCCGCCGAACCCACACAACTCGCAGCCTCTCCTCGCAGAACTGCCCTTGTGGGACTGACGTCGTAACGCCTCGCAGACTGGTTCTAATAAAACTCTTTTAGCTGGTTTTACTGGACTATTTATACTGTTAGCGTTTTTACCTGTAGGACCGAACCCGATTCGAAGCGTGAGAACAGTTGACGGAGGCTTTTGTTCCCGTCAATTCCAAACACGGTCTCTTCTTACCGTACATCAGGTGTTTATTGTTTGTTAGCGGGCAGTATAACAAAGGCTGTACTTCACAAAAAGGGTACTCCTTTTTGTACCACTCTAGATTCCTTCGATTATTACATTTTCTATTGCTTTCATAATAATCGGTAGGAATCCGTTACTCAAGCCCGCTATACCGGACTTGTTACCGTATTCTTTTTCAAACTTTACATATTTGTTTCATCGTACTTCCTCGGTTACGTATTTATATAATTATTTTGCTTCCTGTCATAGTTCTAGAGCTATGTTGCAAGAAGGAAAGTATCGGTCAAAAAATGGGGTATGAATCTTTTTTTCATTTCTCGACGTTTCATGATCCAGGAACCCCAAAAACAAAAAATGCGAGTAATATTCGTACGTACTTGCGTCGGTGTGTTTGAAGCTTAATAACTTTTAACTGAATAATCCGATTTTGTACGTTCATGTATATGGGGCAATTAATTGGTAAAATTTTAGGGTCATTATCTCCAGCAAGGGTAAATTTTTTTTGGGGTCAATTTTCTCAAAATCTTGCAAACATAACCCGACTTTATATTAAGCTCAGTACTTGCGTGCGTGCTTATCGTACCATTTAAAAAATATTTTGCCCCGAAATCGAAAATTCTAAGGTTAAATCCTAGCAAAACTATTAAGGATATTTTAGTTATATTTAGTTGATATTGTTATTTATTAAGGCGGTTATCATGACAAAGGCAGTTCTTTGGCGGTTGGGTTTCAATTAACCACACATCTCAGGAACGGTTGACCTGAGACTGTACAAGACTACACTTTGTTTATGTTCATACATATATCATCCTCATTCACTGTCTGAAGCGCGTAATACCTTATGGTGGTTCTGGAGGCTAAACAGAAGAAAGAGAGGTTGTGCGTTAAACGAAATTATCCTATTTATTTTTTTAATGGAGAGGATATTTTTTGTGTTGCGCTTGTGTTTTTTTGTCCGAAAATCCGTTGGGTATTATAATTAACGGAATTTTTTTTTGTCGGATAATTATCGGCAAAAATATACTTTTATTTCATCTGTATTTTTTATTGTTTGTACAATATTTATGTTTATTTCTTTAGTTTGCCGCTTAGGCCGTCAGAGATCTTGCTTTTTTGTATTTTTAAACGATTGAAACTCGTTCTAGTTACTGTAATTATCGCGCGTGCGAGCGTACGCACATACATACAAAAAAATTAATCGTTGGTGTTAGCAAGAAAGCCGTGCCCGATCAGCGGACGGACTGGGAGACTAACTGTGACTTCTACCCTAGGAATCTGGAATTATATCAGAATATTTATGTAACTCCTTTTTCTTTTGAATAAAAAAATACGTTTAAACTAGACTCGTAATGTAAAAGCTTGATATGTTGTGTTCGCGTTTTGTTTATTTACGTAAAAAATAAAAAAAATTACCCAGAAATTGTAAATAAAATAAATAATTTCACACAAACCTTTTATTTTAAATTCTGTACATAACTTGATCGGTCGTCTGTCAACCGTTAACGATAAAAAATTAAATAATTTTCTCTCTTACATACACACACACGCGCGCGCACAGACAAACTGTTCTTCCACTGATTAGAGAATTCGTTTATACTTCATTTTATATTAAAACTTGTTTATTAAATTGGTCTGAATTACTCGTGGTTATGCTTGTATATAATTTTGAAAAATTCCCGTACAAGTCACTCATTAACCCACCGGGTCGGTCTAGCGGTTAACGCGTCTTCCCAAATCAGCTGATTTGGAAGTCGAGAGTTACAGCGTTCAAGTCCTAGTAAAGCCAATTATTTTTACACGGATTTGAATACTAGATCGTGGATACCGGTGTATGGTCTCAGGAACGGTCGAACTGAGAATGTACAAGACTACACTTCATTTACACTCATACATATCATCCTCATTCATCCTCTGAAGAATTATCTAAACTGTAGTTACCGGAGGCTAAACAGGAAAAAGAAAGAAAGAAAAGTTACTCGTTGACTTTTTACGGGTTCTCGATGAGACACGGGTTAATTTTAGAAATGAATTTATTAATTATTAGTTAAATGTAATTCTAGTTTTGAGTTATCAATACTATCTTTTGAGGAAGAACTTGTATCAAATTCGGAATTGAGGAAGATTTCGAACTTTAGCGATGTAATTTTTACCGATCTTTCTTAAATTTGAAAAAATCGGGTTCAGAATTATAATATTCGACAAATATTACGTATTTTCTATTTAAATGAGAAATCAATTAGTTATTAACTTTTATATTGGAGAGATCATGCTGAAAAATGAATGGCTTTCCCTTAAAAAATTCTTCTACAGAATGCTTTTGTTGTTTAGATCGACCAAAAAAGCGATGGCTAAAACAATTTAGTCAGATAAATTTAGTTGTTTCTATATCATTATTTTTGTTCGATTGATTTCGGAAGTCTTCAGACATTTAGTACAGCTTTCTTGTTTGGGGATCCGTAGGCGGTTGTGTTCGTTATTCGTGAAACGAGTATACATGTAACTTATTACATTAATGAATATCCAGACTAAGTTGTGTTTTAATTAGAATCCAATACCGATTTCTGACCTGGGACGAAGGAACTGTTATCGTTAAATTTAAAATCAGCCGGCGCATGCAACTCGCTCCGGAAAGGGGAGAGTATTGCTTCCTCCAAACACTAGGGCCCCAGAAGGCGTATTCCTGTTAGTCTGAAAGGCGCTTGCACCGAAAGCACTTCAGCGAATGGACTGAAGGGGAATCACGCCGGAAGTACGAAGCTCATAATGCGCCAAGTCTCCCTCGTCGATTATTTCTCACTGTCTAAAGGACCGGAACGCAAATAACAAATATGTCCGTAAATAAAACACAAAAATCTATAACCACCGCTAAATAAATAACGACCCGCCCGATAAATCAAAGACAGCAGCAAGGGACACTCGTCCAAGCTCTGCGACTAGTAGGCAGGTAATAAATCCCTGCTATCCTTGTGTACCGTTCCCAAATATAAAATACAACATCTGGCTCGAACTATTAACTTCCCGCACGTGAATGCTATTTCTAAATCTGCACCGCTCCAAAATTCAGTATTGTTATTGTTTCATATAATTTTTTCAAAAGTCTTAATTTCGCTGACAGATTGTAAGACCTAAAAGTATTAAGTAAAAGAAAAACTTGCGTAATATTCGGTAAATATATATTTTTTTTTTTGCCTGATGATATCGTTATTCGATCTATCATTAAAATATATCCACAAAGTAAGTTATTAATAATCAATCCTTTTTTATATTTAATTTTAAGAAAATATGGTCATTTACCACTAAAACTTCATGCTGTAAAAAAAAATCATCCGTTTTCTGAAATAAGCGTTACTATCCTTCGAATAATAAAACAATTTTTTTTAAGTAAATTTTTCTTTGGATAGATAGCAATATTATCATTATAATAATTTAATGACATTTAAAACGTTTTTAATGATACGTTATAATTTAATTTGCTTTAACACAAAATTACAATTTTTTAGTAATTAAAAAAAAAAATTATTAATCTTAACAAGTCAATACACAATTTTTTTTTTAAATTATTACATTTTTCTTTTGATTTTTAAATAAATGAGAAAAAAATTAGATGGGTTAGGATGAAATCAATCTTAAAATTTATTACTGGAAAATATTTATGGGGCACAATTCAAATTGAATTACGATAGTTTTCTAAAAAAATTTTATATTAATTTGTAGTATTCATTCGGTTAATCTGTCAGTAAGTGTTATTATTTAATATTAAGCTATTTTAAGTTAAATTCCTGTTAGCCGAAGCAAAATTATTACTAAATAAGCAAGAATTGAATATATTTGAGCAGGATAATGTTTACTATTTCTGTTTGTTGGCAGTGCACAACGCGGTTGTAAAAGATTTATGTACATATAATGATAATCAAATAATGTTATAGCTAGCTGGTTTTCTTTTGTTTTTTATTCTATGTATGTGTGTGTTTTTTTTTTATGAATTTTATTTAATAGTAGTACAACCTATTCGCTGTAGAAGCTACCTTTTTAAATATTTTGAAACAGATATGGCTAATTTAATTCTTTTTTAAAAAAGCTCTTTTGTATGTTTTTAAATGGAATGTTTATTTTTAAACAAACTTCTGCATTCTATGTCTATTCATACGATTTTTTTTTCTTCTTTTTGTTAGAAAAGAAGGAAATTATTACGTTTTTTTTATTAACAAATTTTAAACAAATGTATTTTTAAACTTTAAACGTTTTCATCGTATTCTCAAGGCGTAATTTGACGACTACTGCAGTAATGAAACAAAAACTAAAAAGAAAAATAATGATTTGGTACCATTAAATCATACGTAGTAAATAAAAAAAAAAAAAAGATTAATAAATATAGTTTAGACATAAAAACTTACGTTTTACGACATAAAAATCTACCAGTTTCGTATGTCTTTGAACTGACATAAAACGGTATGTTATAACTGGGAACTTTTGTTAGAAAAAAAATTTTTATATCGATTAAACTTCATAATTTTTGCTTTGGTATTAATTTTATTTAATAGAAGAAAATCTAATGGATTATGAAATATTAGGTACAATAAGTACACTTTCTTTTTTTTAAGATTTTATTAAAAAATGAATGAATAATTTTTATATTTAAGAACATATTATTTATATCTGTTCTTAAAAAAAAAATCTACTTTAACTCTTATTAAAAAGTGATTTTTTCCACTTAGTTTTTTTACTGCTGAAGCAAGTATTTTTTTACCACCTGGAAAAAAGAATATAGTCTTTTCGTATTTATTTGAAGAAAACGTAATGGTATTGATTTAGAATGAAGTCTGCACTTTACGCGTAGAGATTTTCCCAGACATTTCGTAGAAAAGTACGGTATTATTTTTGATCGCATGGTTGAAGTTGGAGGGGGGGGGGTGAAAATGAAATTTCTTTATGTTTTGAGGTAAGAGGAACACCATGTTATTCACTTAAATTGTGGTTTCCTTATATTTATTTATTTATAGCATACATTTTTGCGGGTCGAAAATCTCCAATCTACCATAACAATTTCATTGAAATTTAGTTTATGCTATAGTAGTGTATAGTTGTGCATGTGAAAACTTGACGAAGATTGGTTGAGTTGTTCTTGAGTTACGCTCAATTTAAGGGCGAAAAACTGAGCGGGGCAGATTCGAAGCGTAGTTCGTTGTGATGCTGCAGGTTGGAACGTTGAACCCACCGGGTCGGTTTAGTGGTGAAACGTCTTCCCATATCAACTGATTTGGAAGTCGAGAGTTCTTACGTTCAAATTCTAGTAAAGGCAGTTACTTTTATACGCATTTAAATACTAGATCGTGGATACCGCGGTTCTTTGGTGGTCGGGTTTCAATTAACCACACATCTTAGGAACGGTCGAACTGAGACTGTACAAGATTACACTTCATTAACACTCGTACATATCTTCCTCTGAAGTAATACCTGAACTGTAATTCCCGGAGGCTAAACAGGAAAAAAGAGAGAAAGGTTGGAACTTTCAAGTTTCTTTTTCTATGGTATCTGCTGTGGAATTAAACACGATATAGTTTTTAAAATACTGTAATTTTTTTATTTTGTTACGTCTTTTAACGCGTAACTATTTTTTAAGGCTCAAAGGTCTTTTTTTTGTAAAATTTTAGATTAGAATGAGTTGATACATTTGTAAAAGGAAACAAAATAGAATAGCGGAACTGCGCTAGAATTTTTTAAATTTCTGTATTGTCGCATTCTGTACTATGAAATTACATTAAATCTAGGCGAACCTTGTTCTCCCAGTCGCCTACAGTAAAACTTCCCGTTCTGCTCGTAACAGTTACAATAATTAAAAAATAATCATTTTCCACATTACTTACTTGAATTTTTATTTTCCATATCGTTTTCTGACTTTGGTAACTTTTTCTTAAAAAGTAGCCATAGAGGAACTGAATGTGCTTCGTTCGATTTCCTATTTCCGTTTAAAAACGGACATTAAAGTTTGAATTTTATGTTTTATTTTCTTTTTGTAAATCACGTAGCCGTATTTACAGAATTTGATTTAGTCAGAAAGTGACAGTAGATTATAAAATAAAAAAGATGCGGTACAATTTTCTATTAATATAAGAATCAACCGAATAGAATGCCAGAAATATGGCTATTAAAAAAAGTTGATTGTTTTTGTAGTTAACATAAAATTAAACCCGTAACCAATTGAAATTAGTTGTACAAAATTCAACATACAATTGAAAATTAAGTAATTTAACCTATTAACACAAAATAATCGAGTATTAAGTAGCATTTGAGGGCAATTTTTAACAAAATACAAAAAGAAAAAAAAGCAAAAGTAATAATGAAATGAATATTTATTTTTAATTTATTGGGCTTTGTTTTCAGTAAAAGATATAAAAAGAGATGGTGCATCTCTAATGTTGAGTCAATGAACCTCGTTTCCAAGTGCCTAAATATTGAAGAATATTAGCGTATTGAAAGTTTGTATTCCGATTAGTATCGGTTAGAGTTGTATTTAAATTATTTTTAAAATTGTTTAACTTATTTAATTTTGTGGATTTAAGAACAAATAAATATTAATATTTATAAAATTAACAACTATTAATTTTATAAAATTAATCTAAAACGTTTATCTTTTGATTTTTATTACATCATATGGCTCCAATTAAAGAATTAAGTAAATAAAACTAACTTTAAAAAAAAATTAAAATTGACCACGACGATAAATTTTCTCAGTAATTATTTGTGTATCGCATTTAAATGAAAAATACCAAATCTGGAAGAATTTGAAAATTTTGACTAAAACCTTTAGTTTATTCTGAAAAAATAAAACAAAATATTAATAATTTTAAAAAGTTCAAAACTTTCAAAACGACAAAAATGTTCATTAAGTTGAGTTCCAGCCTAGTTATGGCCCAGACTCCCTCTATTTCAGTCTCCCTTTGAGATACAATCCCATATATAATTTCATGAGACCCTGTTTCCAAAAACAAACCAGAAAAATGGAAAAGTGATTTTTACACGCTTACTTCTTCTGTAATGTATACTGCATTATACCTGCCGGAAATTTGCTTCTACTAATGCATGATGCATAGCTTCTAGATAAAATAGACACATTTCACTGTCTTTCCCGTTGTTTGTTATGGCTGTGATGCGTGTAAATCACCTGAATAGAAGCACTCTTCGTAGTTGATTTCTTTGAGAGTAATGATTTTCTTGTACAATTCCTTTGGTAAACAGAGTGAAGATTTCACTTGTAGAATTGATTGTCCTCTGGTTTTCGGCTTGCCGTTATGAAACAGTATCCAATATTCAACAAAAAACCACTTCAGTCCTCACTAAGTTTACTATAGGGTAGTGCTTGTTGATAGCCTGAAAATGGCTATACCAGTTTCAGGAGTAACTTATACTTCATTAGGTCTTCTATACATCATTTCAAGTCTCCTATGACCTTTTTGATTATGACATATATATTTTAAAACTGCCAGGAAAGTAAAACAGAAACACTTCAAAAAGAACTGTAATAAAATTTGAAAAATAATACTTTTTCAACTATTTTTTAAATTAAAATTTTTAGAAGTCTATTTCAGATTAAAAATAAAGAATTTTTAACAATTTTTCTAACTCTTAATTTATATTATGCTATGTATTATTTTGTTTAATATCCAACACAAATAGTGATGACAAAAAAAAATTCAAAACAATCTATGTACAGAATGTACTTTTTCATTTTAAAAAAGTTTAACTTAAATTATGTTGAAAAAATTTACTACAGAGAATTTGTTCTATAGATTAAAAGTATTTTTTGAAATCAGTTCATTTGGTGAAGAAAGGATTGTTTAGACATTTGCAAAAAACATTTAGAGTTTGTATTTGTAGAAAACTCCCGTTATGTAGTTGGGTAAAGATACTAGCAACTGCATGTGTTGTTGATTTGTCATTGTAATTAATGTTGGTGTTTTAAAAAACATTCTACGTAATTAATTTCATGACAGACATACAGCTTTTGTAAAAAATTTCTCACCATTCTTATGTTGATAGCTTTAAAATTAATAAAATTAGTCCAGCAGTTTTCATACAATTATAGTTAGGTGTGAGTATTGCATATGTGCTTATTAAATCTCATAAATACTTGAATTTTAATTTCTTTTTATTTTGATTAAACATTTCTGAATATTAGACATGGACATTTATATTGCGGTGTGTGTGACCTCTTTTCACAGTTCTTTTTTGATTATGAAAATTATAAATTTGTCTACTGTAAAAAACCTTTTTAATTTGAAATAAACTTAGTTTCAATCGATTTTGAATTTTGGTAAAAATTTCCATCAGATTTTGAAATTTGTATAATTATTGAAATAATGTTTTCCTCTTTATTTAAATTTGAAAAGTAAGTATAAACTTTATATATGTGGTGTACATGAGAGTTTTTAGGCATCATATGAAAAACTTTTTTTTTAATCGCATTAATTTTGAAGAAAAATTTATATGTCCACTACAATTTCATCTACGCGAGGCATTAAAATAATAGATGGTTATTTTTCTTATAACTTGAAAATCAAATTTTCTTTTAAGCGTTTAAGAAATCTGATCCCATTATCTGATAACTCATATTATCTAATGAAAAAAAGTAATTTTTTCAGGATTTATTTGAGCTAATGAATCCAAAACTGCTGTACAAGGATGTCAATGTCTTGGACCCATTCTTAGTAAAAATACTCTGAATAGGTAATAAGATTATCAGCCGCTATGTAAAGATTGGCCTCAAAAACGTTTTTGGGTGGAATTTTTTTACTTCTTGTGGACAGAAATCTCTTTCTCATTTCCATTCTTTTCCCTCAGTTGTTGATCACTTCTTCCCTGATCTGTTTTGTGATTGATGGCCAGACATCTGGTGGATCCATATGGAGGACAACATTTTGAATTACTGGATCTTTTGTATTTTTATGGTTTAGTAATGCAAGCTCTGTCTTTAGATCTATCCAATGCCTGTAAAGGTAGCCCGAGCTCGAACTGAGGTGCTTATCTTTATAACCGTGCCTGATAATTTTTAACAATTCGTTTGTGAAAACATGTGCTGAACATGATAAGATATTATTGTCTGAATTTCCATCGCCTATGTGTATGTTAACTACCATGTGGTTTTAGATTATTTAACATGAAACATCACTTCTAAGAACAGGTTAACAATTTCTAAAAATAATAAACATCGTGATCCTGGCTTACTAAGAAAAAGTATGTTCATCTTTAAGAAAAATATACGGTTGCTTTTCATACAGCAAGTCCACGTATATGCAGCCCTACAAGTAACACATTCTCTCTTTACCGTTAGTACTGGTTGTATAACTAACATTACTATTTCAGAGAAAGCAACTTGGACTAATGTCTTCTACATCTTTGTTTCTTTACATATGTCACAGTCTTAGACCGGGTCAAATGATTTATAGCAATAGATGTACATTGATATACTAACTTCATCTTTGGTTGCGTAACTTCAATACACATCAGCATATTGTCTACCTCCACAAATGCGCTAGAAGTCATTTTTTTTTTATAATAAACAATGAAAGAAAGAAAAAAATAAAATTTTTATAATCAGACAATCTTAAAAAGAAAATACTAATGATTTATTTTTATCTTTACTATTCTCTGATAAGTAAAAATGTATGAACTCCAGTTGTTTACGAAAAAAAATTTTAACTTGTCTAAGTAATGGCAAATAAAGTAGTTATAATAAAAACTATTAATTGACTTAAAAAAATGCATTATTATTATTATTAATGTGATTAAATTTCTGAAGTTCCTAAGCCACAGGTTTTTAAGTGATATTTTGTGATAGCTCTTTTTTTTTTAAATGTCCTTTCATCAAATTAATTGTGGGAAAATGACTCGTATGTATGTACCGTGTGAAAGGGCACTCCCACTTTTATGATTTAGTTATTTTTATTATTTTGCTACTTTTTATTTAAAGACTTATTTTTTTATTTATAACTTTTTTTTGTTATTATTTCTAAGATGTTACATTCATTATTAATTAAGGTTGAAAATATGTACTATTACATCCAGTGGCCATTAATGCAGTTTTATTTTATCTTAAATAGGAAATAAGCTGACAAACTAGTCCATGAATTTTACAATAAGAATTTACTATTTTCTATCATAAATATAGGATTACTATTTTTTATTTTTCCTTATTTCAAAAGCCTGAGAATGTTATAAATTAAATTAGTAGTAACTTCAGTAGTTCGTTACGTGTAAAGATGATGATTGTAAGATTAATTAGTGTTTTTTCTTTTCTTTTTTCTTTAATAAAAGGTTATTCTTTTTTCAAAATTACTATTTACACTTCATAAGAGACTAAGCTCATTTATAGTTCTGTAGTTGAACTTGTTTCAAACTTAGACTAACGTTATTAAAATTGTGCCTTTAATTGTCTGTTCAAATGACCAAACTGAGCACATAACATAGCTATTTATATCTAGTTAAAAATAGCTGTGTACCTTTCCCCGCATTTGAATGTGTGTTACAGCAGCACTGAACAGTTGTAAAAATTTGTTTTCAACTCCGATCAGAAGCAGATTCTCTTTTCTTCATACCCTTTCTGTTTGTTATCCTTTATTCCTTTCTCCTTGGACTAGTGCAATGGAAATTGGATCAGCACTCCTGGTTTCATCTGTATTGCAGTTACTGATGTACCTACTGGTAGCTATTTAGGGCAGCTACATCTTTGTTGAAGCGTATTGTATACTTGTAGAACCGTCTGGTCATTCTGTTATCTATCTGGAGGCCTCTTAAATCAATTGATCAAACATCTGATTAATCGAACCGTTTTAAAAACATAACTAGTAAATGCAATACCAGTATAAAAAAAGTTTAAACGTTTTAATATTACATATATTGATAAGAAAGATGAAACATGTTTTGCAGAGTTTAAAATAATTTAAACTCTATCTGAAGTAGTTGTACAGTAGTTCTTAAACATCTTGTAGGGAGATGCATTTTCATTGTTGTAGTTTCATTTTGTTTTAAAAAAATTATTGATAGTAATCGTTTCAAAAAAATGTAGAATGTCGAATGAAAAATAATTATATTATTATACAGATATTTATTTAACTTTATTTTATCGATATTATCGTCATTAAATTTAATGAACAATGTAAAAAATCATTAGAAATTGAAAGGAAAAAAATGATTGGAAAATTATATACTGTAAGACTTCCAGTAGCTAACTTGTCCTGTTTAAAAATCATACAAGCCAGTTTTAATTGTATATCATTGGCTAAATACCAAAGTTAAGTACGCTTAACTTTGGTGTCCAGTATTATAACTTAGCTTTAAACTTGGTCTTTTCATCATAGGACATCAGTGTTTAATCCTATCAGTAGCTAATTGGTGCTGATGAGCCAAAACTGTCTTCTTAAGTGATTTTTTTTGTTTTTTCAAAATTATATATGTCATGTAGTTTTACAATCGATTTCAATGAACATTTACAAATTTTCAGGTTTCATTCAACACAAACTGAAATATGTTTTTTCAAAGAATTGTGAAGAAAAGGTGTATCAAAAATACTTTTTTTTTTTGTTTGTTGATTTTGCCATGTATGCTTAAGGCTTGTGTATGGGATATGGAATTGGAATTTCGTTATGTATGAAAAATACTATGCCTGGTATGCCTGGTACCGAGATTTAAACCCAGGACCTCCAGATGAAAAGCCAAGATGCTACCACAAAGATTGGCATATAGCATTTTTATCTTTAATTTTTTATTTTTAATATAGCCTTACTTTCTTTTATTTTTATGTATTGTTTTATATTTTTGTTGCAGATCTCGTCTCGTAAATCATTCGTATACGCTCTACTTCAAAGATCAGACATATTATAGGGTTAGTAACTTGGATGGTCGTATAGAGAATGCTGATCATCGATTGACTGATGACATCACTGAATTCACTGCATCTGTTGCGCATTTGTATTCTCATCTCACTAAACCTCTTTTTGATTGTGCTTTAATTGCAATCGCATTAACAAGATCTAGTCGGAAAATGGGTGCTGCTGTTATACCAGGTTGGTATAACTTTTTTTTTTTTTGGTGCGGCCAAGGACCATTATTAACAATATTTTTCTAGGTTTATTGTTTCTCTATTTGGTCCTTTATTCTTTGTCTAATTTTATGCATTCTTCTGTCCATCAGTTGTTATTTTGGATATTTACTTTTTTCTTAATCCCTTGAAAGTTTTAAACAATTTTCTAACTTCAGAATTTTATTCCAAAGATTATTTATCAATTTTATCTATTTCTTTTTGAAGTTACCTTATCCATTGGTTTCTGGTTTTTGATTAGTCGACTGAAAATTTGTGTTGGTTAATTTTTTGGAATTCATTCTAATTAGATGTTCGTAAAATGCTATCTCTTTATAATTTTGACTGAAAATTTGTTTTTTATTAATTTCTTCATCAGATCTCATTTTGTATTCAGTGTTTATCCATTTTTCATCCAAAAGTTTTTGAAAAATTCTACTTTCATTTGTTTCTAGAATTTAATTTTTGTTCTTTTTAAGATAATTAAGCATTGATCTATGCAAACTGTGTAAAAAATTACTATTTTGAGCCTTATCCGTTACATTTTTAAATAATTTTTGGTGGTCTTAACCTTTTTTAGCAAAGTCTGTGGTCTAACTAAATTTTATTTTTTAAGTCTGATATTTCATTATTATTATTGTTATTGTTATTTTCATAGTCAATTATTTTTCATAAATATTTAAATTTTTTAACTTGATTAATTTTTTCATTAATGAGGTCACATTTATTGTTAGTTATTAATTCCATTTTTTCAGTGGATATATGAAATCAGTCTTGGCAATTTCTCTTAATTTGCAATTTGATGTATGGCCAATTCCTAGAGTATCTGTAAACATTGCTAAGTTGTCGTTGTATGATAAAATCAGTCTCATTTACATTGTTTTTATTCAAAATTTAATTTCCAGTTTTGTTTTTTCTTCATTCCTGGTTTGAAGCAATCTTAGTTGCTGATTTGAAGTGTCAATGAATCAAATTGTCCATTGTGCTTTTTGCTATAGCATTACTGCTCTATTACCAGCTGCGAGCCCTTGTTTATTTTCACTCAAGATCATGTGAGCATATTAATTTTTGCTAGATAAATTTAAGATTTATATGATTAAAATTGACTGAACTCTTTTGAACAAAAAGAATCTTAGTAGCTCATTTATGAGTTTAATCTGAGTTTTTAATCTTTTACAAACATCCTGTAGTTTCAATGTGCATTGAATTATCTTAACAAAAATATATTCTCCACTCCCTGATAGAGGTATTATAAATTTATAATATAAACTAAACTATTATTTGTAGCAAAAGTGTAAAAAAATATGCAGGAATTTTCAAGCACTACTTCATTTATTTTAGGATTCAAAGTGTATATTCAAAAAGAAATGTACTTCATTCCTCTAAATACAACCAATTAAAATGTGATTTATTTTTAATACACTTACCACATAAACACGGTAATTTCCAGTAGAGATGTTATCATCCATTTATTAGTTCATATGGAAAATGATTGTTATAAGTCAGTTATTAAAAATGTATTAAAGAATTTATAAGTGTTGTCTCTGAATGGGAAGGAGAGTGTTTTTGTTTAATTTGTTGTTTTCTTGCTAATGTTTTCATATGATGTTTGTTTTTGTGTTTTTTAATGTTTTCTTTCTTTCATTTCAATATTTTAGTTAATGTCTGTTTTAATAGTGTGTATTTCTTCCATGTTATTATTTTGATTATTTAAATACTTTCTCCTTTAACTTGGATGACCAAAATTAAAGACCTGATAATAACCGAGTGATATTTTAGTACTTGTTACTCATAACAAGTTATGTAAGTTCTTAACCGGCTAATTATAATCATATATACTGGAAGAGATTGTTCGTCTTGAAATCAAAACTGCTCCAAGGAAAAGAGAGAGTGTTAGAAAGATGGGAAAGATTGTTTTTACATATAGCTTGTTATCATGTAGACGGATATAGAGTCATCTGGTATTAACTGTGTAGAACAGTGTTACCAAAAACTATACACACTGATAAAGCTGTCTTCTGTGATGGGTTGGACTATCTGTTTTAGATTTAGAGCTACTGCATCGATTCTAATCCTTTTTTACATTTACAAATTAAACAAAATCACTCTTTTTAATGTTCAAGTTACTTGAGGATATATGTATGAAGTGAATTACAGATACTTGAATGAAGTATTTGACTAAATCTGAAACAGAGTACTCTAAATTAACATATAAGTCAATTGTATAAATGAACATAGAAAACTATTTATAATTTATACAGGCGTTGTTAATGAAGTCATTATATTAATTAGTGTGTTACTATATGATATGCTTAATCTTTTTAACAAATAAACTTGAAAGTAAGATCTCATGAAATCACAGATTAATTAGTAGTAGGAGTGTTTACAGGAAATAGATAAAAATTTATAATCTCTTTACAAAACTATAAGTCTAAATATATAAGACATAATAAAATCAAATATTACAAAACTTATATGAGTTTATTTTTGTGTCTAGAAATAAAATGTACTTAAGAAAATAAATTGAATTTAAAAAAAAATTCTAAGAATAAAATAAATTTTTATTTTTAAGTATTTTTTAAAATATTTTATTTTTGAAAGCACAAAAAACTAAAACTCTATTTGTATTATAACATTATTATATATTTTTATATGTATATATATTTATTTCTCCTAAAATAACTTTTCACATTCGTCTATTTATTAATGAATTAGCTAATTTATAAAACTTCAGTTCACATTAAATTAAAAAGTTTATGTATATTTTTCTTTATTCACTTCCCTGATGAATGTATTGCAACAAATGGTAGTTCCTTTTCAGTCCAACTAAATGGGAAAACTCTTGTGTGAAGCTCAACCACCAGTTTTTAACTACCATTGATGTAACATATTTGAAATCTGAAATATTTATTATAAAAATAATCCTTGTAACTAATTTATAATCTTTTTTTAAGTTAAAATGATCAGAATAAAGTAAAATTGATTACCATTATAAATTACATGATGCTTTGTATGCTGTATTGACAGAGCAGAGTAAAAATGCCTTCTAGGTTTCTAAATTTTTTTTATATACTAGTTATTATTTATTTGTAAAGGATTAGGATGTAAAACTCATGATAACTGGACGACTGGTTTGATCAATCATAAAGATTCCTTAGAATGCAATAAAATTAAAGATTAGGTGGACAGAGGATGACAGGGTGCACACAGCTCTATCTAGTACTATTTTCTTAGGCACCGGTGTGATTTCTTCAGAGGATGAGTAGTTTTAGAGTGAATTATAATAACATTATTTTGAATCGTATGAGGAGAAAAATCTTTAACTACATTAAAATCTTGCAGTTATTACATCTTATTTATCATCTATTCCTCATTTCCAAGTTTCCTTGGATTTGGTCCAAAAAGATGGCTATCTTTTTCTTGGTATACACATAAGGTTTTACATTCATTTTCATTTTTTAGCATCTTCTTAGACAACCTGTCATCCATTCTACAGTATTTACGTCCCCAAACCACTGAACATTTTTGTTTCTATTCCAGCCCTATTCCAAACTGTTTTCCAAAGTGTATGTTAAAAGAGATCCATAATACATGTACTTTTTATTTTTTATTACTATATATCCTTCTCCTGCACTAAATCTTTCATACACTGATAAAACATATTTGACTTTTCTTGTTCTGTGTAATTTATCTAGTTTGCCTGCATCCAGTTAATTTAATTTACCTGCCATTAAAAGTTTTTATTTAATGTTATATCTTAGTTTTTCATCTCTTTTTTGCACCTCTACTTTGCATCAACACAAAACATAATTTTGTTATGTTCTCTTTCCATTACTAAATACTATTTTATAATTCCTTCCCCCTTATTTTATTCATTAACTATTTTCTGAGTACTGTTCTTTATAAACTCCTAGATAATATCATCCACAAATAGTAAGTTTTTAAGTTTTAACAGGAACAGATATTGTAATTTGAATAGAATGTTTTTTAAAGTAAAATTTTCTTTATCTGTAAAAATGTTTAACAATTCAGATTTTTTTTAATATTTTTAAACTAATGTTAATGTTTCCTGCTCTCTCTCCCACCAGTATGTATAGGTGGAGGTTGTTGAAATAATCATAATGTAGTTTTTTTGTTAATTAAGAACTGGTTTATTAAAAAAAAAACTTACGTAAACCTAATAATACAATAATTTTATCTTTGTAACTCTTTATATTTCATACTTAGAATAGACCTTAATAAATTTTAAAAACTGTTTATAAAATTAATATGATGTGGCAACCAACCAAACTGATAACTTTTATATGACAAAGATAAATTGCTATATTTGTTTTATTGTTCCTTTGTGCCGCTTTCCGTAAATGAAATAAATTAGATGTTATTTTACCACATAAGTTATCAACATATTTTTATTCCATAATACATAATTTGTCAATAGTAATTCTTAGAAATTTATAATTTTATTTGATGTTAATCATATAGTTTTTGGATTACAATTTTTTTTTTTTTTATTTCATAAAAATTGGTCAGGATTTACTTAAGATTTAGCAAAATAAATAAACAAACTAAAAGTCAGCGGTGCTAAAATGCCGATAAGTTCAGTATACTGCTGGAGGTCACTGTTCTGTTAATAATAAGTAGATTTCACTATGTAATGACTGAATAAGTGTCTTAATAATTTTATAATGTATTTTTTTAATGAAAAGCAAAAGTACAATCTTATTAAAAGTAAAAGTACTTTATTAAAATTCTTTTTTATTCAGTCACTTTTCAATGTTATTTATTTCTAATACTATTTATTGTTCAGTTTTTTGTTGTGTTACTACCATGAAAATTACTATAAAGAAAGAGAATAATAAAAATAAAAGTGATCATGTATTATATGTTACGGACAATTTGATATAGCTTCAATCGTAACGAAAGTGAAGAGCATTATGGTTTTGATGAATAGCTGTAGTTTATGGTAGACAGGAAAGAGTACTGTAATGTTTGGAAACTGTACTCTTTGTAGTACCATAGTAACATTACACGGTTTATTATTTCACGGTTACTTGTTACAGTTTTACTCTCTCTGTTGTTTTTTATAGCCAACTCTGTTAAGAGTTTGCAACATAATGTGTACTATGCCATCATACTGTGACGATGATGAAGAGTTGTCTAGACGTAATACTGTATTAGTACAATAACTACTGCGTGATAGAAAGTAATTCAGTACAAAGTACAATAGAATTGATTTTCTCTTTTAACAATGGAATGATATTTATTTATATATTTTTGAATATGAGTAAACATTTTTAATAAATTTTTTATTGTTATTATCGTTATCTTACTTATTGCTCTTAGAAAGATAATGTCTTTAATTGAATTCTTTTCTTTATTTTATTTAATATTCTCAACAATTATAAATGTATTATTTATTCATTTAAATATTTAAATATCAGTTGTTTTGTTACATTATAAATATTTTCATTTTCTCCCTTTAGTACTAGAAAGCTTTAAAATTATAGAAAATTCAGTCCAGAACTAACAAAATGTTTACCTGATTTTATGTAACAGTTTAAAAGTAATTTTTTAAAGGCATGCTTTAACACTGACATTTTTTACTAATAATAATTTAAGAAGAATGAAGTGATTGTTAAAAAGAGTACACAAAAAAATAATCAAATACAATAACCAGTTTAAAAACAAAATACATTTCTTTTTTCCTCCATTTTCCTTGCTTTTGTACTATATGAAGTATTAATATCATTAAAAAAAATAGGATTTACCTGATTTTTATATTTATCTATATTTTTAAGATGCCATGAATTCTAAAACCACCAAAATGTTGGTTATATGTTATATATTGACCTCTAATTAGCTTTGTACCTAATAAACGTTTTTTCTTCATGAAGTTCTAGCACGGTGGATCATATATTAGTAAGTTTTATTATGTTTAATTTTTTTAGTAGGTGGACAAGGGAGATTTTGATTAGGCGTACATTTCAAATAGGGTTGGATTTTTAAAATTTTTACTCATTTTGTCTTTTTTAGTTTTTAAAAAAATAGTTAAAATACCATTGAAAATATTTTTGGAAAAATCCTGTACTTGAAAAATTTATTTTTCCTTAAATTATTCTAACTTTAAATTGTTTTAAGAAAAATTGTTTTTGTTTGTTAGGGTAGAAATAATTTTTATAACTTTTATTAAAAAGATAGCATTAAAATTTATTTTTTATTCTAGCCGCTCAAAATATTATCTTCTGAAATGTTTTTATAATTATTTTTTTTTTATCTGAAGACAGGGAACCCTAGAACTGAAATAAATTTGAGATCATTTTTTTATTTTTACTGATTTAATAAATAAATTAAAAATTTTTAAGTAATGATTTAAATAAAAAAATAGGCAAATAAATAACATTGTAAAGGTAATAATAATTTTCAACCTTATTATCAGAGTAAAAAAACTATGCACTTTCTGAGATATTTGATTAACATTATTGCTAAATTTAAAAAAAAACTTGCATATTTGTCTTTACTTCCACTAATTTTCTGAGCTTTCAACCAAATGGTGTGTTTATATTTAACCAACAACCTGTTGTCATTGCATATCATAAGTATAACTGTTAAAATTTTTCATAAACATATTTTGACTGACATTTGAATCTCGTTCAAAACGTTTCATAAACATTACATTATTTGATTTTATGTAACAAAATATTTACATGTAATAAGTTATGAACCAAATCCTTTTTACCTCATTAGAGTTAAAGGTTTCCAGTTTTGTTTGTTTGATTATAAACGATAGCTTGCATTACGTTTTTGGCAGATTCAAAGTTAACATTGTTACTTCAACATTACATAACAATAGGTTTTAATTTTAACAGCAAGCCAAAAAGTTTTGATTTATCTTCTTAAAACATTTTTTTTTTAGATTTCATCATCATTAGATGTGCTTCATATTTGTTTTCTAATATTCATTTAAGCAAACAGATAGTATCTGTTGTGTTGTTTCTACATTAAAGTTCTTCAATATTGACAAACCTAATTAAATTATTTTATCTTTATTAAGTGAATATAAATATATATATATATATATATATATATATATATATATATATATATATATTGAATGTTCATTAAATGAACATTAAGAAAAATGTTAATGCAATTTATTTTTATTTTTTGATAATTTTCCATGATCTTTTATCACCCATTCGTGTAAAAGAAACTGTAATCTGGATTTTTTTGAAGTTTTATATTTTTTGAGAATATTAATAAATCTATGTATAATTTTGTTTTTTAATCACTAGCTCTTGTATGTAGATACATGTGTTGACCTCTGTTTAGCTTTCTATCTCTACTTTCTTTTTCCGTTTAGCCTCCAGAACCACCATAAGGTATTCAGAGGATGAATGGGGGATGATATGTTTAATGTAAATAAAGTGTAGTCGTGTACAATCTCAGGTCGACCGCTCCTGATATCTGTAGTTAATTGAAACCCAACCACCAAAGAACACCAGTATCCACAATCTAGTATTCAAATTCGTATAAGTGTAATTACTTTTACTAGGATTTGAACCTTAGAACTCTTGACTTCAAGCTCAGCTGATTTGCAATGACGAATTCACCAGTAGACCAACCCATTGGGTTTACCTTTTTATCTCACGAACAACTTAACCTACTAAATTTGGTGAGGTCCCTTGTCCAATAGGGGCGAATTGATTCTTTTTATTTCTTTCTAATCATTTAGGGCTTTAGAAAGACATTAAAGAAGTATTGTATCTTATAAGAAATTGGAAAGTATTACCCATGTGAGTTTTTCAGCTGATCAATATAAGAGTATAACATTGGAAATATCACATTATAAATTATATTATTGAACAGCTTTGAAAGAGCTCCCTGCTACTAAAAATCGTAATTTTATAAATTTTTTCTTTTTCCTTTTTTATCACTCAGTCGTAAATTTTTTGTTCTAAAATAGTTGTTTTTGAGATGAAAAAAGAAAAGAATGTTAGAACATACAAAATAAGCTCTACCCTTAAAATCAGGCATTCTATACATTTTCTAAGTTTAGGGTGTTTTAGTTATAGATTTAAAAGTTTTTTTTTATGAATTAGGCATTATGAGGGAGGAAATTGTTTGCAACCTTTGTTATAGAGGTAAGTCAGAGGACAAATTAACAGTTTTGTTTAGTTGATATTTTTTTTTGTTAATACCTTAAAATAACAATAGAATTATTTTTTGATTATTCTTTAATGTTATTTTGTATCATGTTGTTATATGGAAGCCTGTACACAATTTTTTCATGTTCTGTGATCCCTTGTGTTTAGTGCTCTGAAATAGGTTCTTTTGTTACATTTGCTTTTTTTTTCTCTTTTAGGTATCAATATCATCATTTGGTAATCTTTCCATGAGCTCCGGCTCCTACATTCGATAGAAAACATTTAAATGATGCAGTTTTGTGGCTCTCCTCAAATCTAATAGTTCCATTTTATTTCCTTTGTAACAATTATAAATCCCTAATTTTTTTTTTAAATCTGTGCCTAAATAATAAAGGGCTGCCATTAATTTTAAATCATTCAAAGACTGCCAGCTTGTTTCATATTCTTTATTTTTTCTATATATCTATTCTTTTTTGTAGCCCGAAGGTTCTTATAAATTTTGTAGAAAATATGCTTCTCAAAACTATCCTGAGTATTGCGTATGAGAGATTATCAGTCCATAATAAACTGTTCTCATTACGTTGTGATCAAGCCTACGTATTAGTTTTAGAGCAAAAATATTTTACTTTATTTTATTGAAGATATCGTCTATATGATTATTCCAAGAGAGGCTATGATCAAATATTATAACTAAAAACTCTACTAGTGATGACTGTTCTGTAACATCATTCTTTTTAATCTCAACATATTTTACTGCATCTCCAGTTACCTATTCATATGCTCCAATCTTCGACTTCCTCTGCAGTTTTTACTTTCTGCATACCCCTTCATCTCAAATTAACTGATACATAGTCCCCCAGCCTTGTTTGTCTCTGCAAGATTCTAGCACAAATTTTTCTCTCTTCTACTCATATTATGACCTTTTCATTTTTAATTTTATCTTATATTTTCTTATTTTGTGTATTTAATTTTAAAGCTTATAAAATTAGATTTTTTCATGTATTACCAAATTATGCTGAATAAGATTTTGAATAAATGAACTTATATCTCTGAAGGTATTTATCTCTAATGTGTCTATGTTAACATCAGATCGTATCGGTTATGTATCATCTTCATAAAGTATTACTTGATTTTTTATCACTGTTTGTTGTGCTATTAATATATTATTGTCATTCAGATGAGTTTTTAACCTATTGAATGCTTACTCTTTCAAATACTTTTGAAAATGATGGAAGTAAATGTATTGGTCATTTTCTAATCTAATTCTTTCATTATGTGTATGTAAATGTTAAATTTTTGTTAGTTCCATTTTCTGTTCAGGAATTATTCCTGTTTCAAATGAGTTATTAATTAAACTGCTAACAGACCTATTGTTCTTTATAATGTTGTATGACTGTACATTATTATATTTCGTTTATAGCACAAAATTTATTATTTTTGGAAATCTAATTATTGAATATCTCTTCTATATGACTGGTTTTAAGACATTTTAAAGTAATGTGGTAATAAAATGTTTCTTACAAGTCATTCCCTTATTGTGTACATCTGATTTGTTGCTTAAGACAAAATTTTATTTACAAATCCCCAATACTGTTTATTGAATCGATAAAACCTGTTAATGTGAAAATACCTAATTTTAATCCACTGTAATTAGAAGAAATGTTAACAGGTATAAGTAGAGATTCCAAGACCCATAAACCAGTTCTTATAAATCACCAAACTTAAACAATACTATGTCCAGTTGTACTACTCCTACTAAAACAGCAGAGAGATACACTCTGTGTTATAGATTCCAGATTAAATTACTCCATTTATACTTTGTTATTTCAAAGAGGTGCTTGTTTTTATGCTTTAAGAAATCATTTAATTATTTAGATCTCATCATTCTTTCAGGGATTATAAATATATTCCTTTATGTATAATTTTTATTTTACAAAAATCATTTCTGATACATATTTAAGAATAAATGAATTTCCAAATTAAGTAGATTTTGCTGAAGTTAAAAATTAATATTTTTTTAAGGATTTTTTAGTATTTTTATTTAGAATGTCTATAGTCATACAGATAATAAAACTGTTTGTATGATCAAGAAGGTAATAGCTGGTGAATCTAAAATTAATGCATGCAATTTACTTATTAAAAAAGATAGGGACGTTGAGCAATTTTCATTAAATTATCATGCACAGTTCCTCAATGAGTAGTAGCCATAGCTTATTTATAAACTTATTCTCTACTACAGTGGAAGATGTTAATATATATGAAAAAGGGTCTTGCTCCCCTCTGATGAAAAATAATTTATCAGCATCTATTCACACTCAGAATATATTTTATCGACATATAGAAATAAGCCCATAAAACTTTTCATTAACTGTTTGAAAACTTTTGAAAATATTAATGGGTACTTCTGATTCCCTCTGGAAAAATAATTCTTGTTTACTTGCGTAGATATAAAATATTAGTTTCAAAGGATTTTTAAAGAGAAATAATTAAAAATCTGAAGAAATATTATTGAAATCACTATTGCAGCCTGTTCTCTCCTTATAAGGAAACTATTTTATCATTATTCACTCACTGAATATACATTTTAGCTGAAATCATCAGGAGACAGTATAATTAAAGCAAATAAAACTCAAAAGAATTTTAAGGGAAGCATTTTCTTTAAATGAATTTTAATTGTGGACAGTTCCCATCCACATTTAAGTAAGAGCTTATAGCTGGAAAAATGCCAGTTAATTCAATTAATTTACAGATTATACATTAAACTTATAATAAAATAATCTTCTACAATATGAAACTATTTTCAGCACCTGTGGTTCGTTAGACAGTGATATCCCAATTACTTGTTCACTGCAATTAATAGTAAAACAATTGTAAGTTTAAATGGCTGGAATAATCCAGCTATCTGTTATAACTTCTTAACCCACCTATTAGGTTAGATGAATTTCTAACACTCCTCAGTATCCTAGCTAGGGATATCCTAGGGAATAGCTAGAAAGTTTATAGGATTTTTGTGTATTTTTGTTCATTAGACAATTCTTGGAATGGGCAAAAGTAATTAAACTTGAATATATTCTTAGGCAACTAGTAATTGGAGAAAAGTAAATTTGTTGCAGCATATCAAAACCACTGATTACCCTAATCATCAATTTTGCTGGTCCCTCTTTGGGTCATCCATTTCCTTTATTCTTGATCTCCTTTTTTTGGTGGTTGTTTAGAGTTTGGCTAGACATTTACTGGTTCTCTGGTAATTTAGTATTAATTGGTATTCAGTGTTATTTCTAGTAATTGAGTTTCTACCACTAGTCTACATAATTATTAAGATCACATACCTATAACCCCCTTGACCTTTTAAGTTGAAAATTGTGGGATCAATGCTCCATATAGAAGTAATCTGGCCAAGTTTAGTCAAAATCGGTCCAGTAATTCTGGAGATATAATAACTTAGAGTATGACACTGAACACACTCACACACGTACATATGAACATTCGAAAAATTTCCATCTGGTTTTTTGGGTTCCTTAGGTGTGAAAACATCAAGATCAATGAAAACCACACATGCTCAAATTGGACAGATTACAATACTTTCCCTTCTACTGCTATAGCGCTAGATGGGACAGTAGTAGTATTAAATTTATTGTTATTTATTTATTACGATTATATAAGTAAAATGTAAAGGGTCATTGCAGTGTTATAATGATTACTATACTTGTACATTCTGATATTATATAAATTTGAAAAGTTAAATTTTTTATAAATTTAGTACTGTTTGAAATGTTTCTTTTAAAAAAGAAAATTAATATGCTTATTCTTTTTATATGTTTTTTAAATAGTTTACTTTACTGCCTTATTAAAATTAAATAAAAAATTTGATATTATTTTATGTATAATAGTATTATATTAAGAAATAATAGTCTCAGTTAAATACTGTGGAAGGATAGGTTATCTCTAGGTCAAAGTTATCTCTATAAAATATTGCCCTTGTTCTACAAATTATTTCATTTATATTTTGCACATTGTGTGCACATGCGCATGCGTGTGAGTTTACTTAACTCATTGCTAGAGAGGAGATAAATTTTATATTTTGATATTATGTAACCTATGTTATATTATTCATTTATTTTACTTTTTAATGAAAGTTATTATGCGAATTAAATATTGTTGTAATAAAGTGTTAATTCTGCAATTAAAACTGTGAAATATTCGTTTAGGTTTTTACAAATTGACTATTTTATAACTTGGTTATCATCAGTGAGACATTTTCCTCTAAGGAAAGTCCCTAACATTTACAATCTGCATATGCATTATTTTTTATTTTGTATATTTTTTATCAGAGCTGTTAGTATTTTTATAATAAATGGTTCAAGAGTGAATCTGTGTTAATCTGATTGCAATCTTTTAATGTATGATATTCTCAGAGAGGGGTTGTTCGCAATAAAATGTAAATTTTCAATATTTACTTATAGTGTATCCACATTTCTAAAAAACATTATTATTAGAAATTAAAGCCAAAAATTTTCAACAGTATTTTTTGGATTGCAGGAAAGATTTTTAAATTTCTGAATGATAGCTCTAATCCTCTGAATAATTTGAATAAAATAATATTTTATTATTTACATACAGACTAAGGTAAGTTTAAGCTATTTTTTTCCATGTGATAATATTTGGGAAAAAAAAATTGGTTAAACCTTTTATCAATATAGTAGACAAAGTATTATAAACTTTTAATAGATTTCACATTCCTTCTGTAAAAATTTTTACCCCAAAATTTTTATTGAATGTTTGGCACCATAACCAAATGGTTGTTGTAAATGATTGAAATAAAATACCACTCATTCCTGAAAATTACATAACGCTGCTAAGCATGACTAAGCTTACAAAGATTACTAAGGAAAATGAGGTGTGAACGGAATGGAACACAAGGATGGCAGGAGTTTCTTTCTCCCTACTAACTGCAGAACCTGGACAAATGTCCCTTGCTGCTGTGTATTTCTATTTTATCTGGCGGGTTATCATCTGTTTTGTGGCGGTTATAGATTTTATTTTAATGGATGGATTTCTTATTTTTGTTTCGGTCCCTTATGAGAAACAGTCGACTGGGGCTGATATGGGGATACTAAGCGTGTATGTGCTTTGTACTTACGGCAGTATTCCCCTTCAGTCCGTCCTCCCTTCCATGGGGGCCCTGGTGTTTGGAGGAAGCTTTCAGATACACGTGTGTCCGGGAAGGGTTTGGGGGGGATCGCATGGACATCGTCATTGTGCTGGTTTACTGAAACGGACATAAAAAGGAGGTAAGAAGGTGTAAAAAGGTGTATTGCAAGAAAGATATAATAGACCTTGTTCAGGACAATATGACTGACTTCTCATGTTTCAACCTACCTACTTATTAAATTTTTATAAAATTTAACTTTTTTTTTGAAGCGCGGCAAAATCGCTCCTAACGTTCCCGCTCACGCGCGCGCAAAAAAAACCCTAATAATTTTGAAAAATATTAATTAGGATAGTACAGGTTTAGATTCAGATTTTTTCAATAAAATTTGAAAGTTAACAATTTATCATTTTGAATAATTAAGTGGTCTAGTAGTAGTTAACACTGATCGGGTAAGATATATTTCCGTTAGTAATAGTGACTATTGATTAGGTTGGGATCAACATAATACCAAGTCAGTTGATTTGGTATAAAAGGTTTAAAAGAAATTCTATTTCACTTTGTTTAATTAACTAAAGATTTCCACTAAGTTGACCATAGACAATGAAAAGGGCCCGGCCAGGTAGCAGCGTCTTATCTATTTACTGTTGAGCATAATAAAACAAAACCATATGTTCAATTATTATTAAGCACTCATTGGGACATTAGATTTTATCTACATCTATACTATTGTAGGATATTTTAACAGGGTAGATTAAATTAATATTGGTTCATGTATTTTTTTACATTTAATTTGAATAAAATACAACACACTAAATGTTTAGTTATTTGTTAAGCACTAGTAAGGGTGTTATATTTTCTAATTCAGTAATATTTTCTGTTAATGAGATGGAATAAATAAAATTGATTTAATTTTGGTCAAAAAAATAAAAGACCGTATGTCTATACATTTATGAGCTATTACAACTTTACGCTCAATTTGAGACTTTGCACATCTCTTTTAATGACCTCTTTCTTTTTTTAAGGAGTAAAGTAATTTTATGTTACCTTCTTCATCGAGTTGAATACCCTGTTGCACATATCTAGCCTACCAAAGTTCTGGCAATATTCAGTTCTACAAGTGATGTTTTCATTAAGTTCAACACAGAAACCGATTTCATAATGAACACTGTTGCTCTCAGAAAAAACAATTTACTTGGATAGATAGTGTAAAGTAACAAATTGTGGCTCATTTGATGAAAGAGAATGCATTATTGATGGAATATCTCCTTATGATAGAGGAAAGATAAATAAGTATTTTAATTTTAACAGAAGAACTTCTATATTTGCACATTGTAAAACGGCTGGATTATTTTTTTAAATTCAATATAAAAATTAAAGGAACCCAAGTAAGAAGGGAAAAAATTCACCCAGAGTTAAAGGAACTGCAACATTAATTTGAAAAAAATATTTAAAAATCCTCCGAATAGCAGTTCTATACCGGATCATAATTGAAAAACCCTTATGGCGGAGGACTGAGAACACTTACATGACAGCATTATTTATTTCTGAGGTGGCTGAATTTAATAGTAGTGTGCCAATTCTTTTTTTTCTTTCTGGGCTCGTTAAATATGCTGTAAAAATTTTCAAGCAGTCCCTCCAGTAATGAAGGAACGTAAACATTTCCAAAAGATGTGTAGAAAGTAACTTTTTATTTTATCACGGTATAAAGTATTTAGATGTTTGTTTTAACCGAAATTTACTTATCTGAGAATATTCTAGCGTACAATTTATTGACATATACAGATTTATAGGATTTTTATTTTTTAAATCTCGTGTCTTCATATTTTGCTTTCCTGGCTATAGCGGTATATACCGGTATAGTAGTTATTACTAAAACGAGAAAATATATAGATCTGTCAAAAACAGAACTAAAAATATAAAAAAACCCGAATGGGATCTGCTTTGGAATTTTTGATGCGCTATACCGGAAAAAAATGATGAGTTCCTTGATTCGATCGTTACCGGCGATGAAACGTGGATTTCGTATTACACGCCACACAGAAAACGTCATTCGAACACGTCAAGTGAATGTCGTCGTTCTCAATCGCCAACCAGATCGACAAAGGTCAAGCCGCAACCGTTTGGACGCAAACTGATGGCCACAGTATTTTGGGATCGGTTTGACATACTGCTGATCGATTTCATGGAACGACTTATAAAAGCAGAAGCCTGCTGCGAAACTGTACGTTAGTTTCGGCGCGCCATTCAAAATCGGCGACGTGGGCGGCCGACCGACAGCGTCGTCTTGCCGCACGATAATGCACGTCCACATGTTGCGGATCCTACACGAGATTTACCGAGAACATTTAGATAGGAAATTTACGATCGCTTACCGTGTATAGTCCGGACTTAGCTTTTCTGATTACCATTTGCTCGGGAAATTGAAAAAAATTTTTGAGCGGTAAGCAATTCGCAGGGGACGAACTTAAAAATGCTTTAATCGGTGGTTAAATGAACCGGTGGCAGAAGAATAGGATAAGGAATATTGAAGCTGGTGTATCGGTACGATAAATGTCTTAATTCATGTAGCGATTACATAGAGAAGTAGTATAAGGTATGTAGTTAAAGAAAAATAAAAAAGCTTGTGTGTACGCACGTAAGAAGTTATACTTCTTAAGCGTTAAAAAAATAATTTTTTATGCATTCAGACAAATTTGAACCGAGTCAAACGATCGATAGATGACATTAAATACCATGAATGGAAGTTTGAATAAATAACACTTAAATTAAACGATATTTATTTTATGCATTTTAAAAATTATTAAAGTATTCGTCGTCGTATAAAACAAAGTTCATCGAATATATTTCGATTAGTTTAGTTCCATTAATTCTTCGGATGACGATTGAATAGGCACGAGGGTTATGATATGAAAAATATGATACAAATAGTTTTATTTTATAATAGTGCATTTTATCAAACATTTTGTTTTTGGTAAATTAAAAATTATTTATGCAAAATCAAGAATTTATCTGCTGAAAATACACCGATCGGTTTCTACTAACTCGCCAAAAGAAATAAAACTTCAGAAAAATTTGTCTTTTTTAAAGTTTGTGCCTTGAGGAGGTATTAAACAAAAATTAAAAAAAAATAATAAATTTAAATAAAGTGTAAATGATCTGTGAAAAAGTTTTTTATCCGATGCTTCCGAGTTCAAAAAATCTGTTTTTGTTGGACAGACGTTTGTGCTTATGTATTTACGTTTGTATGTTGGCCTGTGTTTGGTCTTATAACTCTGGATCCAGATGACCAATTTTCTTCAGACTTGATAGACAGGTACTACCTTCAACGAGAAAAATTTATTAGATTTTTGCAAAAATGGAAAAAGGTTGAGAAAGATTTAGCCAAAGTAGAATTTCAAATATTTACCGGGGCGCTTTAGCAAAAACTTTTTCTTACAAAAGTTTTTTTATCAACATCACAAGTTACTAAAAATGTTTATTTCATATTCACCCCCCTCCCCAAAAATGACGATATATTTTTCATTTTTTACCTATATATTGGTCCAGAAAAAGAGTTAACGGGAGTCTTTTGTATTTATATTTTCTATATCGGTAGGCCTTTAAACCACTTTAAAAATGTTTTGCTCATCCCGCTCTAATGGTCTGTTATAACAAAAAATAATTTTATAATTTTTTAAAAATTTATTTAAAACTTAAAAATCTTAGTTTTTTGATAGCCCTTACTCTTTACTATTTAAAAAAAAAAGTAGCCAAAAATGTTTAATCCTTTTCATAGAAAATTACAACTTTGTTTATTTAGAATTACTCTGTTTTAACTTTATACTTTTTAAACAATTAAATTTTTTTTTTAGACTTATTATCACCACTTAGGGAATATTTTTTTTTTTAAATTAATTTTACATCAATGCGTCCCTTTGAGTAAAGGAACTCCCAAAATGGAAAACATTTTTTTTTGCAATTTTTAATGCCCAAAATATATTTTGTTAGACTATACAGTAACTAAAATAACTTATAATATCCCTCCTCTGATCGGGGTAGCTCCAGCATTTATTTTAATCTATTTAGAATCAATTTTAGTGAATATTTTAATTGTTAAAAAAGCTTCCTGGTGCATTAGCCTCCAAATTTTGAAATTGTGATGCTAATATACTAATATTAAAAATTTTGGTTATCGCTTGATTATGTTAGCATCTTGGCTTCAAAGATTTAAATGTATCAAACAAGTAATTTTGTTTTTAATAAAAAAAGCAATTTTTAATTAATAACTTTAAAATTTATTGCGATACATGTTTTTTTAATTTTTTGATGAAGAAATAACTGAATATTTTTGGTTGATATTTTGTAACGCATTCATAAGTTGTAAAAAGAAATCACGATTTTGGTTACTGTTTTTCAATGAAAAAAGAATTATTTTATCACGAAGATACAAATAAAGCTTTAAATGATTGATTGTAGCCAGAAAGTTTTTTGAAAAATGAATTGCAAACTTGATCAGCATAGCCGGGAAAGCTATGCGATTCATTGCCAACTATTTTCTTTTTTTTTCTGTCATATGGTTTAAATTTTATTTAAAAAGCCTCCATAATGTATGTTCCAATCTTGTCACAAAATTATACATCAATGGAATAACACACTGTTCCAATAATATTGCTCTGTTTTTCCCTAATTCCATCCGTAAACCAAAGATCTGTAAATCAAATACTTTTATTTTACCTAGTAATATACACCATTTTCTTAACTACATCCATCTGTTATTGTTGGCTTTTTAAAATTATTTAGCGATTGTTGTTACTGGTATTTGTTTCAGGACCGTTATTAGCTGTAGTTGTGATTACATTAACAGCACAAATATTACGAGTGCTTTCACCAAAGTTTGGAGTGCTAGTAGCGGTTGAAGCTGATAAAAAAGCTTACCTCAGGCATATCCATTCAAGAGTAATAACAAATGCAGAAGAAATAGCGTTTTATGGTGGACATAAGGTAAGCATTACAAACATTTAAAATACTTGTTTAAATAATTATCGTTCCATTATATTTTTAACCTTCATTGCTAAAGTTCAGATATTCCTCTCAAGCTTGTTCCTTATTTATTCCTAAACTTTGTTGCCACCACCACTCGGCAAACCACCTCCGCCAGCCCTAAACTTTTAACTACTACTTCCAAGGTAATTGGTTGACTGATCCCTTTTTAACTCTCTTTCCTCTAATAATGTTTCGTTTTGTCGCACTCAATTAAGCTCTGGATGGATCTAATCTCTAAATTCAGCTTAGATCAGCCTAGTTGTCTTTGTTCCTCTGAATTTTCACTTTCATTCAACCCAATTTTGAATTTTTTTTTTTTGCAAATATTCCGGTCTCAAACTCTTTACTTGGATTTAAAAGCCTCCACTTCTTATTTGGTACAATTGATTCAGTTCTTTTCCAGTTACAAAGTCTATATCAATCCAAAACTTTCATTTTAGCTTATTTTAAAAAAAACTGTTATTTCTTTTTTTATGTCTGTATTTAGAATTTGAATCATTTGAAGCAAGATATGTAAATTAAATTTCAAAGAATGTTCTATTAGTGACCATTTTTTAAATTAATAATTTTGTATTTTGATATGTTGAGTAAAAATATACAGACCTTAGGATTTTAATCGTACAAAATAAGTTTTATTTGTATTGTCATTTTCCAGTTTGTGTTTATGATAGGAAATGAAGGGGGAACATCCCTATCGGTTTTTAAGTTTACTTCTTCAGTTTTGGTTAGATATTTGTAAAGTACACTATTTGTAAGTACACTAATCTACACCATATAATAATAATAATAATAAATGGATAAAAATCAGTTTACATAATGAATAAAACTGTCTATGGATAGTTGATTTTTTCTTTGTTTATGAAATTTAGTTTATTAACTGGCTGTATTAAGGAATGCTGAAATTATAGCATATTTGAGAAAACAATTTTTACATTTAATGTTATTTAATAACTAGATAATATAACATAATACATTAAAACGTAAAATTATAGGTAACTTGATCTTTATAACCCATTTTATTATATAAATTTAATTGGATTTGTTTTTTTTTGTCTTTTCAACTTGAGATTCCTCACTCATATTCTTTCAGGCAGTGAAAAAAAATTTATGTTCTATTAAAATTCCTTTGTCAAAGAACTAATTTTGCTAAATTAGCTTGTGTGCTTCTTAGTTTTATTGTTTAGTAAAATACAATGTATCAAATATTGGATAATCTAATGGTTTTTGGTTGTGTAACACTTTTTAATGCAAATTATCAACATTGTGATAATTTGTAATCTGTAAAAACGTAGTTGTTTTTACAGACATATCTGTTTTGTTGTCATTATCTTAATATTTATTGGATAAATAGTGCACATGTACATTAAGTTAATATTTTTAATTAAATAATTTTTATTGGTGTGTAATGAATTTTTAAAAAAAATATATTTATGAAACTTTTCATGTAAAGGAATGGAGATAAAAAGTATTATTAAAAAAAATTAAAACTGGTAAGTTAATATATGTTAGGTGCTGTAACCAAAAAGGTTGTAGTTGATCTGATATGAGCTGTTAGTTACTCCCAAAATTAGAATATCTATTCTTGAGGCATCCCATTTGCTAAAGAAAGTGAGAAATAAAGTAGTTTCCTGTTGTCATCTTCATTGAGAACTTCAGCATGCCAAGCCCACCAAAATGTAAGAGTTGTTCAACTCTGTAAGTAAACCTTCATTTTGTTCATAGTGTGTACTAACTGTATAGTTAAGATCATTATTCTCAAACAAAAATGTTGGTGCCTTTTGTATCACAGATGCTTATAATCAGCCATATGAAAGACTGAGACAGCTAATTTAAAGTAACAAATTAATGTGCCCCTTCAGCCAAGAAAGCTAATTGTTGTGTTACAAATACCAGTAACACAATAAGTTAAAAAAAACCAACATTAACAGATGGATTTAGTTGAGCATGGAATACATTGTAAGTAAAATAAAAGTATTTGATTCAAGGTTTATAGATGGAATTAGAGAAAAATAAAGCAATATTATTGGAACAGTGTGTTATTCCAGTGATGATGTATGGTTTTGAGACAAGATTTATTCATACATCATGGAGGCTTTTTAAATCAACAAATTAAGAAGCCCTTTCAGTCAATAGACTCATTATATACCTCTTCTTAGTTTAATAACTGATAATATGCATATCTTTTTAATATCGAACGTTTTTTAATTATTTTAAAGCATCTTGATTTTGGTGAAAATCAGTTAAAATTACTTTTAACTGAATTTTAATTGACTTTGTTACTGTTTATTGGCTGTTGAGTTTAAATTGACAACACCATTTCTAGAAAACTGGTTAGTCTGAGGCTGGAAAATATCAACTGTCAAATTGGACTTTTATCCTGTTATTATATTTTATTATAAACTTAATAAAATAATAAAAATTTTCTGGAAATATTAGGGAAAAATATATAAGTTGTATGTTTGAAGTTTGCCTTTTAATTTTGTGCTATAGCAAACTGTAAGTGAATTTATATAATGTGAAGAAATTAAGAATAATTTAGATGAAAACTAGTAGAAAAAAGTATATAAATAGTAACAAGTATCGATAGCATTTCAACCCCCAATCCTCTTTATTCCTTTGCATGTGCATGTAAACAATAATAGTTCATGAAATAATTTTTAGAAATAATGAATAAAAAGAAAGAATTTGTATGTATTATATAGTTTGCTTCTCAGTGTCTAAGCATATTCATAAAAATAAATATTACAATCTGAAATCATTTATATTTCCATCCACTTATGTTTTTTTGTAGGTTAGGTTAGTTTTCCTAAATTATTTGTTGAAAATCAAAATTAGCTAAAAGTTAATATGATTGTATTTTTTTTTTCCATTGAAATATATAACAATAAGCTAGTGTTTCTATGTTTAGAACTTGCCTACCTTTCTTAGCTTCAATTTTTTTATCACTTTTTGATGCGTTTCAAAACCACTCCATTATCAAAGGAATACAATAAGTTTTGACTGTGGAGTGGTTCTGAAATACGTAAACAAGTGATAAAAAAATGAAGCTAAGTAAGGTAGGCAATACTAAACATAGAAACTATAGTGATCTTAGAAGAAAAGATAATAGTAATTATTATCTTAACAACAACAATTAGCTCGTGTTTTTTCTTGACATTTCATCTGTTTGAGTTAGTGATGTGGTTACAGTCAAACAGATTTTCTGCTATTTTATACAAAATAGCAATCTTTTTACAAAACTTTCCATTTTGAAATGGAAAGTTGTAAATCTTTTGGGAATAATACAGTGTTAGCTCCCCCATACACTGCATGGCTGTTTGGATATTGTTTTATTACTTTGTAAATATTAACTTGTAATATTTACTGTAGTTAAAAAAAATAGTATGTAGTGGAAGTTTCTCCTTGTCAGTAATCAGGTCATTTCCGATATTCCTGGAAATAATGTCTATGATATTACTAATACAGAAAGATTTGTTTGACAATGCTAAACCTTCTACAATCATTTACAGTCAACAATTCTGATTTTCTATTGTACTTTAGTTTATATTATGTTCAGTTTTGTTGTATTGTTGAATGTGTTAAATTCAGCACAAAATGAAGAAGATCCATTGTTCGTAGATGATATAAAATATCTAAAAAAAATATATATTTCATAAGAAATTAAATATCTACAGAGTCAAGTATTGGAAGAATCAAATCTAATGCTCTGTGACACAGAAACTAAGTATTTAGAAGGTTCTCAGTTTGATTCCTGATTAGGGTGAAATTTTTTGCTGTTCAAAAATTCATTTCTCATTAAAATAAATAAGAAGTGAGGAATTGTGTGGAGCATAAATTTTTAATTACTAGGAAGAGTATATATATTTTATACTATTGTTGACTAGAGGGGTCTACATATAGTACACTCCTTATTTGTGATGAGGGAACTTCTACTTTGCTATATTTTTAGATCTTCAGGACAGGGTATACTTTTTGTTGTAACCCAACAACAGTATATTAGCTTGGAGATGGTGTCAAGAAGATGTAAGCATTAAAATATAATTGCTTGTATAGCAATGCTTGTAAAGCAATTATATTTTAATGCTAACAGCTTCTTGAGACCATCTCCAAGCTAATATTATTGTCCAAGCTATATAATTAATATATGTAATATATATATATATATTTATAATATGTTTAACTGGACAATTATAGTAGAATATTAATATAATTTATTTGAATACAGTCATTTTTAATTTAATTATTTATCTACATAAATGTTATGTTGTACAATTATAATATCATATATATTGATCAATTTATAATTTTTTATTTTTTTTTTTATTTTCAGGTGGAATTAAAGCACCTAGGCAAGGCATACAATTCATTAGTAGTACATAAAAATAAATTATTTATTAAGAGACTATGGTATGTCGTATTAGAACAATTCCTTATGAAATATGTTTGGAGCGGTACCGGAATGGTCATGGTCTCACTTCCAATTATAATGGCAACACGAACATCAAGTTAGTAGTTGTTTTTTCCTTGTATGTTCATAGGGGTTTTTATTGTGTTAAAAATAACTATAATGTAAATTAAACATTTTTTTGTTAATATCTGTATAATGTTTTTAATTATATGTGATCTTTTTTCTTCATCAAAGCGTTATTAAATATGATAGAAAAATTACATTATATTTAATAAATTTGGTTCTGTTTGCCCTAAAACAAAATTAATAGTTTTATATAATTCTCATCACTGATTTATTATGGACAAAATATCATTGAAAAAACATTTTTAATGTTAAATTTTTTTTATCGATGCCTTGTTACAGCAGAGATAGTGGATCACTTTTCCAGTTTACAGTGTGTATTATGAAATCTTATTTTATCACACTTAACCCTTTACACTAACTTTTAAAACAGTTAATGTCTTTAAAATTCAGTAGTCAGTTAAAATCTTCATTTATATTTTTCTTTTTTTTTAATAGTTATAGATCTACATCTGATTGGTCAGTTAAGATTTCTATGGTTTATCACTTAGTAAAAGCTCTTGCATTAGAAGATATCTAACCTGAGTTAAATACAGAAGCTGCTATGAGTAGCTTAGCAATAAACATGATCACTATTTTCCAAAATATAAAGTTTAATTTCTCAAAACTCGTTGAAGTTTTGGAAAATGTTAATATGTTTTAAGTTTTGCGCAATACTAAATTTTTGATAATATGATCTGCATTTAACATGACATATTGAACAATAACATTTAAACCTTATTGAAAAAATAAAAAGTGTTTTTTAAGTTTTCAGCATTTCTTATTATCTCCAGCTACCGTTTTAGCTAGAAGTAGTTAGTTGGAGGTAATTTAAATTAATGTATTATCAGATTTTTTATTATGATAATCCAATAAAAAACATTTATGAAAATTTGTCTGAAACAGTTGTTACATAATTGGATTTATATAAATATTTACTCGATACATGTACAAACTCCTTATACACTACCTGAGGGAACCTTCAAAACATTTGAAACTACTTTTTCCGAAAATGAAAACCGTTTTCAATAGTTATTTTTTTATTAGCTCAAAATTATAAGGCATTATTTATATTGTAAATATACATTGTTTACATTATTAATTATTGTAATAAGTCAAATGTGAGATGATTGATTCAGAAGCTAGCATGCTGATTATAACACCATTTTTCCAGCCGGCTTATCTTAAATTTAATATAAGTGTCAAAAGAAACATGTTTTATCAGCTCTTTTATAGCTCTTAAATTATGTTTAAATACTTACAGAGCTATAATTTTTATTTGGATTTTCTGCTTTAATTTTGTCTTGTTGTGAATAAGCAGAATTTTTGTACATTTTTAGTACATTCCTTATACTACATACAAGTCACAACAGAAAAGGTACTATTTTTCTTCCTTATTCTATTTATCTATCCCTGCTTTTTTAATCAATGCTATTCATGTTAGATATCTGAGATGGAAAAGATGTCAGTCAAAGTTGGCTCTCTCTGAAAATAATCTTGAAGCTTTATATCCATTCCATTTAGTAAACAAAGTAAAAGTATTACATACAGAGTTAGTTGTTGAGTATTTGGATGACATTGTCATGCTGATTTTCAATATTATATCCAGATTTCAGTGAAGAAGACTAATGGTAGTTACTTCTCTATAATGTTTATCATACCATTTTGTTGTTCCTGAGCATAGCTGTGCCGCTTTTAGAAGAAACTATGGTCTCATATCTGATTGTAACCATTGTTGTTGTAGATAACCATATTCTAAAAAAGGAAAGGAAGTGTAACAAAAAAACATGATTTTTGTTGGAAGAAATAGAACTGCTGTATAAACTTTTCTCAGTTGTCAGATTAAGCCATAAAATTATAAATTGTAATTTTTATTCATCTGTTTTCCTATTTTGAACCGACCTGTTGTGGTGCATTTATTTTAATTTTTACTTTAATCATAATACTTAAAAAGAATTTTTATGATTTTTAATTAATGTTTGAACGGTTGTATGAAATTACAATATATTTTTATTTTATTTCCATTACTGTATTTTGTTGTTTTTATTTTTTTATTTATTTATTTTTTTTTTGAAGATGGCAGTTCTACTGAAGATGGTATAAGTGAGAGAACACAGTATTTTACCACAGCCAGAAATCTTTTATTATCAGCAGCTGATGCAGTAGAACGGTTAATGTCTTCTTATAAAGTTAGTAAAATATAAGCAATTTTAAAATTATTAATATGTATGTAGTAATGGAGAAAATTATTTCAGTGTTAATGTATTTTTTATTTTATATGAATTAAATCAGAGATTTTATGTGGTTGTGTCTAAATGCTGTTTAATCTTCTATTATATCATTGATAATACTACATTCAAATGCAGGTTGTTAAACATATATATCCAAAAATTGAAGCGTTTAATTTAATTTTGTACCAGCAATTCCTTATAAATTTTTACTTATGCTGCCTGACTCATTTCTGTAGTAAGTATGATATATATGCATGTGTGATTGTGATTCATGTAAATAATTAGTCAAAAATTATCTCTTTCATTGACGTAGACATTGATTAGATTAATTTTGTTTTTCAGTTTTGCTGTGTGTTTACATCTTCTTAAATGTTTAATCATTATTTTTATATTTTGCTGAGATATGCAAATGCTAGAAATTTGTAACAGTTCTAGCTTGCTTCCTAGGGACTTAATTATAATTTAGAAACTAAAATTCCACCATTATCCTCGCAAGGAGCATGTATTTCCTAACCTTGTTCAAGTAGCCAATCGATTCTTCTTTTAAATTGACAACAAAATTTAATAATAGAAAAATATTAACATTGTACCCATCATCATTAATAATGCACTGGAATATTTATGCTTTATATATATTTAATATATTTTATTTTCAATATATTACTTGATAATTTTAGGTTTACTATAACGATCTCATTCTAAGCCAGTGTTTAAATTTTATTCAGCTTACTTAGAAGCAGAGTGAGTGTTAAACTTCTGCCATTATTTTATATTGCTATAAAACTGTATGCAACTTAAAATCCTTGATGCAGCACTTTTACAAATATAAAAAAAATTTACAGTTAAGAATAAGTAAAAGAATTACAGATCCATGAATCTTATGTTTGACTTTTTTTAGGAAAACAAATATCAGTTTTTGATTGATAATTTTTTCGTCTGAGTTTTACTTTTATTATGGCTTCCAACAGATGAGTTTGTAATTCTAAAGCCTTTGACTCTGGTTTAGTTAAATAAAATAATGATTTATGATGTTAATATTGAAGTAAACATTCAACTATGTACATGCTAGTAGTTACGTTAAATAAAGCTTGCTGTTTATAATTGTTTTTGCGTAAATGCATAAAGGCTTTTTTTATGATGTGTATCTTTTTTGCAATTTTTAATTCTACTTCTATCTATAAATCGTAGTACGTACGAGGTGTGATCAAAAAATACGGTGAATAATTTTTTATTAAAAAAAGTAATAAGGTTACATAGAATTCGATTTAATCTCCTTCAAAGTACTGTCCTTGGCTAGCAATGAACTTATCCCAATGTTGACTCCATGACTGGAGGAATTTCTGGAAGGCGTCTTTCGGAAGGGCTTTCAGCTGCTCGGTCGTGGCCCTCTCAATATCAGCAATGGTGTCAAAACATTTTCTTTTAAGCACAGTTTTAATTTTTGGGAAGAGCCAAAAGCCACATGGTGCCAAATCCGGTGAGTATGGCGGATGTGGACAGACAGGAACACTTTCTCGGCCAAAAACTCGCAAATGAGAAGCGAGGTGTGACATGGTGTGTTGTCGTGGTGAAGAAGGAAGCCATTGGTCCATTTTTCTGGTCGCTTTCTTCGTACGTCGTTTTGCAAACATTGCAGTACACCCTTATAAAATTCAGAGTTTACAGTTGTTCCCCTTGGAACGAACTCTGATCGCACTATGCCCTCACTATCGAAAAAAACAACGAGCATGACCTTGATGTTGGATTTTGACTGACGTGCCTTTTTAGGGCGAGGAGATGAACTGGTTTTCCATTGGGAACTCTGCATTTTGGTCTCAGGGTCACAGCATAGACCCAACTTTCATCTCCAGTTACAATTTTGGCCATGAAGTCCGGATCTGCATGAAGACGACCCTTCAACTCCGTGCAAATTGACACACGATTTTCAAAATCCATGTTGCGCGACAGACACAATAAACACAACCTCACTCTAGCAGCCAACTGGCAAGCTCAAATGTGTTACAACGTGTCCCTGCCTGTCTCAGTTGATCACGCTATTGGACAAATTACAGCATATGGATGTAGCGTCGGCAGTTGCCGCTATAAAAATTCATTCACAGTATTTTTTTATCACACCTCATATATATTTTTTGTTATAGTCAGTTTATTTTTGTCTTTCATTAAGAGTAATACAATTTAAGAAATTGGTTTGTATTTTTACTTTTAATTTACATAAAACAATTGTGATTAAATTTAACCTTTAATTTTGTCTTCAGTAATTATAAATTTATTACTTATTTGGTGTTAAAACTAATTACGAATACTATATATCCATACTGTATTTCACAGTGACATACTAAGAATATAATTAATTAGCTTTGTAATTAAGCAACAATTATTGAAATTAACGTTTCTTTACCATTTGTTTTACAAACAAGGTGGCAGCTGTAGTTTTTATTCAAAACTAATAATTATCATATAAAATTAAAATAATTACTGTTTTGTTATAGTGCTTTATTACCTGATTACGTTTATTCTAATTGATTAAAATTACCATAATTAAAACCTACTCATTTTAGAAAATGATTATAAATATTACTTATTAACTGTGACATAATGAAAAATGACTGTCCTTCAATTAATAATAATTTAGACAGATCTTTTGTGTTCAGATTTTACATTACCTTGCTGAATAATGTTTCTTTTAAAATAGTCATGGAAAATAATTTTTTTGGGATATTATATATTTGATCATGTCATTTTAAAATAAAATTAAAAAAATCTTCTCTTTTTTTTTTATACAAAGATTTAATTAAAACATTAGCATTTATCATTAGCCACTAATAAATACCAACAGCAAGCAACTGCCTTCAGTTTTAAAAAAAAAAATTTTTTATAACTATTGGTCTATAGTAACTTATTAATACAGCTTTTGCTACTAATTAATACAGCTTCTGCAGTTTATATTCTATCCTTAACATTACACACTTAGTTTTCTATAATTTTGCCCCCTGAGATATCGATTCATTAGTTGTAAGTGATACAGTTTACCACCTTAAAAGAAAGAAGCATACAATTAGATATTAATCACCAAGTGCAGGTAATATACTGTTGTGTAGTGTATATATATTAGTTTCTTATTTTCTACAAAGAAGATTTCAATTTTTTGATTTTATTTTATTATGATTTTCCATATTCATCCATTGTAATTCCAAAGTATAAAACCGATTAAATCAAAGGTATATTAAAAAAGACTATCAACATTAATGAAAAACATGTAATTTATTAAACAAATAGCATTTTAGTAATAACTAAAACTACCAGACAAGACATAACCAAAGGTAGTCTGTCCGACTGACAATTTACTTGTCTGAAACATATAAATTAAGAATAAATTGTTAAATTAAGGAAATAAAACTTATAAAACTAATTTGTATAGCTCTGAGCATTCTTATTTGAACTAAATACAAACAAGTAGTAACATAAACTGCAGTAGAGACTTCTTTGTAATTCAAAATAACATGACTCCCACTATAATTTACTTTCAAACACAACTCATCCATTAAAATTTCCTCATTTGTTTGATGAAATATATAGATAATAATACAACATTACGTGTGACATGAAAATTAAATAATACTAATTAAAATACAGTGTAAAATTTACATTATTCATAATATAAAAATTGACAGATTTATTTTCTTCTTCCATCAATTTTTGTGTTAATAATTTGAAAAATCATTTAAAAAATTATATATTTTTATTCACTGTATTATAAAACCAATTATATTTAAATAATTTCATATAAATCAAAACATTATTTAGCTCCTTTTTTCCTAATTATTAAATATAAAATTTCAGTAGAATGTTAATGCTTAAAGAATAATTATCAAGTACAGTTTCACAGATTATTAAAAAGAATTAAAATAACATATCTCCAAACTGATTTTCAGGTTAATTTTATTGAGATCCCTTCTAAATTTTCTAAGCAGAGGCCAGATGTAATATAATTCAAATGGCACTTTTAATCATCAATACCATAATGATTTGTACTAAATCCTTTTACATCATTACAGATATTTTATTCATTTGGATATCTTCTTTAATAGAAATTGTGTAAACTTTAGTCATCATATTGCATTGTATATCTATTTCATTAAATTAGTTTGTGACTGCTGATTCATTCATTAGCTGTAGTTGATTGTAAAATTATACAATTGCTTAAGCTTTCTGCAAAATTTTGAAATCCAATAGATTCTTATTTACATTTACTAATAAATAAATTGAAATAGTGAAACTTCTCTTATTTAAATATATCTAAACAGAAATTTTCATTAACTTAAAAAATTATATTATCTGTTGTTTTGATACATCAAATAGCATTACACCAAACATTTAATTCACAGATGACAAATAATAATATTTTATTATTTTTACAAAATGTGCTAACTATTTCTAAGTTTAGTACTGCCTACTTTTCTAAGCTTCATTTTTTTATCACTTGCTGATGCGTTTCAGAACCACTCTTTTGTCAAAACTTATTGTACAGGTATTTTTAAATATCTGTTAATCTTTTTATAGCTTTTGGTCAACATCCTATTTATTTGAAGTCATGCCTTACCTGGCCTTCTTCTTGTATATTTGTTATTAATGATTACACTTATCTTTTAATTTTATTTATCTATTTCCTGTTTTCAATAAATTGAGGTTCTTGAAAAGGACATCTGCTTGATTGCTGACCTGTTCATTTATGATTGTTTTATTGTTACTTTCTAATTTAAAGATTTCTAGATTTTCTAAAATGTTCATTTTTCTTACTTTATCACATTTGTGAATTAGTTTCATTGATTTTTTCGATTTTAATTGGGATATGCTTATCTTTTATTAAATGTGTTGCATTGTTAGAGACTGTAAAAATGCCATAAATGCAGAAAACTGCAAATATAGAATGGAACTAATATTCATTTAAGGAAGAATGGTTAGGTTCTATATAAAATGAAAAAAAAATCATGCGTACTTAGGATGATGTTATTGCTGAAATACAGAAGGCAACATTAATTATAAACACTGATTTAGTACAGCACATAGATACACCACACAAAAAATATTTAACAGTATACAGTATATTTCCTAATTTTCTCATAAGCACTTACCGAACTGTTTGATTTAAAAACTCACTACAGTATGTACTGTATTAGAAAACGGTATTACATGTTCAAATTGTACTTGGTTATCGCCTTAAAAAGTCAAGAAAACAACAGTACAGTACTACGTACACTAAAACTAAAATTGCTGTGAAGGAAATTTACAAAACTAACCTACAGTATTTTGGTTGCATTTACAGAAATTTGTAATTTTTCCTTGTCTCGCTCTTGTTTTTAAATTCGTGTGAAGTTCTGTATATTCTTGCATGGTATCTTCAATTTTGCACCTATAGATTAAGCTTCTATTCAAAGATGACAAACTGAATAAGATCGTGGGATAGTTTAATGCCTTCGGTGAGCATTTTGACATTTAACTGTTATCCAGGGATTGTATCTTCTACCTATTCACATTCATATTCTACCTGCACCATTAAATCTTTTAATATTTTTATTTTTTAATGTCACTACGTAATGTAATGTACACGAATATGGAAAATTTTAGCCGCAAATATAGAAAAGACATTGCAAAATATTGCACCACAAATAACAAAATCACGAATGTGAGAAGTGCAAATAAGGAGATTTCACTGTATTATAATCTGTAGAAAAATACACTATAAAAATTTAGACATATCTCATTGAAATATTGTAATTTGAGATTTCATTAATCCAATTTTTTAGCACTTCTACCCAGATCTTTCTTAGTACATTCTTCTAAGGAAATTTAAAACAGAATAAAACAAAAAGTTTTATTCTGTTGATAGATATCAATTATAACTTCATCGTTAGACTAATGTTGTAGTTAATTTCACTGTTATCCTTTAGATGAGACAATTTAAACATTTCTAAGAATCTATTGAAAAAAAAACTGTGTTCTAAAGAAAATTAATTATTGTGTGTATTGTAGTTTATTTTATAATTTTGAATTATTATTGTATTTATCATAATATATTTCTTATAGGAAATTGTGGAATTGGCTGGATATACATCAAGAGTTGGTGCTATGCTTGATGTTTTCAATGACTGCAGTCAAGGTGTTTATCATCGAACAATTGTTTCTGCTAAAAAACATCCACAATTAATCTATAAAGATGGTCGTCTTCTTGTCAGAGGTAAAACTTTTACATTGCTTGTATTTCATGTCATCTTATTTTAATTAATCCTTTTTTTTGTATTATAAGTATGTTGTACAAAAATAAGAAGAATAAAAATATGTAGAGTTTTGATGTAAAGAAAAAGATTGAAATGGTATAAGGGATGAGTGATGGTAAGACGATATTGAAAATGTTAGAATCGGGAGGTAAAAGAGATGAGATCAAGAAGTTCATCGAGAAAAGTTACTGTATGATGTTAAGGTAATTTGGAGGATGGATGTACATGTAGAAAAACTTTAATGATTGAAGATTCTTAATAGGATAGAACAGGATAGAAATCTTCTATGATCGATTTTCCAACAATGTATACTGAAAAAGCAGAAGTAAAAAAAAAAAATAGCATAGACAATTTATGGTCTAAACAGTTTTTTATATATTTAATATTAAATGAAATATAAACCACCAAATTCAGTTAATAGATAAAATTTACTTTAATAGTTTAAATTTATCTGGTCATTATGTTAATGAATTATTTGAATTATAAGGAAAAAAGTGTGTGCGCGTGCGTACGTGCACAAAGGTAGAATTAACCTCTTTTGACAGCTAATAAGCTGTCAAGCTTATTAGCTTGACAGAGGTTCTCTATTGCTCTCAAAACTTGTTACGGAACAAATAATGTGCCACAAATGCGCAGTTATTATGTGTAAGATGTATTATGAATTGTTAACATAAATAAACAATATTAAGTTACTATTAATAAATGTAATAAAATGCTAATCATATGATTTGCCCAATTGTTTGATATGTACTACTATTAGAAATAGACATTCTGTTGTAGTACATCTAAATTCAGTATTATTGATTAGTTTTTGAGAATAATAAAATAAAATTAGTAATATATTTTTTTTTAAATTAAATTATGAAAATTTGAATGTTTATAAAAAAATAAAATGGCCTTCATGTGGCGTATAAGTTATTATGATATATACTTTTTCATAATACTATTCTCAGTTCTCAGTATTAAATGTAAAAACAGTGTTCTTCTACAATTCATACATTTCTTAAGGAGATTTATTAAATAGTGCTGCTGGCATTTGCAGTGAATTAGGATTTTGCTACTCAATTAAATTACAGCTACATGTATACGTACTATTTTATTTTATGTTTTTAACATTTTAATAACTTTGATCATGAACCACAAGATTAAAAATATTATGAAACTATTTTAGTTTTTTAATTATTATATTTTTATTTTATAGTTTTTATTTATTTTATTATTATAAAGCATTCTCAATATTTTTTTTTTGTTCTGTATAATTTTTTTACTGTTTTACAGGTATTGTTAAGGATAGTATTGATGGCAGCATAGAATTACGGGATGTACCAATTGTCACTCCAAATGGTGATGTTGTTGTTCCAAGTTTGACCATCCATGTTGCACCTGGTGATCATTTACTGATAACAGGACCAAATGGTTGCGGCAAGTCATCGTTGTTTCGTGTTCTCAGTGGGTTATGGCCTGTTTATTCAGGAGAACTACTGCGACCATCAAATTGCTCTATGTTTTATATTCCACAAAGGTAATTACTTAATCTTAAATATTTGTATATGTATGCATGATACCTTTAACTTTATTTTCAATGTATTTCTGTGTTTAATTTCACTGAGTAAATTTATTTATATATTTAATACAGTTAAATGTAACGGATGTATGTGAAAACAGTTATTATATACCTACATTTATTATCTGCAGAAATGTTATGTCTTTGTGATTAAGCTGTATCTCAGAATTGGAATCTTTATTTGCCTAAATGCTTATTAATAAAATTTTGTTAAGAAATTCAATTTGTTAAATCTAGAATAAAATGAGTAACTAATAAGTACCGCACAACTACTTGTTAGATTTGCCATCTCTTGATTATCTGTAATTATTGTTCCTTCTATTTCCATTCAATCCAACTCCTTCCGCTTTCATCAGTTATTTTGACTATATATATGTTACCTATGTAACCACGGTGGTTAACATCTTAACCACCAAAACACAGTAACACGTAAAAACTAATATCAATAGCCGACTTTTGACTTTTTTGTTCCAGTAGTTTTGTTGCAGTGGAGTTCTATTATTTATACAGATTTTGTGGTTATTAATTTTATGTTTTCAAAATTTTAAATTTTTTAATATTTTTTTATGTAATTATAGAATTTGTGTACTAATTGGCGATGCGGGGTCCTGCAAAAGTCAACAATTGGTATTAGTTGGTTTTTGTGGTTAAGTTGTTTATAATGAATTTAGCACAGTGGTCAGTATATTGATTGTTTGAATTTTCAAAAAAATAGTAAATATATATAAATCTAGTGGTGAGTGTTAATCATTCACACGAAAACTACTCAACCTACCGAGCTAAAATTTTGTTTTTATACCTGGAATGAACGTAAGACTACTGCCTTTCAAAATGTTTCACCATTTTGAGATGGTGCCATTTTGATAGCTTGCAATAACAACCAAATTATGTTCCTTGTCGATATTCAACTTTATTATGATCAAAGTATTGGTCAAATCGAATTCAGAAATCACTTGCAGTATTTGAAATAAAATTTTCTATAAAAAAAGTCTGTTTATCTATTACAATATCTTTTGGTTATTGAAAAAAGTACCAAAGGTATATGACATACATTCCTTTTGACTTACCCTTCCCTTTCCTTCAGTTCCCACTTAAGGTGCTTTTTTGATGACAATAAATAAGTCACAATGCCAGATGCCTCCAACTGGCTGGTCTCCACGTGAAGAGTCAGTGCTTCTCACATGGGCTACTGTATGTGGCTTGCTCCAAAATCTCCTGTGAGAACAATCTACATTTACACTCCAGAGAGAAAAGCTGTATATAAGTCCATTCTTTAGGTTATTTTGTTCACAAACTGTTCCATAAAAGAAGTTAAAAATATAAAATAAAAAAAAGAGAGAAATGAAGTACGGTAATCTCCTCTTGATGTTTGTTGGGTAATGCTAAGAATCATGCAAAATTCTTTTTTACCCACACGAATTACAACTAATCAGTTATAACTTCTATTGTTAAAGTGAGGGGGGGGGGGGCAACTATGCTGATACCCATCTACTTTAGTTCACTCACAGTTTTGAGTCTTGTGCTGACAAACTGTTGCTCTGAAGAAATTACAATATTGATGGTTTTTATAAATCGATCAGGCTTTAAATGTTATTTATGAATATTATTCTTACAAGAATGAGGATAATGAAAGTAGTGGGGGTTCATTAGGCAGGAAGTCATTTGACTGGGTACTTATTTATAAATTTCTATAATTACTTATTGTTTTTTATATTTATTTCATATATAAGTCTTTGCTTATTTATTTTTAGCAATATTTGTTAATTTTTTAAACATCTTTTTATAATTTTTTTTTGTTTCTCTACAGTAAATTCTTTCCCCTTCTTATCACCTTACTCTATCCCCTTTATCACCTTTACATCTTTTACGTAAGCTATTCTTTGTATTTAAGGGTAGTTTGATGTTTTTATAAATTTTTTTGTATATATTAATATTTTTCCAGGCCTTATATGAGTCTTGGAAACCTGCGAGAGCAAGTGATCTATCCTGACACATTGGAAGATTGTAGAATTAAAGGTGTTACAGATCAGTTCCTTGAAAAATGTTTAGAACAAGTTTCATTATCGCATCTTATTGCTCGGGAAGGAGGATGGGATGCTGTTGCTGACTGGAAAGATGTTCTGTCTGGTGGAGAAAAGCAAAGAATGGCAGTTGCTAGGCTATTCTATCATAAGTAAATAACACATTTTATCCATTTTTTTTTTCAATAGTTTCTAAATAAAATGCGATTAATAATTATAAACATGAATTATTTTTCATAATATACACTAGTTATAAAAAATGTTATCATCATTCATTCTAGTAAAAATTATAGTTTTCTATGTTTTCAGCCAGTTAACCTGATCTTACAGATTCCTTTATTTCAGTTCTGCATTATTTTATTTAAACTTTTGCATATCTCCTACATCCTATACTGTATTGTAATCTTTCTTTAACTTTGGTGAATTATGTTCTACCGTACCATTTAAATTGTTTTTTTTTCTTTTTATGATTTATTCACCATATAAGCTTGAAACTTGTGCATGTGAATGTTAAATGTCTCATTTTATTATATCACATTATATTGTTTTATGACTTATTTTCACACTTATCTCTCTCTTAGGTGAGATTAAGCATCTTTATTATTCAGTATTTCTAATAATTCAGTATTCGTTTCAGACAAAAAATTAATTTTTCTTTTGATTACTGTTCCAGCCCCAAAATTTTTCTGTAAGATCCTTTTTTATTTTTCCTGTATACAAATTAAAATTTAATGGGTTAGGCTAGTTCATTATGCAGTTTTGTTTGCCTTTCCTGGTTTTTTCTTGTTTGAATTGTAAGAAATTGTTCTACAATTTTTTATTTTTAAAATCTTTAACACATTTAAATTATTGTTAACTGTGGTTCACACTTTTTGTGAATTTTTTTAGACACTTAATATTTAAAATCCTATTTGAATATGACACCTGACTATTTAATTATTCAGAACTCCATAACTGGCATTAATGTAAGAGAAATTTTCAATCGGATTTATATTTTATTACATTCTTTAAATTATTTAAATATATACTGATTTTTAATACTGTGTTTTTGATTTTAGTTAATTTGATTAAACGTATTTTGATGTTTAACATCCTGACATTGTTTTAAAATCAATGTATAGTATTTTTTACGACAGTTTTAAAGTTCTTTTCTTATCTTTTCCAAATCCTTTAAAAGAAAATCCAAAAGCACTAGACCACATCAGAGCCAAACAATAAGTTGGTGTGTCCTAAGCAGCACAGATATAAAAGGGTGACTTCTTAATAGTGATTAACTCTGACTGATGATTTTCACAGTCAATATAGAATCACACATGCAACAACTTGTTTTTAAAAGGATTTGGAAAAGATAAGAAAACAACTTTAAAAATGGCCTAAAAAAATACTATACATTGATTTTAAAGTTATGTCAGCATGTTAAATATCTAAATATGTTTAATCAAATTAACTAAAATCAAGATTCCATATTAACTGTGAAAATCATCACAGTAAAATCATCATATTATGGTTATAGAGTTAATCTGTTTTAAGGTTTATTATGTTTTTAATTTTATCGTTCTAGGGATGTGTTCAAATACGCTAGTGTTTGTTTCCTCTCCTCACTGATATATTCTGCTAGTTGCAGGTTAATTTCAGTTTTCTTTTACATGTGTTTCCTTTTCCGAGTTGCTGCAAGAAAAATATTTGTTTTAGTAAAACTATTGCAGCATTCTCTTGTTTATCTTGTTTTGTTAATTACTACAGATATTTACCCATTAAAAGTAAAATATGTCTTTGCCCGTTACTTTCAAATTTGAATTATTTATTTATGAATGTGCTGCAAACACTTGATTTTCCATGAATAAAGTTTTGTTATATTTTAAAAATTTTATAAAAGTTGCTTTCATCATTTGAAAGTAAAAGGTATTAAAGGTAATTTAAAAGTCAAAGGTTTGTAATGTACTGTTGCTGAAAAGGAAGATAATAAAATTTTATGTTTTTTTTTTGTAACTCTAATTATTGTTTTTTCAGGCCTTCTTTTGCTCTTCTTGATGAATGTACAAGTGCTGTAAGCATTGATGTAGAAAATAATATGTATCAGTCTGCCAAAAATGAAGGAATAACACTTCTTACCATTACACACAGGCCTTCATTGTGGTAAGAATTAATTTTTTTTTAATTTCATTTAGCTATTTTTATTTTATTTAATTATTTTCCAGCTGTAAAATAATGAAATGTAGTTTATGCATGTGTATATGTTATTTTACAGAAATTACTATTTTAAGATTCATATTATTCTCCTGTACTGTTAAATTATACTTTAAATTCTATTAATATAAACCACCTAGTATAGATTATTGAGATAAGATATATCTTACTTTAATTTTACCATGAAAGTACTTTCCTGGAATCTCACATCCTCAGTCATATATGCAATATGCAGTTTAGTTAAATATTTCAGTCATGACTGAGGATGCGGGATCCCATGCAAATACTTTTATGGTAAAATTAAGGTAAGATATGTCTGTCTTCATAGTCTGTACTATGCCTAATTCACTTAGCTTATAAAGTTCAAGTTAACAGACGCACATACGAGTGTTCAGGTGACCAATTCATAAGCATCTCCTGTAAATCCTGATACATATAAAAGAAACTATGTGACATTAATATTCAGGAATCATGCACTATTATATTTCACAAAAATTATACATATATTTTAAATTTAAATAGATCAAAACATTTTGATCCATAAGTATTTTATTTCTTAAAATTATTTAGTTTCCTTGAATTTTTTAAGAGTTATGAAACTGCCAACTGTCCACTAACAGCAAATAACTAATATTTTAGGTTAAATTTGTATGATAATAAATTCAATTTAGTTTTCGTCATCTGATTGCAAGAAATCTGTAGTGCTATCAGCAGCATTAAGAGATACAATGAGAGGCTCAGTTATGTTTTCTTATTATATTATCCAATTCCCAATAATTTTGTTCAACAGAATCTGTTACATGTTTTATGCAGTTTTCCATTCCTGCTGGCTTGTTTTATCCATGGCTTTTAAGCTTAAATTTTTAACATCAGATATTTTAAAAGTAGTATCTTCTGACCCTACATGACTTTTAATCTGTCCTTAAATTAATTCAAATGGGTTAGTTCATAACGATGGTGAGGTAATCAAAGCACGGTTTTACCACTGGATCTTGCTAACTCATCAATTTTAAACACATTAAAATTACTTTTAATACGTGAAACCCTTTGTAATAATTCAACATTAAATTTGTATTCTTCAAAGATCACTCTTTTTTAACTAAGCAACATTTTAATATCATTCTTTACGGCTGGAACTTTTTCCTATATCACTGCTAATATGCATAATTATGAGACGCCTACCTTTACCCAAAATGGAAGCTTATTACCAGTTGATAAGCCACAAAGAAAGGCTTCTTTTGATGAATTCACAGCTGTATCTTTCCAAACATAACTTTTTATATGACCTTCGTTAAGTTTCACTCATAATATACTCTACAGCCTTCTTGCCTCATTTTCTTTATTTCTGTGAGGTAATGTCTTCGCCATATAATATCATCCCTTTCAACTAAAGCACTTTCCTGACCCTGTTTTTTATAATTAAAATTCATAATTTTTAAAAGTTGTTCTTCAGAAATCTGATAGATTGTCATCATTATATACTACCCGTAACATTTTGTCTATTATTGGCAGTTCGTTCCAAAAATAAAATTCATGTATTTCTTACGAATCATGTTTTTATAGAAATTGTCAACTTTTTTTCAATTAACCTGCAGGGTTCTGTTTTCTGAGGAGATTGTAATTCATTAGTGAATACTCATAAATCAACACCGTTTGATTACTCTATTCACTTTTGTGAGCATTTAAAATTATGTGCTTTTCCACACGGCTTAAGGACTTTTTTCACTGCCTATTTTTTGTCGGGATATCAATAATTATGCATTATTATCAGCTGAATCTGTATCAGACATGGTGTCAAAATAATGGTATTACTCAAGTCATACAGATACAAATCTAGGAATACACTAAACTCACGTTCCAGTAAACATAAAAAACTGGTTTATATTAACTTTAAATAACATTAGAGTAAATAAATTATTAAAAGAAACACAAAAATTGAACATGAGAACAGAAGAGTGATCAAATGAAAAGATCAAGGGTTTTAATAAAACTGAGAAGACATAACATGATATTAAAAGTTTGATCAGATAATCTAATTATACGTTGGCAAATATTTGAGTGATGATTATAGTGTTATAGATATAGCCACATTGTGAATAGGTACTGATGCACAGGACATGACTCAGCAGAATCATGACAAACTCATTCAAACAAATGCAATGTTTGTTTATTCTTCACTCTGTAAGCTATTTGATAGTTTATATTAATAGAATTTAATATATATATATATATATTTACCATGCAATTGAGCATCATAGCAGTATAATAAATTATTATCAATAATAACAAAATATCACCCACACTGCTTCTTTGTTTCTTATAATGTATGGAGTGCTTTAGTATTAATTACTGTTTTATCTACTGAAATATAGAAATACTGGAATGGGCACTGCCTATGTCCAACGTGAGCGGGAAACGAACATGAGACAGATAGATTTAGAGGTATAGTTTTCATTGTCACAGCGCATGCGCATTGTACCTAACGTACCGTCCCTTCAGAAAGTGATTCCATAAAACTTAATTGTAGTTAATATTAAGTGATAAAATCTCATAATTCTATTTAATTAATAGAAAAATTTCAATGCTTATGAATATTAAATGTTGAGTTAATCATTGTATCATATAAATGTTTTTATAAAAACTTTCTACAATAACTTGAATTATGAAAGATAACTTGTGATTTGTGATGAGAGAGATCGTCACAAAATTTTTGAACAGACTGTAGACAAAGAGAGGTATATCTCTAAATCAGCTATCTTTGTTGGCACGGATTTCTAACGCTAGTGCCCATTCCAGTATTTCTATATTTCAGTGGTTTTATCACATATAATTATAGAAAACCTTTTTGTTAAAAAATGAAAATTGAAAAGAAGTTTATTTCATCTTCTAGGTCAGTTAATTAAATGGCACTTAAAAATATATTGAAAAATTATTGATAATTTAATCCAACATTGTAGAAAGATACTATATATATATAAATATAAAAATAAATTTAATATGATCACCTTCAGACAGAATATGAGGATGACAGTATTTTGAAAGCTGCAATAGATGATCCACCATCTGTTTTGATAGTGATGTGTAATTTAATATATTTCAATCAGTATAGTAAAGTAAGTTCAGTTCAATGGACAACATGCATAATTGCTTTACTTAAAATTATTTTTATTTGATTTTAATTTGATTTTATGCCTTAACGTCATATTTTTACATATGTTAAAATTTTTACTATTTAATTTTTAATATTAATTTTAATTAATTTTTCATATTTTAAATTTTGTTTTAATTTTTAATTTAACTGAATAAAAATGTAAATTCTTAAAATAAAAAAGATTAGAGATTTTAAATTTTAAATAAAATGAATAAATGCTTGATAAGTTATTATATTATATAGTGCATATATAGTTGAATAAGGTAAGTCATCCTACTTTATTTACTCTGTACTTTGGTTGATTTAATAAAGTAATGTATATATGTTAATATTACATGAAATATTACCCACCAAAACATAGTAATTAAATAAGTTAAACTTACTTTATTAACTTCCAGTAATTGATTTTCACAGTATCCCGTATCTTCAGTTGGTATTAAATTTTATATTTATTACATAAAACTTATTCTTTTTAATGATTTAAAAAATGACAAATTATATATATATATATATATACAGACATAAAATATTTATTTATTAAACATACTGACATATCTGAGATACATGTCAGATTTGTGTTATAAATTCTAACAGCTTGATGTTTACAGGAAATTTCATTCACATGTTCTTCATTTTGATGGAGAAGGTGGCTGGAAATTAAATGCTCTAACACAACAGGTAGGTTTAATTTCATAGTTCAATTTTATTTTTTACCTGTAAACATTTATTAGACTGTAGTAATTTATTTAATAATTAATTAATCAACGCTACTGATATTGAAGTGCTGTTCAGTTTGTGGATTAACAGTGATTAACTTAATCCTGTAATATTCATATCTATATTTAAACTTCAAAATCAATGACACAGTTTTAACTGTCAATAACATTTTAATGCTGTAGCACTAGCTTTATTATTGATGAAAAAAAGTTTTGTTCTGATTTTTTTTAACATTGTTAATGTTCTAATGTGCCACAATCTACATTTCAATATTATTTAGATTGCCTGAACTGTTAGACTTGCAATATTTACATATATAAAGCTGACTTATTGACATCGTATGAATGGGGATTTGTTTTTATTTTATGTTAAAATTAAGTTTTTCACATGTAACATCATGATGTTTCCTAGTGTGTAAAAACAATCCCTTTGTTTTTCATAATGAAAAACAATTTTGTATTTTTCATAATGAATCTTACTTTGAGGGGGTTCACAGTTGTCCAGCCAAAAAAAAAAAAAATTGGTACATATGTAGTATATGATCTAGTAAACATGATAAAAGTAATACGATACACCTCTCAAGTATTCTCGAGAAAATTAATTTTGAAAATTTTATAACTTTTAAACTAATCTTATATACTGATTGGTTAGTGAGTTGCACAACCGAAACAGTAGTAACTCAGGTTATTAAAGTAGCAGTTGGAGTGATGCAAGTCTCGAGTTTGACTCTCTTTATGAACAATTCCTCTCCTTCGATTCCTTCTACATCAATAAATGCATTCAAGATATAAGAATTTAACATCAGTTGGAATCAAACTGTCTTCGAAAGTGTTTCATCTACTTGTTTTGCATTAACTTCTCATTTTATAATTATTTCTGTATTCAAAAATGGATCAAATACGTCCGAAATTTGTTTACGATTGCTAGGGATACCAATCCTAAACAACCAGAACACATTGAAAGATCAGCCGACAATGAAGTTTTCAACAGAAAATTCACAAAGCTGTTGGTTCATGCACTTTCCATCATCATGATCCATCATGGATTAGGCTCACTGGCCTGTTCCGGCATCCATCACTTTCTTGGGCGTTCTATATCTCTTCTCCCCTCGGTTTGTATCTCCTTCCATACTTGAAAAGGAAGTCTACAAAGCAGCATACGTATCAAATGGTCACTCCATCTTTTACAATATTCCTTTAATGTAACCAATAATGGCATTACACTTAGCTGTCTTCTTATCTCCTCGTTCCTTATTCAGTCTACTCGAGTACTTCCTTTGACCGCTCTCAAAAACCTCACCTCAGTCCTGAATGTATGACTCATCCCAACTCTGCAAAACCCACACTTCACTACCATAAGTAAATAGGCATGGTCATTGTTTTGTAGAATCTTAACTGAGTCTCTTGTTTGGCCTGTTTCCCTAACATCCTGCATATTAAACCACAGACTCCCCCAAATCGGCTCAGCTTCTTATTGACATCTGTATTTCTGTCATGTGATAGATCACATCCAAGATAATTAAAAACTCATACTTGTAAGAAGATCTACCCTTCCAAGATTATTTTTGAGCGTACTGACTATTTACCTTTGAAAGCCATAATCTTTGATTTCACAGGCAAGATTTTCATAACCGATTGCTTACTTGTTTGATTTAGGAAGTTGTAACTTATCTTCAGTATCAAAAATAATTACGGAGTCGTCTGCATACAATAAAGAATTTAAGTAAGTACCATCACAAAGCCTAATGCCTGAGTCAACCTGATGTTTCCAAGTCATTAAGATTTTATCCACATAAATACTAAAAAGTAGTGGAGACATTGGACAACCTTGTCACACTCTTATTGATCTTTAATTTTCCCATTATTTTATTTCCACCATAAGAAATCACTATGGTTGTTTCAACATACATTTCAGCAATAGCTGCTACAAGATGTCTCCAATATCCATTTCTAAGCATTATATCCCATACCATGGGCCTCTGGTCGTTATCAAAAGCTTTTTGCCAGTCTATAAAAACCATTTGAGTTTCATAGTTATATTCATGCTTTTCTATAATTTGGGATAAAACAAAAATTGCATCTATACATGATTGACCTCAGCAAAAACCCATTTGCTCTTCTGCAATCAAATAATCTGTTATTGCTAGCAAGCGCTGATTCAAAATACAGGCATAGCATTTATAAGCAGCATCAAGAAGACTGATCCCTTGGTAATCCCCTGGCTGTGATTTTAGTCCTTATAAATAGATATTACTTTTGAAGAAGCCCAAGCCTGTGGCATTCAGTGTTTCTTTCAACACATGTTGTAAACGTGTAATAACCTCAAATGAAAGAACAAGCCACCATATTTTATAATCTCAGCATTCACACCATCTAAACCTGTTTGCTTTCTGACTTTTTAGACTCTTAATGGCTTTCTGAAGCTCATCCATGACGATATCATCAACGTGACAGTCACCTCTATTATGTTTACTCTCACTGTGATAATTCTATCACTCTCAAATTTATAATCTTCAATTCTTGAAGCCCAGCTCCTATCAACATATTTGGCTACCCCCTTGCCAGTTCTCTGGTCCTGTTGAATCCCACTATACAGCATAATGTAACTGCCCACATATTTAGTACCTGATAGCTTCTTTTTAGTGTCTGTAACTACCACCATTTTTATCTTAGTATTGTGAAAGAGCTTTGCTAATTCCATCTCTTTATAAGACAAACCTGTCATTCCAAGTTGCCACTTTTACTGAGTCCATAATCCATTTAAACTTTTCTAAATTTGACTTTTCCAGTTTACTTTGCTGATTATTCCAATTCTGGTCCGAAGCTAATGGATGCTTGCCAGTACTGTAAAGATTCCTCTAGCCATGTTATGTGTGCTGCGTAGAGTAAAGATTGGTGGTGTGGCTGCCGCCTCTGTGCTTCCAGACTCGCAGGATTATCATTTAGGGTTTACTCCCTTTGGCTTTTCTGCCCTTTCCACCATTGGGAAATTCTTCCTCTTCTGCTGTAATTTGACCTGTTCCCAGTTTTCCACTGGGTATTCTATCATCCGGTACCTACCATATCTGGTGAGCATTCTCATATCTGCCACCTGGGGAGGTGCCCAATGGGAGACCGCAAAACTCTGCACAGGCAATTGCAGAGTTTTTTTAAGAATAAAAAAATCTTGTTAAAAAATGCCTCCTGAAAGAATTTCTCTGCTTCTCTCGTTAGTGAGAAAGAATTAGTGAAGCAGTAATTAATGTTTTAAAAGAATCCCATATTGTGATTGATCAAGATTTAATTTTGCTAGATGAAATTAATAACAAAGGACTTAGCGTAAAAAAAAAAAAAAAAGGCTAATTAAGCTACAGTTCTTTAATATTTTGTTAATAAAATTATTTATACAAATATTGAAAAAGATAAGATACTCCTTAAAAAATACATAAATTTTTTTTTAAATTCAACTTCTTTAAAAAAAATTATAATTTTCAATAATCTTTATTGGAAAATATGTTATGTTAAAATACATAAATTTAAAAAGAATTAAAGAAAAAATATTGTCCAGAAAGCTCTAGTTGCTATTTTAATCGCCTAAGCTACCACTGCTTAAATGGTTCGACTCACCAATCTGTGTATAAGATTCTTAGAAATTCTCAAATTTTCATAACTAATTTTCTCAAGAACACTTGAGGGGTGTATTGCATTACTTTACCACATTTGCTAGTAGATAGTATACTACACATCTACCAAATTTTATTCAAATCTATGAGGGACTCTTACGGCCCCTTGTAAGTTTCATTATGAAATGTACACTTCAAATTAACTATTTATAAGTAATTCCTGTTTTCTGAAACAAATCAAACTGAATTTAATTAAAAATGTAGAATTTAAATAAAAATTATGCCAATAATTAAATATTTTCAATGAACAATTATTCTTTCATAATAAATTTACGTTTATTGAAAATTCTTTTGAACTTTTTTTAAAGACTATTAATCACATTGTGTTTTAGTAAAGAGGGACTCACTTTAAGTATATGTTTTTAGCTGTAAGACACTGTTCTTCTAAAAACTTAGAGTCTTAAGTCCATTTTAAAAACTTTAACTTAAGTCCAACAAATTATGAAAGAATTAATGATTTCATTAAATTTCTAATTTATTTTTAAACTTTCTGTACTTTTGTCCTGCTGTACAAATTTTATCCTAAGATCCATTTTTTATAGTTCTGAAGTGCTGACTACTGTTATTATAGTTTTATTTTTGTAATACAATTTATTTCAAATCAATGCTCTTAATAAAATTATCTTAAACAGTATTGCAGTCTATACAAGAAGCCTGCATTTTTTCTAGCATATGATCGAATGCAATATTTTCACATTTTGTACAATATTATTATTACACTTAAGGTACTATCCAAAAAACTTTATCTAGTCAGATTACCCAAGAAAATATAACAGTATTTAAAAGTTGGTGTAAAGTTAAAACATTCAGTGGATTGAAAACTTGTGTACATTATATATTGTCACTCAGCAATGTTTTTATGAACAGGGATGGCTTCTCAAAGAATGTGACATACATTACTTTTATCAAAATCGTACACGCTTATAATTTTTCCTTGCACAATTACAGTAGTAACGCTTTTCATACCTTATATTGATACAGTATGTATAATATAAATATTAATACTAATATTACTATTAATAATAATGTACACAGTGTTATTAATAAACATAGTATAAATAAATACTGTATATAAATACAAATATGTGTTACAGTCGTATAAAAGGTATGACAACATCTTTATGTTTTTCTTTTGACAGATCTTATTCTTCTTTCAATAGTAGCTGCAAACTGTTAACAATTATTTTCATTATTGTTGTTTTAATATTTAATTACAATCTGTTGTGCACACACCTGGCTGTACTTCTACGTGCAGTATCATTTTAAACTTAATTTATTGTTAGCAAACCATTGTGTAGTATACTGTGATTTACTTTGCAGAAGCCAAGAGGACAAGCTATAAATGATACTAGTATCATTGCTTTTAGTGTTCAAAGGAATATTCTTTTAAGATTTATAATGTTACCCATCAACATTGTGATCAAATTATTATTATTTTTATTTGGATGTGTATTGAGTTTTGCTGTACTGGTATTTTTTATAAAGTTTAAAATTTTAGATTATTGTGATTAGAATTTTCTTTTTTGTTTCAGGAAAAAGAATCCGGAGTTTTAAATTAATTATTATTATTATTAATCCATGTGTTGTGATTGTTGAAAAAAAAATAGTGTTATTTTATAAATAATGTATATAAATTTATATTAAGTTATCTTGTTTTACATATATATATATATATATAAAACACACATGGATCATTTAAGTATGCAATGTTTAAATAGAAGGGTGTATATTTTTCTTGTATAATATTACTTGTTCTATTGGATTATCACTATATATATATTAAGATTATTGTATATTAATAGTAGTTATAATTATATATATATATATATATATATGCATACACATATTTATATTACACTTTCACAGATTGTTAGTATAAATCTTAACATTATTAGAAAACTGAATCAGTTTTATAGTAATAATTATGTTAATTGTAAACACAGCATATTGTTAGATTTATTTTTTTATAAATGGGCGATGTCAATTTTTATTTTTATTATAGTTTTAATATGGTATTATGTATAATATAGGGTAAAAAAATGTAGCATGTAAAAAGTAACAATAAATACCTGATGATTTTTTTCTTGATTTCAACATCTATTAACCTTAGAAGTGGCAATAACAGTAATATCACAGCACCATCAAGTTTAGAAAACTTTTCTATCATAGAATTCACCTAATACTTATTTCTTTCAAAAGGATTTCTTTACTTTATACTGTTTATATATATATATATGTTTTTCTAGAACTATAGTCATATTCATTAATAATAAAATCTTGTAAAAGATTTACCAGATAAAGTGAATAAACTTTATTTTGTCTTCCATTCACATTTGCTATTATTATTAACAGCAAATGTGAAATAACAATTTTTTCTTGTGGAATTCAAGTTAATTTCTATTACCTTTGTTTGCTAAGGTTTTCTTTATAAGTCATTTTAGCAGTTCCAAAATGTCAGTATGTTTTGTTCAAAATAGTGACTCATGTGTGATTTATCATATATGAATTGATTCATCATGTGAATTTTTATCATTATATGACAATAAAAATTAACTGAATTATAAATAAAAAACAAAATTGTCAAAAACAAATTGAAGCAAAATAAAATGATAAATTAATTGTTTATCAGATATGATTCAGGAATGAGAAGAATGATATTAATTGTGATAGATCATGACTTAAGCCTGTTACTGGGGAAAATTAGTAATTAACTAATCCTTGCAAAGCAAAATATGATTTAAACATAATATTTTATTACCTTAAATCTAATAAAAAAGTAATTATTAAATAAAATACAATACTTTAAATAGAGTTTTTAATTATTAACGCACTGCAGTTTATTTTTGGTGACAGCTCTTGTAGCATAGAATCCTGGGTAATTTTAGTAATTACATAAAATAAAGTTCCACTTACCAATAATTTTAAAAGTATATAACAGAGTACTTTCAGAGCCGTTACTCCAGCATCAGCGATTTCTCAAAAGATGTTAATTCAAATTCAAAGTATAGTTCTATTTATTTGACTATTCCTTAGAATAGTCGCAAAGATCTTACAAACATGACATTTCGGTCTTATTAACGTACAATTTAGTTTTATTTCTTGATGACCGACTATTATGAATGTAACAATTTTAATTTAAATGCAGTTTCACATATGAATTTGAATTAACATCTTTTGGGAAATCCCTGATGATGCAGTAACAGCTCCAAAAGTACTCGGATGTATACTTTTAAAACTGTTGGAAAGTGGAACTTTATTTTATACAATTGTATTAATACCAACGGTGCCAAATGCTTAGTAAATTAAATTTTAGTAATGTTTGAAGATGTAGAGTAGTAAGGATTTAATGAGTATTAAATTGAACAATGTCAAATTGTAGAGAAAATCTTCCTCTTTAATTTAATATTTCAAAGCAAAATTTTATTAACATTTTTTCCAATTTTTCTAAAATTATTTTTTTCAATGAATTTTTACACTTAATGGACCTTCAAATTAAACAAGCACATACACATCTTAAAAAATATTCATATATATATTTTGAGAAGAAAATATATATAATTGAAACGGACATGATTGAACTACATCTGATTGGAAAAAAAAACATTGATTCAGTATAATTTGCTTTTGTATGAATGCAACAAAGCATTAAAATTTAATTCAGTAATATTAAAATCATAGCTAATTTAAAGACAGAATTATTTAGAACAGCCTGTTGTTGTCTTAAACTTAGTATTACTAATTATATTGCAGTAATATATGCATTAAAAAGGTAATTTTTAGTAAAATATCCACATGTAATAATAGAAAAATAACTCAAAATAGTAAGATGTCTGTCCCTTTCTTAATCTACTCATGTAGTTGTAATTATAAGCAATTAAATCCTAGAGAATGCAATTTAATTTTAGATTGTGATGCAGTCTACATAGATTATTTCATAAATAATAAATTCAAGAACTAATTATTAAAGTCGGGAGACTAGTAGGAAATGCCCTACTAGATTAAAATTGCTATGAAAGTCTGAAGATTAGCATCAATGTTCTATTCTCTTGGTAGCTGGTGTTTGATGTGTATAATGTTCCACGTAAAATTTTCAATTTATATGTTATTTAATACAAATTAGTTTTTCTTAATTAAATAAATGTTCTACTTGCAGTAACTGCTGATTAGTAGAGTAGGTGATACGTTAAGGTAATCTACATTATTTTTCTTCTTCTTTTGTTATGGCCGCCTAAGGACCACATAACAATTCCATTCCTTCTGTTTTATTATTTCCTTATCTTCCAGTACCATTTCATCTTTTCGCTATGTAGTTTTTCCTTTCCTCAGACCACTTTGTTCCAGTTCTTTTATCTTTCCTATCTGGAATCCTTCTACTTTTCGCATTTACCTACAAAACATATCGTTTTCTGTTATTTCATCCAGTTTTATGTTTCTTTCTAGATTCTTTTTTTATTTCTTGGATCCAGTTTATTGTTAACTTCTTTTCCCAGAGGTACTTGATTGAGATTGCTTTGTTAACCTGTTATCATTCATTCATTCTTATATGTTTTTATGTACTTCATAATTACTTTTTATTTTCCAGCCTTCATTGGTTTTTAATGGACACAATATTTTTCGAACAATTTTTCTCTGTAACAGTTTTAATTTATCTAATTTATAACTAAGAAATAGGCATTCACAAGCATATAAACATTCTAGTTTAATTACAGTGTTATAATCTGTTATTTTTGCATTTTTTGTTATATTGTTATTCAGACCATATGACCTTTTTTCTATGAATTGTATTATCTGTGGGAGATTTCACTAACATTTTCTTGAATTGTCTCTCCTAGATATGTAAATTTTTTAACCTTTTTATCTGACCGATATTTGTTAACAAAAATGTTGGTGTACTCTAAATGTTGGACATGAATTTAGTTTTCTCTACAGAAATTCTTAAACCTTTTTACTAGCTGTTTCTTCTAAAAGAAGATTAATTTCTGTCGCTGCGTCTTAGATTTTCAGAGAGAATGGCAAAATCAGCTGTAAATGCGAGACAGCTTACTAATATTATTTTTATTTTTATAAATAATTGTTTAACTCTGTTATTAGTGCTTCAAATTATTTATTGGTTAATGAACAATATTTTGATGTAGAATTTTTAATAATAGTTTAACAAGTAAGATATCCTCTTTCAAACTGGTTGTCCTGTGTTTTAAGATGAGAAATTTATCTTTATTTCCACTATCATAAATATTACTGTTTGTTATTAGTTAACAAGGCTAGGATTGGAGATTTGTAAATAAAAAGATTTATATCATTAAGGTAATCTGTGGGACGGCTGATCTACATATTTCTCTAAGATGTAGGTTAATCATGCATTTTAAAACTTTTTTTAAATTATAATAATAATAATGTTTCTGAATCCTATTTGCTGTTGCTTTCTTATATATCTATCCCATAATTCACAATATATTCAAAAAGTGTAAAATAAACATTACTTAAATTGACCAAAACTAGTTTATTTGCACAATTAATTAATTACACTGATTTAACTTATTACTTACTCAGTCATCGACAGAATTAATTAGTACTTAAATATACTAGATTAGTGTATTTACAAACACTGATTTCATAATGTTAAACTTTATTTAGCAGTATTACAATATTTACGTAATTAAATTACTTGCAATGTAGTAATATTACAATAACGATGGATGAATCTTTCTTAAAACCATCTTCACCATGAAAATTTACATTGTTAACCCTAAAATAATATAATGGACCTTATATTGAAATTTGTTCAAACACTTTGCTTAAATAACCGGTAGAATAGATGAGACTGTACAAGATTACACTGCATTTAGGGCATTCATACATATCATCCTCTGAAGTAATATCTTACAATGATTCCAGAGGCTAAACAGAAAAAATTCTATGAAGTGATAGAATAGATATCATGTACGGGCTGGGCGGGAAGTTCCTTTACGCTAGTTATGAAATTATTTGGATAGGTAGGTACAACTTACCTTCTATATATCTAAAACCATGTGGGTTCTGCCATGTTCAAAGCACAGCTGTATGCATCTCCATGTCTGGTTGTTCATTTGCAACAGCATGTCAAGGATGATCATTTCAAACAGCATTATGGGGCAGCTCATTGTTGATGAATGTGGGTTTTCAGATCTCTTCTTTTATAAAACATAAAGTGCATTGTCAAATGTAGTGAGGTCAGGGCTTCTTGCTGGCCAAGGCAATGGAGCTGGTGACTCTTCTGACCTGTATTTGATTCAAAAAAATTTCATTGTGGCAGCATCTGTGGACAATCAAAGAAAAATATGCCGGAGCACTGTCTTGCTGAAATATAATGATGTAACCGATCCCTTTTACCGCTAATTGTGGAAGCAACCGTTCGTTGATCATTCTCAGATAATTATGTTTATTAACTCCACCATCAAAAAAATAAGGACCAAGGAGATGTTCATCTGTCATACCAAATCATAACATGAGGTGGATGGTGTTCAATTTCATAAATGTGAGGATTATCTTTTACCCAGAAAAAACATTTCAGTTACAAGAGCTTTGATAAATCGCACACCTATCTGAGAACATGATTTTTTTATGGTTTGCTCTCGAAAAGCGTTCAAACAATACCTGATATGCAAAAACACATCGATCAAGGTTTTCATTCAACTCATTAACTGTGGCTGGATGAAAACATTTAACTTACAATTCCTTCCACAATGTCAATCTTGGAATGCCTAATTCTGCAGAATGTTTGCGTGTTGATCTCATCAGTGATCACTGAATCAGTGCCTCCACAGTAGCACATGTCTCAGCTCAATTGTTCAGTATCCCACTGTGTGACACATCAAGAACACTTCCCATTGCTAAAGCCTTCTTCTCCCATGTCGGTAACGTTTGCTGTGATTGTGACAATTTCCCAAAATGCACAAAGAAGTTATCCATAATGTTCTCCAATGTTTTACCAGTGTGTGAATGTTCATGGACCTACACAGAAGGTAACAAATGCTCTTCGACAGTGAGTACACTCGTATTGTTCCACATTCGACCATGACAAATGTCATTCCATAATAAGTGAACATACTGGATGATCCCCATCATGGCTTATCCTCCCCATCTTTTCCAGCAGCTGAATTACATCAGTGGTGAGAATTGGCAGCAGTAGAGCCCGATTAGGCTGAATTTATTAGTATAAAAGGACTTCCCACCTACATAGTAATTTCCACTATTATTAATATTTCAATTTTTTTTTTTGAAGTTGTAATTACTTACTAATCTTTAATTAATTTGGGAAGGTTTTGTTAAGCACATAGTCATTTAAAATACTGATTGAGGGCGTAGTATTGTTTTTTTAGAAGATTTTAGAAAGGCTGATTTAAATCTACACCTTCAGTTGCCAGTTGCTCCAGATAATAAAAAGTATTTACTACATTAGGTACTTCTTTGACATTAAATAAGCACTGCTATAAACACTGTCATGAAGTTTATGCTTGCAATTTACAAATAAGCTAATAAGCTTTTCTTCTAGAGAAATAATCATTAACCATTTATTTATTTAGTCCAAAAACAATAGGTTGATGCACAATTACAGTTTTTCGATATAAAATATATTGAAATCCAGTCTTACTGGCATTTAAACCCAGAACCCTTTAGATAAAAAGCAGAGATGCTACCACTTTGCCATGGAGGTCAGCAATATTACATTGCAATTGTGTGCTGATTTGTCGTTGAATCTATAATTGTTGCAAAATCCTGCATCGTGATGCCTTTGACTTTCTTTTTAGTACTCCATGAAGTTGTGATCATTTTACTTTAATGAATGACGACATTTTCCATATCATAGCTGAAATATAATCACATAATATTAATTTTAATATACATTTTAGGTATAATTTCTTTTAATATCTTTATTCAAATTCTAGTCATTTTTTATATTTTTATTAGTAATTTGATGGTCTATCAACTGCAACCATACCCATAGTCTTTTTCTAACCCATTAAAATTCTTGCCTTTTGTAACTTACTAAATAGATGAGCAACAAATTTTTTTAACATATAGTAAAGAAAATGTTAAAATACAATGTGAATAATTTAATTTGTTCATTTTTTTGGTGGTGTACAGTATTTTCTTGTAATTTAACAAAAATCATTTTAGTGTAGTTTTTTGATAATACATGTTATTGTTTGACAAATTAGAATAGCATATGCAAAGAGGTTAATCTTTTTTTTAAATGTAACCAATATATTGAAAATTCATTGTAGTTAGAATAATTTGTTTTTCAAAACTATAACGAATAGTTTTCTACTCCAGAAGTATTAACTGTAACTTCTAAGGTTAAATTGTTAAATTATCCAGTTTTAAATTTTTTGAAATATTTTATTTTAAATGCACCTTTTTATAATTTTTCTTTACTTGAAATACTTTTAATAAAGTTTACCTTTTTTCTTTAATGCATTATGTTAAATTGGTTATTAATAATTTTAATATTACTCTCTTCAAATTGTATTTTATCATAGTTCTTTAATTAATTTGGTGCTTTTTAATATCGCTACAAAGTTTTGTTTCTTAAAATTGTGTCAATGATATTATTGTTTTAATTTTTTATTACCATCCAGTCATGATTATTGGTTAATATATATGCAAACATCTAATAATGTTTAATGTCATGTAATATTTATATTTTATGTATTACTTTTCTGAATATAATTATTATCATAGTAAAAAACCCATATGTTTTTGAATTTATTTTACATTAAGTAAACAGTTCAACTGTAGTTTTATGTTTTTTAAAATATAATTTTTTTAATTTCATCTATATTTTACTCTTAAAATAATTAATTAAACATTTTTTTGAACTTTTATAATAACAAATGGTTCTAAATTTATAGTATATTGTGAAAAGCAGTTACTCAAAATAAAAATTTATAATAAAAATCACCAGTCAGAATGCTATCAACCATCATGACAAGAATAAATCAATTTTGGAGATATATGAATGCACACTCGAATATAATAAAGGGTGATTATTGATTATTCAGCGCATTTCAAGTATTAATAAAAAATTACAAATCAATGTACATATGAGGGACATTCAATAATTAAAGAGACAAATTGATGTAGAAAAAACTGTGTATTTTTACAAAATGAGACTTTTACTACTTCTCAACATAATCCCCACCAATATTAATACACTTGTCCCAACGATGAACTAGCCTTTTTATACCCGATTCAAAGAAGTCTTTGTCTTGTTGTTGAGCCACTTTTCCACAAATTCTTTGACCTTCTTGTTGCTGAACTTTTTTTCACGTAATGCCTCCTTGAGTAGACCAAACAAATGAAAATCCAAGGGAGCCAAATCTGGACTGTAGGGAGGATGTGGTAGTATCTCCCAACCCATTTTCCCAATGTTTTCTTGAGTCAGTTGGTCGGTGTGAGGGCGAGCATTGTCGTGTAGCAATATCACATCTTTTCTTTGAGATCCACAACATTTTTCTATCATTGCTGGCTTTACTTTTTTCATCAGCATGTCTGAGTAGTAGACAGTGTTTATTGTATGCTGATTTTCCCAAATAATCACAAAAGACGACATCTTAGGCATCCCAAAAGATGGTCAACATGACTTTTCCCGCTGATGCTTGCGTTCTGAATTTCTTTCGAACAGGTGAGCTGGTGTGCTTCCATTCCTTGCTTTGTCTTTTGGACTCTGGTTCAAAATGGTGAAACCAAGTTTCATCACACGTTAAAATCTTATTTATAAAAGGGTCACCTTCCCTTTCATAGCGTTCTTTGAAGTCTGTACACACTTTAAGTCTGCTTTCTGTGTGTTGTTGCATTACCCACAAAGCACTTTCAGGACCCACCTTGCACTTGTTTTTGCTGTACTTGAGTTTGTTACTAATAACATTATGAACTGTGCCAACACTTACTGTAACTGTTTTTGCTGTATGTTCAACTGTAATACATCAGTCTTCATGAATAATGCCATCAATGCAGGTTTCAAGCGGAGTTGACACGTCAACTGGCTGGCCAGGACGTTGCTCGTCAGTCACTGAGGTTCAATCGTTTTTGAACTGTTCTACCCGCTTATAAAAATTTCTGTGGTTCATACAACTTTCACCATACTTTTGACCATCACAATACTTTCACCATCATTTGAGAAAATATTTTAGCCGGTTTTTCAACTTCAGAAAGCTAATAGAAATCCATAGATCACTGAACATTGTTCAAGTAATGTGGAAACTTCAAGTGAACACGCTATCATTAAATGCAATATTGAGGTTATAAACAAAACAATTTTTATCCATCAGCTGTTCTCAGATCATCCCAGTGATGCCAACCTAAAGTCATGAAAGTTCAAAACTCCTCCTAAACTGTTTCATTTCTACATCAATTTGTCTCTTTAATTATTGAATATCCCCCGTACATACATGTTTTATTCTAGAAGACAGTATCTCAAACAGTTTTATTTAACTTCAAACAAGTTTCACATGAGCACCTTTTGTGGTAAATAATTTGTCTAGATGATATTCAATTTCTCACCGCACATTATGAAGAATATTTGGAGATATTACATTAATTACACCCTCACTTGTTCGTTTTAGTTTATAACATTAACAACCTTCGTTGTATTCACTCTGTTTTTGACAAACCCCCAAAGAAAAATAAACTGGCGTAATGTCAGGGGATTGAGGTAGCCAGGGAAATGGTCCATTACGGCCAATCCAACATTCAGGAAATTGTTTTCAAGTAGGTAGCCCCTAACATGTAAATCTCTGTGTGGTGGTGTGCCATCTAGTTGAAAGCAGATTTTGGGTTGTTGTTTTTGGTACTGCATACTCCTGTTCTCTAGATATTTAGCACTAGTAATGGTTGGCTCAGTGAAGAAGAATGGTCCTATCATTTAATTAGCAGTCAATACACATCAAATGTTAATTTTTGGGATCATGTAGTGTTTGGGTTCTTACTAATCCAAATTCCACATTTATGACCGTTAACGTGATCAGAAATATAGAAGGTAGCTTTGAGAGAGAAGATAATTTTTCTAAAAATACATTATCATCAAGAATGTCTGCAGCATAGTTTATTCAACTGCATGCACCAATTGAATTTTGTATGCATGAAGTTTTAGGCGCTTATGTAATACTTTCACAATTTTTAATTGCGGTATTTCCAGTTCTAATTTCACACAAGTTGATTTACCCAGGCTTCTCTGAAAAGTTTCTCTTATTCGATACATAACTTCCTTGGAGATCGGAGGTCTTCCAGCACCTTTTGTGTGCTACATTTCCTGTATTCTTAAACTGCTGATACCGTTTAATAGAGTCCATTAGGAGGATCATGACTGTTCTTTAAATGAAAACATCTATGAACAGTAATAACAGATCCACTTTCATGAAACCATAGTACACACATTGCTTTCTCCTGTACAGTAGCCATTGCTCAACTGATGATCCTCTCTATCATTCCATCGTGCCAAAATTATCATTCAAGATTATCAGTAACTCTAGTTACTTACATTAACTCTACACTTACGTTACTACATTACTTTGCTCACTATTTACTAACCCCTAAAATACGCAGAATAATCTATATTCATTTACCTGTATAATATAGTTGCTAATCTATCTGTGTGCTCCCATCCATAGTAATTCCTTATTTATATTTTTGTTATAGCTGGAATAATAATTTGTAAGTTTGTTAGCGTACCTCCAGTAGATTAACTTTTCTGAGCATGTCAATGTGATTTACATTGGAAGTTGTTTATTGAAAAAAATTAGTGTAAATCTTGGTACACAAATCGTCTGCATGTAAATTCAAAGCTCATTTTCATGAACGATTATAAAAAGAGGTATTATATAAGTTGAGTTAAAATTATTACATTGATTTTATTGATGGGTAATATATTTATTGGTTATTTCAGGGTTGTGGCAACAGTGAGCTCAATTAAAAACAGTTGATTATATAATTAACTGATTATATAATTGTTATTAGCAGCCATCATAGTGAGCTGATACTACTATTATTAAATTTATATTTTATTTATTGATGTAGTATAATATTTTACATATGTGTTCAATATTTTTATAAATGAGTATTGTAAAACATACAAAGTTGATTTATAAGTTGTAGCTTTTTTATCTATTACTACAAACATCATAAATATAACACTGTAGAAATACTTGTCTGCGATTAGTGTTTGAGTGAAGATATTGTTAAAAGAATGTTTTGTTGCAATCTTGAATTTCAGATACATTCAGTAAAGTGGATTGATCCATGAAAGTGGTTACATTATTATAAATCATAATCTTGCAATGCACTTAAATGGAAGAGTGATAATCCTCAGTCATTAAAATTTATAATAATGGCATTGTTGAACAAACTGTTTTTTTTTCAAATTAAACTCTTAAGTAAAATTTGATTCTTATTTTTTTAATTATGTTTTTGGTTCCAAAATCTCAACTTGTATACAGAGATTTACATGTATTAAAAGTTAATAAGAGAAATACAATAAACTTAAAATAATAACTGTATTATTAAAAAAAACCTCAGGAAAATTTATCCTAAAACTGGATTAAAAAATAAAATTTTCTTTAGTTAAAAATTGTTTTTTTTCTTTTTAAGTGTACTTTAATGCAATTATTTTTTAATACAGTAATGGACATTTTATGCTGTTCAAAATTTGTAACTTTTATTAATAAACATGTCCTAAGGAAAATATTAATGTAATCAGCATAAAGCTGTATTTATAGCTTTATTTAATAAAATTGTATAAAAAAATAATTTTATTGGTATGAAGAAAATTATAGTAATTTCTTTTTTATCATAAATAATTTTGCGATCATTATCACTATCGTAATATTTTAGTAAGTTACCATGAACTTCATATTAATATATTTCTAAAATAATGTATTTTGTCATGTTCTTTCTACATATTTGTTCTTCTTTTCTTTATTATTGTTGTTAATATTACAATTATAATTTTAATAGAAATAGTTTGAAATTGAGTAGAAATATTTAAGTAAATATTTGAAAATCTTGTAAGACAATATTTCAGATTTCAAAAGTATATTCATCAGTATTTTGTTTACATTATGATGATAATTATTAAGATTTCTAAATTATACATCTCTGTACAATTTCATTTTAAATGAATAAAAATGTAATGTAAAATGTATATATTTAATTAACACTTAACAGAAATGTTACATTTTGTTAATTTATAGTGACTTTCTGTATTTTATTCTGAATTCATTTAAATCCCATCATCATGACTTTTTTATTTTTGTACAGATATGTAATAAAAGTCATGAAACAAACTTAAAAATCCTGTTAGCCCAACATTTCATTTAGTTTATGTATACCCATGTTGTTTGGAAAGAATCCTGTTTACATCCATCTTTGCAGATGGCATATATAACAGGATATAGAACACTTCAATCAATAATTCTGTAGTTATTTTCTCTGCCAGATTTATTTTTTTTTTTACACTAAAATATCCGCAGGAATTAGGGAATTCATGCTTATCCTTTGTAACTCTTATTTCACATTGCACATAAAGTAATTTCACTCAGGTGCCTAGTCAACTTAGTTTCCTTTTACTGAACATCTATATATGGTTGTTAAGTTCAGGATGCATCAAAATTAACAACTTCTAAGTTACACATTTTACTACGGAATTTAACTTGTTCTTTGATTGATATTCTTATCACACATAGTTATTGACACACACAGTTATTGAACACTTATCACACATGTTAATTATATACGCCTTTTTCCTAGCTGATAGGCTGCTTTCTCTGATTGAAGATCATATAGTGCAATTTATTCCCTAGTAAATACTTTAAATTTTCCACACTTTTATTTATTTTTTCTATGGCTGTATTTTGTACATTTGAATTGCGTGACAGGAACCTGTATCATAATGAGGGTCATTATAAAACAGATTTTCATTATGAGATGGGTGTTCAACCAATTAAAGGCGTACTCCTTTCAACCACTGACCAGTCAGAAATGGGCATTGTTTAATGTATCAGCTGTTTTTTTTTACTTTGATTTTAATCCAGTTTAGTAGTTAGCAAGCAGAGGTTAATTAGTACATCAATAGGTAACTAAACTTCTATATAACGTTATCCTTTTGTTAATTATGTTGGTTTATGAGGAAGAAATGTCTTTAACACAGATTGATATTAAAGAAAAGGCAGAACTTATGACTGACTAATAACCTATTGCCACACAAATGTAATGTTTGTTTAATGTATTTATTGAAATTTTTTTTCTAAATATTCTATAAACCATGTATTATATCATTGATTTAAATCAGTAATCCCAATATTTTCTCAGCCATAAAAAAAATTATAGTATGCAGTTCTCTATAATGGCTATTAATGCACTCTTTTAAGTTTACAACATTCGCCAATGCCCGTGTATTACGTACATATTTCATACTCTTGCATTAATGGCTATCATTATAGGCTTGTTACATAATTTACTATTACATATCATAAGAAGGGACTTGACCATCTTGTTTTTTTTACATAAGAAAACATCTAACCTACAATTCACTACAGTTATGTAAGCACAAACATACAAACTTTGGCTCACTTTGGGCTCTTTTGTAGCTACTTAACATTAGTTTTTGTTTTTAGGATCTCAACCCCTAAAATAATAATATTTGCTGTTGTAAACCGAGTCTTCCTAACGACTAGAACCAATTTATTAATTATTATAAAAGGTGGCTAAGTGGCATGCACAGTAGCTCATAACTTAAAAAGATATTCAAATTAAACAAATATGGCTTAAAGGTAAATTTAATTTGCTATAAAAGCTTAATTTATTTCTTCACATAGTCACCATTTATTTACAGCTACACATTTCTCCCACCATTGAACCAGTTTTCTTAATTAAGAATGCAGATGGCCTTTCCTTTATCCATGATCTCACTGTGTCCTTTATTTCATCATCTGTGGTGAAATTAATACCTTTAATATACATCTCTAATTATAGAAAAAAGTAAAAATTACAGGGTGCCAAATGTGGTGAGTGTGGCGGATATGGAATAGGTTTAAATTTGAATCTTACAAGAGCCTCAGTAGTAAGATAATTGTGTAGATAAAAGCCCAGTGCAGATAATGTGTAGTTGAGTACAATCAGCATCTTGGACCACTGAATATGATGCACACCTCATAACGTGCTTTAATGTCTTTATATATTCCACAGAATTTGCAATCAACCTGCCTTCTAGATAGTCACTGATGTATAGCGCTTGGAATTTCAGAACATTGTCAAGAGAATTTTTTCAGAGGTTTGGGTTTTGAATTTTTTTAAATGTGGTGAATCACACTGCTGATATTCCACGCACTGCCACTTTTCTTCCAGGTTTTAAGTTTTGCCTTGTCTTTTAGTTGTCTGGGTTGTCTTACTTTTGTCTCTTATCACATTATTGAAAAGAAAAACAATCCTTTCATTGTTTGTTCTTTTTTTAAGCTTACATGGTACCCACTGAACAAAATTTTAAGTAGCTAGTTGTGTAATAATGTGTCTTACTTCTTTTATTATGCCTATCTGGTTGGCAACGGATTGTGTGATTGCGATGGTTATTTTTAAACCAATTAATTAATCTCCTTTTGGTGCTTCTCATCAGTCACATGAAATAGTCTTACTGCAAGGTTCATCTTCAATATTCTCTTTACCAATTTCTTATGCATAAAATTTTATTGCCATTTTATTCAACAGTTTTATCTCCAAAAATTGCTTTTGGAAGACAGTGAATTTCACTGGCATTCACTTTTTCTTAAAAATTTAATCATTGCATGTTGTTTTAGACACGTTGACATAACAGGTAGACTCAATTAAATAATAGCAGTAGCAATTGATAGAAAATGAGAGGGCATGGGTCAATGCAGCACCTATCAGTTTGTGCAACATTTGTCCCTGTTACATTCCAGTGTGCATTACACTTCAATAACTTCTCATTTAATAAGCCTCTTCTACATGATTAAAATCTTATAGGATTAATTAAAAAGAAAGCAGACAATTTTTTTTAGAGATAATTTCAGAGCTGAAATATAGGCTCATTATAATTGGAAACAAAAATCAGTACACATAAATTTTCAACAGTGAAGAACACATCAGCTGGAACATCTCAGGAAATAGCCCAGCCAGATGTGTTGCAGGAATAAAATGACAATAATCAAAGCCTTATTTCCTGGGTTCAAATCTTGTTCAAGCTATGCATTTCTATACTTCTCATTTCCCTATCCTCAAAAAAAATTGTGTTTAACCTATAGTTGCTAAGAAAATAAACTGGTTCTCATAAATCTCTGAAATGTTTGCAGAGTTCAGCTTTTACTGTTTTTTTTGGAGAAATTTATACTTATTTTTAGAAAGTAATATTGATAAAAACTAGAGATCAATGCCACTTAAAAAAAAGTAAATAAAAAAATTAAGGATAACTTTAAGGATCTGGAGAAATGTGATTACTTTTGATGATATAAATAAAATGAATATATTCATAAATATATATATTTATTATTAAATAAGTGCATTTAAACATTAAAAAGAGTATGTTCATAAAGCAACCAAGTGAGAAGTCGGTTTAAATAACCAGAATCCTGCTCATAACTCATTAACATTAAAGTCAAGTACTTATCTGCTCTTTCCATTAACAACGTTTGATTAAGTATTTCATCTCGAACAGATAATCTGAAAAAAATTAAAATTATTGATCATAATAACAGAACTGATAAAACTACAATATATCAGCTCTTTGCTCCTTTGTTGCTGCAGTCATTTATTTATTTTTTTAATACTTATTGAAATTTTAGAATTATTCTCAAATTACTTGCAAGATGTTTTGCTACACTAAACTTTTAGGTTTTTTTTTATTTTATATTCTCAGATCTTTTGTAAAAATACTTATAAAAGCTCTATTGAACTTTCTATACAGATCTGTTCAGAATTAATTATCAAATTAAATAATATTTAAAAAATTAAATAATTATCAAAACTCATATTTATGACACATTGGCAACCTTTATTTACATTTTTTTCCATACAATAACTATTATGCTAGTGCCAATATTTCATAAACAACCTCCATCTCTATCAATCTATGCACTTTTTTACTCCTATATCATTTAATGTCATTCTCTTCTTCTATCATTAATAACTTCCTTCACTTGTTCTAGCCTTCTCTTCCCATGAATCTAAATTGTCCTTTCGTATTTAATGTAAATAATTATATTTATTCCTTCATTAACAAATTACACAAACAAAATACATAAATTACTTGATGGTTTGCATATATTAATTGTCCTTTATTTATAATGTAGCAGTTTCCCTTACTATATGGCTCAGAGTGACAGTAAAAATGTGATATGCGTTAATATCAAAGTAATAATAATAGTAATGAATAAATATATACCAAGGATTACTTACCAAGAATATCTTAAACCTCTCTTCTTTTTCTCTACCTCCACAATTATTCTATTACATTCAACAAAATCATCTAAAAGTTTTTAATTTTATTTTTATTTTGAACAATTTTTATATTTTTGTAAACTTTTTATAGAATTCAAACGCAATACTACAACTCCAACATTATGAAGTGCACACAAGTTCTTTAATAGTATTTATGCATGTTTCTCCTTATTCACTACAGGCAATGTATATAATAGATTGTAACAATACACTGCATATCAAGGATATGTATATATATTTATATATCAGAGAAATAAAGTGAAAGATCTATCATTTCAGCATCTGAATCATTACAATTAATATTTAATTTGTCATCCTAGTATAAACTAATTATTAGGTCACAGACACTGAATAACAACCATTAATAAAAACTTTATTTTTTACATTTGAAATATTACACATACCCTGATATATATAGTAAATGATGACCAAAGTTTCAAACAGTAACCAAAGATGATTTTATAAAAACACTTCAGAAAATATAGGCTGATATTTAAAACTGAAGGAACACCAGAGGATCATGTCACGAAAAAAAATTCTTAAGAAAAATTAAAATAATTTCTGCCAATTACCCAATGATTTATGTGCATTTTTTAGCATATATATATATTTTTTTTTTCCCCCCCAAAGAATTGCTATTGTAACGTTCATCCTTTGATAATACTGTATGACCATAAACTTGCTTTCTCATGCCAATACCTGACACTGGTAAGCAGGTTTCATAAAAAAAAGAAAAGAAAAATACATTGTAGCATACAATCTGACCCTCAAAAATCTGTTTCTCCTTCTGCAGGAGTTGCGACAAACCTGTCAATTGTTACAAAACCTCATACATTTACAAATAACTGCAAGTTTAAATGTTCTGGATTGTTAGCAGAAGCTCTTTACTTTAAAGATCATTTGATCCTAAGAGCATAGTTCTTATTTACTTAAATATAAAGCATATACAGACTGAAATAAAATGTCAAAAATTTATAAATCTATAATGAATGCATGCAGTATTTTACTCACAGTTTTATTATTATAATTGCAACGAAGTTCCACTCAGCTGGTCTGAATGTTATATTATGTGCAGACAATGTAAATGTTTCTACTAATCTTTTAACATCACCAGTTATGTTGCCACTGTACTTGCTTAATCCTAATGTTCTTAGTAAATCGGGTAAGCTGAACAAAAGAAATAGATTAGCTAAATATAAGTTATTGATAAAAAAATGGAAAGAATGGCCTTGTATGAAAATTTATTTTATTAATTTTATGAGTGAACAGCAAATAACAAAGACTAAAAGAAAAAAAGTTGAAAACAAACTACAAAATGAAAAGTACACAACCAAAAGAATGTAAATAGCCATAAGCCATACTGAACTCCACAATGTGTTATGTCCAAAAATTTATGGATAGAGTTAATCCTGGTATAAGAGTTCTTTCATTCTGCCAATGGCCTCTTCAGACAGCAGATGGCAGTGGTGGGTAAAGAGTAATCTATTGTCCTGGAGATGGGAAACTGCTCCTAAAAGCGGAGGAACTTAACTACTAATAGGTACTTACTAAAAGGAAGTGAGTATTATTAGAATACAGAAGGTAATGTTAATGTATTATTCCTTGTATTACGCCCTGGCTTCTTCTGTTAAATGTTCTGGATTTAAAATAGCTTCTTATTCGTATCTCTTGGAGAAGTAACAAAAGATGATAAAGGACCTATTGCATATAGGAAAATGGAATGTTAAGACTTTATTAGAGAGTGGAAAGTTAGAGAATTACAAGGCAGAAATCAAAATAAATAAAATGGTTATCCCAGAATTAAGTGAAGTAAAGTAGAAAGAACAGAGTGAAATAAAGAGTGGAGAAGTTACCATATTCTAATCTGGAAGAAATAAAGGAAAGGAGTGGCAATAATTATGAGGAATGAAGTAGCAAAACGAATGCAGGAAGTGTTATGTAAATGATAAATTAAAATCGTTAAGGACTGGGGTGTTACCAAAACATTTAGCTATAGTGCAAGTATATATGGCAACATCATATTATGAAAAAGGTATTGAAATTAGAAAATGTAATAAAGTCAGAAAGACTGATGGGAAACTGGAATGCTGTGGTCAAAAGGTGAATAGGGAAGTGCGGTAGGAAAATTTGTCTTATGTGTAAGGAATGGAAGGGGGAACAGATTAGTACAATTTAGCAGGAAGAAAAAATTATTTATAACACTGTTCAAAAATCAAAAAAGAGCTGATACACTCGAGTATCCTCAGAGAACAAAGCTCACTATCAGACAGTTCAAATTTTAGTAGATGAAAGGTTTAGAAGTCCTAAGAAAGCCAGCGGATTACCAGGTGCAGATTATCGATAGTGATCATGTGCTACTTATAAAAAAAATATATGAAACGGTAGTCACAATGGCAGTTCTTGAGGTCATAATGAAAGGAAAAGTTAGTTGAGTAAACTTAAGAAATGAAAATTAAATCATGGAATTCTACAAATCATTTTTAAGCTGAGTTAACTGCTTCCAGTGAAACTAAGAAAAATATTATTTAACATCTCCTGTAAATATAAAATATATTGTCAAATTATGAGCAGTCAAAAAGTAAACATGAAACATTTTCAAACGACTTATGTTGAAAATAATGTAGAAATTATGTGCAAATTTCTCCAATTTTTCGCTTTTAATAATGTTACTTCATCAAAGTGAAAAGTATTTTCAAAAAATATGCCCCTGATACCGTCCTCATAAATTACATTAAGAAAACGTTCTATGTTGTTGAATTTTTTATCACTTGTAGAAAAAGGTAAGATTGAAAGGATTAAACTTTTATCATGAGTAATTGCTCTATACTGGAACATATTTTTGAAAGAAAACACAACCTTCTGAACTTTCTGACAAAAAGTTTCCAACAGTGATGAAGTTAAATTAAAATTAGAACAGTGTTTTTCATATTAACAACACAGAAGGACAGAAAACATTAAAAATTACAGAATCTGTCTCTAAGTAGGTAAGATTGTAAACGAGACCCTTTTAAATCCAAAAAATGTCATTGTTCAAATGAATTGGTTTTATTAATGTAGATAAATTAGTTTCATGTGTCTATAAATAGCAATTAAATTAAAAAAATTATTATAAAAATGAAACAATTGAAATACTTACACTCTATTCAGATTATCTAATATTATTCGTCGCCGTAGAGCTTTCTGAGCATGTTGATCAACAAGCGGTATAGTCACTGGTTCTTTATCAATTTTATCATTGTCAATCACATTATCAGCAAACTGAACTTGTTTATCACCTCTATAAAATGATTTCACCTTAATTTCCATTTCTTTAGCTTCTTCTTTAAGCCTTTCAAAATCAGGTATGGGTTTTTGAGGTCCAACAACATTCGAAGTATTTTCATTTTTAACATTATGATCAAATTTTGATTCATTTAACTCTAATAGGTTTAATTTTTTACAAATTGCTAAGTATCGTTCATAGATTACTGGATCTTGCATACTGCTCTGCATAGTTAACCCCTGAAATTTTTCTAAACCACATGTTTCTTCAATTAGATTTTTAAACTTATCTTCACCTAACAAAAAAAATAATGTGTCTAAAGAAACCCACTCACGAATACACTGTTCCGTTCGTAAAACAGCAGCTAACATTGGTGATATATCATTCGTTACTTTAGATTTTTTATGTTTTGTTTTTTTTATTTTATTTTTTTCAGTACCATATTTATTAGTATTGTCAGTAGTCAACTTATTACGATCATCCGTATTTTGCAAACCTTTATTACAGAGCTGAATCAACAAAGAATTATTGTCATCGGCGAGTGTACCATTATCACACTGTTTTTCTTTCTTATATTCATCATGATTATTTGATTTATTAATAGTACTTCTATGCGGTTCATTAATCACATTATTATGTTCAGAAAAACCTGATGAAGCATTTGATGTATTACTAACATTAGTACTGTTACAAGTGCTTGTAATAAAATTTATAACACGTTCATTTTCAGGTAATGATTCAGATTTTGTATTGATATTAACATTATTATTGTCAGTTATTTTGCTATTATTATCACAAACCTCTTTACTGATTTCTTCTATTATAGCTGTAGCAGCTTCGATAGTACATGAAGACTGTAAAGTATTTTTAACATCAATAAAATATTTATTGTTACATGAACTTGTGTTAGGAGATAATGAAGAAATTTTCTGCTCAACTGCATCATTACACTTCTCGTTATCATTAACAGCATTTTCTTCATGAGCCAATATTTTGTCATCATTATTTATTTTGTTTTTCTTATTACCATCGTGATTATTATTATTCGTTAAACCAATTATGTCGCAGTCATTTTTTTCAGATAGTTTTTCATTTTTTACACTATTACTTTTTTCTTTATTCACTGGAACAGAATGCTGTTGCTGATGCTGAGAAGATTGATCTAATTCATGTGAATTTTTAAACGTGAAATTAATTTGTTCACCAAAACTACCACCGCTGTAAAAAATAAATATATATTTTTTATTTTATTGTTTTTAAATTAAAATTTAATAAAAATTAATCTTATCTATTATAATTAAAAATCTTTGAAATGAGTAATTAATTATTCAGATAACTTTAACTCAATTTAATTTCAAAGCAGTACAAGGCCAAAACACTGCAGTTAATTCCAAATAGAAAGATATACAAACAGCTGGACAACTTAAAAGGAGCAGTTTAGATTTTAAACTGGAAAGCATAATATAACATCCCACTGGGTTAAATATATGCATAAATATTACAGAGGTTTGCTGTTTTTATATATGCAAAATGTTAAAATAAAATCTTGATAATTAGGTAGAGAGACCTTGATAGGTAGAGAGTGGACTGGAAGGATCAGTAACTGATAAAAAATATATACTGAAACCAGAACCACTCTATTTAACACATTACCAAACGAAATATAAAATATTTCACTAGAAAAAGAGTTATAGACATTGGCGGGAGAAGGATGATGTGTTAGATCTGATGATAATATTATGCCATTTTATATAGAATGAATAGATAATAAAAAATTATTTAATTGAAAATATATGTATAAACTTAGATAAAACAAAATGGCACACAGAATTTTAAATGCATAGCATAGCTATTAAATAAAACAGAGCTTTATGCAGCTATATATTATAAAAGAAAGATGAGATTCTGAAGACATTTGTCATTTGGATCTGATGGATGACAGAAACAACTAACCGGCTGTAGATAGAAATAAGAATAATTAAAAACTGGAAAGTCGGGATCATTTGGCAAAGGTAAATAGATGAACTCGCAAACTAATCCCGGATCTCTAGAGATGGCTAGACTGCAAGTACAGGAACTGAGGTACGAGGTGATCCAGTTCCTGACAGGTGCGCACAGGCATTGATTGAGACTCTCACCAAATGTGGTTATTGCAGAAGGGAGGACACTGCAGAACACACAGTATTTGAGTACAATCAGTTCTTGCAATACAGGGAAGCATGCCTTACAGAATTTAGCACGCTTATCTCTGATAACAGTACAGGAACTATGCTGGAGATCAAATGGACGCAGCAAACAAACACAGTGTCTAAGATGTTAGTCACAATTGCCTGCTCAAAGATAGCAGAAGAAATACAAGGATAAATTCCCTCTGATTTTCCCTTAGGGCTGTGTTCATTTCAAAGCACCTGTGGCCCGAAGAAGAAGTAATCAACAAAAAAAGGAATGGAAAGAGAAACTGGATAAGACACCAATTCACTAACATAGATACTGAAGCACTCAGGGTTGCTATTATACCATATGTATTATCAAATGAACAGCAAAGAATACTTCTCACATCAAGGAAGAGTTTTTATAAATAAAAAATTAAATATCAGCAACAAAAGTTAATACAAATACATAATTAAAAAGCAGTCCAAAAACAGAACATTTTGTTGTTTTTTGTTATAAAAAAAATATTTTCTACTATATTACCAAAAGTTTTCAATTAACATTAAGCAACACATAATTTCATTGTAATTTTTTAATACATTTTACAATCTGAGATTAAATTAATAATAAAATGATGAATTAAAAAAATAATTAGATTTATAAGACCAGTTTTGTCATACCACACAGTGGATTGGGTGGACATTTGTTACGTATACTATTTTACTATTTTTTCATTGTACAATCATAAAATAAAACAGCTATTATCTTAAATCACTTCTTTTCCTGAATCTCTAAAAACAATGAAATGTTGTTTGCAATGGAAATAAAAACAAAATAAAAAATGTTTCAATAACTTTTCAATAAAAAAAAACTTACCAAAATAAATACTTCTCAAAACAAGAATTTTATAAAATATGATTTTTAAAATTCAATTCAACAAGATTTTATGATAATAGTTCCAAACTTTCAGATTAAATTTGTTTTTTTTTAATATTAATATAAACCATAATTTATGTTAAAATGGTAAACTTAAATTAAGCTGCCATATTATATAGGTTAACATTAAATGCTTACTTAAATAATGCTTGAGCACTAATCAAAACTGATTAAACTATCTGACACAGCAAACCAGTAAAAAAATAAACTGACTAATAAACCTTTAACAGATATAGAAATTTTAACAGTACATACTTACAATCTACAGTCGAAGGGTATTAATCTAATAGATTCTGTATCAGATGGTTGCATAAGCCATAATGGACTTGACGGAAGTTGATCTTTAAGATATTTTGAAGATTTATAACACATATTGCTACAGAATTTCTGAAATAAAAATTACATAAAATACATTTTTTTTTTACACAAATTAAACATAAACTATACCCTAGAATGTTATAGAATGATGTACAACAATTTAATTACTCATTTTATCTTTCAAATTACCATGACTATAAATTATTTGCATGAGAAAAGAATTTACAAGTATTCAGAGTATCAATATTCTGGAATGAAGAAATGTGGAGGAACAAAAGAGTTGGAGGCTGATAGTCTGCACTGTGGCTCAGAATTGACTGGATGTAAGAAAGGAAGAAGATTATTTACTGAATTCTGTTTCATGAAAGCATTTTTCTATTAATATTATCACTCAGATAAAATAAAATTTCCTGAAGAGAATAATCAACACTGAAAAAAAAATTAATGTAAATAGCAAAATAGTAGTTTGTAGTAAGCACAATAATTTCTAGGTGATTTATACTCAGGTTCAATTCTCAGCAAGGGTACAATATTTCCTGTTATAACTTCATTCATTTTTTAAAAAAATAAAACATGTATAAAAGCACAGCCAAAGTGTTAAAATAAAATAATGAAAAACAGTATAAATATTTTCTATTTTTCACAATAAAAATATTCTTTTCAGATTAAACTGTTAGTCAATGACTTACAGATATATTTACAAGTCTTGCAATTCTTTATGCAATTACATACACAATTCTTGCATGAACATTGATTTTAAGAAGAAAAAGGATAGGGAATAGAAAGTTGACAGTTCATTTAAGTTAGCATCAAAAATACTACCTAGCTATAATTAACATTCATCCAATTTACTTCCTCCCATCATAAGCCCAAAAAATGGAAACACCAGTATAAAAGTAAAGAAACTTATAAAACAAAGAATGTAGAACTTGGTGGTTTATATACATGTAATATATCAGATCAGTTAAAGTCTGGTACAAGTAAATTTTTCAATTTGCATTATCATAAAAGTATCAGTAACAGAAAATTGTATTGTAGATCACTGCTGAAAGTTCATAATTTTATATATATGTTTACATTTATAGAAAAACAGATGTACATATAATAAAGTGTGAGCAACTTAAAACATTCCACTGCAGAAGGCCCATCTGAAAAGCCAATCAATAAATAATTTTATAAATGAATTAAAAAAATTGACACAAATAAAATTAATTTATTAGTGAAAGTTTACAAAAAAAAGATGTAAGCGAGCACCTTGCTCAATGATGCATTTTTTTGCTCACATAATCATGTTGAGAGACATCTGGTGAAAAACATTACAGTCAATGACTTCAAAACACGTTGAATATTTGCCTACAATTCTTCCAAAGCATGGGGACTTAATTCATTAACTTATCCTCACTTGTAGAATTCCCCACATAGAAACCCTATGGCTTCCACATTCCCAAAGTTATTTTTCAATAAAATCTATTTGAACATAGGCCAATAAAATGTGAGATATGTAACATGTTGCTCAGCCTTTTTCAAAGAAGCAGTAATCGAGTTGATCACTAGTCAACTGAGGATAGTATTCTTTGAAAACTGTAAGATACAGCTCTGTACTGATAGTCGTATCAAAAAATGTTAGTCCATGATATGATTACCTGACACAGCACACCACACACACTGAAGTGATTTCTCAAATTGGTGAAAATTATCTGTAGACCCACCTGATGTTATGTGAATTGATATACCCAGAAAAATGGAACCTCATTTCATCAGTAAAAAAATACATCATCAGGTCTAACTTGCCAAAGAAATTTTATTAAAAAGCCTGTTATTCCAAAGCAGACATTATGGTTTTTCTGCTTCTGATAGATGTTAAACGATACTGTCTTAAAGACTACAGTCTTACATGATTCTGATGTGCATTTTACATGATTTTGCTGAGATAATTTTTATTTAATCTTTATTTTGGACTTGCAGAATTCATTGTTAAACATCAACAATGACTTCTAGAACCATCTATATTGCATTTGCAACTAACCCTATTGTACACCATTTTTTAATATTTTCTTGAAGGAACCTGAACACCCATGATTAAAATATAATAATGCTTTCTTGAACAAAATAAGGCATTCTGGAAAACATAACTACGAGACAAGATTTACTGTACTGAAACATGAACAGGTTCAAATGACAATAATATTAAAGATTATTAACAGAAACAACTATTAATATTAGTAATACCAACAACAGCATGAAGTCATATTACAGGCAGCAATCATACATGACAATTTGGGGCTGGTTTTAAGAGTGCTCACCCTGCATTTACAAAGAAACTTTTTTCAATTCTTTTTTTTAATAATTCATACAATATGTAATAAACTGTGCTAAGTATAGATTTTCAATCAGGATACAAACATACTTCTAACAAATTTATTTGATGAAATCTTACTGATCACGAAGTTCATTAGAACCTCGTCGGTAAGAGTCTACAGAACTGGATGGCACAGCAAAGTCAACAAACTATGTTTACAGTTCTAAACATGACCTAACCTAAAAGTGATGTGAAAATGGAAAAAAATAAGCATGAAAACATATTTCAGTTCAATTACATCTGTAATAAAGAATACTTTTTAAAAATACTTTTAAAAATTTTGTTAGACAATGTTTTTTTCCATTTGATAAACCGCGGGACTCGAATATGTCATTTTTTCTTTTTTTAAAAGTGACTTTATGAGTCGCGCCGCTAGGTAGCAGTACTTGATAGTACTAGGTAGCATACAAAAACTTATAATGTACTCGAAATAATAAAATTTAAAAGAAAATATACTAGAGCTTGTTTTAACAGTAAATGCTCTAATGTAAATGAAAGTACTGAAGTTAAAACAATTTTTTTAATTCCCATTACTTCATTAAAAAAAAAAGTATTAGTTTACATGAGATTATAGCTGCTAATAAAACACAAAAAACATGAACAGTAGGAAAGTGTTGCAAAGCAAATCAGGCAACAAAGATTTGTTACATAAAACAGAAATAAATTTGACTGGTAATATTTTTATTTTATAATTACAACTATTTGATGGAGAAATAAAAAAAAGTTACCCTAATAATAATATAATAATACAAAAAGTGTGTTCACAGATTCAATAAAAATCGAGGGTTTCACTTACAAAGTAATTTTTTTTTTTATTAGTTTGTTTAACCTCTGGGACCACTGTTAGGTATTGCTTCAGAGGATGAGATGAATGATTTGTAGCGTGTATGAAAATGCCGTGCCTGACAGGGATTTGAACCCAGGACCTCCAGATGAGAGGCCGAGACACTACCACTCGCACCACAGAGGCCCGCCACTTACAAAGTCATTAGTGCAATGTTACATCACAGATCTTCGATTCGTGAAGGTCATTATGCTAGTTTTATCAAAAAAGGAAAAATATGGTATATAAGTGAATGATATACTATCAACAAAAAAACTGGCCATGAAATTAAAAAAAATGTATATTTGTTTGTTCTAGAAAGGCAATACATTTTTATAAAAAATCCATAAGATAATAATCAGCAATTCATAAAAATAAATAAAAGAATAATCTAAAAAAATGCAGTGATATCAAAAAAAATTACAATGAAATTGTAAACCATACGGTAAGAGTCTCGCAAATATCATTTCTTCCACTCAAAAATCAAAAGTTTCTGTAATACAACTATAGCTACTTTAAACAAAATGATACTGATATAAAAAAAGGTAAGACACTACATTTCTATTATCAAAATATGTTATTAATTTAGAACCTTGTTTAAAAATATAAACATGTTAAACATATGTAATATACAATAGATAGTAAAAAATGTTTAAGCGTTCCATATAATAAGCAAAAAATAGAAAAATTTGTTACAAAACTCTTACTGGTCCAATTTCAATTATATGTAATACATATCACATTTACAGAAATAATACAATTCTTATGATTATTTGTTGTTTAATAAATGAAACTGGACTAGTAGGAGTTTTGTAACAAATTTTTTCTATTTTTTTCTTATTATTTGGAACACTTAAACATTGTTAATTATCTATTATTGTATATCTATTGCTGTATATCTATTGCCTATTACATATATTTAACATGTATTTCTTTTTAAACAAAGTTCTAAATAAATAACAGATTTTGATAATAGAAATGAAGTGTTTTTTACCTTTTTTGATATCAGTATCATTTTGTTAAAAACAGTTTTTTATTTGTATTACAGAAATTTTTGTTTTTTGTGTGAAAGACATATCTTCGAGAATTACCGTATGGTTTATAATTTCATTGTAATTTTTTTGGATAATATTTTAAATAACTAATTTTGTTGCCTCGAGAATTTAATGCTTATGATCTGGCAAATACAAGATCAAAAAATATCCAACCGTACACTATAGTTAAAAAAACAGCTTATCTGTTGGCTTTCAATTCTTATCACCTTTAACCACTCCCTTATAACTCCACAGGCAGTTCTTCCATTCTGGAAATCCTCTTTTGGTATGGCTACAAACTGTTCTGCCAGGTTCATTACATCCACTGTGACCTCATATCAGGACCCTTTTAGAAATCAACTTAACCTTGGGTAACTACCAGAAATAACAAGGATTCAGGTAAATCAGAAGAATTTCATGCTTGGTCAAGAGATCCTGGAACAGACATAGAGTGGGTGGAGGAATGTCATGATACAACTGCCAGTTATGTGACTCCTGTGTCTTGCACTGAACTATATAATGAAAACAGAATTACTATAACTATATAATGACAGAGAATTTTTTGATAACTGTGAACATTGATTGCTGGATTTGAGCTATGGCCTACCAGTATGGTGTTTACTGTTAAATGAGGTTTCACCATTTTTAAAATGGTTGTAGCCAGCTTTAATTTTTTTTAACCTCCACAGCAACATTTCTGCTAAGACATTTTGCTTTTTTTTATTCAAAATATTAACCTTTACTGCTAATAATTGCACCTTTATATCATGAGTTCTTTTGAAATAAAATTAATTCAGAAAAAGTGAATGATCTGAGTGACTTCAAAATAAAAAAGAACTATTGCAATTCTGCCCAAGTTTTTATTATATTTACCTTGCGTTCAGTAGTGTCATATAACAATAATGTTCCGTTAGTTCTTGTTATTCTGTATTGTTGTTTGGGTATATTTCTTAATTCATTATCACATATAGGATAACCACATATATTCATAATAGAACGTTCATCAATAACATCTTGATAACTACTTTGATTTATAAAATGGATCTGAAAAAAAAACAATTACACAATACAGAATTATAAAACTTTCATCAAAATAAATCAAAAGAATGCTTTGTCTATTTTAGGTATATTTTTTTATCAACCAATTAAACAAAGTATAATAACACTACAAAAACCTCAACATGCCCACATCCAGTTTTACGGCAGGACAAACTAGCTTGCACTAGGGAGATCCTGAAAATTATGGGGAAAGAAGGTTACAGAAAGCATATTAATTATAACTTTTACCGAGAAAAAAACTATTATAAAATTTTTCAATTGATAAACAATCATATTACTCGCTAATTAAATGAAAGTAGAAATGAAGCACTTATCTCTTTCCATTCCAAAATTAATTTAATATTAATATAATAGAATTTTCAAAATACTCAGCTATCTAACAAAATTAATAAATAAATGCTATATGTTACATGTAGTCAATTTCTAATAAGGCATTTTTCTTATATGTAGGTGATAAGATGAATGTTAGTTATGAAAAAAATTCCAATCCACAAATCAGGAATGAATTCAGGAATCACCAGGGCCACCAAAATAACTTTCCTGAGAAGTATCATAATCTACATTACTAACAGTATCAAGAATTGTCACTTTTCTATAAAACCACTAATACTGCCAATTGATTAATGAAATAAAAATACACTATTATACATTAGACCAGAGAAAGAGAAAAATAACTCAAGTAGAAAACTTGGTTTCACTTATTTTTTAGAAAAGTGTATGACAGTAATTTAAGAGCTTGACTTTCTACATTTTAATCTACTACGCCCTCATTACTGTCTTCTGGCTACCACATTTTGATTGGGTATAAACAATTAGCCTGCAACCACAGAATTTAAAATGAGTTAATTTAATGAACATTTCCATTTAGACATTTTTAGTTGTCCCCCAAAAGCTATTTGAAAATGGAGGTGAATTCATTGTGCACATCAAATTCAGATGTATACAATCTCAATTTTGTTATCTTTGCTATTTTAAAAGTCATTCAGCTACTCCAGAGCATTCTGGATACACATACACATAAAACTGAACATTCAACCGTAAGTTTACAAATCCATTTTAAATTGCTTTTTGGCATTGTATTTTTTTTTACTTTGGGGGGTGTTTTAGGCACTAACTTATTTAAATAAGTCTATGAGCTGGGAAAGCAACTTATGCTCAGAATATCATGTTTACAATTTAATTTGTTACTTATGGATACTGTTTCTAACAATATTTCAATACTTAAGCAATAACTATAGTTCCTAAGAATTCAGTTTAGGCAAAGACCAAAGTTTTGTTTGTTTTTTATGTACCAAAATCTGAGTTTTCATTCTAGATATTAACTTACAAAAAAATTTTACTTTTTGATTAACATATTTTGTAATGTACAACTCCAATGTTGGTGATAAATGTTTAACCCATTATATCAATCAAGAATTGTTTTAATTAAATATGCAATCAATTCTATCCACACTAATAATTACTTTATAAGAAAATTATTTACTGAAACACTGTTAAAGCTTGTGGTTAAAACATGCAGTGGTGAAGCTAGAATCAGATCAAAATTTACTAGTCGTTTTTGGTTGTTTTAGTTGTACCAAGGAGTTTTCTCTTTGGGCAACAAACTTCTTAAGTCACAGTTTTATCTATAACAGAAATAATTAGTTACTACCAAATTAAAAAGGAAGTATGTAGCAGCAATAGCTACGAAATTAAATTTCACAAATGTACTTAAGTAAAATTAATTTTAATTAAAAAACAATTAAAGCAACATTAGCTGCAATAAAAACTAATCAGAATACTATAACAGCATTAGCAGAATCATTATTTGGACATCAATTACCAAATAAATGAAGCACTTAGATAATAATGACACATTGTATTTTCTTAAAGCAAAAAAAAATTTACTCATGTTATTAATACCCAGATTACTAAACTAAACATACTGAAGTAATAATAATTTGATAAAGACAATAATACATCAGTAACTTACATTATGCAAAAGCATTTCCTCAGTTACATTCTTTTCTATTAATTTTTCAACAGTTTCCAATGCTTTAGTTGAACATTCTTTTCGTTTTTTTAAAGTTGTTTCTAATGCTTCTTTCCTGTAACTAAAGGAAACAATGACTCAGCATGACAAAAAACCAAATTATACACAAAACTCAGTATGCCTTTCATTACAATTCTCTTGTAACATCATTTAAGATGTGCACATATAACAGAGCTAATAGACAATATTTATCACTTTGAATCAGAAAATCGATTAAAATACTATATTGAAGTAAGATTCGATAAAAATACAAATTATATTCAGTTCTGTAATGGTAAATTACAAAAAAAAGTTTGATTACAGCATGAATAAAAATGAAAAAATTCTTTATATATATACAAATAACCTAACAATTTAATGCTAATACGGCAAAACACTTAAAGCAGAACTCTTGATAAACAAGACTGCGAAAATTAATAATTTAAGAAACAAAACCTTTTATAACGTAAAAATTCACAACTAATAAACGCATAAAAAAATAAACAAGCATTAACTACCTGTGAAATAGTAGTAAATTTACCTGTAAGTTTTACCCTTATTTTTTGACATAATTAATTTATTTCTGTAAAAAGGGTTATCACTCAAAAAGACTTATACAAAACTTATAATCTATTTAATACTCTAACAAAGCAAATACTCTAATCCATATTTCCGATAGCTACTACATGTCAGCAATCATAATAAAAACTGAGCTGAATGAACTTCATCCTGAAGTCGATATATTACACAATAACGATAATCGATTTATCAGGTCAACGTCTTGATCGACAGATTATTTATTTTACTTGGTTATTCAAATGTCTCAATTTATGAAAAGAAATGAGTCGCTACGATCGTAAAACTTCACTCATTTTTATAACAGTTGTTTTTATTTCGGTTGAAAATTGGATAGTGTTGAAATAGTTATCTTAGAAATTAATAGTTTCAGGTTTTGTTCTATGGATTCATAACTTTTTCGGTATTTTTTAGGTTATATTTTTGTTAAAAAGCCACTTTGCTTCAGTATATTTTTTGCGGTGTGACTGAATTTCTGTATTTGTATATTTATAATTAGTTAGTAAATGGCGAGGCTAAATATTAATATTCGTCATATGAAATTTTACTGCCAAAATGTACATAGTTGTGTAACAAGTAAACCCGTTCACTGTAATATTTTGTATAACTTAGATCATTCTATGTTTTTTAGCTGTAAGGCTAGTTCTTTATATTTAAAATATATTAACAGAAGTCACATTAATAGATTAGCCTTTTCTCACAATTTATTGCCGTTTTATAAAAACAATCGGCAACAATTCGATAATCACTGTTATCATAGTACTTTGCCAAAATATATATCCCAAGTATCTGTTTCACATATTAAAAATGTATTAACTACCAAAAAAATTGATTTTTATGATGGATTTACTTCAATAATTCTAAAGTGCCCATTTTGTAATAGTACAAAAAAGCATGAATTATATATTAATAAAGTAACAGGTTAGTACTGCGTTAATTTATTTATAAAATAAGAATCTTCTACTTTTCTTTATAAAGTAATTATTTATCTTAAATGTAATGTAATTATTGATCATTTATTAAAAGTATTTGAGACTTTTGTAGATAGTTTAGATGTTAGCTGTTGATCAGTTTTATTCATGATCTAAAAATATTCTTTTTAAAATCAAAAAAATTTCTAATATTTGATTCAGTGTTAGTTGAGTTTAAAAGAAATTCTTGTAAAGAGTCTTCTACTACTACTAGTGTTAATAATGTTCTTGTATCAGGAAGATGTGTTTTTCCAGTTTATACTTAGGAAAAGAAATGATCAAGTGTTAGCAGAATTGAGTGAGAGGAGGTCCTTGTTGAATGTTATATGAAGAAGAAGAAGAGTAAAATTGATAGGACATGTAATGCAACATGACCAGTTCTTGACAAATATATTTGAGGGCAAGGTTTTGGGTAAAAAACCTAGAGGTAGACTGAGGAACCATCATCAGTAATGTTAAAGAAGAGGTGGGCCTTGGTTCATATAATGACTTGAAGAGAGAAGCAGAGATGAGAATGACTTGGCTAAATGGACAAGGTGAATGATGATGATGACCAATACTTAGTGAATGATGATGATGATGATGACCAATTATGTAATCAAAATTTAAAACAATAATAATCATTGTTATGATACAGTGATTAAGGTTATTACATTTGACACTGTCCATAAAATTATTGACCTGATAGTTAACTTAATTGGTAGTAGTCATTTGATATGAAGTTAACTAATTTAGTTGTATTCATGAATTGTTATTTCGCTATTAATTTAGTCACATTCACTTATGCCAGTCCAATACATCAATTTTTAGTATTGTATCAGTGCATTTTTCTAATCAGGAATGTATCAAAAAATTATATCACAATTACTAGATTAGTACACCTCTCCAGTGTTGCTGAGATTTTTGTAGCTGCTGATGGTAGCACTGGTGTTGGTTAAACTAATTTTCTCATTCATATCTTATATACATTTACCTCTCTACGAATCATGATACCTTGCCGATGGTGAGGGGGCTTGAGTGCTCTGTTACAGAATAGCTGGACCAAAGATGCAACCATATCAGAGAGGTATCTGTTGAGAACCAGACTAAAGAATTATTCCTGAAAGAGGGCAGCAGTTCTTTCAGTAGTTGTTATGGGCATAGGTCAGGAGGACTTAAAGGAGATATCAGATATCAACATCACTCAGTCTTCTGGGTACTGAACAGCTGAAAGCTGTTTTTTTTCCAAGAAAATGTAGCTCTTTGCATTTTCATTTAATAAAGATGGAGACGCCTTCCTTGGTAAAATATTCTGGAGGTAAACTATCCCCCATTCAGATCTCCGGGTGAGGACTACTAAGGAAGGAGTCACCAGAAAATTAAAAAATGGCATTCTACAAGTCGGAGCATGGAATGTGAGAAGTCTAAAAAAGTTTGATTGGTTAGGAAATTTAAAGAAGGAAATGGGTAGGGTATATGTAGTAGGAGTTAGTGAGGTTCAGTAGGAAGAGGAAAATGAATTGGTCAGATGATTTTAGAATAATTAACTCGGCGACAAATAAAGGGCAGGCAGGAGTAGGCTTCTTGATGATTCTTTGGTGGTTCTGTTTCAATTAACCACATATCTCAGGAATGGTTGATCTGAAACTGTACAAGACTACACTTCACTTACACTCATACTTATCATCCTCTGAAGTAATACTTTACGTGGTTCCGGAGGTTAAATTGACATAAGAAAGAAAAGGAATAGACTGCATTATGAACAAGAAGATAGGGAAGAGAGTAGAGTATTTCAAAAAGCTTAGTAATAGAATCATTGTAATCAGGATAAAATCAAAACCTAAGCCGACAACGATTGTTAATGCCTATATGCCTACAAGTGCCCATGATGAGGTAGAGTGTGTATACGAAGAAATTGACAAAGCAATTAAACACATAAAAGGGGATGAAAATTTAATAATAGTTAGAGACTGGAATGCAAGCATTGGAAAAGGCAAGGAAGGAAATATTGTGCATGAGTATGGACTGGGCAAAAAAAATGAAAGATGGGACTAACTTATTGAGTTTTGCACGAATTATAATTTAGTAATTGCCAACATCCAGTTAAAAATCATAATAGAAACATATACACATGGAAAAAGCCAGGCAGTACTGCAAAGTATCAGATAGATTATATCATGGTTAAGTAAAGATTTAAAAATCAACTCGTTGACTGCAAAGCATATCCAGAAGCAGACATTGATACCAACCATAATTTAGTGATAATGAAATGAAGATTGAGGTTTAAAAACTTGAAGAAAAGGTGTCAGGTGAATCGGTGAAATTTAGAGAAGCTTGAGGAAGAGAATGGTAAAGAAGATTTTTGAGGAGGACATCGCAAGAGGTCTTATTAAAAACAATAAGGTAGAAAACATAGAAGAATGGGAAAATGTCAAAAAGGAAGTTCTTAAATCAGCAGAAGTGAACTTAGGCGGAACAAAGAGAACTGGTAAAAAACCTTGGATATCAGTATATATTACAGCTGATGGATGAGTGTAGAAAGTATAAGAATGCTAGTGATGAAGGTAAAAGGACCTATCGACAATTATGAAATACTATAAACAGGTATTGCAAATTAGCAAAAGAAGAGTGGATTAAAGAAAAGTGTTAAGAAGTGGAAAGAGAAATTATCACTGGTAAAATAGACAGAGCATACAGGAAAGTTAAGGAGAATTCTGTGGTACATAAGTTAAAATAGTATGTTAAATAAAGATGGTACACTGATCTATAATACAAAAGAAAAGGTGAGTGGAATATAATGAAGAGTTATATGGAGGGTATGAATTAGAAACTGGTGTTACAGAGGATGAAAAGGAAGATAGAATACTGAAATCTGAGTTTCATAGAGCAATAAAGGATTTGAATAAGAGAAAGGCTCCTGAGATAGATGTGATACCTTCAGAATTACTGCGCATTGCAGGTGAGAAAGCAATAGATAGATTATACAAACTAGTGTGTAATATTTACAAAAAAAGGAGAAGTTCTGTCAGACTTCAAAAAGAGTGTTATTGTCATGATACCAAAGAAAGCAGGAGCAGCTAAATGTGTAGAAAACAGATCAGTTAGCTTAACTACTTGTGCATCAAAAATTTTAACTAGAATTCTGTACAGAAGAATTGAGAGGAGAGTGGAAGAAATGTTAAAAGACCAATTTGGATTCAGGAAAAAGTATAGGAACAAGGGAAGCAATTTTAGTGCTCAGATTAATAGTAGAAGGAAGCTTAGAGAAAAACAAACCAATGTACATGCCATTTATAGACTTAAGAAAAGGCATTTGATAACGTAGACTGGAATAAAATGTTCAGCATTTTAAAAAAATTCAGGTTTAAGTATAGAGATAGAAGAAAAATTGCTAACATTTACAGGAACCATACGGCAACAGTAATAAAGAGCAGAAGAAAGAAGCCATAATAAAAATGGGAGGCCGACAAGGATGTTCCTATCCCCATTACTTTTTTATTTTTTTAGACCTAGCAGTTAATGATGTTAAAGAACAATTTAGATCCAGAATAATAGTGCAAAGTGAAAAAATAAAGATGCTACGATTTGCTGAAAATATAGTAATTCAAGCCGAGGGTAAAAAAGATTTAGAAGAAACAGTGAATGATATCGATAAAGACCTAAGCAAGAACTACCACATGAAAATAAACAAGAACAAAATGAAAGTAATCAAATGTAGTAGAAATAAAGTAGATAAACCACTGAATATAAAAATCAAATGAGAAAAGATTATGGATGTATAAGAATTTTATTATTTGGGAAGTAGAATTACTAAAGATAGACGAAGTAGGAGCAATATAAAATGCCAAGTAGCACAGCCGAAACGAGCCTTCAGTTCAGAAATATAATTTGCTTACATCAGAAATTAATTTGAACATCAGGAAAGCTTTTTTGAAAGTATATGTTTGGAGCATAGATTTATATGGAAGTGAAAATGTGATGCTATAGAGAATGTTAAAAATCAAATGGGTGGGTAAAGTGACAGATGAAGAGGTGTTGTGGCAAATTGATGAAGAAGAAGCATGTGCAAAAATATACCTAATAAAAGAAGAGTCAGACATATAGGCCACATCTTAAGGCGTCCTGGAATAATTGTTTTGATACTGGAGGGATAGGTAGATGGGAAAAATTGTGCAGACAGGCAACGTTTGGAATATGTAAAACAAATTGTTAGGGATGTAGAATGTAGGGGGTATATCAAAATCAAATGACTGGCACTAGATAGGGAATCTTGGAGAGCTGCATCAAACCAGTCAAATGACTGAATACATTTACTTGTAAATTGTTCCTGTTGTAAAGTATTTTTATGGTATTATTATTATTCATTATAGATTATAGAATACTTGTCTATGCATCTAAATAATTTAGGACTGTGTTATTTTTCATTTTAGGATTAGTTATTTGCCTAGGTTGCAAATGTTCAGGTAATTGGAGTGAATTAGAAAATATTTTAAAAGAAAATAAAAATGCACCTTTTGAACAACAGATTTTGAAAAAATATGTTAGTGATACAATAGATAAATGGAAAGAACTTTGTAAATCATTAATGCCATTTGTGTCTCTTACAAATTGTGAAAAGAAACAAGTTTTTGAAAAATTGCACTTAAAAGTGAGTACAACATTTTTTTTAACCCATTTAAAAAAATAATAATCATCTGTAATACATTCTTTTTTAGTTTCATTTGACTAATCATTTAACACCCGTCAACAAAATTAAATTTTTTGTTTGTTAAATGAGAATGAATGGCTGATTCTTATAGTATTTTTTATGCTGGTTAATAGATTATGTATGTTAATAGATTTTTTCTATCGGGCCCAGTTTTATTTTTGTAATTGAAATTTCTTTTCAAACAAAAAATGTATGGTGAACGTAATATGACAATGCATTACATGCATTTTGTACTCGCCTAAAATCTATTTCTTTTGAATTTTCTGTTGTAATTTATTGTAGTTAGATCCCTCTTTAGATTCCAACAGTAGTCAGCTAACATTTTTGGATTCCATTTTCCCTGGTATTGTGTTTCCATTGTAGTTATCTCTTAGTGAAACACATTCTCCATGTTGATCACTGATAGTGCCAAGAATTTTAGGGAAAACATCCAACTGTGAATGTAAGAAATGGATTTTGAGTGACATTTTACATCCAAGTTCTTTGCAGTTTTGAAGGAGTTCACTCACAAGTTCTCTGTAGTTACTGGCCTTATGATTTCCAAGAAAGTTGGTTACCACATTTTGATTTTGAAATGATTTCAATGCAGAACCTCCAAGTCATTCAAACATTCTTTAAACGCCGAATCACTCATTAGTTTTCTTATTAGTGGTCCAACAAATACACCTTCCTTTATTTTAGCATCACTATTAGGGAATTTGTTTTTTAGAAACTGAAACTTTACACCATTACAATCCATTGCTTTAACAAAATTTTTGAGTAAACCAACCTTAATGTGTAGTGGCAGAAGATAAACTTTTTCTGGTTTTACTAATGCCTGACTAACAACATTCTTTTCCTGTACAGTCAGTACCACTCTCTTTGGCCACTGCTCTTTTATGAAATGGTTTTCCTATCCCTGCTGTCCCACTCACACAAATAGCAACAGAACTCAGCGTATCCAAGTTGCAGTCCAAGTAAAAGCCCTATTATTTCAGATCTCCACAAATATGCCATAAATATTTCTCATATTGAATCCTGCTCAATACAAGTTACATATTTTCATAAGACTCCATGTGAACAGCATTTGCTAGTGGAGTAGATTTTATTCATTTCCAATGTGAAGTAGCACATTTTTCAAACTAAACTTTGACGGGCCAATAAAAAGTTTCCTTTCATCAGGATGGTGCATATATTCCAAAGCTTTCAGTAAAGAGTCCAGATCATTACAGTATACTAAGTTTTTGTACTGAGAGAAGAAATGTTCAAATAATGATTGTCTGTCACAGAAAGCACTTATTTTAGTGTTTGGTTGTAAAAGATGCCATCCTTTCAGTCCTGATGCCAATATTTCTGCTTGATTCTTTGATAAATTTAGGTCATGAACCAGATCATTTAATCCTAACTGGTTAATTAATTTAATAGGTTTCAGTTTATCTATTTTCTAAAAAGTTTGGGTCTCTTTCTTCATCGCCTGATAAGTCAGCACAAGATTCAACATTTTCATATTCATCTACGTTCCATGTTTCTGCTGGTACTGGAATTGGAAGCTCTTGGCTATGTGGCACTGGTCGCATGACAGAGGGAATATCAGGGTATTTAACAATACGTCTAGTTTTAGTTGTTATTACATATTTCTTTATTGCACAACAATAACAGTTTGTGGTGTGATCCTTCTGTTCTCTCCAAACCATTGGAATTGCAAATAGCATATAATGAAATCCATTTAGCCAACAAGTCAACAATATTGCCCAAGATTTGTCCCGATCACCTAATGTATATCCAAAATACAGTTCAAACGACATTTTTTATCAATGGAGTTATATTTCTTTTCTGAGACTTCAACATTACCTTACCACAGATGTAGCAGAAATTGTTTGGATGATTAATGCAACTGCAAGGCATTGTTAATACATTACAATAACTAATATTGTTTAAAAAGAAACACTTATAAACACAGTAATTTAATAAGCATGCACTCACATTACTGAACAATATATACCTGCAAATAAAAAAGCCAGCTACAAAACTTAATGTTACACATATGAAAACTCGCAATTGAATGAGAATTAAAAATATTTCTCTAGTCTGCACAACAGTTTATAAGTAAATATAATAACAGAAATAATGAATGAGTGGATGGGTGATATGTTTATAGTAAGATGAAAATGGGAAGAATGAGTCACATTCTTGTTCATTTTAATTAGTGTGTAATAATAAACATGATGACTAATGTCTGACAAATCAGTGTGAAAATTAAGGGACTGTAATAAATAAAACAAAAGCTATTTACTTGATAAATAATATAATAAAATACATTCACGAAATGCTGTGCTTATGGAGTTCATGCTTGATACTACCTGAAAGTATGAATGTTAGTTACAAAAAACCTAAGCCTGATAGAAGAATTCTGATTTCATATTTGAAATCAGCATGAAAATTACTGTAAGAATAAGTTAAGTTATTCACTCTAATTTAACAAAATCATTTTTGATCATTGTAATTAGATAGTGAGTAGATATTCTCTACCAGATGCTTCTGCTTTTCATTGTTGACAGTGCTTATTTTTAGCTTTTAGGAGATTATTTTATTCAATGAGAAAATGTACAGATGTCTTTTTTCTCCTTTAACTTTTTCCATAAATTCTTTTCATTTCATGCTGTTTTCACCTCCTTTAACTTTCCAAATTCAATGTTCATTCTTTATACATCATTCTAGGCCTTTCCTGTAGCCCAAATGTTCTTGGTTTATTTCTGGAACAATTTGATTTTCCTATTCTCATTTCCACTTTACACAAAACTCAGCCATTTAAGTTGACTTGCCTGTAAATGTGCTTTACAAGACTGATTTCTAAAAATGCAATACCAATTCACATGATTTCTTATCTAATTTTTCCTAACTATTCTTTTAAAAAATGTCATCTGCCAATTTGAAAACACTCACAACTCACATGTTTATCCAATTTTCAGAACAATATATTAACCTAGGTAAGAAAATATATAAAAAATTGCAATCACAGCCCTTTTTGTTCGTATTTCTTTTTCTAACATTTCCTTTATTCAATAAATACAGAGTAATTTTTTAGTCCTGTTACCCAATTTTAAATGTAATTTAAGAAAGGGAAATTTAGGCGGAATAAGAAAATGTATTTGTTACTTACAAAAGAGATTTAATAAAAAGTTATTACTTACGTAATAATGGGAGAATGTTAAAAAGGAAATTCTTAAATCAGCAGAAGCAAACTTAGGCGGAATAAAGAGAACTGGTAGAAAACCTTGGGTTTCAGACGATATATTGCAGCTGATGGATGAACGTAGAAAATATAAGAATGCAAGTGATGAAGAAAGTAAAAGGAACTATCGGCAATTAAGAAATGCTATAAACAGGAAGTGCAAATTGGCAAAAGAAGAGTGGATTAAAGAAAAGTGTTCAGAAGTGGAAAGAGAAATGAACATTGGTAAAATAGACGGAGCATACAGGAAAGTTAAGGAAAATTTTGGGGTACATAAATTAAAATCTAATAATGTGTTAAACAAAGATGGTACACCAATATATAATACGAAAGGTAAAGTCGATAGATGGGTGGAATATATTGAAGAGTTATTCGGAGGAAATGAATTAGAAAATGGTGTTATAGAGGAACTTGAGGAGGATGAAATGGGAGAAACAATACTGAGATCTGAATTTAAGAGAGCATTAAAAGATTTAAATGGCAGAAAGGCTCCTGGAATAGACGTAATACCTGTAGAATTACTGCGCAGTGCAGGTGAGGAAGCGATTGATAGATTATACAAACTGGTGTGTAATATTTATGAAAAAGGGGAATTTCCGTCAGACTTCAAAAAATGTGTTATAGTAATGATACCAAAGAAAGCAGGGGCAGATAAATGTGAAGAATATAGAACAATTAGTTTAACTAGTCATGCATTAAAAATCTTAACTAGAATTCTATACAGAATAATTGAGAGGAGAGTGGAGGAAGTGTTAGGAGAAGACCAATTTGGTTTCAGGAAAAGTATAGCGACAAGGGAAGCAATTTTAGGCCTCAGATTAATAGTAGAAGGAAGATTAAAGAAAAACAAACCAACATACTTGGCGTTTATAGACCTAGAAAAGGCATTCGATAACGTAGACTGGAATAAAATGTTCAGCATTTATTTTAAAAAAATTAGGGTTCAAATACAGAGATAGAAGAATAATTGCTAACATGTACAGGAACCAAACAGCAACAGTAACAATTGAAGAACATAAGAAAGAAGCCGTAATAAAAAAGGGAGTCCGACAAGGATGTTCCCTTTCTCCGTTACTTTTTAATCTTTACATGGAACTAGCAGTTAATGATGTTAAAGAACAATTTAGATTCAGAGTAACAGTACAAGGTGAAAAGATAAAGATGCTACGATTTGCTGATGATATAGTAATTCTAGCCGAGAGTAAAAAGGATTTAGAAGAAACAATGAACGGCATAGATGAAGTCCTACGCAAGAACTATCGCATGAAAATAAACAAGAACAAAACAAAAGTAATGAAATGTAGTAGAAATAACAAAGATGGACCGCTGAATGTGAAAATAGGAGGAGAAAAGATTATGGAGGTAGAAGAAATTTGTTATTTGGGAAGTAGAATTACTAAAGATGGACGAAGCAGGAGCGATATAAAATGCCGAATAGCACAAGCTAAACGAGCCTTCAGTAAGAAATATAATTTGTTTACATCAAAAATTAATTTAAATGTCAGGAAAATATTTTTGAAAGTGTATGTTTGGAGCGTCGCTTTATATGGAAGTGAAACTTGGACGATCGGAGTATCTGAGAAGAAAAGATTAGAAGCTTTTGAAATGTGGTGCTATAGGAGAATATTAAAAATCAGATGGGTGGATAAGGTGACAAATGAAGAGGTATTGCGGCAAATAGATGAAGAAAGAAGCATTTGGAAAAATATAGTTAAAAAAAGAGACAGACTTATAGGCCACATACTAAGCATCCCGGAATAGTCGTTTTAATATTGGAAGGACAGGTAGAAGGGAAAAATTGTGTAGGCAGGCCACGTTTGGAATATGTAAAACAAATTGTTAGGGATGTAGGATGTAGAGGGTATACTGAAATGAAACGACTAGCACTAGATAGGGAATCTTGGAGAGCTGCATCAAACCAGTCAAATGACTGAAGACAAAAAAAAAAAACTTACGTAATTGTTAAAGAATATGTTCAAAATGCCCACCCCTTGGGGTTATACATGCACGGACTCTTTTCGGCATATTAGCAGAAACCTTTTTAAGAGTTGCATTGGAAATATTCGTGATTAAGTCTGTAATATTGACTTTAAGTTCATCAATAGTGTGAGGATTGTTTTTGAAGGCCTCGGACTTATATAGCCCCCAAAAAGCAGTTGGAAGATGTGAGGTCTGGGGACCTTGGAGGCCATAAGCCCTTGTTTATTATTCGATCATCAAAGAACTTTTGCAGAAAATCCACGGTTTCTCGAGACATGTGGCATATAGCGCCGTCTTGCTGAAACCAGCAATACCGTTCTTGAGGTTCCAGGAGGGACACAAATTGGTGCACAACATTCCTGTATACTTCACCATTTACTGACTGTTTGAAGAATATGGGTCCGACTATACGATGACGAGATATCGCACACCACACACCAATTTTTTCAGGATGCAAAAATTTGTCTTGTAAAGCGTTAGGATTTTTAACCGCCCAAATTCGACAGTTTTGACTGTTCACATAACCATCGAGATGATCCAAGCTTCATCGCTAAAGAACACTGTGTTTAAAAATTTGATTCCGTTATCGTTTACGAGAGACTTAAACCAACGGCAATATTGCAATCGCTTGTTTAAATGTGGAGGCTGAAGCTCTTGGACTTATCGTACACAATTCGGATACAACTTCAATTTTTTAGCAGCTTTCTGAACACTCGAATATGACAAACCAACTTGCGTGGAAAGTTTTAGTAAACTTTTCCGTGGAGAATTGAGAAATCTTGTTTTCACATTCTCTAAAACGTCATGTTTCAAGAGAGTTGGTCGACCACCACGTTTTCTGTCGCAAACACTACCTGTTTCTTGAAATCAGTTTGCTACCCTAGAAATTGACATTTTTTCTGGTGGAGGAACACCAACAAATTTAATTTGAAATTATTCTTTTACACTCGCATACGATTTTGTAGCAAAATATTCTTCAAGAATGAAAACTCGTCGTTCTATGGTAAAAGACATTCTGTTCGTAACAAGACCGGAAACGGGACAAAAGTTTAGACAGCTCAAGGAGAAACAACTCACACTGCCGTATCTATCCCGGTTGAGTAGCGCTACCAACTTCGTGTCACAAAACAAAATTTCCCTTTCTTAGAAAAAAATTGCCAGACATTAACAATTTGGTAACAGGACTAAAATATCACTGTACTAAACTTATCACACAATTTAATACTTATTTATCTATTCTTCTATCCCTGTGAATGGTCACACATAACATTTCTATATTTTTATGCATATTCTTGGCTTACAAGTGATCATTCAGTATGAAAGTATAATCTGTAGAGGGCAGTTAGAAAGTGAAATAAAATTCTAAGAAAATAAGAGTGTGACACTGAATGCTAAGAACAGTAAAATAATGTATGTTGGTCAAATTGATACAGATCTCTTTCACTCTTCCATCTGATCTCAAGATATCAAGAAACTCTCTACCTCAGTTTACCTGACATATATTATCTTTACTCTTTTTATCATTTAGTATCATGCCATTTCTTTTTAGTATTTTATTTCTCTTTGTAATTTTCCTCTGCAATTTTTTATACTCTGATCAATCACTTTATCTTTTATGTACTATGAACAAGAGACTGAGTCATAATTATTCTTAAATTCCAGTGCCTTATTATGTTTCTCTATTCTTTTATAAATTTCCTGTGCCTTATTCATACATGTGTATCTTTTTCTTTTTGATGTTTAGCCTCCGGTAATTACCTTTCATAATACTTCTGAGGATGATATACATGAGTGTAAATTAAGTGCAGTCTTGTACAGTCTCAGTTCAACCATTCCTGAGATGTTTGGTTAATTGAAACCAAACTACCAAAGACTACCTATAACCACAATCTAGTATTCAAATTTGTAAAAATATCTGACTTTACTAGGATTTGAACATTGGAATTCTCGACTTCCAAATCAGCTGATTTGGGAAGACACGTTCACCACTAGACCAACCCGGTGGCATAATGCATATCTGTGAATGTTGGGTATCACTGTATCCATAAAGATTTTAGGTGACCAATTATGAAACATAAGCCACTCCTGGAATTAACATAACTGTTCTACAGGATAACAAACATCCTATACCAGACTTGCTAAAAAAAAGTATGGAGTGAAATGTTTTCCTGTAACATCTCCATCAATCTAAACACTGTTGCCTGTCAGTATACAAATCATGCTTATTCTGTATACTATTCTTCTTTCACTATATGTCTTCTACTATCAAGACTTCCTTTGAATCTGACATCAACAGAGCATCCTCTTTATTCCACTGCTTCATAGCCTCTTTAATTTGAGAGATATTCCTCATTCTTCTGCTCAAATCTTTCCCTAGCTTTTATCTTTACTTCTCTGGTAATCATTTTCTCAGTAATACATATTCTGTTTTAAAGATAGTTTATCTTTTGCTTGTTTGTTTGCACTAACCCAGAGAAATGCAAGTTATGTAGTGTTCATTCCTTTTCTTCAGTTCATTAATTTGCAATATTTGCACTCTGCACTTATACATCTCTTCAAGAAGCTCTGCCTCTTCCAACAATTGCTCTAATATTCCATGTTCCAAATCTCATTTAACATTTGTCCAGTTTTTGTTTGTACTTTACATTCTGATTCTTTCCTGTTATTCTCTGAATAACCTTATACCCATGCAGGGGATTGTACCAAAGATAACAGTGACTGAAGGTGGTTGAATTATCAGATCATAATTAAGCACATCAGCCATTGTCTAGCTGATTAATCTGAACACAAAAATGATGTTTATATGTTGATTTTGCAGATTCACCGATTAATCTAATGAATGTACATTTTAATTTCTATAAATCCCTTATTAGATATTAAATCCATAATGACAAAGAACAAACATTTAAATGATTAGTGCACTTTTGTTATGATTAGTTATTTGGCATTTAATAATTATACTATATGGTACAAATCAGCTGCTACATAGGAATAAGCTTCTTTACTTGAATATTTAAAGTTTATAGTAATTTGAATAATTATTTAATTTTTTTATTTATTGATTATTAAACTCATGTGTTTGTTATTCCTGTTTTACTATTTTTTTTCTTTGTTTTAGGAAATACCTGATAATTTGATCGCACATCTCAATATCCATGTAAATAAAAATTTATCGTGTCTTTACGTACCTCTACAATATTCAAATAATAGTGACATTGTAGGATTCAAAACTATTAAATTACAAGAAAGTGAGACAACACAAAATTCTGATGCCGGTGCTGTAAGACTAATTGAAAGAGAGTTAACAGAACCGTGTCATAACTGTAGAGGAATTTTATTACATAAATCAAGAAGTTTTAAAAAAGATAAAGCTGTATTAGTACACAGTTTTGAAGATTTTATTAGTTTAGTAGGATTTAATTTGAATTATAATATAATATGCTTACCATATGGTATGTACTTAAAATCTATATTAAGTTTTCATGGTTAATTTAAGGTTTTTTCCAATTATTAGTTTTTTATTGGTGCTTTCTTTGTTCCTTCCTATTCTTCACTAACTGTTTAATTTCAGTGTATTTATTTCTCGCCACACCTTTAATTATTGACTTCTATATTCTAATTTTTTGTCAGATATTAGATTATATATATGACTTGCCTACTCAGTTCTTTGGGTAAGCCATATTCTCTTCTTATCTTTTTTTTCTATCATCTTAGACTTCATTTCGATTTTTTTAAACTTTCAACATTTCAATTTTCAGTATTGTTCTTTAACAATAACTTTCAAAAGGCTCAGTTCTGGCTTTCTTACTGCCTATGTTTTGTTACACACACCTTAAAAATAGATTTTAAACTTTATTTTGCAATTTTAGATCTGTTAGATATCAAATTTAATTTCTATAGTAAAAGTTCTCTTTTTTGCTATATGTGTTTTTATTTTATTAAGTTCGATTTTCATATTAATTTCTCTTGTCTTAATTGATTTAACATTAGAATCTCTTTTTCCTGATTTTTTCATTAATCTACATAGTCCAAGTGATATCTGTTTTGGGTTGGACTTTCTATATGATCGCTAATTTTTGTTTTAATGCCTCCAGTATACCATCAGAAATGATATTTTGTTATGCACCAGTTTTTAAAAGATGTGTTTAAATTTTTATTAAACAAAATATAAAAAATTGCTAAAATATCCATTTTTTTCTTATTTCCCTAGATAACTGTTTATTTTAGAAAAAAGATGGAGAGAGAAAAAAGTTCTGTTATTAAATTTTATTGGTTATCAAAATCATTGGTTGCAAATCGAAACATACATTATGCAAAAAAGCAATAACTGTCAAAAATATGAAAAAAAAACAAGATTTTTGGGAATTTTTCGAGTATTTATACATAACCTTCAAATTTAGCTTCGAAGAACTTTCTGATATGATAAAGCAACACGCCAAATTCCAACAAAATTGGTCCTACAGTTTTTTTACAATAATTTTGCAATCCAGATTTAAAAAAAAAGAAGATTTTTTGAAATTCTGTAGAGCCTGTAATAAAGGCTCTAGGTACTTGAAAATTTAATTGCATATAAAAGAGCATTTAAAATTTCAAATGCATTTTGAAAGTTTAAATTGGTTGGTTAGGAGAGTTTAGGGAATTTTTCAAATGTATTTGTAACGTTTTTGCTTTTAAACAAATTGAATATCTTCACAAATTTTTATCTAAATTAATTTTAAAAAACACAGCTTAAGAGAATTCAAAAAGATGCTTCTTTAAAAAAAAGTTTCAATTTGTTAATTATCTTCAAAAATATAACCAATCAGAGTTGACTGCCATTGTGCAACTTTGGAATAAGTTATTATCAATAAATTAATAGACATTTAGTAATAATTTGTGTTTGCCAGTATGATATGAAGATTTTAGCTAATAAGACAAGACGATTTAAAAAAATAATAATAATAATTTTGTTTGTTAAAATTGCAAATTCTCTAGGCTCTCCTAATTAACCTTTTAAAAGTTTTCAAAATGTATTTGAAGTTTAAGTGCTCTTTTATATGCGATTAAATTTTCAAGTATATAGAGACTTCATTTCAGTCTCTACACAATTTGGAACAATCACATTTTTCTTTTTAAATCTGGATTGCAAAATTATTGTGCAAAAACTGTCAGACTGATTTTGTAGAAATTTTCCATGTTGTTTTTTCATATCAAAAAGTTCTTTGAGGCAAAATATGAAGGTCCTATGTGTAATATAAGTACTCAAAAAAATCCCCAAGAAATCTTGTTTTTTCTTTTCAGTTTTTAGTAGTTGTTGCTGTTTTTGCTTCAATAATAATGTATTTTTCAATTTGTCACTGATGATACTGTGTGTAAAATTTAATAACAAAACTTTCCTGTCAATTTTTTCTCTAAAATGAACAGTTATCTAGGAAAATAGGAGAAACAAAATGGAATTTTTGCAATTTTATTTACATTTTGTTTAATAGAAATTTATAAGCATATCTTTTTCAACTGGCACCTAATGAAATAATCATTTCTGATGATATTCCAGAGGCATTAAAGCAAAAATTAGTGATCGTATAGAAAAAGTCCAAGTTTGCGCATTTTAAAACAGATACCGCCTGGACTGACATTCTTTTCATCACATTTTATTACCTATTTTTGACTATAATTTATTTTTAAGTTAAATTTTTGCCCATCATCAAACTTATGTTATTTCAATGTTTAATATTTTTACTCATCTTTATTTCAGCTAACAAAGATGATTAGCATCATATATTCAATCTGAATTAACTTCAAGTAATAGTGTTCTGTTGTGCAAAATGAATATGTTTTGTTGTATTATAATACAGAATGGAAACTTAAAATAAAACTATCAACCTGCATCCACACTCAAGTGATTTTTACAAACTTATTTTTTTATTAAAGCAAAAAACATTTTTATTCAGGAGAATTGATTCGTTTATTCTTTCAATTGCTTTTAAAAATAATTCATCTGTATAGTGATGCATTTTTATCCTCAAGTAATCATGTGCAGAGAAATCTGACATAATAATAATTAGTGACTTTTTTAAGTTACAGTGATTATTTGCCCTTTGTTTATTAGAGTGTGTGAATTTGTATTATAATTATTTTTTAAGAAGCGCTGTTCATAAAAATTATAAGTAAAACTTGCAGGTACAGGAGAAACATCTTTGGTGCTGGTATTTCATCTGTGAAAGTGGTTCAGTGAATCTTAAGTTAATTAATCTTGTTAAGAGAAGCACCTCTTACATTTACCTCTAATCAAATAATTTTAGAAAACTGAAAATCTTTATTGTAAATTTATATTAACCATTTTGTCAAAGAATGTTGTGTCTCTGTCATAGAATATCAGATTGCTCCATATTACTTGATCTACATCATGAAATTGTTTCTTATGCAGTTGAATAAGGATTTTCTATGTACCAATACATCTAGTGTTTTATGAATTGATATGCTGCGATAGCTAAATCATAAATTTGCCATTAGCAATTTGTTGAGAAGCCATTGATGGTTATTAAAATCTGTCACCCTTTTTGCCTCATTCAGTTGTTGCATTTAAGAACGTAATTTAAAGAATAATTGTTCAACAAAAATAACAGTACTGTAATCTGTCACCCTTTTTGCCTCATTCAATTCGCATTTAGTTGTTGCATTTAAGAACGTAATTTAAAGAATAAAGTATCTTACATTGGAATGTGAGTTGTTCAACAAAAATAGCAGTACTGTAGTTGTGGGCAGGCAGTAATTAGCAGAGATTAACACAGTTGAGGGGTGGAACTAATGTAGGCCAGTTTTAAGTTTCTTGCTCTATATAATTATATAGTATTAACAGTGTGACATGTTAGTATTTATATGATCTTAGTACTTCTATTTCTTTTGAATAGATTTTAAGTTATTGAATTATTATTTCTTTTTTATTGAAATAATTGTATATTAGTTACTATTAGAAGCTTTGGCTTTACAAACTTGCAAATAGAACTTTTTCAGTTTTCATATGTTTATTAATTATTTATTAAATATAAATATTTTTCAGGATTAACAAGTTTACCTCAGGAAATTTTACCAATTCTAGAGAAATATAAAAAAATTGTATTTTGGTTTGGTAATAATCCTGGTTGTTGGGATGCTGCTGGACAATTTGCAAAAAAGTTGTCTGAAGAACGATGTTATTTTGTCAGGTATTTTAAATATATATAATCTGTTTATATAATTTTTTTAAAAAAATACTTCAAAAAAGTTGTAGGATTGTTTTAAATTTAGTTTGAATATTCCATTGATTAAAATGATCAGACATGAATATATTTTTTTTTAATAAAAATTTTAAGTTTGATTTTTTCAAAATGCATTGAATTATTCTTGCAGCATACCTTTACCAAGATATTTCTGATCTTTGATCACTGGTGTTGCAGATGGTATGTCATTAATGGTGCCTGAATTGAAATGAAATAAGAACCACTATAGATTTTATAATGTAAAGCAGTATGTAGCCGTATGTATGTAGCTTATTGAGCTCTGTCTGATTCTATCAGACCAGTTACATTGTCTTTAGTTGGGTGGCTTATTTTGCAAAAGATAGTAAAAATCTAATTCAAAAACATTAAAAATAAAAAAATGTTGAATTTTTTTTTTAAAATAAAGCAACAATGTAAATACAGTACATATTTGTTAAATGCACTAAGCAACTTTACAAAGCAGGTATTGCACTAATTTAATTTTTTGTTTTATTAAATAATAAATTACTTTTTTCTAATGATTTTTCAAGAATAATTCATACTGTACAGTAAAATTATTCATACAGTACTACATCGTAACAATTACTGGATTAATTCATTGTTTAGTACATGTCTTAAAAAAATATTGTTGAAATAAGATTTGTATTATAACATTAAAAGACAAGTTTTTATTATTTATAAGAACATAACTCACATTTAGGCACACTTTTTGAGCCATCATAAAAGAAATTAATTGTTTTAAATATTAAATTAATTAAAATTTCAGTAATTCTTACAGAAGTTGGTGTAAATTAGAAAGGGTTTATTTTAAACAGGACTGGGTTGAAATAAATCGTTAACAATTTTTTTTAAATATACATTTATTTTTTTTATACATATATATAATATAAATATATAATTAATAAATACATTATAGTATAAAAAATCTTTAACATGATGTTAATATGTCAATACAGTACTGTACTGATTATCTGATTTATTAAAAATTTCTTATCAATGTATTACAACTTAAATAATATTTATAAGAATGCCCCCTTCAAATTCTGTTTGCGGATTCATTAGGCTGAATTTACATTTATATTTCTATATATAAATTTATAATTTTTTATTATTACTTTTTCAATTATTTCTAAATTATTTTCCAAACTAGTTAATTATTAGTGGTCTGCTACATTTGAGAAACATATTTGTTTTTTTTTTATTTTTAAAAGACCTGAAATGTTCATTAAATCTATCTTTAAATACTCTATTTGTTTTTCCAATATATATATATATATATTTTCACAATTATTCCATTTTATTTTATAAATACTAGAAGAATCATATTTATTTTTTATTATTACAATATTTTAAATGTTTTATTATATGGTTATCAGATTTACATTGTTTATCATTATACGCATTAATTAAGCTTTCTATAATTTTATTTGTGTAGGTAATTAAAATAAATATTTTTATTGTTTTCATTTTCATTTATGGGTTTTAACATACAGATGTTTATTTTATTGAAGTATTTGGAATTATATTTTTTATATATATTATCAATCAATGAGATATCATATCCATTCTTTATAGTTATATTCTTTATATTATTTATTTCATTATACAAGTCATGTTTATCATTTGTATATTTTATTATTCTATTTATCATGCTTTTAAAAATATTAATTTTTTGAGCCCAAGGATGGTTGGAATTTTTGTTTATAATAATCTCGTTTGAGGTTGGTTTTTTATATACTCCAGTTATTATTTGATTATTTTCATCTATTTTAATATTTACATCCAACCAGGCAAGAGTGTCCTATAAATTTTACTGTTTACATAAAAACAAATAGTTTTTTTTTTACATAAAAAAAAGTAGTTTTGCTATGAAATGAGACCTTAACCGAATCTGTAAGATGTATAAATAATTTTTTATGTGCTTTTAAAGTTGTGAAGTCCTTTTTAAATCACCTAGTACTTTAAATTCTATTAAGAATTTTTAATTCTATATTAAATTATGCAACAAGCCTATAATGATAGCCATTAATGCATGAATGTTAAGTAAGTTACCATACTCACAAAGGCTGTTGTTGTAAACTTCACAAGAGTGCATTCAAAGCCATTATATAGAGAGTTGCATATCATATTTTTTTCTACGGCTCAGAAAATATTGGGATTATTGATTTAAATCAATGATAGAATACATTGTTTACAGAATTTTTTTTTTTATTTTTCAGAAAATACATTAAACTATACATTTCTATGACAGTAGGTTATAAGTCATAAGTTCTGGCCTTTCTTTAATATTAAACGGTGTTAAAGACATTTCTCCTTCAGAATCCTAGATAATTAGCAAAATTATTAACAGTCAAATATAGAAACTTAATTAAATATTTGTGTACTTTCCAATTAACTTCTGCTTGCTAATTACTGACTTGATTAAAATTAAAGTAAAAAACCAGCTGATATATTAAACAACACCCACTTCTTACTGGTCAGTGATTGAAAAGAGTAGGCTTTTTGATTGTTTGAACACCTGTATCATAATGAAATTCTGTTTTATAACGACCCTCAGTATGATACTAATTCCAGCCGCATAATTTGAACATTTGTAATACAGCCGTAGAAAAAATTAATTACAATATGAATGAACTATAATTGATTTTTTAACCAGAGTTTATCATCTCTTTTTTTGTACTTTATTTTAATAATAGTTTAATTTATTACTACTAGTATTAGCAACTTTCTATTATAAATACTGTTTAAATTCAGTTATGTTACTGTTATATTAGGTTTTTAACCTTTAGATTGTTGTATATCTAGATGATAGTTATTATTAAATTGTCTATGTTACTGCTATAGTACACAGAAATAAAAAAATTGCTGGCTAACATTTGTCATCAGATGTCACTGAACTCGGTGTGCTGCCTAAGAGTTGTGTTACTATATCTATTTTCCAATTGCTTTTGGTAAATTTATTGTTTATTGTTTATTTTAATTGTTTATTATATAAAATTTAGGCCTACAAAAGAGAACCCACCAGCACATATTGTTTTGCAACATGAAGATGGTGGTGTGACAGTGAAATCAATCATTGAGAAAGCTGAGTCAATCAGACATCCATCAATAATTAATTTTTCATCAATAAGGCAGGATGTTCTCTCTGAACTGCAAAACATTGATAAGGTACAAAGTACATAAATTATTGTCTGTATATGTTGAAAAAATAGTTAAATTACAAACAAGTAACCTTTAGGATAAAATTTGCATGACAGAAGAATTTTATTATATTGTGATGGCTCAACCGATTTTGTGAATTTCTTACACTTATTCCATTAATTCTTATTGAAATACTGAAAGAACTTTTTCTTTACTATTATTTTCATTAATCATTAAACTATATTAGTTGTCTGCAGAACTTAAGGTTATATTATTAGGCTGTATATCTAAACGTCTTTAAATTTTGGGTTAAGTAAATAAAAAAATGGTTGTGTGTTTTTAATCAGAATTATGTACTGTATTTAATATATTTCAATAAGAGTATTTTTTTTAAGATTAAAAAAGTTTAAATTTTAGGTCTTACTGATTAACCCTGTTTGGCTATTTTTGTTTATGAAACATGATGCTGAAAATTTGGTGGTTGGTTTCAGTATTTCATTCATGTTTTTTTTTTCAATTGTATTACAGTTAAAGAAAACAAAAGGGATCTTTTCTTGCCTATAAGGTGTCCACCGTATATTTTGTGTCCACTGATAAAATGGTTCATTTCCAACCACAGAGTTCTTCACTGACCAAAAACTGCAGGCCTCAGCATGGAATGCTGAGATCAGTTAAATGGACCTTCAAAGATCCATTTATCTGGATATGACCTTTATATCCAAAATTAACAGGTTAAGCAATTCAGTTATAATCTCTGTAGATTGAGAGACTGATGACAGACAGAGATATAAAAACATGTGGACACCACATGACTTGTATGCCTATTAAATTACATATATACTTTTTTTTTTAAATGAAAAGTACATAATATTTTATTTCATTAATAACTTCTGATATTTTTGTATATTTTTTTCTATTGTTATTATTGAATTATTATTTATTGTTAAAATGTTTTTACAATCGGAGAGGTTAATAATTATTAATAAATCGATATATTTAAAAAAAGGAGATTAAGTCTGATTCGATCCGATCTGCCTTTCCCTTCTAAGATCCAAATATTTCATTAATTAAAATGTTATTTGGCTATAAATCTGAAACCAATGAAAGTAAGTACCAGTTATGATATTTCGTTGAAAAGCTCTCAATGACAAATTATTATTGCAGTTAAGAAAAAGTCCAAAATCAAAATTTTTTGATTTTGTGCTTTTTTGAACACTTTTGGTCCAATTGATTGCAATCAAACGGGGAGGTGCAAGGTGTGCACAACTAGATGTTGCAACAGTCCTAAATCCAAAATTTCAATATCCTACGGCTAGTTTTTTTTGAGTTATGCGAGACACATAATTACGTATGTATGTACAGACATCACGCCAAAACTAGACAAATTGTATTCGGTGATGGTCAAAATTAAATTTTCCATTGAAATCTGAAAACCAACATTTTTCCCAATCACAATAATACTTCCTTTACTTCGTACAAGGAAGTAAAAATGTCTTCATGAGGATTTCAATTGACTTAAAAACCTTTTATAAAACATTTTTCATACTTGTGTATTAGATTTTGATATTCTCTACTATGCTTATTATACACAGTTGTGCCATTGAGGGTAGATCTGAATATGCATTTTTTTATTTACAGGTTCAAGGAATAAAATGGCAAAGGTTTCCTGGACTGAACAATTTAGTGAAAGGATTTCGTAGAGGTGAACTTACAATATTTACTGGACCAACAGGATGTGGTAAAACTACATTTCTTAGTGAATATTCACTTGATTTACTAATGCAAGGAGTATGTTTATTTTTGTGATCTATTTTCATTATTTTATGACTTAGAAATTTGATATTTTTTTATTATGTAACTATATATTATATGAGGTGTAATAAAAAATAAGCATTTTTTTAATTCTGCACACTGTCTTTTCAAATGGGTTCTACTTTTTCCTACACCATGGCATTACTTTCTGTAATGCATATCAATATTATTATCTACATTACAAACGTAGTTCAAATTTAATTTCTGTGTAATTAGAATGTATTTTAAAATAGGTGTTAATTTATTTTGTTTGAAAGTGGAATAACAAAGAAGATGCATTAAATATTGTGTTAAAAATGGAATAAAATGCAGTTATGTAGTGATGTTAGAGAAACAATTTTGATTGAAATTTTGGTTATAAAATAAGTAGCAAATCTGTTCCAAAACTGTTTAATTCTCAACAAAATTGCAACATCACAGAATAATTGCTAGCTGAAATAACTGAGTTTCAAAATTACGCAAATCTGTTATTAAAGGTAATGAAATTTGAAGCTCTATGTATAGTGGTTTTGTTATACATAGAGCTTCAAATCACCCATGGTCACATAAGAAATATTATAAAACAGATTGCTATGTATAATGGTTATGAGTAGGTTGGCAAATAATATTTATAATAAACAAATAGTAAAAATTAAAAATAACAAAAATTTAACACCAATAAATCACACACAAAAAATTGATAATGTATATTTAAAATATGTATATACTGATAAAATAGTTGAACTCATTACAAAGGTTTATGATAGTAATAAGTTCAGACTTTTTTTTAACCCTCTTACCTCCCAAGACTGTCCTCACCATCAGGTTATATTCCAGTCTTTGGGGGGGGGGGGGGGCTTGTAGCCTCCAACATTATATTTGGTGCCCAAACTGAGCCCAGCTATACTGTTCCCAGCAGTAACACTTGATCACCAGGTCTAGGTCCTTTATTGCCATGTCTCAAAGTCTCAAATGGGGCTGCTTCAAAGGGCCTCCCCACTCGGACTTCAGTCTTAACAAACCACCCTATCCCTCCCCAGGAGTCCCCGCTTCACTCATCGAAAATGAGACACCATAGCATCTCACCCCTCCTGAACAGGACTGTCCGTCCAACCCTAATCTGACATCCCCCACAGTTCCTTCAGTTCCCCAATCCTCAACTTCTTCTGCTGTCTTCCTCTTAATGATATTGTTTATCATCTCGCTAACCACTCTCCAGTTATTTTTCCCATGAAACATTGCCTCTACTATATTATCTGGGGTAACCATACCCACTTTGCTATAAAACTTCTGCTTCTCTTCATCCCATCTTGAGCAATGAAAAACTGTATGCTCTACTGTATCCTCTTCAGTACAGTAGAGACATACATCAGCCCTCCTCTTCCTTTTAAATAAGTAACTGTTAAAACAGCTGTGGCCCATAAAAAATTGGGTGAGCTGAAATGACAGCTCCCCATGTCTCCTTCTATACCATACCTTAATGGACGGGATCAACCTCCACGTCCACTGCCCAACCTTTCTCTCTCCCATCAATTTTGCCACCTCTAACAATTCTTCTCTTGCAGTCTTCTTAATCATCCCCTTTGAATCTCCATTCCCTCCATAGCCAATAACTCAAGAGGAGGCAACAATGTCACAACCAAAACGGCTTCCGTAGAGACCATCCGATATGTACAAGCTACCCCGACAGCCAGCCGCCTCTATAGCCCCTCAAACTTCCTGACTGCCTTCTTCTTCTCTAAGGCTCTACTCCATTCAGAGACCACATACAGGCTGACGAACTCCACCACCGCAGCTAACATCCTACGCTTGGATGTACTCGGCCCACCAATCCTACTCATAAGCCTGGAGACAGCTGATAAAGAGTCCTACTGGCTTTATCAACTGCCTCCATCACATGCGGCTGAAAGGTGCATTTGGAGTCAATTCAAACTCCCAAATGTTTAGCCTTCTTCACCAGCTCTATAGCCACCCCTCCAACCATCAATGTAATTTCTTCCAGACTCCTCCTCCCTGCCATTACCACTAACTTTGTCTTCTCTGACGCAAGACTGAGATTTCTCTCTCTCAACCACTTACCCACATAAAGATTGCCAAGTTACCTCATCACACCACCTCCTCCTCTGTCTTTTCACTGATCACTTGAGACACATCATCAGCAAATCCTGTAATATGGATACTCTCAGGATACTCAACCTGAGGATGCCATCATAAGCATGGTTCCACAGAGTCGACCCTAGCACCGAACCCAGCAGAACCCCACACTCCATTGCTGCCTCTAATTCCTGTCCTTCAGCCACCCCAACCACCACCCAATTCGTAAAATAATTCTGGATATGTTCTGGAAGAGTTACAGAGAAGATTTCTCTTCTCAGCACGTTGAATGCATTAAGTACCTCCAACAATGCCACCGCCGCAATAGACCTTGTCCGCCATGTGCTTGCTGCTGTCCGTTCTACCAAGCTCATGACCCTCTCCATCACATCCATCATGGTGCACCCCTTCTTGAACCCATACTGAAGGTCACTAAGGTCTTTCATACCAACCTCCTCTGACAGTCTCTCCACAATCATCCTTTCAAACAATTTACTTAAGCAACTAAGAAGGCACAGTGGTCGAAAGTTGCTTGGATCTTCCACTATATCCTCCCCCTCCCAGAATAGCACCACCTTGGCCCTCTTCCACTCATCCGGCACATTACCATCAATCAATATTCAGTTAAACGCATGCAAGACCTGGCCTGGCACCACCTCAACCGCAGCCGCCTCATTTGGGATGCCATCCAGTTCTGGACTCTTCTTTCTAGAAACAGCCCTACAGCCCTCCACATCTCCTCCAAAGAAAATAATGGGATCTCCACCGCAGCCACCTCCTCCTCACTCTGCACTTGGTGCCTGGGAAATAACACCTTAATACATTCCTTTGTTATTTTCGCCAAAAGAGCGCTCTACCAAATTACCTGGTCATAATCCTGTAGGCGCTATCCCAAATATCCTGCTCAAGATTAGAACAAAGTTCTTTCCTTTTCTCCTTCTTACTTCTCAAAATTGCCATTCTATACACCTTCCTCTTATCTGCCAACACCACTCTACTTTGTCTAGCCTCCTCATTTTCACCACCCCTCCTCCTTGCTATCTGCAGACCATGACGGGCCCTCATACATTCAGCCCTTGCCTCTGCCACCACTGCTGACCACCAGTAAACGTTTTTGTTACGCCGACCACCACTGTCCAATGACTCCTCAACCGCCCTTGACATCACAGCTGTTAAATATCCAGGCGTCATCTCCATATGCCCAAGACTCCACCATCTTACTCTTAAATTTGCGGAGTCCTTTTTCAGAAATCACCTTTCTCTCCTGCACACCAGCCTGATGCACTGAGTCTCCCACTTCAAAGGGGTGACTCTTACCCAAAGAGGTGACCCAAAGGGGTGACTCTTACTTCAAAGACTCTCCTCCTACCTCATCACTCACCAACTCCTCATCCTTTGGACCAACGTTGGTGAAACAAATGTTACATCAACAAAGGAATATCCATTATACCTCACCAAGGTAGGCACTTCGCCATCATTTAGACACATCAGTCCTTTATTCGCAACCGTTTCTTCCAAAATAATACCTCTACGGTTGGTAATATTACCCCTCTAGGCCACATTTTTGGCATTAAAATCTCCTGTCAAAACCAAGTCCTTCCATGTTTGATTTAATATCACACACAAATCCTCTGCTATTTACTCGAACTCTTGCACACTGCAGCTGGGAGAGGTATACCCACTAACCACCACTATATCTGAGAACTCCATAAATACAAAGCTCCTACCCTCATTTCTTGAGAGTAGAGGTCTACCTCTAACTTCATACAGGACAGCACTCTTCTCCCTGTCTGCCATCCATCCCTGTTCCTCCACTCTTCTCAAATTGGGCTCTGACACCAATAATACATCAATGTCCAACCTCCTACCTAATTCTAGCAGGGCATCAAGCGTTGACCCACTACTATTTACATTCAACTAAAGGAATCTAACCATTTTTGGGTTTGCAGAGGGTGCTACCCATCCGATGCCCCTTCTTACCACACTTCAAACACCTCATCTGCATCTTACAGTCTACCAACCTGTACCCAACTTCACATGTAGATAGGAATGCTTCTATCAGTCTTCACATGTAGATAGGAATGCTTCTATCAGTATATAGGAAAGCACATGGCATTCCTATCTACTCTACTACATCTAGCAGCCACATGCCCACTCACCTGACACTTATAGCACCTAGGCTCATTTTCTTTGTTGGGACACCCGACAGTGCACCCAACCCACTCTCACTCTCCCCATAGCAGCTAATCCTGCAGCCGTCGCCACCAGTGTAGTAACTACTGCATTTTTAGTACCCCCCACAGGCCGGCCAAAGCAAAACCACCTTCATCTCACCATCAAAATCTCCAGAAGCCTCCCTAATGGCTGCCACAATTTCCTCTTCTGACACCCCATCGCCAGGTCTCTTACATACAGGAATCCTTGCTTCTCAAATCCACAAGTGACGCTTACTCCTGCTAATTTATTCTTAATTGCCTTTGACACCACCTCACACTCACGCTTGGGAGTCTATATGCAGGGATCCCTCGCCACCCTTCTTCATCAACAAAATCTCACTGAAATCGCTCTGACTAGCTCCCTCTTTCACCTTCTTGACTAAGTCAGCATAGAAGGCTCCATCTGCCCTAAGCACAATCATACCAGAGCTCTCACCCTCATCTTGTTGGGTTCTCATCGCTCGTCTAGCCTCTTCCACATAAACCTCAAATTTCTTATTCTCCCTCCTACCACAACACTCAAGCAACTTTTTGGTTATCATGCCATACTTGTCTTCCACCATACCATATTTAATCGCTGCATTTAATTCCATTAGCTTTCTCAATGACCTATACACGTCCTCAACCTGTCCAACTTCTGACACAAGTTGACCCCACTTTAGTTTACCTTGCTTAGCCAACCTCCTCACCACAGTTGCTCTTTCCCACACCTTTCTTTCAAATTGTGCCTTGCTCACTATGTTGTACAAAACCACAATATCCTCTCCACCAACAACAAAAATTGATTCTTTAACATGCTCACACTGCGAGAAGGTCTCCACAAGCCACCTCTTACTTCTTAACACCGGAAAGTCTTCTTCCAACACTCCCTCCTAAAGTTGTTCCAACAACCGCCTACCCTCCCTTGCATCGTTTGCATAGCCACCTCCACAACCTTTTTGCTCGGCACCACTCCACAAGAGTAACCCGCACTCTTCAACTCCTTTCAATCAGCCACAAAGAGCACTGCTTAATTTCCACTTTAGCGTTAGCCACCACCAACTTAGCTAACCTTCCAACCTGCATGCCAATCTCGTCCAACAATTGTTCAAAAGCACATAGCACCAGTGGTTGCATTACCTCTTCTTCCTCTGCCCTCTGATGCTTTAACATATGGTCCAAAGACCCCATTCTTCTTGGCAACTTGACTAAAACTTTAACAGCACCTGGCTTCTCCACCACAAAAGGCCCACCTTCCTCCTTTTTTGATGAAGGCCTCTCCTCTCCTCTAACCGAAGACCTAGGAAGGCTTTTCCTGGGCCTAAAAGCGTTTTCCTCCATTTTCTTCCTTATTCACCAATACAATCTACCTTCAAATCCTGAAAAATGAACTCTGCTGTATTCCGCATATTTTGAGCACCCACAAGCCGTTTTATATGAGGAACTGGGGGAGTTTTTTTGGGGGATCGGGGAGAATTAAAATGTATAAGTCCAAAAAAGGGTTAAAAATTTTGGGGTCACCCTGCCAAAAGTTGGAGAATGACCCAAAACATATTGAATCGGAAGGAGTTTTTGATAGGACCAATAGGAGGAACTGATATATAGTAAAAAAAGGATTACCCTTTTTATTTCTTCACAGGACTTAGAAAATTCACAGTATAACTCACCAAGAAGCAGACAACATTTTAAAGTCCTTGTTTACACCTATATCATCCCTGGAGAAACTCATACAGCAGTAAATCACTCAATTATAAACCCTATTTCACTAATCAATAAGGTGTAAAACAAAAAACTCAAAATAAAAAAACAATTTGTCGTCCAAAAATCATTTCACATCATCAACACCTCCAAAACATTCCGCCAACAAAATCCAAACCTCAAAACCGTAAATAATAAAAAAAAACCTTCCAAAATTCACTAAAATGCAGAGCAGCACAAGACACATCTACATTTTCTGACATCCACCACTTGTCTTTCTTTAAGTTCAGACCTGCATACCAGACAAATAATCACATAATAAAACATTTAATAAGTATTATGTGTAATAATACTTTTAATGTATACAATTTGAGTGGTATTTATAAAATCGTATGTAATGATTGTGCCCATATTTATATTGGTAAAACCACTAGATCTTTTAAAACTAGATTCATGGAACATTTTAGAAGTTATAAAAAATATAAATTTGGTTTTTCAAATGTATCAGATCATTTGATTAAAAATAAACACACAATATCAGATATTCAGACAAACTTAAAAATATTAGAAATTAAAAAATGCAATATGGATGGGAATAATAAGGGTTTTGACATTTTAGAAAGGTATTTTATATATATAAACATAAGAATAAATTTAATATGATCTACCTTCAAACAGTATATGAGGATGACTGTATTATAAAGGCTGCAGTAGATAGTACCACTATCTGTTTTTATGATAGTGTTGAGTAATTGATCTTTCAGTATGGTTAGTAGAGTAAATTCAGTGAAATGGGTGGCACATGAATTTGCTTTTCTTAAGTTTTTTTTAAATTTATTTTAAATGTTTTAATTTTTATCTTTGCTTTAATTATATTTTTACATTTTAATTTTAACTTAATTGATTAATCTTTATAATTTTAAACAATGTTTTATATTTTATGTTTTTTTATTTCTTGTTTTGATTATGATTTTAAAAAAATTATAATTTAAATAAAAGTTAAAAATCTTTTTATATAAGATTTTAAAGATGATAAGTTATATTTAATTTAAATATTTTAATAAAATTTAATTGTTTTAAAAATATTTTTAACATAAAATTATAAGTGAATAAGTGTTATGTTATCATGGTTTGCAAGTTTATGATGTTTTTTGTAATATATATATATATACAGGGTGTCCCATATAAAATGCAACCCAACCTTATATTTGTAGGTAGTGAAATAATAAAAAGGCATATGTAAATGTAATTTTTATTATTACCATCCATTACCTTACATTTAGAGTAAATGTTGGAAGTGGCCGCCATCTTCTTGATTACAAGCTTCAATTCTTTTTACAGCGTTTCTTGCAACTTTTTTCAAAGTTTGTGGCTGGATATTTAATACAGCTTGTTCAATATTGACTTTCAAGTGTTCGTGGTTTGTTGCTGTAGGCTTTTTCTTTGAGGTAACCCCATAGAAAATCCGCCGCAGTCAAATCTGGAGATCTTGGTGGCCACAAGCCTCGATCAATAACACGATTACCAAAGAATTCCTCAACGAAATCAGAAGTTGCACCTGCGTAATGCGATGTCGCACCGTCATGTTGTAACCAGCAGTGTCTGTCTTCCTCTTCCAAGAGTGCAATGAACTGAAATAAAATAGCCTGATATTGTTCTGCATTAATGGTGTACTCAAAAAAAAAACCGATTATTTTCTTCCGCGATATCGTGCACCACATGCCCAACTTCTGTGGATGTAATTGTTTTTCGTGATAAACGTGGAGATTTTCAGCACTCCAAATTCAACTGTTTTGGCTGTTTACGAAGCCATCCAAATGAAACCATGCTTCATCTGTGAAAAATAACGAATGACGCAGATCTTTTGTGTTCCTTGTTATTAACAGAACCAGTCTCTCTAAATTTTGCAACTAACCTTAATACTGATGTTTTGTTAGGAGCTGGTTTATCTGGGTATTTATGGCGAAACAAATCTTGCACAGCAACCACTGATTTCGTACTGAAGTACAACTCAACAATGAAAACACGTTCATCTAGCGAAAACACCATCTTGTCTCTAGCAATACACTGAACATTATCATTGCATTGTTGTTACTATCGGTAGTGTTCTACTGTCGTCGCGATGTTCAGATGTTGGACGAGTCCATTTCAGTAACAAGTAGGGGAGTAAGCTTGAATATTGAAATTTCATGGATGAGTGATTGATGGGTTGCGTTTTATATGGGACACCCTGTATATACATATATGTATGCAGCTGAAGATGCAAATCAAGTTTGCAAAAGCACTTCTGATTGTGTAATAGAATAAGGTAAGTCATCCTATTTCAATTATTCTGTACTTGGGTTGATCTATTAAAAATATATATAGTGGTAACCAGTTAGAATTAAAAGAACAGATAATGAGGTGACTAGAGAAATTGATTTTAGAAAAATATGAGAAGCTGAGAAGCAAATTTTCTCCATCAGTAAAATTGCCCACAACAATGAAGACAACAAATAAAAAAATAATAGATTACAAAAAGAAAGCTGCAGTTCAGAATTAAGTGAGAAAAATGGTCTAGCCCCAAAGACCATTCTTTTAAATTTGCTTGTCAATGAAGTATATAAAGGAATAAAAGAAAAATTTGAGGCTGTAATTTCAGTACAAGAAGAGAAGACAAACGTATTGGAATTATTATTATTTAGGTTTATGTATTGACATTGTTATTTTGGTTGGAACTAGGTGTAGTTAAAAAATGAATGAATGATCAATTACTAAGAGAAAAAAAATTCAATTTAAAGTAACCAAAAGTAAAATAAGAACAGAAAAAAGTTAATACTAAGTTAGAACACAATTTATACCCTGGTAACCTGAGTTGCCACAAATTTTACAATTTTCTTCTTTCGATTAGAACGTTTTAGATTTTGTATTGCCTTTCTTCTTTCCATTGGTTCCTGTACTCTTTCATTTTTTCCAAGGGTGCTTGTTTTTGCTTTTTCCATTTTATCTAATTTGAAACCTGAATTGTTTTTTGAAACTGTATTCTATCTGTTATTTTTTTCCAGTTTTTATTCAGTTTTACTGTCATTGTTTATTACCCATTGCCAACCTATTTTTGTTTTTCTGTCTTTGTAAAAGTTAAAACTCATTCTATAAATATGGCCAAAAATGTCATTCTTCTTTTCCGCTTCTAATTGTTTTATTTCCTGGTAAATTTCTTTGTTAGATTTTATGATATAATCATCCTCTATTGTTTCAGGTTCTTTCAGGAAAAAATCTTTCTTAAGATTCTTCTTTTAGAAGATTTCTTACATTAAACTTTCTTAAACACTTGCTTGCATATAAGGCTTCTGGGCAAATTACTGTTTTGTAGTGTCATAGTTTAGCTTTATAGCTTAAGAATTTCTTGTTGTAAACATCTGCTGTCAGTCTATAAACTGTTTCCATTTTACAAATCCTACTTTTAATTCTTTCTTTTTCAAGTACAGTTGCTGTTATTATCTTTCCAAGATATCTGAATTTGTCTACAGTTTGTCCAATTTTATAGTTAAAATTATAAAGAAATTACAAATTTCAACAAAGTTATAAAATTGTAAAGAAGGATGAAATAAATAAACTACCAAGAGGAAGAAGCACAAACCTACTTAAGAACTTTTATTAAAAAAAAAAAAAGAAATTAATTCACCCGTACCAAACATTTAGGAATTAGGAAGAAATTCTTAAAAATATATGTGTTTTTATGCATTCATAAAGCACAACGTAAGTAATAAGGAAGTTAAAAAAACAAATTGAGAGAAATTAAAATTGAGAAGTCTGTGGCAGAATCTTTTTCATTAACAAGGACTTCCATTTCTGCAGCTTCTATATGTTTTAGTTTTTTCTGAGTACCAATTTTCACTACCATACTATAAAATAAACATTACATTCTCAGCTGAAGATTTACCCTTTTTATAAAATTTTTTTTAATATAAAAGCAAAAGGATAATATTGGACAAATTCAGATAAAGCTTTTATTTAAATAAATTTGTGGTTTGGGATTTTATTGATATAATAATTTCATATATATCATTAATTGCATTTTATAAGTTAATAGAATTTAATTTTTTTTTATTAGGCATCAACATTATGGGGTAGCTTTGAAGTAAGGAATCAAAGATTAGCTCGCACCATGCTTCAACAGTACGTACAGCTACCACTTGATTTGCATCCAGATAAGTTAAATTATTGGGCTGATAGCTTTGAGCGACTTCCTTTACATTTTATGACATTTCATGGTCAACAACCATTAAAAGTTGTACTTGAGGTTAGATTATTAATTTGATTCACAATTTCATTTATTAGTTCCAGATTGTAAATGTCTGGATTTTGTTACTCATAAAAAAATTACACAATAATAATAATAGTGTGTGTCAAGATTGATGCAGAGAATCAGTGCTTTGAATACTAGATCATGGATTTGAATACTAGATCGTGGATATCAGTGTTCTTTGGTGGTTGGGTTTCAATTAACCACATATCTCAGGAATGGTTACCTGAGATTGTACAACTACACTTCATTTACATTCATACATATTGTCCTCATTCATCCTCTGAAGTAATACCTTATGATGGTTCCGGTGGCTAAACAAAAAAAAAAGAAAAGAGGATCAATGCTGCTTGCCTTCTTGTTTAGGAGATTGATAGTTTGAGGCCAGGCCATAGAAGTTTTATTGTAACTAACAGTTCTTTGATGATATCTTTCAGCTACCATTCTATTATTGGGTTTTAATTAATAACACATCCTGGCCTGACAATGTAGATTTATTACAAGCCATATGTTTGCTTCACAATACATGATGAAGTTGGCTATGTCCTTCATTAAACAAAGCTGCAATGAATATCTCCAAAATTTTCAGGATATCATATGAATTAATTGATGCAGTGCGTTCAGAAAGTTGCTGTGCGCTGGAATTATGGAAGTGCAATGACAAAACCTTTTTAATTATTACTTTATATTTTTATTTCATTATTTTATAGAAATGGATATTACAATAACTGAAATAGTTTATATAAGGTGTTGAAAATGACCTTCTCTAACATCATTACAACACTGCACACATTTCAATCGCATTCTTCTCGTCTTCGTGGATAAACATCCTTGAAGAAGAGAAGAGTGGTAGGCCTTCTGTTATGAATGATGATTTTGTCAGGAAAATTGATGAAAAAGTGTGTGAAAATCAAAGATTCAACATCTCTAAACTTTCAATTCCCGCAAATTTCTCATACAGTTTTGTACGAGATTGTGTATGCTCAATGGGTTTCAAAAATGCTCACAGAGATCCATTGCACTAAACGCGAGGAAGGTTATGGCTACTGGTTTTGGGTTGCCAAGGTAGTTCTTTCTGGCCGATTTTATGGAACGTGGTACAATGATTACTTCAGTAGCCCACTGTGAAATTTTGAAGAAACTTACGCGAGTAATCTAGAACAAATGTCATGGTATACTGTCATCCGGTGTTGTTTTTTTTTTGCATGACAATGTTCGTTCTCACAGTGTTAAAAGAACTCAAGAACTTATAAATTAGTTCCAATGGGACTTTTTTATGCTTTTACTGCTTTAAGCCTGGACTTGGCATCGAGTGATTTTCATCTCGTCACTCATATGAAATGACTCTTATCACAGCACTTTAGTGACAATGACAAACTTTAAAATGCTGTGAAAAGTTGGCTGGATACTCAGGCAGCTGAGTTTTATGATGAAGGTATTTGTAAACTAGTGAAACACTATTACAGATGCTTGAATTTAAATTGCAACTATGTTGAAAAATAATTACAATATGTAGCTTTAAGTTGTACATAGTAAAATATTTTTATCTCTGCAGGTGTTTTATTTAGAGCCAAACGGAGGTTACTTCCCAAACTACTCTCTTTAAAAGGAAATCTGAAGAAATAGCATAAGAAGTTGAAATATCTGTGGGATGTTGTTACAGTATTCTCCAGAAACTCTGAAAATGCATTACGGATGTCAGTGCATTTAATAAATGTAGTCTGCAGATCAGAAAGAAATGTAAATAGGCTGACAAAAAAAGAATTCTGGAAAAAATTTAATCACATGGTGATTTTTGGTATGCTACACAGAAAAGAAAGCAGTCACAATGAAAACTTATGTGATCTCTTGGAATTAGAAGTTTTATGTGGATAAGAACAACAAAAATGTTGTGTTAGATTTTCTTTTTATTCACAGAATATTGTACAACTTGATAAAATGTTAAGAAATAAACATATGTTGATATCCATCATTGCTTACAGGATGTAGTCAAAATTAAACATATTGAAAAATAGAAAATAAACAGTTAGGTTCTATTACTGTCAATCTGCCAACACAACACACAATGTAGGAGCTGAAGTACATATAGTATAAGTTGGTTCAAAAACGTTTTGAATGTTGGCAAAAGTGTTCATTTGCCAAAAGAGAGTACAATGAAAGAAATTTAATATATACATCCAGATTTTTTTACTCCAGGAACATTTTGAAACTATTTTTACTTCCTTATATGAAGTAAAGGAAGTATTGTGATCCCAAAAATTTCAGTTTTTCAGATTTCAATGGAAATATCTTTGTTTATTCCTAAATACATTTTGATTAGTTTCAGCATGATGTCTGTACGTACACATATATGTGTATCTCGCATAACTCAAAAATGATTATCTGTAGGATGTTGAAATTTTGAATTTAGGACTGCTGTAACATCTAGTTGTGCATCTCCCCTTTTGATTGCAATCGACTGGACCAAAAGTGTCCAAAAAAGCCCAAAATTCAAAAATTTAGATTTTGGACTTTTTCTTAACAGTAGTATTAAGCCCTCATTGAGAGCTTTTCAATGATATAATTACTTATTTTAATTGGTTCCGAGTTATAGCCAAATAAAACCTTAATTAATGAAATATTTGGTTTTTACAAGCGGAAGGCGCATTCGTTCAAATCCAACTTCATATATATATATATATTTTTTTTAACTTTTTTTTTAATCTAAATATATTATTGATTTATTAATAATTATTAACCTCTAATTGTAAAAAAAAATTATAATAAATAATAATTTGATAATAATAATGAAAAACATTGAAAAAATCAGACATTATTAGTGAAACAAAATTTTATGTACTTTTCAATTTAATTCAAAAAATTTTGCAGAGGTTAATAATTATTAATAAATCAATATATTTAAATTAAAAAAAGATAAATTTATATGAAGTCAAATTTGAACTGTGCGAGTGGTTATGGATCCAACACGTTCTCAGTTACATTTACTCGAGTAACATGAATCAAAATTAATATATAAAATGCTGATACGGACACCACAAAAAATATGATGCAATGTGGTGTCCCCCACAATGCAACTGTGTAACTTTTTTTTTTTAACCTCCGGGATCACCATTAGGTATTACTTCAGAGGATGAAATGAATGACAATTTTTGTAGTCCGTGAAAATGCCATGCCTGACCAGGATTCAAACCTGGGACCTCCGGATGAAAGGCCGAGATGCTACCACTCACACCACGGGGACCGGCAAAATTGTGTAACTCTCCACTTTATTAAAGAATTGGAGGATTGTATCTCATTTTCAAATGAGAAGTTTAAATGAAGTTCAGGAAAAAATGTATATATGTAATTTAATAGGCGTACAAGGAAGTAATATGGTGTCCACATTTTTTAGAGATAATAACAATTTATGTTGTAATGTTAACACACATTTTATTAATTGCATGCTTTTGGAACTGATCTAATTTCTTAATTGCATTATCAATTATACTCATAATTTGGTTACAAAAGAAAATAGTAAGTTTGAATCATAATAATTTTGTAAAAAACCCTCTGTAAAAAATAGGTAGTAGCTCTAATTAATATTTGTGTAGAAAAATTTTAATTAATTTTTTTTAAATTTTATTCTTTTAATAGCCATTGTTGTAATAATTTATTCATTATTTATTTTTATTTTAGGCAGTGGAACATGCATCATATGTTTACGATATTGCACATGTTATAATAGACAATGTACAATTTATGCTGGGTATGCTGGATAGTGAAACAAATCTTGATAGATTTTATCGACAAGATGCTCTTATAGCTGCATTTCGTAATCTAGCAACATCAAATAATTGCCATGTTACACTTGTAATACATCCACGTAAAGAAAGAGATGCGGAACAATTGACTGTTAGTTCTGTATTTGGAGGAGCAAAAGCATCTCAGGAAGCCGATAATGTTTTTATAATACAGCAAAAAATGTTGCAGTCATTAAAAATTAAAAAATATCTACAGGTTGTATTATAAAATTTACTTCATTCTATGTAACAAAAAGTTTTTTCTTATTACATTATCATTACCCTTAAATTTGCAACTTTTTAAAAACATATAAGTTTTTTAAATTTAAAATAAGGCTGACAAAAAATAATTTAAAAAATATTTATTTCTATTTTTCTCGGGAAACTGATGAAAATTTAGCCTTTATCTTTTTACCTTTAGAACCATTTTTCTTGATATTATATTAATGTGATATCTCCCAGTATTACTCTCTAGTGCATCAACATAACCCATATGTTTATTACATTCAACAACTGCAGCTTTAATAGGAATGTCTACATGATGTTTTACTTTCCTATTGTAACATGGCTCAGTTGTCTCTTTTGGAAGCTCACCAACAAATGTAGACAAGCATAGAACATAGTTGTTGTCTTTAAATAAAACAGAACTAACATTTACATCATGTACAGTGCAGGAACACTCTTCTGAAAAACCATGCGGTTTTTTCTTTAGTTCTTCATCTGTAAGCAATTTACACTTAGGAATTCTGTTCCTAAGTGAAAATATTCCACTGAAATTTTAAATATATCACTACATTTAAAGAAGTGTAATACTAATCAAAAAAATTTTTATTTTTGTGCTATGTTACTTCACAAGACAATCTCACAACATTGCTGCTGGCCCCAACATCTGGTAAAATATCCCCTGCTACCTTTGTATGAAATTTGTAGCGACAGCAAAAGCAGAAAATAAAAAACAAACATAACCTAAAACTGTTCTGTTATACACAAATGCACATGTTTGCAGATATGTAAAGTCAGTAAAACGGAGAATTATAACAAAAATACTACAAAACTAAACATTTCATTATTTTACAATGTAAATATACACACTAAAGAAGTGTTGAAAATGTTCATGTTGTAAATTTTCTTTCTTACGAGTGTGAAGCAAATGTTTTTGTTTGATTTTCTTGTTTAATTTTATCTTACCTGTAGTGTCTTCTGGTATAAGGCCAATTTCCTTCAGATATTCTTTTATTTATGTGATCCATCTGCATCTTCTCTTGGTGTTTCAAGTCGAGATTGTATTGTAGTAGCTGTTTTAGAAGTCTTGAATCTTGCATCCTCATTATATGTCCAAAGAATCCTAGTCTCCTCTTATGCATGGTATCAATGATTGATTCTAACTTCTTGTACAAGTATTTGTTGGGCACAATCCACCACTGCCCGTCTTTCTGGTACTTTTTATTGATGCAGGTTCTTCCACTAATTTCTAGTTTCTGAAGTCTGTCTTATCTGATTATTTGTTCAGATGGAAGAGTGTTTCTTTTGCATAAGTGGCTTCTAGTTTTATAACTCTTTTGTAGTGTCTTATTTTTTCCTTTATTGATAGGCACTTTTTATTGTAAGTGTACCAGGTTAATTTTTTAGCTTTGGCTAGTTTGTTTCTTCTTATTTGAATCGGGTTTTTTTTTTCGTTTAGGTTGTTTATTTTCTCTGAAGTATTTAAATTGGTTACTATTTTGATTATTTATGTTTACTTTTTTTAATCATGTTGGTTTTTGACATAATTTCTGTATTTTCAAATGATATTTTCAGGCCAATTTTATTTGCAATGTTTTGAAGTTTCAGTATCTGTGATTTAGCTTTGTCGGTGTCATTTGCTAGCAGTGCCAAGTCGTAGAGTGCAGTCAAATAATAGCGATGAGAGCCCATTGCCTTGGCGCAGTCCTGTTTTGATCTCAAATGGTTCCAAGAGCTCGCCTCTGAATTTTACCTTCAACTTAGTGTTTGTTAGGGTCAGTTTTACCATGCTTACTAATCTGGTATGTAGTCCGAGGTGTCTTAGAATTTTTAGAAGGGATTCTCTGGATGCAGTCATAAGCTTTCTTGAAATCTACAAATGTTATCACCATGTCTCTTTTCCTGTTGTAATCCATTATTAACATGAGACTCATCATCTAGTCTGGATAGCTCCTCCAGGGTCTGAAACCTCCCTGGTATTCTCCTGGTTTTTTCTCGAGTTGTGAACCGATCCTGTTGAGGATGATTCTTAAAAGAATTTTGTATTTGTGTCAAGAAGTGAAATTCTCCTGTAATTTTTAGGGTCTGTTATGTCCCCTTTTTTGTGTAGCAATTGGATGAGAGCTGTTGTCCATTGTTCTGGTAGTTCTTCTTTAATCCAGCTGTTTATGAAGGGCAATTTTTGCTGATCTTCCTGCATGTTTCCTGATCTCTACAAAAGTCTGATCTTCTCCCACTGCTTTGTAATTCTTCATCTCACCCACTGCTTGGAGACTTCTTTTACCATGGGAGGGTTGATGTTTTCTGGTGGGTGTTATTGGGATGTTGGTGTTGAAGTTTAGGAGTTCTGTTGGTTCTTCGCACTTTAGGAGTTTATTGAAGTATTTAGCTAGGATTTCCACATTGTCTTTATTGTTATGGACCTGTTTACCATTTTAATTCTTTATTAGTAGGATTGGGGATTTGTATTTTTGGAGCTCATATTTAAAGGTTTTGTAGTAGTCTCTCAACTGTGTTTTATTGAATTCTTCTTCTATTGACTTTATGATATTGTCTTTTTATTCTCCTTAGGGTTTGGGTGGTTTCTTTCCTTTGTTTTACTAGATTTTGTAAGGATGTTTCTGATTTTGGGGATTAGTGAAATAGCCATGCTTGATTGGTCTTTTCTTCATTTTTTTTTGTCACATTCGCTGTTCCACCATTGATGTTTTTTGCAGGATTTTATTGGGGCTAATTCTTTTGTGATTTGTTTAAGGTTGTTGACTAGATCTTTGAATTTATCTGTGATTGTTACGTTTCTGGTAATTTTGATTCTTGATTAGTTGGGTAGGGTCCATATTTCTCTTAGTTTTAGGGGCTTGGTTTTATTGCTTTCTTTGGGAGGTAAATTAATTTAATTTTGACTACATAGTGATCTGAGTCTGTGTCTACTCCTGGGAGGACTTCTATGTTGTAGATCTCCTTGTGGTGGTGTTTGTTCATGAAGACATGGTCTAGTTGCCACTCTTCTTTAGTGTAGTTGGGGCATTTCCAAGTTTTGAGTTTTTGAGGTTTCCTTTTGAAATATGAGGATTTCAAGATTAGGTTGTGGTTTCTGCAGTGATCGACGAGTCTCTGTCCATTTTTGTTTGTTTTCTTTTGGGCTGGCCACTTTACAATGATGTTTCGGTATCTCTTTCTCTGCCTAGTTGAGCATTGAAGTCTCTGATTAATTGTTTAACATGGTGTTTGGGGATGTTATTTATAGTCGTCAGATAGATTCCAGAACTTTTCTATTTCTTTACGGTTTTTTGGAGAGTTGTTTTTATTATTAGTGGGTGCATGGGCATTTATTATACAGTGTATTTATTAGATACTTTTAGGGTGAGTGTTGAGATTCTTAGGGATTATGACTTCAATTCTGGTATTGAGTTTATTATTTTGAGGCTGACTAGCTAAAAAGCCTGTTTCAAATTGTGGGACTCTTTTCATCACACTCTTCCTTGAGATTCCATGTCGTCCTGGTTAATCTTTCTTATTTCCCGCAGAACCATGATAAGAATTTTGTGTTGGTCCATTAGGCTAGTTATTATTTTTAGTTTATCAGTCTGCATGAGTGAATTTACATTGTGTGTGGAAATGTAGGTGATTTGCTTTGATTTGATTTTAGATTTTGTATTTTTCTTGTTTGTGCATGTAGTGTTGGAGCATACCAGTGCTTCCAATTGCGTGTTATCTTCTAAGTACCAGCCCACCATATCCAAATGCTGCCTTCTCTGAACTCTGGTGTTGCTTGGTTCAGCCGGTGGGAAAAAAGACCTTTCATGATGACTGTCAATGGGTCACCTGTGGTAAGATTGGGTCCCAAGTTACAACTCTAGATGTGATGTAGTGAGGTGTGATTTGATGATAAATGATGCTGTGAAGTTAGTTTATATTCAGTTCACTGGACAAATTTCTCCTATTTGTTTGGATATACGAGGGTTATTTTATTTTCAAGGTCCGATCGGTCGCAAAATAAAAACCCGTGCAAAAATTGGATGAACCTTTGCACATATGTGTTGCGCAGCGTCTTTAGTATGGCCTTCAATCACACTCCATCACTTTGTTTAGTTCTGAACACGCAGCTAGCACATAAACATGCTATGTTTTAAGTAGGCTAGGTTTATGGGAGAAGGGATTTATACATTCTACTAATCTCCTCTTTACCATTTACTGTTTAGTATGAACTGTTGCACAATATATGAAAATGCTGTGATAGCTACTTTCTTTGCAAACATGTAAGTTTGGTATTTCATGTCACAGAATTTTTAATTTTAGATGTAATATTTTACAAGGTCTGTAAATAAAGTAATGAGACTGGTTCAGAAAAAGTTTCATTTATAATCCAGTTAAAACATGGACTCTTATCACCTTCAAAATAGTTCCCTTGGGAAGTCGCACAACGCTTCAAACGATTTTCCCATTCTTCATAACGTTGGAACTCAGAAACCAGAATATCCTTCAGATGGTCAGTTACATATTTTTTATATTTTCTACTGTTCCAAAATGGTATCCTTTGAGGTGTTTTTTTAAAGTTTTAAAGTTGGGAACAGGAGAAAGTCATAGGGACTCAAGTTGGGTGAATAAGGTGGTTGAGAAACTACAGGAATATATTTTCTTTGCCAAAAACTCATTAATTGAGAGTGCAGTGTGACAAGGTGCATTGTCGTGATGCATCATCCAGTTGTCTTTGATGGCTGGTCTCACGCAGGCAATTCTTTTCCACAACCTTTCAAGAATTTCTCGGTAAACATATTGATTTACGTCTCACGTGGCAACAATAGACTAAAAATATTAATACCTAATATAAATCAGCTGTTCATATGTTTACTAGTAACTTTACAGTATTGCCACTTTGGCTGCCAAAAAAAAACTAATCTCTTACTTTTTTTACAGACCTCGTATATTTGTATTTGATTAGGTTTAGATGATTGTTTAGATTACAATTATCATTACTAGTAAAATTAACCTTCTGAGTGAATTTTAATACATTAATTATCTTCTTTGCAGATAGCAAAAAATAGGTTTTCTGGTGATCTTGGCCTTATACCATTGGAATTTGATAAAGAAACTCTGTGCTTTTCTACTAAATTTGATAAAAGACAATCAAAAAAATCTGATAATAATCAAGAAACTGAAAATATTTCACCAGATATTCCATTGATTAATGATCTGCACGTTTTGCAATAAATAACAGAAGGAAACTGTGATATTAAATTTTACCAATGTTCATTGTATAATAGAAAGTAACTTTTAAAACTGACATGCTTGTTAATTTATAATTTTAATTATATGTATGTATTACAATCTTCTTTAAATAAATTCCATATACTTTTTGTTTGTAGCCTTAGCTACAAACACAAACACAAAACCTATTGTATCATTTTTCCATTTCAAGCAGTCATGATAATATTATTAATTACATTTAATTTTAAAATATGAGTAGATTAAAAATGATATTTTTCCCAGATTATCAAAACTCTAATTCCAGTTTTTCTTCCATTTTGATGCAAAACACACTAATAAGCATAATTTTTGTTTCCTAACATGTGATACTTGATTTTAATCTCTTTTTTGATGCTGAAAACGAATATGAACTCAGAATCACCAACCATTTATGAAAAATTTTTAAATTTTAATTACAGGATTGTTTACATTTTTTGTTTTATAGTTAGCATTTTAAGCTCCTACATTGTATTGTGTTAGCTTATTTTTTATTGTTTAACCTTGTTAATATAATTTGTAAGATATAAATAAACAATACTAGACAAAGAATCAAATCATATCATAGTCACATATTATGACATCATATCTAATACTGAAGAGTGAGCCTTCATGGAGAAGATTAGTCATGTCTCTGCAGGTTAAAACATGTAGCTGAAAACACAGCTGTCTTGTTTATATTAAGCACTGGATTTAGGAATGAATTAATTTTGTTTAGTCTTATTGCTATCTTCAGGTTGTTAACAGTGCATTGTCATAATGCCTTGAAATTGTGTAAATGTAATGCCTTTTGTTATGTATGTGGTCAGTTTACTGTAAAATCAAACAAAGAAAAAACATTACACCTTTAATTAAAAAACCATACAATTTGTACGTTCAGTGCAAAATTGGTGATCAGGATAATATGTGGGCTCCTCATATAATATGCACTAATTGTTCTATATATTTAAGAGTACGGCTAAAAGATATGGAAGGCTTTGCCACTTGGTGTACCTATGATTTGGTGTGAACCAAAAGATCATGTAACTGATTGTTACTTTTGTTTAACAAGTATATCTGGAATTTCTAAAAAATCTAAACATACTGTAAAATATCCTTCATTGCAATCTGCAATCAGGCTGTACCTCACAATGAAATTCCAGTTCCTGAGCCACCTGTGAATGTGTTTCAAAAGCAGCAATGAAAAATCAGGCAGTACTGAAGAAGACAACAATGATTTTGATTTTGAATTATCTTCCAATAAGCCATATCTTATATCACAAAGTGAATTAAATGACTTGGTTAGGATTTAAATTTATCGAAAAATCAAGCTGAAGTGTTAGGATCAAGATTGGAGTTTACTTCAAAAAAATAAAAAACATTTTGGGCTTTCGAAGCCAACAAAAAGAACTTTCTCAGTACTTTATTGATGAAAATAATTTGGTTTATTACACAAATATTGATGAGCACTTAGGACACGTTCATAAACCTGAGAACTGGCGCCTCTTCATAGATTCATCAAGTATAGTTTAAAAGTGGTTCTAGTATACAACGGTAACAAATATCCTTCAATACCAATCGCTTATGGTATAAATTCGAAAGAGACATATGATGTAATGAAAGACGTTCTTGAAAAAATAAATTATAAAAAGCATAGCTGGAACATATCTGGTGATTTGAAAATTATAGATATTATGTTAGACATGCAGTTAGGCTATACTAAGTACATGTGTTTTCTTAGCAAATGGACAGCCAAGCTAGGGATAAACATTAAAACCAGAGTGGAAGAAACAAGACAACTTAACTCCAAATGGGAAAAATATTATTCATTAGCCCTTAGTTGAACCCAAAAAAATATTTTTACCTCCTTTCCATATCAAGTTACGACTAACAAAAAATTTTGTAAAAGCAGTGAAGGATGGTCCTAGATTTTTGTACATCAGGCAGAAATTTCCAAATGTAAGTGAAGGAAAAATTAAAGAAAGAATATTTGTTGTTCCTCAAATAACAGGGTGGTCATAGATGATGTTTTTAATTCAGTGTTAAATAATGCAGAAAGTGCAGCTTGTATCGTCTGCAATTCTATCTGTCATTTCCAAACAGAATTGCAGCTGAGCGACTTTGTCATCATCTGTAAGGTGTAAAACATGGTTAGTTTGTATGGTTTCAAGTGCAATTTTTTATGTAATATGCACCAAACAGCCATCTGTGACTGCCAATCTCACATGATACACATTGAGTTGATCTCATCAGATTAAATGGAAAGCTTTCTCTGAGTTGTTCCACTGCAGCTTCAGGAATGCATGGGGCATCCTAGTGATTTTGTTTGTTTAACAGAACAACCTGTCTCAATGAAGATTTCGTGCCAAGAGTAAGTTATGCCTACTAGGAGGCTTCCTACCATACTCTATGAAAATTACGGTGAACTGCAGTTGTTGACTGCAAATTGTGAAACCCAAGACATACAGCGAGCCACACTATCAGTAACTATATCCACATTTAACGACACTGGTGACAGTGCCAGTGGCCAAATTCAGTTCTAATGAACTATGCAAGTCAAAACTTGATGTGTGTTGCCATGAAATGAGACTTTAACCAAATCTGTAAGTTATCTAAATAATTTTTATATGTTTTAAAGTTGTCAATCCTTTCTGAATCACCCAGCACTTTGTAACTGAATCACTATACATCGAAGTTATACATTCCCACTACACATGGTGTTTGTTTTGCAAATATTTAAAAGTTGAAAAACGTTTTGTTCCAAGTAGACTTTTATCTATGCATACTTGTTTTAAAGATTGTAATGGAAAACTTTACAATAAAGATAAATTAAAAAACAAACATGTGATAAGCGGGGCATTCTTTGCTGTAATATGCATTGGGCTCCTGCCACTTCTTGTAATTTAAATTTATGATCATGGGAAATCAGGGCCTAAATTAACGTTGTTCAGTTTATAACAAAAATATCTAAACATAAATCATCATTATTACTATCAAATGAAAGGACATTATGATTTACTAATATAACCTTTAAATCTGCATACAATATTTCACTAACACATATGAATTATCAAAATTCTCATCTGAAATGCTAACGTTATTTAAAGCTAATATTTTCACAATATCTTCATTTACTCTACTACTTACAAAATTGTTTGAAGACAAAACCATCACAGCATAATTAAAAACACACAACAATAATTAAAAAAAAAGAAAAAAAAAAGAAAAATGGTCATTATATCAAAACAGCAAAGAGAGGTTATTTATTAAAAGAAAAAAGTAAACAGTGGATAAGTAAATATGAAATCTATTGGATAAAATTGGAAATAGCAAAGTTTAAATACCGAATTAAAGTAACATATTGTGATTTAGTAATATATTAACAATTTACTTATATTTATAAAATTGTTTACTGTGATCCAGTCAGATTGGATCTGTCATTTTAAGATTTAAAAAATACGCCTGGCATGCATAGTGTCCCCCCTCCCCTCTTAATCATACATTATTGCTTTGTAATTTATTTTTTACATTGTTTAAACATTTTTATAGAGAAAAATTAAAGCAATTTAATTTATCACCACAAAGTGACATAACTTTCATTATTATGTAAAGGACTACATACAACCACTTCTGTTTTTTATTAATAATTATTTCTTCATTTAATGATCCTCCTCTGTTCAGAATTTCTAACATTTTCCTTGATCATCCACACAAACATTAGAGCAGTTTCTTTCTCAATCTTTTGTATAGTACATCTACCATTCTTGACATCACCCATAAAATGTATACTCATTAGAATAAAATATTAATTCAACAATTTCCGGTAGCTTGACAGTAAGATTTTTAATATAAACAATAGAAAGCTCATTGCAGTTATTTAAATTTTTAATTTACAGAAAATTAAAAAATTGTGTAAAAACTTTTATTAAAATAATAATTTTACATACATACATTTATCAAAACAAAAATTGTTTCATGAACATTACCAGTACATTAATGTGATCTAATAAAGGCTCTTACTATTTTCACATCATCAACAGGTCTATCGGTTTTATCAGTTTCAACAAGTCCTATCCTTTTAACTGCTGTCATTCCAGAATGGATACGACCTAGAAAAAAAAAACACAAGTAAATCTGTTTGTGTTAAACAACATGCAAACTAAAATAAATAATTTGATCAAATTAAAACTTTTTTTTACTTGTTAATGACAAGGAAAATATCAAGGATATAGAAAGAACTAATAAAGAATCGGAGGATTAGTTGGTCATACCTTACAAACTTTAAGTATTTGAAATTTCACTTTTTGATAAGAATACACAAATAAGATTTAGATCCTCGCTTCAAGATGCAGAATGTGGAGTGAAAGTGTTCTCATTTTTTTTATCAATTACCTACCTCAAAACCTTGATCTATTCATTGTAACCCTTTTCACATATGACATAACTATCTATATCTAAAGATAATTATCTAAAAGAATGGAAAATTGTATGATAGTAGCTCAAAAAAAAAACACTATTCACTTTAAATTTGGATGAAACTGTTTTAATAATGTTTCTCAGCACACATAAAATTATTGATCACAAGGAGAGAATTCTCATTAATGATAATAATAGTACGAGGGTTATTTTTTTTTCAAGGTCCGATCGGTCGCGAAATAAAAACCTGCGTAAAAATCGGATGAACCTTTGCGCAGCGTCTCTAGTATGGCCTTCAATCACACCACGTCACTTCGTTTAGTTCTGAACATGCATCTAGCATGTAAATATGTCTACAACAATAGCATCACCCACCAAGTGTGAAGTGCGTGCAGTAATTCAATTTCTTCAGGCTGAGGAGTGTAATGCAGCTGAAATTCATCGACGAATAAGTAATATGTACGGTGAAACTTCAATGAGTGACAGCAAAGTGCGACAATGGTGCAGGAACTTTAAAGCAGGATGTGCAGATGTTCATGATGCAGGCGGTCAGGGAAGGAAGTGAGTGTCAACCGATGTTCTCGTTGAGCGACTGGATGAGGCAATTCGAGAAGATCGTCGGTTCACAATTTCTGTATCGAGTGATTCGTTTCCTGAAATTTCAAGGTCAGCTCTCTACACCATTACGAGTGAAAGACTTCAGTACCACAAACTGTGTGCGAGATGAGTTCCCAAGATGCTGTCCAACCATCATAAAACAATGAGAATGGATGCCTCCCTAACATTTCTCCAGCACTACCACAATGAAGGAGAAGATTTTTTGAATAAAATTGTCACAGGGGACGAAACATGGGTCCATTTCGAAACTGAAGAAACAAAAGAACAATCCAAACAGTGGATGCATTCTCATTCTCCCAGTAAACCAAAGAAGTTCAAGCGAACCTTCTCCAACAGAAAGTGTATGGCTACTGTGTTCTGGGACCGAAATGTTGTTCTCTTGGTGAAATTCATGGAACATGGCACGACCATCACTGCAGCATCATACTGCATGACTATTCAACATCTACGAAGTAGAAATTCAGAATAAGCGGAGAGGAATGTTGTCTTTCTCCATGACAATGCTCGGCCGCACACTGCAGCTGTAACAAAGAAGCTCCTGCAGCGTTTTCGTTGGGAAGTGTTTGATCACCCACCATACAGCTTGGACTTGGCTCCATCCGATTTCCACCTCTTTGCTCACATGAAACGCTGGCTAGGAGGACAACATTTTGGCACAGACATCGAGCTGCAGACCAGCGTAGAAACATGGCTGAAAACACAGGCGGCTCCATTCTATGACGAGGGTATTGGAGAGTTGGTACCACGCTATGACAAATGTCTAAATCAGAGTGGCGACTATGTAGAGAAATAGCCCAACTATGTAAGTACTTGTTACAAATAAAAAAATTTTTATTTTCACTGTGATTTTAATTTCGTGACCAATTGGACCTTGAAAAAAAAATAACCCTTGTATTTCTGTTGCTCACAAAGTGAAATTTCTGAGTATTTTATTAGATGACAAGTTGATTTCATTTGTAACAAAATCAAGCTGTACTGTTTTTCTCTTAAGCACCTTAATAAAATGCTAAGCTTTTCATCATTATTATTTATTACCTCTACATATATTCTTGCATAAATTATGTCATCTCTTAAGCTCCCTCAAAAAGTCTTAAAAATGAATTTTTAAGAAATAAAAATGAGATGTCAAATCATTATCTGGCACCCATAATATGAATTGAGTAGAAGTACATTTAGAGAATTAAATACGTTAACTTAACCTAGTGTTTATATTTATGGATGTGCAATCTTTGCTGGAAAGAATAATGAATAAACTGTTTTTGTACAACTCCAACATAAGACTCTGGCTTACAAGAAAGGGTCTTATTATGCTACTATTGCAATTTTTAATAAATTGCCAAATCATTTGAAAAATCTTCCTAACAATTTATTTAAAAATATAATTAAAAGATTTTACTTTATGGAAACAATATTATTCTGTTGATGAATTTTAAAATAATACTACTTAAAAACTCTCTTTCTTTGCATCCCATTGAATGAGACGCACACACATGCAATTACAACAGGATGCATTACACAAAACTGAAAGATACTCTACTACTATGTCTCACACGTCACCAACTGTTTGCAATTAAATAATTTTCTTAAATGAAAATAAAGCAAAATTTAGACTGCTCCCAGTTTTTGCAGATAAACTGAATTAATTCAGAATTGCCACACAATTAGAAATCTTTTCTTTCCAATGAATCAAGAAAATATTTATACCAATATACTTGAAAGTTCACATGAGATATGTTTTTTCCTCATGCATATAAAATGTTAATAGTGAGTAAGAAAAGAACAATTACATAATAATATCTTACCAAATATAGCATGTTTGTTATCAAGCCACTGTGTTGGTGCTAGTGTAATAAAAAACTGTGAACCATTAGTATCTGGACCTGAATTTGCCATTGATAATATTCCAGCACCTGAAATTACGTAAAATTATTTTTTTGACAGAATATTCTATACATTTCTCCCATTTCACAAAGGAGACAATTGAGGAGCTGGGTTAATAAAGAACAATATGGCATATTTTCCATGGCCTGTATGGAAGAAGGACAATATTTAATAGCATTATTACAATAAAAATTTTAATAATAAGATTTATTTTACATGAAAATATTACCTACTGTAAAGATTTTTTTGAATATAAATAAAAATATCATAATTAGTTCTGGTTTGGAATATTATCATTGACAAACATTTAAACGTAACTTTCTCAAAATTAAGTTTTTGAAATATTGCCTTATTGCCTAGCTCCTCAATTTTTTCCTTTTTAAAATCTGAAGAATTAGTGAAAATACTGAATAATAATTTAAACAGAATATTTAGATAAAGCATTCATGGTATTAGTACTATCTTATAATTAGAAAATGTGTAACCTAGAACTGAAAAATCAATGAAAGTATTATCAAGGGTAGACTGAATTTATAATATAAAATGCAGAAACCTCAGCCATAAATTCCAAGCATTACATACAAAGGACTCCCTCATTACACAAATGTAATTAGCTTTTGAAAATTCAAGTACAAAGTGAATCCATGCTATACGAATCATTAAAAACATGGGAAATGGAAAAATGAGTACTTTTTGCAGGGTAAAGATCTTAACAGTTTACAAACTAAGTTGTGCTTAATTCAATTACTTGTTCAAGTTAAAGAAAGAGAATGCTTTATGTTAAACTTCAAGAACTGTGAATTACGTATCAAATAATGTAATTTAGAGGATTCTCCATTTTATATAGGATGAAATGGATTTAATTAATATTTTTATAATTAAGTATTACTGATTTTATTTTTTTTAAATATTTCTTGTATGAAGACATTTTTCTAATAAACACATCTGATAGCCTACCATAATGATAAATGCAGTAGAAATGTTGTTTCTATTGCAATCTTCAAGTCTAGTACATGTTATTAGAAAAAGAAATCTCAGAAAAATAGTTCAATCAGTTTTTCAAAATGTATAAGTTTCAATGTATGGTCAAATCTTCACAGTTAAAAAATTCATGAGCAAATTATACAACATGAGTAATTGATTTTGTAGTTAATTAAGGATTATTTTTTATGGTAAAGAAAGAAAAACATCACAACCTCTACAGACGACAGATGAGTGTAAGATAGAAGCACATCAAAGTGAAATTTGCTGGCCATTTCTAAGAACATGTTATTACTTTCTGTACGTATAAAATTAATTTTTATGAACCACAAGTACCAAATGGAACACTACTTCAAAAAGCAAAAGTTCGTCATTCATTTTATAAAGAAAGATATAAATAAAAGAAACTACTAATTAGAAATACGAATTGGATGGAAAATAAATAATATATTTAGAAAAACCAAACCAGGCATAAGGAAATCTCCAACCATGACCCAAGGTGTAGAATAGTAACAAATTATAATTCAGGGATTTGGTTACAGGATATAAATTATGTTGTTCATAAACTAAATTCAGAACAAAATATTTAATATAGTCATAAACTTCACATTTAATTCTGGATAATAAAGCCAACCTTCAACTCAACTAAGATATTGCTAAGTATCGAGTATGAAATTTCTTATCGGTTGGATGTATCCTTTATGAATTATCAAATAATTGGAGAAGTGGATGTATAATTATGCTCAATTTTTAACTTTTTTTTATAAACAGAAATAATTTAGTCAGAATGAATAAGTGAAGGAGTAATAGGAAGTATGTACGTATGGGTATATATATTTACTTTTCTAATGCAGTATAGTACCTGTGTGTTTCAAATCTTCATGAATTTCATCTGGAAATGTCCTGCCATATATAGATGTACCACCTTTACCAGTCCCAGTTGGATCGCCACCTACATTAAAAGAAAAATAAATGTATTTCAAAAGATAAAGGCTTATATTTCAAAAAGGTATTTGAAGAGTAACTTGTAAACCACTTTATTCAAAAAATGTATTTTTATACCACGTTAAAGCTTCTCATTTTCTGTCAGTCACTTTGTTATGCAAGCAAGTACACCTGCTTTTGACGACGCATCTAAAACAGTATGTACTGATTCAATTTTTAACAGTGGAAAAATTAAACACTAGTGACATTCATCATTGTCTAAAAGGTATTTATGGTAATAAACTGTTGATCAAAGTACTGTAAGTAGGTGGGCAATAAAATTCTGTGCACTAGCAGCTGGTAAAGCGAATATTTTGAATGAACCTCACAGTGGTCGACCAGTTTCTGTGACTGATGGGATCTACCAAAAGGAGATGTTTTTATTTCCTTTTGGTGCTGCTAAAATGCCTCAGAAGACATGTGAGTCATGTTCAGCAATCCATGGAGCTGATAATTCTGTAACACAAGATTGCTTGACCGTACATATCGCATGCAACCATTGAAGCTATTGTAAAGTTGAAATTTGAACCTATTTTACACCACCCATACACATCAGATTTGGCATCAAATTTTTACTCCTTTCCAGAATTAAAGATATCCATTTCATTAGGAAGGATGCAGTGAGGTTGTAGATGAAGGAAAGACTACCAATATTCATTGTTGATGTAATAAGAAAAGTAGTTCACTGTTGGGAGAAATGTATAGCTGTAAATGGTTCATATGGAAAAAATACATTTAAGTTTTTACAGCTACTTTTACACCATATCATTTTCATTCGACTAAATGATTTTCAATTTCTCTAAAAGAAGTATGTACAGTTAATATAGCAAATTGCATGAAAAATCTATCCCCTTTTTCACTTTTTTTTTTATTTCTATGTTTAGAGATTATATAAAAATTAAGATTTGATAAATATTTAGGGACAGATTTTTTAAAACCTGTCAATTAAGTAAAAAAAAAAATTTTTATCTTTAGGTTGGTTTTGATGGTATGGCTACTATTTTTACAAGAATTATTATTTTGGCTCTCAGTATGGATAGGAAATTTTATTTATATTGAACACTGTGTTTTAGTATTTTACACTATTAAAGATCATATATAATTTGATAATTTCAGTTAAGAGTTTCAATTAAAACTTCTTGCAGTCTCAATCATCCAGATAGCAAAGAATGCAGTCTCTTCACAAAGCTATGGACCTTTGTGTTTCTCAACTGAAGTAGCTGCACGGGTTAGTTCAAGTTCTACTGTATGCTCTAAACATACATGAAGTGAGAGTGCTTCTTTCCTTCAAATCCTTTTTTCCACCCCTTTGTAAAATGAAACTATGTACATATTATAATAATATTGTCAAAGCACAGAATTCAGTACATAACACATTTCTTACCTTTAACAACTGAAATAACATTTTTTTTTTTTTTTTTAATTATAAAGAGAAATTTGTAAAAATATTTAAACCACTAGTAAACCAGTATTTGTACTATACTTAAACCAGTATTTGTAAAATACTTAAAAATATGTTCTCAATTAAAACAAAGTTTTTATACAATCTCTACACATAATCTTTAATGTTAAAAATGTAACAGATAAAAAACAGGATACTAACTGAATTTACCATAATTCATAAAGTTTCTTTCAAGTCAATTGAAAGTCTGAACAATACTGGTGACAAAAACAAAGTTTAACGTGAGGGTCATTCAAATATAAACTGGAATTTGATTACATAACTTTGTTGATAATACAAATAAATTACTTTATATTTCTACATAATTTCCTACAGAAATACATTTTCTCCACTGGATAGGTAGCTTCCTGATCCCCTCATCAAAAAAACAAGATGGCTGCCACAATAACTAATTGTGCACATCAATTGATTGACAACTGTATCATCGTCTTCAAATCTTTTCGCTCTCCTGAAGCTTCTTTCAACAACCCAAAGGAGTAGAAATCACATGGTGTCAAATCTGGACTGTACAGTGGGTGTTCAAGATGGATTTGAATAGTAGACAGTGGATACCAGTGTTCCTTGGTGATTGGGTTTCAATTAACCACACATCTCAAGAATACACTTCATTTACATTCATATATATCACCCTCATTCATTCTCTGAAGAAACACCTTACAGTGGTTTCAGAGGCTAAACAGAAAAAAAAAGAAAAGAGGTAGTGAGTTATCAAGAGATGTACAATGAATTTTTGCAAATTTATACAAATCTGAGTTGCTGTATGCAGCCATGCGTTGTCATGGAGGATGTTGCAAATCAGTTGCTAGTGTCCTTTGTTGCAATAAGCATTCCTGACTTATTCTCTTGCTTTCCAGGATGTAGTGTTGGACCCACGTTTTGTTACAGGTCAGAATACGATCCAAAAATGCCTCTCCTTTCTCAAAGCGATTCAGAAGCCTCTGATAGATATCTTTCTGGACATGTCTCTTTGCCGCAGTGAGAAGAAGTGTAACCCACCTTGCTGACACTTCATTGTATCCAAGAGTGTCTGACAATATGCACACTTTCAACACTTATGCCCACCTCTGATTCAATGTCAGCGACCTTCATCTTCCACAAGGTCACAAACGGCCTAAATGTTGTGATGTTGGTCTGTGGATGATGTTCATGACTTTCATTCTCCACTGCATCACAGTCACTTCAAAATTGTGGGCCCAATCATACACTTGAGTTTTTGATAGGGAACATCTTCGAATTGTGCCTGGAGTCAGAATTTCAGAGGATTTAACACCTTCGTTGGTGAGAAATTGGATTATAATTTATTGCGCAATGGAAAATAGTACCTGGTGCTCAAACACTATGCTACTGATGTGGAAACATGACTTATGGGCAGTTGTTCCCCTTCATACATATCCAAATAACTACCCACAGCGTTCCATACATTCACTGCTCTTCCTCAGTCCATGCGGCAAAATTCTAGTTTAAATTTGAATGATCCTTGTAATAAAATTCTATTTTTTCAACAAATTATTTATAAAACATAATCTAAGTAAAGCTTTTTGTGACACACACTTTATAGATTACCATTGTTTGTTCACTTAACATGGTTAAAGCAGCTGAAAGTATTATTCCTACATTTATTTAATTCTTTTCCTCAAAAATGTAACAATACCCTTTGTTGAGCATCACAATAAATAGTTTTTTTAACCGATCTCTGTTTATTTTAGTGATTTTACCTAAAAGATTTAGTTTGTCAAAAATGAATATGTTTGCATAAAATAATTTCATTTTATCAAAAAAATGTTTTACCAAATAAGAACACTGTTTTTCGAAATAAAAATAGGTTCCTCTAAATCTACTTTAAATAATGTTTCTCATATGTAACCTACCTTGTATCATAAAATCCCGAATAATTCTATGAAATTTTGTACCATTGTAATAACCTCTTCTACAAAGCTCAGCAAAATTCCTGCATGTGTTGGGTGCATGTTTCCAGTACAACTCTACAACAATTTCTCCCATCCTATAACAAAATTTCTTATAAATAACTACAGTTAATTTGACACTTGGCTAATGGTTTATCAAACACTACATATATTTTTTTTTTCATTTTTGGAGTTTGCCAAAACTGAAGCTTTGTTTAACTGAAAAATTCAAAATATTCATTGATATGACTTATTTTTAGCAACTTAAGAACCTTATATTCATATTTAAATTAATAATTAAACAAGTACACAAAGCACTTTCTTTGAAGAATTAAAAATAATAGAGATAAATATGGAGACTACCACTACATGGTAGACATACACTTACAGATAGATTAATAATAAATGTGAATATGAAGTTTAATTTATTTAAACTAATTTTGGAGTTGATATGCAGTTTGTTATTTGGGAAATATATTCTTTGTATTCTTCAGTATGCAACGTATAATGTATTTGTAATTCATAGTACTTTAAATTATTAACAATAACTATATATGTAAAAACATTTAGCAATTTTATTACCAGTCACTATGCTAAAAGTTATTTTATTTTAAATACTTTTAGCAAATTACTAACATAAAAGTGCAATTTTACTGACTGAATTATAATACATAATATTACAATTAGTGAATAGTACAGAAAATATTGATAAAATGTACAATAATTACTTTGTATAATACTACCCATTATTTTAATGTTAAGCAGTTACAATGCACGAAATACATAAACACATTTAAAGCTTTAAAAAGTTATTTTGCGAATCACTTAATAAAGGAGTAAATTATGAACGAAAAAGGTGTACTTCACGTACGATGTTTCAAGAACTGCGTGTTTAGGCTGCCATAGTTTATCCGGTATTCCCGTAGTATTAGCAATCATTCTTTAGCACACAGTGTATACTTAGGAAGTATATTCAGAGCTAACTTCATGCACTTAATAATCGGAAGTTTTAACCTTAATTGTGAACTGTAAACAAATCAAACTGCGACGTCAACCACAAACTTTGAGTGTAATACGTGTCCGAATCGTTTGTTATGATCGTAACGAACTACGCAAAACTTTTATTAATGCTCAATTTCTTCTAGCAAATACGGCACATCTAAAAAAAAATGTTATGCATGTATCAGCTAGTATCCAATTAATAGTTGATTATGAATTAAAATTATAACAACTTTGGATTATATTTTCTAACTGAATTTCACTTAAAAAATTCGTTAATCCCTATATCTCAATTAATTTATAATAATCCAGTGAGTTCCATTTAATTTTTTTCAAATAACATTAAAACTGGTGTGTTTAATCATCTTATAAGTATACCGCTTAGTTTAATTATATGGTAGCAACGTATCTGAAAGTATACTTGCTGTTTATTTCATTTCCTGTTTGTTACTGATGAACTTTAACAATGAGGTTCAATTAACCATGTCAGGAATTATTCGTCATTGTCCATATAAGATTGCGTGTCATGTGTATTTCATATATACATTTTTCTAACATTGTAACTAAAATAATATATATTATCGAAGTTTCAACTTATAGTTATAATTCAAGTTTAGAATGCTTAAATATTATAAGTTTGTAATAGACTTATATTCGTTACAGAACTATAGAAAATATTATGTTTTTCCCCTTTTCTTGATTGAAATATTGGTATCGAACATTCTTTAAATTAACCTTTATCACTAAAATATTCTTAAAGATTTTTATTAACGTTCTTGTTAACAACTAAAATATCCCGCGTTAAGATTGTATGACAATACAACTTTTTAAGCTTTTCTTTGTCGATTTTAGTTATCGATTGTTAAATATCGATTATTGAATACTGGCAATTTTAATGTTTGCCTATTTTCTTCAGGTGGCAGTATGTTAAAAACTGTTTTGTGTGAATTTCCACCATTTGACTGTTCAGGTGAAACATTTGATTAATAGAAGTTTGCAAATTACTTTAGAAGCCTTGATTATTATTGTTAAGGTATTTACACCTAATTTGATGTACTAAATTATATGTGTTTAAAGTACACTACCGTACATCTATTGAAACGAACGCATGCTTCAGTAATATTACGTGTGGATCTGCAAAATCAACACTGGTTTTTGCTGGGTGACATTAATTGCTGCCTTCATTTGCTTGGTGTGTACATTACTTTATTAGTTGTATTGATTTTTGGGTGTTGAACAGCTTGTACGAAATATACAATTTTGTACCCTTATTTGTCGCTATTTATATGTTAATTGCCGGTATATCTGTTATGTAGTTAATGTAAAATGTTTTGTTGATTTTATTGTACTATTGCTGTTGCTTTTTTCTCCCCTGTAATTTCTTAGGTTATGGTTTCCTTTATTTTTTGTTATTTTGTTCTAGTTTTCAAATGCCCATTCATTAGTTTTGTGAAATTAATTTCAATATTGCATTCTTTGCGATTTTTCGTCTGTAAATGTTAGGTTTTTGGAATTTGTGCATAACCCAATTCAAATTATCGTTAAGTTGTACTTGAATTAAGGATTAACACAATTAAAATATTAAATGATTTTACTGCTAATACATATATTTTTTCATTTATGAAATTTTTTTGTAAGATTTTATTTATTTATTTTCTCATTAGTATACATTTAACATGTATTATTTAATTTAAGTATATTAGAATATATGTTGGAGTAATTTTTTAGAAAAATAGCTGCATATAAATTTTAACTTCTTTTTTTTGTTTTCGAACGTAAATAGCAGGCTGTATCAGTTTTGTAAATGATAGTCATATTTAATAAAATCCTTATTTTTATACACTCATTGTATAAGTTACTGGCTGTCTATTTTCAAGTATACTGGTATAGTCTACTGAATATTGTAACATGTCTCTCTGTGTTTGAATAATGATTATTTTCCTTAGTAACTTTAAAACGTTTTTCAGTAAGCTAGGCTATTCATGTAGGGGGGGGCCTGTTTATTTTATATATATACAAGTATTGATTGTTTTAAATGAATAAAGCAACATTATTGTTATGGTATAACCTCATTCATTTAGTCTAGATGGACCAGATGTTGGTTAAATGAGACACTTTAGTAGGCCACACGACACTTCTTAATAATTAGTGTCGTGGCCTACTAATTTCACAATAAATATGAAAGTATGAAGATAAAATATAGTAAGTTATTTTAAATAATTTTTAATGTGTATATTAATAATAAATAAAAAAATTACTTACAATTAGATTATTTTTTGAAGAAAATAGACCTGTCACAAAGTAGGATACAGTAATTAAATCATTCTCATTTTTTCTGATAAGAGTTGGGTGAGTTTAGTGTGGTATTGTGGCTTCAGCACCTTACACCTGTTAAACATTTTCATATAAGCATAACCATCTTGCTGAACAGTCTATAATCTTTGGTATTTAATTTATATACATGTAAATATGTTAAATCCAAATTTTCCAATTTGAAAAAAATATTTATTCTCTTATATAAATGTCATCATAACCAGCTTGAATTTTTTTTTTAAATGGACCTAAATTATGAAAGAATGGGTTCTGAAGTTTTCATTAAAAAAAATATATATATGTATTTAAAATATGCTATTGCCTATTATTTTATTTAACAGAATGTAGATAAACAGGGTTGCTACTGAATTTGTATTTATATCAACTTAAAAAATAAAATGTATTGTGTGATTTTCCTCTTAGATATGCCAAAAAAACTTAGTTTTATAATTATATAAATATTTAAAATGCCATAATATCCCTTAAATGTCTTTCTTTAATCATATTCTATTACTATTGTCTATCTTAAATTCATTGAATTATGAAAATTATACGTTTTCATTTCTAATTTTTTTTTTTCATGGGTGTGTATTTTTTTATTGATTTCGGCCAAAGTTAGTTTGTTGGAAAATTCTGATGAAAGACTCCCGTTAACAGTTTTTCATGTTAAATCTAAGATCATTTGCATTATTTAATGCTAAATACTCAACCTTCCACATCTTATTTCATTTAATCAGAATATAAATTTTTGGTACTTACATTTTAACGCCCCGCTGCTACAGTTTTATTTAAAAACGAAGTAGTCAATTGGATTTCGGTGGAAAATGATCAGTCTCTTTATTAATTTTAATAAATGGTTATTTATATTTATTTATTTATATAATTTAACCAAACTTAACCTACGCTCGCTTCGCTCGCTAACCTTGACTAATTAACACCGTAATTTTTTGAGTATTTATTTAATAAATTCAGTAATTATTTATTATTTAAATAATCAAAACACTCCTGTTAATTAGTCAAAGTTAGCGAGCGTAGGTTAAGTTTGGTTAAATTATATCTATAAAATATCATTTATTAAAATTAATAAAGAGACTGTTTTGAATCTATGTTAAACTCTATATCGGCCCATTTTCCACCGATTGACTACTTTGTTTTTAAATAAAGCTGTAGCTGCGGTGGCGTTAATACGCAAGTACCAAATTTTTTCTAGAATCTTTTGTTTAACAATCAGTTAATACAGTTATATTGTAATAAGTGTTTTGTATTCATATAACATGATGGGGCACTAATTTGTTTTCCTTTATATACATATATAAGGATGTATGTATACAGCAAAATTACTTCTATAAATTATAATTGAATTGTTTCCTGATATTCACATATCTCATTTATTTATTGAGAGCAGCCAAAGACATTATACTGTTGACATTGAGAGTTTGCTGAGCATAAAGCTAGATGCTACCTTATGTCTAAATTATACATTCTTCAGTTTTGTATATTCACACAACCTTTCAATGTTCTGTGTATGTATACCACTCTCTGGGTTCACAAAGTTATATCTGTAGTTGAAATCTAGATGTTTCAGGTGTTGTAATACAAGTCCATTATATAAGTCATTTATGTACACTAAAAACAAGGAGCCAAACAGCACAGCCTTGGGGGATACCATACAGTATTTTTTTCCTTATCGCTGATTTCTTTTTCTATTTTAGTATACTGAGTCTGATCTGATAAGTATGAATAGAACCACTGATATGGCACACCTCTGATACCTATGTTTTGTAGTCGATCAAGTAAAAATGTAATGGTCTACTCTATCAAAAGCCTTTATTAGTTTACAAAAACACCAACACAAAAATCACCATCATTTATACTTCATATACTACTTGCAACATAAAATATAATGGAGAATTAGTATGTATTCAGTTTACTTTGGAAACAAAATTGTTTTTTGCTAAAAAAATAACTTTATTCAAAAAACTTACTAATCTGACTTTTATTATTTTTTACAAACTTTTTGATAGATAGGAGGGCTGTAGGTCTGTAATTACTCAGGACAGTCCGATCAGATCCCTTCTGTACAGGTATAACCACAATTTTCTTGAACATATCTGAAAATATCCCTGAACCTCTACTAAAATTAATAAGATAAACCATTACATTTATTATGTATTCAGCAGTCGTTTTTATAATTAAAATAGTTTTATTTCATTAAATCCAGGAGATTTTCGATCATGTAAGGAATTTATAACGGATTTTAGCTCTTCTTTTGTAATCGAGAGCAAGAAGATGAAATTTTTGCATAGATCGTCCCTGAAGCTGATATTATGACTATTATTGTCGTATCATGTTAACTTTTTATCCCTGTTAATGTTTTCCCTTATTTCATTAGCTACAATTGTAAAAAATGTATTTAGCATGTTATATACTTTTTTTGAACGCGTAACCAGTTCACTGTTGTCATCATCCTTTAATACTATAGTTTTATTTTCTTTACCTTCCGTATGTTAATTACTGTTTAATGATTGGTTGTAAAATTGTTTTAATTTTTAGTGTTGAAAGAATGTCTCATAATAAAGATTCATCCAGTCCAAGTCTGTTGAAGAGTTTAATACGATTTAGATTTAAAAAGAATATATTACATGATGAAAAAGATGATAACTCTAATAAAGATAATTCTAACAGCGATAGCAGTAATTCAGGTATGTATAATGTCTAATAATGATTAAAATTATTAGTTTATGTGAATTAAGTAACTTTAGGCATCAGATAATTTTTTCTAATATGAAATTTAGTTGCATTTATGTTAAGAGAGCAAAATTGTTTTTGTTGTGCAAAATTGCTTTTGAAATAAAGTAGTAAAAGAAAAATACTCAAGAATGATTTTACTATGCATTATGTGTTCAAAATGTTGATAAAGTTTTGGTTTTATTGGTTGTTTTATCTTCACAATTTTTTTTTTTTTTTTACTGCTAAATATTAACTAATAATCCCTTCTTTTATTAATAAGTTTGAAAAATAATTATATAACAAATTAATTTAAATATTAATATGAATTGTTAACCTTTGATTTAAATTTAATAATAAGTTACAAATAAATAATAATTATCTAATAAATTCTAATTCATACAGAATAAATAAAATAATAAATTTTTATAAATTACAAAAATTCATAAATAATAATAAATGAATAAATATAAAATATATTATGCTTAAAATATAATAATTAATATAAATATAAAATATATTAAAAATAATCTACGCTTAGAAATTAAATTAAATCTGTAAATTAATTGACAACAGCTGCTTCTAGCCTGTAAAATTTAACTGTTTCTTGAGTTGTGATTTTTTAACACATGAAGTGCTTCATTCAGAAGAGAGCAGGAGATAATCAGCTGCGTGCAGCACCACATGGTGTGCTCTGCATCAGTAGCAGCTAAAATAAAAGTACAACAAACAAACAAACACATCACCCTTTTTTATTGGAGAGATTGTAATAATATGAGTTTCAATTATCAAGTTAATTTATCATAAAATTTTTAAAAAGAAGAAAATTCAACTTTTAACTATTATTAAAAAAGACCTATTCAGAGGAATCAATTCATAACCTCCTTTTTGTTGTCATTTGTCACTTAACTGGTACACTTTGTAATCTTTCTGTTCTGTTTTAATCTTTTAACTTTAACTTAGATACCATTTCTATATCAGTATATTTTAAATTAGTTAAACCTTACTTGTAAAGTAACCTTATCATATGTATCTATGAAACTGTGTGACTGCGCATTTAACACTCAAGTAACATCGGACCTCCCATTTCTATATCATCTGTTCTTGTTTTGCATATTTTGTTTGTGTCAATGTTCATCAGTCAAAGGCTAGTTTTATATATGCTTTGTTATTACTCAATGCTATGCGAAATGTAGACAACACTAAACATGTGAACTTGGCCAGGCTTTACTTGATTAATGATCAGTTTACTTTCCTACATAATATACTGATGGATAGTAGATAGGATGTGTACCTTCTGGACCAAACTTGACCTTTGGCCCCCGAGTAATTTGCGTTTTGGCAGTTGCACTGACCTTGAAGCGAAAGAATGAAATGACCCGCTTTATGGTAGGTGGTAAATTGCAACGAGTGTGAGGTTCTGATTTCATTTCAGTTACCTGCACCACGATAAAAGCGAAAGATCGAAATTAACTGCTTTATGGCAGGTGATAAATTACAAAAAATATACAATACTTTTCATCAGCTGGAATCCCAGTCGATGCGACCACATATACATTTACCATCGACAATTGGAGAACTTTATGTTTCTCACAGTATTGCACCATGCACCTCAATAAAATTGAAAGATCGGAACAGAGCGCTTTGTGGTGGGTGGTGCGACGAGCGTTATTTGAAAGGGTCAAAGTAACGTTAACACCATATTGCATGTAGGTTTAGTTTAGAGCTAATATTAGAGGCTTGAAATGCTAACAAATCTAAACCGGTACCTATGTTTATAAATGTTGATGTTTTCATTTGTAAAAGTTTATTTAGTTCTGTCAATTTATGTATTAGCATCTTAAACTATAAAAAAGTTCTCTCTAAATCACCTACTGCCAAATCGTAAAACAGCCGCGAATCCCTTTGCGTCGAAGGTATTTCAATTTTAACAAGTTGATCTACACCGGTATGCACATGAATCAATTAATACCGTACTACATATGTTTAATTCAGAGCTAACAGCAGTGGTTTATTAGTAGAAGATAATGGTGTTGAAATAGATGTACATTAATTTTTTTTATAATGCAGATACAATAAACGAATTACATCGCCAGATCTTCTTTTTTTAGTTGACTATGAAAATGTATGTGATGTATATTGTACTATTGGTTTTGATGAATGGTTATGAAACAGAAGACCATAATAGTTCTGTGGTCGATTACCTGGTTACATTTGGGTATTTAGAGAACAATAATAATAAAATCAAAGCCAAAAACTTATCAAAAAAGCTGTAATGCTGTTTCAAGAAACATAATTTGCCAATATATGGCAAATTGAACAGCAAGACCTGGCAGTTAATGAAGACACCTCGAACAGGATTTTTCAAACTACAAGACCTGTTCTATAATATGGAGAAAGATGAGACTATCTTAGCATTATGTGCTGGAAAAACAAAACCTTTAGATATCGCTGAGAAAGTGTTTGAAACGTGGTCCAAAACTCAGGCCTATCATTTTACCATGACATTTTACATGACAGAAATAATTCTGATATACTGATATCAAACTGTGAAGGTTTATTACTGGCTCATATATTTTATTGTGATCGAAATCCATATTTACTCTGAAGAACACTGGGATTACAATTTAAACTTATAAAGTGTGTATTTCAGTCTGTATTTGGTTCTAACCATGAAATAAGACACAAATTAGGCCTCTAGCATTCAAACAAAAAGAAATCTCATGTACCTGTATTACTCTACAAAACTGAGATTGGATAATGATGACATTGTAGCCATATAAAGCCTATATGGAATGGCTGCTGCTTTGACGAGCACAGCGTTTACACCGGTGACCAGAAAGGATGCCAAAAACAATCCCGATTTATGCAGTTTTGAATCTTCAACTGCATTGCAGTTCGTAATCATCAATGAAGTTCTTTTTGTCATCAAGAAAAACCTAACACGGACTTTGTAACTAAACAAGAATTTCGACAATTATGAAAAAGGGTATGTATTGATCGATTGGTGTTTTTACCCGAAAAATGTAAAACAATAAACAGCGTCTACCAACAACCTTCGGTTAAAGTCATTTTAATAGTCGACAGCATAATTTAAATGTTCGATGTCAATACGAGGCGTCTGTTGGACTGTTACCCTAAGCATGTACGTCACGTTAATGTAACATCAAATGTAGAGATACAAGGGATTGTAAACACGTACACGGGTCAAAATATCTATTCCACAACAACGTCTGTTACACCAAAATACATGAATTTTCCAATAATAGAATGAATATATTATCGGAATTGCTACCTGGAGTGCCAATCACAATCAACAGAGTGTTTCAATATGTGGATGGACTGCTGTACTTTCTCAAAGATGGTTACTATTACGCTTTCAACCAGTTTACTAAACAAGTGTTAGAAACCAAGAGTGAATCTCAACAAGTTTCAGGCAAAGTGCTACAGTAATTCTGTAATGTGTAAGCCTAAAGCCTTTCAAGTTATATAATATTGAAAGCATAGCTAGGTTGCTGCACTGCCAACCCCAGTATCGGTCACAGTATTGTGGTACATCTCACCATTCGGTGCCGATTCTGATGACGTCACTGCATAGCATTACAGCAGGTCGTGAAAAAAAAAGGAAGTAATGCACTTTTTTTTTTTTTTACTTCATTGTATTGACATATCCACAGAGTGGCATGTACGTTACTAATGTTTGGTATACGACTACGCAATACGACATAATATTCACAGGAATAGCATTCTCAGTCTGAGAGTATACCTTCAAGTCAGTCGGTCTGGGTTTAACCGATTCGTTCTGATGTGAGCAATCTACTACAAAAATCGGAACATCCTTCAAGAATTCTGAGAAACTACATCGGCTGTGGGCATCTCATGCCATAATATATCTGAAAGTCCCGAAACAGCTTGTAAATCTTGCCATCGTCAACTGTCAAATCATTGTGCAGATAGGAAATTGCATTAATATGCACTTTGATCTTCCTCAAATTGCAGTGATCGAATTTGGCCATACCTTTAGTGGCATCATTTCTCCTTGCCATATGGAATGCCATAGAAAGCTAGAAAAAACAATTTAAATGGTCATTCCCTGTTTTAGTTAAAGTATGCCTGTAATACAGATTTCACCATGCATCCCTTTAGAAGCATTGTAGTAGATAGCACTATACATTAATTATGCATTTTATCTGGCTGTTGCATCAATTAATAGTTTGTAAAGTATATCTCTGGGTGGAAAGGAGCATCCGCTGTAACAGTTGGCTTGTGTGCTTCTTCAATGTTGTGTAGATTTTTTTTTTTAACTGATTTTAGTTCTGGAGGGTTATAGTCTTTGAATTGATAGTCATGCACACTTAATGTATTCTTATTCTCTTTAAAAGGATAGCATTGATACATATGTTTAAGGTGGAGAAATCCTTTTAATGTTAAAGAGGATAGTTAAAAAAAAAAAATTAACCGCATAAAGAAATTCCTTAGGATGCAAATACACATGTTTTGTAATATACAGAAATAAGTAAATTATTTTCATTGCAACTCCATTCTCTGCTGCTGAGAATGTCACTGAATAAAACTTTCATACAGTGATACAGTTCTGGTAAAACCAATGTAATTCTGTTATCTAAATAAAAAGGTATTTTATGTCTGGAACATTATATTAAACTGTATTTCATTATTTGTATTAAGTGTATGTTAATGTAGTATTTCAATTGCAGGAAATAGTACCAGTACATCGGAGAGTGATTTAGGAAATAGAGCTTGTTCGAATAATAATAAAGTAAAGAAAAGTGATTTTGAAGGTGATGATGATAATGATAATGATAGTTGTAAAAGTGTTGAAAATATGAATATAATAAGGAAAAAGAAAAGATTAAAGATTGAAGATGATAGTGAAGATGACACTAAAGGGGAAGCGTCTAGTGTTACTGCTGCTGCAAGTAATGATAGTGATGATGAAAGTGAATTAGTAATTGTTAGGAAAAAGAAAAGGTTAAAAATTGATGATAGTTTGGTTTCTACTTCTTTAAACTGTGATAAAGTACAATCAGGAAGTAAAAGTAGTGATGTTAGTAAAAACAATGTTCAAAAAAATATTAAAGATTTTCTTTTCAAAAAGCAGTCATCGTCAAATTCTGTAAATGTGAGTACTGGTATTATATATAAGATATTATTTTATTTTCTCTTTTGTTGGCCTTTTCAGTATCGTGTCTGTATTTATTAGTTTGTCCTCAATTGACTAACAAGAAGCGGTTCAGTGTACATTTACTTTTATATTTGCTGATCATGGAAGACAATAATATTAATTTGTTTAGTTAAGCAATTTAGTATCTTTTTAATGATTTCTATTGATAATGCATTAAATTCTATTTTATTCATTTTAATGTCCTTTTAAAATAGATCTTCTTGTGATACCAGAAATTGAGTATACTTGATGCCAGAAACATTCTCAGTTTAATAACTTGAAATCATTGTTTTTATAATTTGTATTCAATTTAATTTATTACATGTAGTTTTGATGTGGTGGTAGTTTATACCTGAAAGAAAACCTGTGTGAATGTGTATATTTCCTTGTACTGTTTTAATAAGCTGTTTGTTCATGAGTATGATAGATTTATTTCTTTTAGTGATTTTGAATTTCAGGTTTTTTTCTGCTACTATTGCTAGTGATAAATGTTTGTTTTCTGTATAGAAGTCTTCTTTGGAAGGTACGTAGATTTTCATGAAAAGCTTTTACTGAAAAGGTAAATGCTTAGTTACATCCTTATAAATTTTAATTCTTTGAAGTGAGGTTTTTTAATAAAACAGTGATTTGTATTTTTTCTCATTTCATTATTTTATTGTAACTATTACTTATTCTGATGTAGAAGCAGTTTTATTTCTTACAACATATTTATGATTTGGTTGTCCACTGTTTGTCCATCATATGATGTTTAAGTATGACTTTTTGGGGATGTGGCATATTCATGTAGCATTAAAATTCATGTAACACTACCTCTTTTGTAGTAGCCAGTACCAAACATTTTCTAGAACTGTAGCTGCACAGTATATGTACTTCACGTCATCTTGTCATACTAATATACCTGATGTATACATTAATACTGATAATTTCCTTAAAGAAATTTACAGTTTAATAACACAATATATTATGCTTTGAATTTAAAAACAGTTTTACCAAATATGTATATCAGAAGGATTTTATCCAAATGTTCTCCAATTTTACAATTATGTTAAAACAGAACAAAAAGTAGTTTTTTTTTTAATTACGCACATGGTATTAGAAACCTTGGTGCTAATGAAAAAGAAATGATAATGTAAAAATTAATTTCATGATTATTTGTGTTTGAAAGCACACAGGAATTAAATTATTTACTAATACTGTGCATGATATTACACACTTTTCTTCTATTTAAATTAAAGTATTCTATTAATGTAGGCTATTATTCTGTTTGTTGTGTATGTGTGTGTGTGGTGATGTGTGATTGATCTGTTACCTTATGTTAAAACAGAACAAAAAGTAGTTTTTTTTTTAATTACGCACATGGTATTACAAACCTTGGTGCTAATGAAAAAGAAATGATAATGTAAAAATTAATTTCATGATTATTTGTGTTTGAAAGCACACAGGAATTAAATTATTTACTAATACTGTGCATGATATTACACACTTTTCTTCTACTTAAATTAAAGTATTCTATTAATGTAGGCTATTATTCTGTTTGTTGTATATGTGTGTGTGTGGTGATGTGTGATTGATCTGTTACCTTAGCAGAACTATACCTATAGAAGATAAAGTATGTTAATCAGTCCAATTTGGGCATATGTGGCTTTCACCAGATCTTTATGTTTTGACACCTAGGGAACCCAAAAAACCAGATAGAAATTTTCCGATCTTCATATGTACATGTGTGTGTTCAGGGTATTGACCTCTAAATCACCTCATATCTCCAGAACTACTTGCCCTATTTTGACCAAACTTGGTCGGATTACTTCTATATATGGGACATTGATGCCATTAAATTTTCAACTTAAAAGATGAGGGGTGTGAGGTTGTAGAGTAAGGTCACCCTCAGTATCTCAACATTTCACTTAGTTAAGGTCTTATTTTTCTTAGGCACATTTGTTATATTTGCAAATAGGCACAAATATTTGCAAAATTGCATCCTCACCCAAAAAAATTCTCTAAATAAACTAGTGGCTAAGTGGGCATAGTGTATCATTAGTATTCCTTCTTGCCACAAGCGTTAGTGTAGCATTGACATACAGCTGCTGTAGTCATCTGCTATGTTGTGAGTGGTAGAATTAAATAGAAGAATAATATCTAAAGTGTAAAAAAGTATTTAAAATTAAATACAGTATACGCGCATGCTTTAGTTAGAATCATTGAATTAAATAAACAAAAAATATTATATTTAAATAAAATGATAAATACTTCAAATTAAGTTCTGTGTGTAAGCCATGCATCAGAAAAAAGCTGCGTGGCGGAAAATTCCTTCAGCTTTTTTCATATGAGAAAAATGTTATACACCCATAATAATAAATAATTGAAGAGAGCTCATAACAGTTGCCAAGAATTTATGGTTAGGAACTTGGTTCTACAGGTGTTCAGTGCAAAAGAGGCCCCATCACTCAATAGTTTATACTAAATGCATGTTAAAATGCATTTATTGATGTGAGATGGGTGAAATAATGTGGAAGATATTTCTATGATTGGAGCTGGAGTGGGGAGGACTGTGTATTGCATGCAAATTTGAATATTGAGCATTGGCTTTTGAACAAGATTGCGTAATTGTATGCTATTGTTTGTTAAAATGCGGTAACTGTTGAAGAATATGTATTTATGATGGAAACTTATTTATAGATGAAATCTCATGTTGTGTGTTGTTGCAAGTTCAGGGAGAAGTTTGAAAAGAAAACACAGTGAAAAGAATTGTTCAGAAGTCAGTTAAAAAATGTGCCTTATGCAGTTTATTTAATTTTAACAATGCAGGCTATACAGGACATTAAAGCAGCAGTTACAAGATTTTCTCATAAATCTTTGTGTAAACTAAGCTACAAAAAGAACATTTCACTAGGTTCAGCCCATACTGCAGTGAGGAGAATGTTAAACTGTTATTTGTATTGAATGTAGATTTTCACCTTGGTGGGTATGTTAATAGTCAGAACTACCGGACCTGGAGTACAAGATCTCTGATCTGACAAGTCCAGACTTCTTTCTGCAAAGTTATTTAAAAGAAATTATTTACAGGAAGAATCCGCACACCCTGCAGGAATTGAAAGTAAACATTACCAATACCATCCAGTAATAGGATACAGCTAATCCGCACATTTTCTTTGGATCTCCCCTACACCCACAAAAAATAGGCATGTAATTTATAGTTACAAGGCAACAGATATAGGACCTTTGTTTTTATGCAGCACCCACAGTTTTTAACTGTGGGTGCTGCTGTCTACCAAGAAATCATTCAGCAGTTCATAGCCTCACTGCAAGAGAATGAGCGTGGTTGCTGATTACAACAGGACAGCGCTACTTGCCTTATAGCTTGCTCTATTATGGAAATGCTGCAGGATTTTTTCAGTAGAAGAATCATTTCTAAATGATTGTGGCCACCGACCACCAAGAGATTGGTAAAAGAAATTGTTTATAGAAGCAATCTACACATTCTGCAGGAATCGAAGACAAACATTACGAATGCCATCCAGGAAATAGACAGGATACAGCTGACATGAGTAACCAGGAACATGGACAAACATGTTGGCAAGTGTATAGAAGTGGATGGACATCACTTTTATTACCTTCTGTAAATTATTATTCAAGTGTTTGCCAATAAACCATTATTTATATACTAAACTAAGTGATAAGGCCTCCTTTAAGTTGTAACAATTATTATTTTACAAATCAGAGTTTAGCACTGAAACTAATCAGCATATTTAAAGATTGGCAACCTATTTCAGTGGTAAATGATTACTGGGTTTGGACAGCAGTTACATGATCATTTTTATACAAAAATATTTCCCATTACCCAAAAATAAATAGATCTTTCCATCCATTTACCATTATAAATTTTATATTCAATATATATATTTATATATTCAGTTATATAAATTTTATCAAACAGCAATCAATCTTAAACATAAAAGAACCTCAGTAAAGTAAAAATCTTATAGATGTTGTAAATTATAAATAAAAACTATAAAAAATGAAACCTGTAGGCCAACTAGTAAATAAAAGATTCATTTATCTATATTGATTAAAATCTACCTATCACAGCTTAGTACTTAAGATGATTTTTATCAAAACTAAATCAAGATTCAAAAGTTTAAGTAATTCCATTAACTAAAATTTACAAAGAAAACTAAAAAGTATATGTATAACTGAAAAACTCTTAAAGCTAACAAATAAATGGAAAAAATGTTCACTAAGAAAGAGTAGTAACCTGAACAAAACCTGATTCACTGGAATATGGACACTAAGTGTGTCTTTATCAACCAACTTAGCTTGTCAGCTGGTTTAGGTGGGACAGGCGAGCAGGTTTGTTGTTCTATGTAACCAGATGACATCATCCGATTACTGATAACATGACACATTTTTATATAAAATGCAAACACAACAGACTAGTACAATACAATGACCAGTACACTAGACACAGCAGTTGGCGAGGGGCAAACTTTCAGCTCACATATTGTACCAATAAGCAATTTTAAAAATTATTTGTGGGTTTTTGCCATCAGTTGCTTGACTATTTTTTCACTCTTTTAGTTTGTGCCAAGCTCTTATACTCCCATATACACAATATATTCTATATATTGTCTTCCTTTACTGTTTTTAATTTCAACACTTTTTTTGTATGACTAAATTTATTAATCATATATACTTTTATGTATGATCCACAAACCTGATTCTTTTTCTTTTACAAGAGTTTGCCGCAAAATTCTTTCTCCAACAAATCATCATTAAACTTATATTCTAGCAACCCACCTAATTTTCAGCTTTCTTCTGTATTCCAACATTTTAAAAGCCTCTTTTATTTCTTTTCTTTGCTTTACTGTCCAGGTTTACTCGCCATAAAGTAATACATTACATATAATTATTTTAAAGATTTTCATTAATATTCTTAAATCTATTTTTGATATTACCAATGTCTGTAAAAAAAAGCTTTCTTAGTGTGTGCCACTAATGTAATTTGTATGATATATTTCATATTTTATTTATCTTTAGAAATTTTCATAGATTTGGATTCACCAAATAAAAAATAAACTTAAAACTATTAGAAAGCTACTGGGATATTAATAAATACCCCAATATCACTATATTTAGTAATGACTTTGTGAAGTTGAACTCTAGCTTACATGACTTTATCAATGATGATGGTTTTGATAAAATTTTTGAAACCTTTTATTCTAATTTTCAAAATTTTCTCTGTAAAAACAAGTAAATTTGCTGATGCAAATGAAAAGTGGTTAGTGTTTGATTAAAATTTAAGAATTATGTTCAGAAACTCAGTGAAGTTATCTGATATACATTTGTCCCCATATGTACATTAATTTTATATTAAACTGTGAAATAAATATACTGGGGAATGTTTCATTTAAGAAATTGTGAAGATTAATTATTTTGAAAGATTTAAAGAAACTAACAATCTACATAATCATGTAGATGAATTGAGATGAGATAGTTGCAGTTATTGCTTGGTTATTGATTTATTTAATAAATTACTTCATAATTACTGTGTAGTGTCATTCCATATAAATTTACGTACATAATCCTTTGTTCAAGAAGCAGGTTTTAGAACTATTACTGAATTTCCTTCTTGTTTGTTTACCAATTCCTATTAAGTGTTTTTTTGCAAGACTAAATTAAGGTGTACACTCTTTTTAAAAAAAATATTGTAGAATCAATTTGCATATCATAAAAATAGCTCTAATAGGAGATTCCTCCTTTTATCTTGAACATTTTTGGTGTGTCAGAAATCAAACTAATATTAAATGCTAGTATCAGATTGTCATTTTTGTAATAGATTAATTAATCAATTTTCAGTATCCATATTGTTTGTAACGTTTCTGATTTCATAATATCTTGTCACATTTCATCATGTTTATTTCCTTTCAGTACAAGGTTTGATATCACTCTTGCATTAAGTGAAAATATTTTTAAACTTCAAAAAAACAATGATAAGAATTCTGGCTGGAGGATTTTAGAAATACATTAAAAAATTTTAACCTATTAACTTCACTGAATTACTTGAAAAAATCCAACCCGTAGGCATGAGTATTTTTTGTCTGTGTTGTTTCGTGTATGAACAGTCACTTTATTTCATCTTTTTATTAATTAAATTTAATAGATAGCCATAAACATTGTTTTTTTAATTATATGGTGATATATCCACCTCATACAAGTTGCCCAATCGACCCAGTAATTTCTGTAAAAATTATAAACTGGAAAAAACAAAAAAAAAAACTGGATTAGGTTTTAAATTAATATTAAGATCGTTTAACTATTTTATTTTTGTAATTGTTGAAAATTAATTATTTTATATAACTGTAATTCAATATTTTTTTAATCAATGAAATTGAATTTAAAAGTAATAAAAACATAATATAGTAACTAATATTAAAGCTTACCATTTTATAAATTAATACTCATATGGAGACAAATTCTTAAATCAGCAGAAGAAAACTTAGGCAGAATAAAGAGAACTGGTAGAAAACCTTGGGTTTCAGACGATATATTGCAGCTGATGGATGAACGTAGAAAATATAAGAATGCTAGTGATGAAGAAAGTAAAAGGAACTATCGGCAATTAAGAAATGCTATAAACAGAAAGTGCAAACTGGCGAAAGAAGAGTGGATTAAAGAAAAGTGTTCAGAAGTGGAAAGAGAAATGAACATTGGTAAAATAGACGGAGCATACAGGAAAGTTAAGGAAAATTTTGGGGTACATAAATCAAAATCTAATAATGTGTTAAACAAAGATGGTACACCAATATATAATACGAAAGGTAAAGTCGATAGATGGGTGGAATATATTGAAGAGTTATACGGAGGAAATGAATTAGAAAATGGTGTTATAGAGGAAGTTGAGGAGGATGAAATGGGAGAAACAATACTGAGATCTGAATTTAAGAGAGCATTGAAAGATTTAAATGGCAGAAAGGCTCCTGGAGTAGACGGAATACCTGTAGAATTACTGCGTAGTGCATGTGAGGAAGCGATTGATAGATTATACAAACTGGTGTGTAATATTTATGAAAAGGGGGAATTTCCGTCAGACTTCAAAAAAAGTGTTATAGTCATGATACCAAAGAAAGCAGGGGCAGATAAATGTGAAGAATACAGAACAATTAGTTTAACTAGTCATGCATCAAAAATCTTAACTAGAATTCTATACAGAAGAATAGAGAGGAGAGTGGAAGAAGTGTTAGAAGACCAATTTGGTTTCAGGAAAGTATAGGGACAAGGGAAGCAATTTTAGGCCTCAGATTAATAGTAGAAGGAAGATTAAAGAAAAACAAACCGACATACTTGGCGTTTATAGACCTAGAAAAGGCATTCAGTAACGTAGACTAGAATAAAATGTTCAGCATTTTAAAAAAGTTAGGGTTCAAATACAGAGATAGAAGAACAATTGCTAACATGTACAGGAACCAAACAGCAACAGTAATAATTGAAGAACATAAGAAAGGGAGTCCGACAAGGATGTTCCTTCCCTATCTCCGTTACTTTTTAATCTTTACATGGAACTAGCAGTTAATGATGTTAAAGAACAATTTAGATTCGGAGTAACAGTACAAGGTGAAAAGATAAAGATGCTATGATTTGCTGATGATATAGTAATTCTAGCCGAGAGTAAAAAGGATTTAGAAGAAACAATGAACGGCATAGATGAAGTCCTACGCAAGGACTATCGCGTGAAAATAAACAAGAACAAAACAAAAGTAATGAAATGTAGTAGAAATAACAAAGATGGACCACTGAATGTGAAAATAGGAGGAGAAAAGATTATGGAGGTAGAAGAATTTTGTTATTTGGGAAGTAGAATTAGTAAAGATGGACGAAGCAGGAGCGATATAAAATGCCGAATAGCACAAGCGAAACGAGCCTTCAGTAAGAAATATAATTTGTTTACATCAAAAATTAATTTAAATGTCAGGAAAAGATTTTTGAAAGTATATGTTTGGAGTGTCGCTTTATATGGAAGTGAAGCTTGGACGATCGGAGTATCTGAGAAGAAAAGATTAGAAGCTTTTGAAATGCGGTGCTATAGGAGAATGTTAAAAATCAGATGGGTGGATAAAGTGACAAATGAAGAGGTATTGCGGCAAATAGATAAAGAAAGAAGCATTTGGAAAAATATAGTTAAAAGAAGAGACAGATTTATAGGCCACATACTAAGGTATCCTGGAATAGTCGCTTTAATTTTGGAAGGACAGGTAGAAGGAAAAAATTGTGTAGGCAGGCCACGTTTGGAATATGTAAAACAAATTGTTAGGGTGTAGGATGTAGAGGGTATACTGAAATGAAACGACTAGCACTAGATAGGGAATCTTGGAGAACTACATCAACCAGTCAAATGACTGAAGACAAAAAATGGAGACAAACAAGTTTTAGTTTTATAATATATTTATAAAAAGAACAAACTTTTTGCTTACTGGAAATTTTACATTATAAATTTTTAATAATAGTAAAAAATTTAAAACAAATCCCGGGATTTTTATGACAGCTGATGGAAATATATGAGTGATTTTCCTATTCTTTTTTACCTTGTAACAGATAGAACAGTACTTCTTAAATGTTTATGAATCTGCTATTTTTAGGATTGATGGATTCTTTTAAGTTTCTTTGCAATTTGTTCTTTATTCTCTTTAGGTCCTAAAAGTTAATTTATTATGTATCTCAGAAGTATAATAACTTCATGAATTCATCTGAATGGGCTGTATGGAGCAATCAGTTATTATAATATGAATTCTAAATTTCGCATATCACATCAATGTCTTTCTTTTACTGGGATAATTAGCCATCAGTTGTCCACTTCTGGTTATACCTTCCATACATTTATTATAATTATTATTCCATTAGGTATTTTAATTATTTTCACCTTAATGTATACCTCCTTCATTGTACCCTCATATTCCAAACTAATTGTAAAACTTCTTTCTTGTGATGCCACTTGAATGCACAAATTCCACCATCAGTGAACTGCACAACAGCTTTCCCTATCAGCAATTTTTTATTTAAAATTTTTACTGGGTTTTCCTTGCTTGATTTTCTTTTAATATCAGTAACATACAGGTCTTTATCTGTAAGATATTGTTAGAAACACGCTGCTATACAATTTCTCCATGTAAAGTGCATAATAAACTTCCACGTAATTAGAAGTTAAATTTGAATTATTTTATCTGCGTGCATCTTCTTCCCCCCAACTTGATTTTTAGCACTGTTATAAATTAGTGTCTTGACACATTCATCTACCTATCAACATATAATTTTTATGCCATATGGTTTTTGTGTATGTTTTTTCTACAGGTCGGAAAAAATACACAGCCTTTCTAGCCAGTGAAGTATTAATTTCGCCAAACTTAATTCTTTCCCTTGGTAGAAGCTATTTCTTGTGTTAAAATATTTAATAGGGGCTATATTTTGATTCATGGTATATGCACAGTCAAGATAAATTCTTTACCTCCCTAGCCATATATATTTATGAAAAACATAACTTTCATTGTAATCATTATTAAAAATTAGGAAATTTTTTTATTCAAAAAGTGTCAAACATAATTAAGATTTACAAAATAATCAATGCATATACTTTTTCTTTCTGCCACAGTAACTTACATCAATTCTGTACAGTACTAGGGATTGAGATAACAACTCTCAGTTATTTGGGATATTCCCTTCTACAAAATAATCATTGTTACAATACCCAGTACACATCAGGCCATCTAATCTGATGTCAGATGACCTCATTTAAGAGAAGTCCATCATACAGTGTCTGAAAATTTAATATCAATTTGTAAAACTGTGTAAAGGATTTGCTTTTCTTTTTAAAAGGAAATTGTCAGTGTTGAAGTATTCATATAGGGAGGGTGAGTATTTGTGAAGCATTAAATTTTTACTGTTGTTTAACTCGGTTTATTTTTGGAGGAATGTAAGTTCATCTGTTGTATATGTAGGCTGATATCTAGATAGTTGTAATTATATGTTTTTAATAGTAGTAATTTGTGTATTATGACACATTAATACGTTGTAAAGTAGTATTTAATAAAATAAAAAAATTAAATTAATAATTTTATGTGATGTAAAAAACTAATAATAATAATTTTACTGCTTAATAAATTTGCAACTTCTTGTATATTATGACTTTTCATTATACTACTTTCTATCATATTTCATTGCCCTTTATAAAATTTCACTGTTTTACTCTTGTTTACTTTTAATCTAAATATCTCTTCCAATAATAAATCCATACCATTAATTATTTTAACGTGTATAACCAGGTCAGAATAAATATTGTTAGTGAATCATAACACTACTTAACTCATTTTACTTTTTGCCCAGAAATGTTGATTCTCAGATTTTTACTTCTTTGGAATACAAATTATAAAGTAAAAAGAACAGAATTCACTTCTTTTTATTTCTTTATGTACTGCAACTTGCCTTCCCTCATTTTGTAAATTTCAGTTGTTAATTTGTGTAAAACTTATAAATAACGCTTCTTTTATTAAATTTCAAACTCATTTTTCTTAAAATCTTATCTTACAGTATCAAATGCTTTATAAAGATTTAAAAATGATGTGTCTGTAGCTCTGTTTTTCTTCATAATCCTGAGGACAAAGATTTTTTGTACTAATAAGCTTTTCCAGAAAACTGATTGATCGTCATCTATTATAGTTTTTAGACTTTTTCTTATTTTAAAAATTATTTTAGTAAATAATATGAAATCATAAATTTAAACTTGTAGTGTCCTGTTTATAGTTCAACTTAAGCTGGGTTAAGCTGGGATAAATCACATAAGAGTAGAGTTGTTCTTCTATAAAATTATGACTTATGTAAAGTATATGTATATATATATATATATATATATATAAATTACATTTGTTTTTAATATTTTGACATTTTAGTATAGTATTTGTTTATGTTTACTTTTATTTATATTTATTCAATTTTTTTTAGAATTCTTCTCAAAGCAGTAAAAAGATAAATGGGATGCTTGAATCTTCAGATTCGAGAAGTAGTGATAATAGTGATAAATCTAGCAAGCAGGAAAAGCAGGGTACTGACGACAGTGGCAGTGATAATGAAGGAATAAAAAGTAATACAGCACCTTCGATATCTTCTTCATGTAGTACTAAAAATGATGGAAGTGATGAAGAGAATGTGGATGATAAGAGTGAGTAATATTGTATAATTTCTGGGATTGTTGAAAGTTAATAAACGTGTTTATAGATGTAATTTTGGAAATGGGAATAACTTGCACAGCTATCCTGACCCTATACACTTCAGTAGTTCTTAATTTAAAAATTCACCTCTGATAGAAAGAATATAAAATCTGTACTTCATAGAGAGCGGGGCAAAGCCTTGTTACAGATCCAAAAAATGTTTTTAATGAAAATTTTTGAGAAGCATTTTATAAACATTAATATAAATTAATGAACCGTGTCAAATTTTTAGCAGGTTCTCCTTTGACCTGATCTGGTGGACAATATTGGAAATGTAGTAAAATATTCTAATTTTGATTGAGTGATCATTATTATATTTTGGAAATCTGCTAATATTTTGGGGCATTTTTTTTATTGAATTGCAGCCCATAGAAAGAAAGCGGTGTCCTTTGTTTCATAGACAGTGTCTCTTGTATAGGTAGAACATGAAGCATGTTATATCTTTGTATTATATAGTCAGGATGTGTTGTTAATTTGAACCCAAAAACAGAATGGCAGCCATTTGGAAGGATCCAAAATATTCATCAATTTGAGGAATATTTTGTTTTAGTAAAGTCCTCGGTTTTGTGCTAATTGTGATAAAAGTCTTATTAGAGTTATCATAGTTAAATTAATTTCAGTATTTTTTAAGTTAATACTTTACTTATATAAATAAACACAAATTAGATTTAAACAAAAGACAGACAAACGAAAAAGTACAACGAAGAGGGTGTTTACGGATGAAGAAAAGAAAGCAAGATCTGAACGGATGAAGAAATACTGGGCAGCTCGGAAGAGTAAAATAACACGCTTTTCTCAGAAAAGATCCAACTAAAATTGACTTAAGTGGTCCCATGTTGGCCGTAAAAGCATAATAATAATAATAATATAAATAATAATAATAAACACAAATATATAATAAATTATGTATTCCTAGGTAAGCTATAATTGGAATGTGAAAAATGTCATTTGCATTTTAATTACATTTACTTTTAATATTGTTTGTAAACAAACATTTATAGATAGATGAGCATATAAAAAAAACTTGTATCAACTGTTAATAAACAGTATTACAAGATTTAAGTTATGAGCTTATACATACACATTCAATACAGTCCTTTAAATTCACTAATTTATAAATACTTCTTTTTACTTACAAAAATAAAGTCATCTTTTCTTCTTATTGGTTTATTTTTTTATCAATCTATGATATTTTATTTTCAAATTCTTCTATACTATAAAAACATTCAACAAACCATTTCTGCAAACTTATTCATTATTATTATTATTATTATTATCCATTATATTTTCCATCTCTTTAATTATTATATCTACTATTTAGTGTTAGCAAAATATAGCGATGGCTAGAAATGCAAAGATTGTTTGTTTTTTTTTCAATAGTCGTAGATAACTTCTTTCTCTACATTTTATATAAATAACCTTTCTGACAGTTTTTTTATTGTTATGTGTTTGTAGTAATTCATTTTGTTGAGATTCGGACAAACATATCGGTCCAAACAGTATTTCAAGAAACTGATGTCTGCAAACCTTTGTTTGGAGATATGTTTGTGATTCTGAACCATCAGTGTAATGTTTTGCTTTCACATACATAAATTATTGATCTTACTCATATTTTGATATTTCTGCCTGATTTTATTTCTTGTTTGTTAGATATTTGAATTTTATTTATTCTTCGCATAGGTATAAAGATGCCACTTTTAATATACATTTTGTCTTATAATATTCTTAACCAGATTTTCTATTACTAATTTTTTTCTGTACAATATGTTTTTCTTTCTGGTAATTTAAATGATTTTACTTTGTTTCTTCCATCATTCCCGTAATGCATATGCTATAAAATGTATTGAATGAATAAAATTATTACAATAATTGAAGTTTTTAACTTTCTAATCTTTATGTTCATCTTTATATAAATAGCCCTACTGATGTTTTACTTGATTAATAATTGTATTTGTTTGTTCTAAGATAAATCTTTTTATTTATAGATTCCTGGGAATTGAATAAATTCTACCTCTACCAGTTATTGTCCATCAATAAAAATATGGGGATTTTGTTGATGATTTATGTTTTCCTGAGCACTAAAATTAATATAGTTGATTTATTTATATTAATTTTTAAATATTACTATTAAAATATTTCATCAGTATTTACTACAGTGCGTCTATATACTCATATTTTATTTACATTCTTACCTTTTAGTATTGTCATTGTATTATAAGCAAATGATAATTTTGCTATAGGTAATTATTCAGTGGTATTATCTTTCAAGTGCCATGTGCCATCAAAGCCATTTGGTGACAAGATGTAAGAATTAAAATAAAAATCATTTAAAAATTTAAAGAGAAAGAGAAGAATGTTTTTGGTTTGGTTGTGAACTGGTAATGGAGGAAAAACTTTATTTATAAATTACTAATTTATTAACATGAAAGTATGTATTTAATTAACTTGGTTAACACAGTGCTCAGTGTTATTAGATTTCTGTTCATTATATTTATACGCATGGTAATGAAAACATTTTTTTATTTGTCCCGTGCAGAATTTGTTTACAATTTTACTTTTCACATTATGTTTTATAAATTGCTACTTTGTTACAAATACTAAAATTAGATTTGTTATTAATTATTTAATGTTTAAAATAAAAAGAAAAACATTGAACTCTAAACAAATAAACTCTTAACCATTTCATGTTTTTTGGTGTTTAAAATCTTCAGGATATGTTTTGTAATAATGTCCATAAAACACTACTAATGATACTCTGGGTTCTTATGCACATTACATTTTAGAGAACTGTCCATGGTTGCTTGAGGAAACAATCAAGTTATTTGTATTAAATTTGTGATTGTTAATTACAAAGAATGTATATAAAGAGAAATTTTTAGTTCATGTATATCATGTAATTTTGCCTGAGCGTGAAGAGTTTTCTGGTACTTTTTGCAGGATTATGAATATAAGTTTTATGGTATGAAAAAATACTTAGTTATTACCTCATTTCCGTAATTTTCGTACAATAAGCTTGAAAAGAATGAAATTACACTTGATTTTGTGAACGGACAATAGGAAAAAGAATATGGCTGATAAGGGAGTTTATTATATCAATTGAAGTGCAGCGGTTTTTTTTTCTCTTGGTTTCTAAACATATGTTATATATTTCAGAAGAAATTTCATTCTCTCCAGTCTGTGATAATTTATCTTTTTTACTTATTGTATTTTTTTTTCATAGTTAAGAAGAATTTGAAGAAGAAGAAGAAAAGTAAAAAGAAGACTCATGATGGTATTGATGCTATAATTAAAGAAAGTAGTGTTTATGACAGGTAAAAAAAATTAAATCAATTCTCTCTCTCTCTCTCTCTCTATATATATATATATATATAATATTAGCAGTTCATTATTAATAAGGTTTAAAACTGTTAATATTATTTCTGTCATTAGTCAATTAATTTCTACTGTCATGTAGACCGTTTATTACAGCCTTTCATCCGGAGGTCCCAGGTTGAAATCCCAGTTACGATGGCATTTTTCATATGCTATAAAATTCCATTTCCATATCCCACACACAAGCTTCAAGCTTACATGGTGATATCATCAAAAAATGTATATAATTAAACAAGTATATACATATTACAGATTAAAGCCTCTCATCATCTAGCACATTTTTTAAGGATAGGCTGGCTACATTTATTCTCTTTATAAAATGATGATTTGTTTTTAGTGGTGTTAAGTAGTACAGAAGTTTATTCTATTCTAAATTTACTGTTGTATTCTGAAGTGGAGCTGTAGTGGGAGACTAGAGGTTATACTCAGCTCCTGACGGACCAGACCTGAGGTCCTCTGGGACTTAGTTTATGCTGGCTGCACTCCAGTCACTTAAATTAACGATATTCGTTGCGGGTGAGTGAATTTTGGAGATTGATATGCTGTCATGGCATACTTGATGCATCTACGCACTAAGTTGTAGTCAGGGCTTAAAGGTGACAGGTGCGAGGTCTTCAATCTTCCGCGAGTATGCTTTTAGCTTAGTTCCTGAGGGCAACATGGTAGCTTTAGGTTTCAGCTGTCTTCTTCGGAAGGCAGCTATCAATACTATCTCTTAGGGTGAATTTACTGATGTAGGTGTCCCTCGGGGCATCTGCATCGGTGGCATCTCACGTGGCCGGGCTGAACACTGTGGAATGTGATCAGTTTGAGGGCAAGATGTCCTCTGTTAAATCCATTGTTGGCAATGAACGGAGGGGGTGGTGTAGCGACCTGACACGATACGAGGCAGGATCTTCTCTGCTGTTTGGTCTTAAAACAAGGAACAAATTTTGCTGCAACTCAGTGCATGTTCAATTTTTCAGTTAAAATGTCATGGCATGATCCATTTGAGATGCTAACCTCTTCTGCAAAAGCATTGTCTGTGTAAGCTTGTTTCAAAAATTGAAACATTTCTGTGAAAGTTTTCCCTAGTTCATACAAAATTTTACGCTGTATTGTTGCTCCTGAAAATCGCACATTATAAAAATCATTACTAACACTTAAACACATTGCACTCAAATAACAATAACACAAAACTAAATAAGATATCAACAATCCAAGAACATTGGTTACAGAGGAGGTTATATGGATCACAATGCTGCCAACCACATGTCACTAAATATCTCCATTGGCATGTAATTAAAAATGTTGTTATTTTCTGAACAGACCTCATATGGTATAACTTAACTGTTGTAATGAATTTACTTTAAAAATTACTCTTAAATATAAGAATATTTTATTCTATAAAAATATCTCTAATATTTACAACATAAAATGGAAATGTACAAATAAAGAGGAAAATGTTGCATGCACTAGCTCATGGGTAGCAGTTTCCAGTAACATAAAAGAGACCACTAAATTACACATTTTTTACCTAAGTACAAGGTGTGATCAAAAAATACGGTGAATAATTTTTTATTAAAAAAAGTAATAAGGTTACATAGAATTCGATTTAATCTCCTTCAAAGTACTGTCCTTGGCTAGTAGTCAGTGCACTTATCCCAACGTTGACTCCATGACTGGAGGCATTTCTGGAAGGCGTCTTTCGTAAGGGCTTTCAGCTGCTCAGTCGTGGCCCTCTCAATGTCAGCAATGGTGTCAAAACGTTTTCCTTTAAGCACTGTTTTAATTTTTGAGAAGAGCCAATAGTCGCATGGTGCTAAATCCGGTGAGTATGGCGGATGAGGACAGACAGAAACACTTTTTTCGGCCAAAAACTCACGAATGAGAAGCGAGATGTGACACGGCGCGTTGTCGTGGTGAGAAAGGTCCATTATTTCTGGTCGCTTTCTCACTCGTCTCATTTGCAATTCATTAGTTAAAATGCTTTGAACGGATCTGTACGAGATGTTAAGGTCTTCCGATAGCTCTCGAATAGTCATTCGCCTGTTTGAACGAACCGTTGTTTCTACTTTTTGCACATTTTCAACTGTTTTTTATGTTACTGGACGTCCCGCACGCTGCTTGTCTTCAACAGACTCATTTCCGTTTTTAAATCGGTCATACCACTTGTACACAGTCTTCAAAGTTACCACATTATCGCCGTACACCGATTAAAACAAAACTTAATGTTAATACGTTGTTCAAAATCCATGTTGCGCGACAGACACGATAAACACAACCTCACTCTAGCGGCTCTGGCAAGCTCGAACGTGTTACAACTTGTCCCTGCCTGTCTCAGTTGATCACGCTATTGAACAAATTACAGCAGATGGATGTAGCGTCGGCAGTTGCCACTATAAAAATTCATTCACCGTATTTTTAATCACACCTCGTACACTGCCAAAATGATTTTTTTTAAAAGCAATTTATGTTTAATGTTTTTATTTGTGAATTACTTTTTAACTTTATAAATTATATTTTAGATAAGTTTAAAAAATAAACCTATTTTACATTTTCAAATCTATGATCTTTTTAAACCTTTTTGGCTAGAAGTTAAATTTTCCTTTATTTCAAATTATTTTAGTAGTTCTTTTACTATATTTAAAAATTACAATAAAATATTAAAATTATAGTGTCTTTTATAACACAGATTGCAAAAAAAGAATGAGACTGATATTTATTTATACTGTATTTTTATGAAAACTGGCTTGTTTTAACTTTGTATAAAAAATAAAAACTTTTTATTGTATTATTTGTAATAAAAATATCTTGAGTGATACTTTTTTATTACATAAATTTTATTTCATTTTATAATGGACCATTCTTTTTATGTAGTGATGCCGATTCAGATGAGGAAGTATCAAACATAATGACTGGAATGAAGGCTAAAGTATTTGAATTCTTAAATGCAGCACCTGAAGTTGAACTCAATGAAGTGAAGTGTACTCATAAGAAAATAAAAGCTCTGATTGAAGCACGTCCTTTCAATGGCTGGAAACATTTGGTATTACATTTTTAATCTCTAGTTAAATTTTTGTATTATATCTTGTAAAATTTATTGGATTTGTTATTCGCTTTACTCACTTTGTATGTAATTACTCAGGGAGTACACAGTGAAATATTTTTACATATTCAAAGATTAAGATGTGAAAGGCTTGAGTTATTACAAATTTTCCTTATATGGTGTTGAATTTTCCGATTTACATTGCATATTAATTCTTTATTTAAGATATTAATTGACTCATCAAGAAAGATCTCCAAGCTCTTTAATATTTTTCCTGTGAAAAATCTGTTGAAACAAAACTATTGAACTTCTTTCCATTTGCAGCTTTACGTTTAAAATGTGCAGAAAATATTTTCATCCAACTGCATAAAATAGAATTAAATAAAATTTAAATTAACAGTTGACAAGTTTCCATCAATCCTTCATATCTTTTTAGAATAAAATCTTTTTGTAATTGAAATGAGATACGTTGTGTTACTTGGTAGATTCCAGAACTAATATCTTTCCATAACTTTATACTAGATTACTCTTCAAGATTCTCATGTTTGTATACATACCATACTAATAATAATAATAATACAAAAGCCTTTTAAAAAATGTGTGTCTAAAAATTACAATCTTGTATTGCAGAGCTGTTCATAAATATTCTCCTTTTTTAAATATTTTTTGTGATAACCATCATAATTTTGAAAGAGTTTACTTTTTGTAATGTATAAGGTATTGGAAATTGAAAAAAAAAGGTTCAGATGTAAATAAATTTTGAGTTTGTTTGTTGAATTACTTTGTGCATAGCCTTGGGTTTGGTTCATTGGCAATCTTGCTTTGTGAAGCTTTGTTTCTTTCTACATGTAAACAGTTGACTTATTAAAAGTGAACTGTAAATTCCGTTAACTATTGAGCTGTGCTGGAGAAATTGATTATTAATTTACTACTTGTAAATTAAACTGTTGTCGTTAGAGTGTAGTGAAAATATTATTAGGAATCAAATACATAATTGCAGAAGAAAGCAGTTTACAATTTTTTTTTTATATTAAATGAATATTTATTTTGAGAACAGTTTCAATAAACTTAATTGTGGATTGTTATCTCTTGCAGGTGAATACTTGTGAATACAATAGGAGTATCGGTACTGATATATTAAATGCTGTTCAGGATTTATTAACAGCTAGGGCGGTTCTTGCTGACTTAATGAGCCGTTGTGAACTCATAGCAAAAAAGACTGAAAATGCAGTAGCTAGGGGTGCAACAAATATTACTGAACAGCCTTCATTATTAACCTCTTGGTAAATAACAGTAAGCATTGTCATTAAGTTTAATGTTTAATTATATAAATTTTAAACTCTCACAGTTCATTAACTGTGAGGGTTTAAAATTCAAGTTCAATCATAACAATTTATGATTGAACTTTGTTATAAATTAGGTGGTTTAACTTTATTGACAGTTTTCTTAATTTTTGACAATTTTGGATTAGATAATCCAGAAGAAGGTTTCAATTATCCCTCCTTTACTTTTGTTATCATGAAAATATCATTAGATAAAGAATCTTGGGTAGCTAAAATAAACATAACTTTGGATGAAATGTAATACATGATTTTCTCACAATATGTACTTCTTTCAGTAAATAGATTGTCCTTTGGTGAAGAAATATCAGCAATTATCTGCTTGGTATTACAAGAGTTAGCAGCTGATTAAGTGGCACCAATTTGTCAATAAACGATCCTTGAGTAAATTCAAAAGTAGCCATCCTAATATCTTTAGTCAGTCAAAATTAAAAAAATATAAATGACTTGAAACAGTGTCCCGAACAAACATTTCCAGAAACATTAAAATAAAGTCTTGTATCCTTTGTATTTCATGAATTCTCTATTTGGCAATGAGGTACAACCAAATTAACTAAAACAGATAATACAATAAAAGAAACTCCCTTACAGGATGACTGTAAGGCGAACTCTTAAAGGAGTTTTCTGTAAGGAAATAAACAACAACAAAAAACGACTAACTGATTATTACAAAGAAATGCAGAGGCATTTCTAAAAAAAAAGCAGGGCAGAATACAAAAACCAATTGATAAAAGAAGCATTAGTAAATTTCAGACTTTAAAGACATAGTGTGACTGCATTTAAGAACAGTTGTCATGTATCAAAAGTGCATAATGGTATTCAAAGTGTGATAATTGTGAACATTTTTGGGTTAACATTTTACTTCATGAATGTGTTTATTTTTCTGTTATTTAATTTCAGCAAAATTGTCTGCTGGCATTAATTAAAACATTTTATTAGGGAATTTTTAAAATTACACATAGTATTTTAACTGAATTCTTTTGTACCTATAAGATAATACATTTTTCCATTAACATTTCAGTAAATAAAACTTCAATATTAAAGTATATTAAAGATGTTTCTTATTTACTATCTAAAATAATACAAAATGAGAAGTTGTAGGTGTAACATATCATGCTGATTTCATTTTCAGTTAAAGCATGAAAAGCATTTTTAGATCAGATTAATTTTAGAGGATGTTATAAAAAAATAAACTTATGGAACTAATAATAATAAAGCCATAACTGTGATATTTTTGGTAAATCTTGAAAAAAAGACTAGAATGAAATTAAATTTTTGAGACTTAAACAATGTAAAAAAAGGAGATATTAGTAATTTATGCAGCAATAAATTATAAAGAATAGATACATATGATGAATCCCCATTGTTTTTAAATTAAAACTTGGAAGAATTTGGAGTTGCTGAAACAGTAGATGAAAGTCAAGAATTATTTATAGTTTGCTTATTTTTGCTGACACTGGGATCCCATCAAATGAGCAATCAGAGTGAATCTGTTGATGGGAGAGAAATTCATTCTAAAAATCGAGGAGATGACGGAGTGTGCCACTCTTCGCTTTGCCGCTTTGTTTCAGGATCATACTCAAATATCCAGGATTCATCTCACCTGTGATCACACGATTGAAGAATTTTTGGTCATTGTCAATCCTTTTAAGAAGATCAACGCACACGTTTCTTGATTGTCCTTCTGTTCCATTGTGAGGTTTTTCAGCACCAATTTCGCACAAACCTTTCGCATGTCCAAATCGTCAAAATTTGATGTACGGTAAAAGTGTTTAAATTTAACTGTTCACTCATCATCCTCATTGTTAAATGACAGTCTGATCTTACAAGAACCCTCACATGCTCAACGTTTTCGTCAGATTTTGAAGGTGAAGGTCTCCCTGAGCGAGATTGATCTTCAACGTGTTCTCGGTTCCAAAAATTCTTTGTGCTAGCGGAAAACTTGTGCTCTTGATAACCAATGTTCCCCATAGGCCTGTTTCAACTTTTCAAAGATCATACTTGCAGATTCCCCAAGTTTAACACAAAACTTGATTGCACAACGTTGCTCTAAATTCCAATGCTCCATTTTCATAACACGCAACAAAAACACAACTTCACTGTTGGTGCTGTCAAGATTAATGTGTTGGCTGAATGGAGTTGAAACTCGTACTGAGCATGTGGAAGGGATGAACAAACCAGTCTAGCACAGACCGGTAGACACAGCGTTGCCAGATCGCTCATAGTATTATCAGTCTCATTACTTTTCTCACACTCCTTGTAGATTTAGATTAAGGAATTAGAAAGAAATTTGAATATACAGTTTGAATTTAAGAGATTTTGATTTGAGGAAGAGAGAAGTTTTAAGTAATACCATTTTAATAGCGGAGAAAACTTTTAAATAGAACTGAAAATTATAAAAATATGAAAGATAATAAGAGAATATATGAGGCATGTTGAGGGACTGATATAGAATACTGAGGAATAGAAAAATGGTTTAAATAAATCACTGACTTATGAAAAAAAAACACTTGGTTCATAAGATTCTGGAGCTATTTTTTTCCTGTTATGAAGTGGTAACTAATTTCTTAGATTAGGGATGTTCTGGGATAGTATCTCCTGAATTGAGTACTCAAGAGGGAAATCACAAAGTCAGATTGAGATGGTTTGGGAACATACAGTATCCTAGTGCAATAGTAGCAAAAGTAATTTTTAATTTAATTATAATATAAAGAAGACCTTAAGGAAAATTTTATTGAAAGGATGGTAAGATTGTGTAAAGGAATACCTGAAAAGGAGATTAGAGATGGAGAACATTTTCAAGTTGGAATGGTGGGAAGATAAATTAAAACAATCTGCAGTTCAGTCTTATAATTACTGTATAAAAGGAAAGACAATGATGAATGGTATCTGCAGTTTGCTAAAATATGAGGTAGGATAGATGCACTGTTGCAGTAGATTTTGCAAATAGTATTTACTTTTCTTTCCAAATATTCATCATATAACTGTGAATAATGGTCGTTTGTATGAAAATTATGTTGGTAATCTAATTGTTTATAGTTTTCAGTTAAAAAGCTACCAGATGGTTGGATTAAACTGGCTTGCAGTAATGCATTCACAAAAAATCTCTGGAATTTTGGCTGATGAAATGGGTCTTGGTAAGACAGTACAGGTCATAGCATTCCTAGCACATCTCAAAGAAAAGGGATTCTCTTTAAAGAATTGTCCACATGTTATTATTGTTCCTACATCAACATTAGGTATGTCAGAACCTATTATTATTATTTTTTTTGTTTTATAGACAGTATTTTGCTTTTCTAAGAGTTGATATTTCCTTTAATAGTGAAAATGACTTATGTAGTATTATATGCAATTCTTGTAACTGTATTCACAATTGCCGACAATGTAAAGAAGATTGAAATACTTGTTTAATAATTTGTGATTATCAAACAAATTCCAATGGCAATAAAGTCTGTAGTGTACTTTTATAAATAAAAAAAGATTAAAATATAATATATTTAAAAATTAGAAATTATTTTATTTAAGACATTGTTGCCTTAATGATTTAAGTACTTGCAGCTGGTAATAGATGTGTTCATAATACAAGCTGCCAAACAAAACATTTTAGCTCATTTCATTATTAAATTATTTAAAGTACTTAAAAGTGTGCATTTTGACCATGAGTTTTTAATGCAAATTAAAAATAATATTTTTTTTTTCATTTTCTGTCTAGTTATGTACATTCAGACTTTACTTCTGTATTTTCTTATTTTATTACATGTCATAGGTTAGTTTTGTTTTTGATATATAATAAATTTTTTTTTTTTGTTTATCATGTTTTCCATTAGAAAATTGGTCAAATGAGTTTGAACGGTGGTGCCCAAATATGAAAGTAGTACAGTATTATGGTTCACAAGAAGAACGAAAATATAAAAGATATAATTGGATCAAGTATGGTTTTGGTGATACTGAAGTCGTGTTATCAACGTAAGTTTAGATAAATTAAGTTGTTTATACATTTTAATTTTTTTAAATTTTTAATCCAAATTATTATTAATTGAGGTAGTTTTTCTGTTATATTTATTCATTAATGCTCCCCTCCCAATATCATTCCCAAAATAATTTTTAAACTTATTGTTAATTAATTATTATAAGTTTAAGTAAAAAAAAAGATTCCAAAAATTGATATTTTTAAACTTTCATTGGAACTACCCTACCTTGTTTTTAGAAAATTGACACCAAACTTTTAAACTGCTTGTCCCATGTACATGAGTCTCTATATCAAATTTCATCAGAATTGATTTATCCAGTCAAAGGTTATTAAGCTTCAAACACACCAATACATGTATAAGTGTTATTTTTTAAGTAAAGTTTGTAAACCTAACTAGTAAAGATATTGTCAAAAACTTTTCTTTATTTAACTCTTTTCACTATTTTCTACATAGTTACCTTATTTGTTTAAACATTTATCATAATGTTTTATTAAATCATTTATACCCAGATCATAGAAACCGCCAATGAAGACAATCACATTGCTTATTCTGTATGACACACTGAAGCTTTTGTCAAGGTCTCGAACTACACAGCTGAGTTTATTGTCGTCCCTTTGGGCATAAAATCATCTAACAGGACACAATATCTGTCCCAAAACACTGTTGCCATAACCTTACATATTGACATTGTCTGTTTAGCTTTCACTTTGACTGGAGATGTTGTGTGTTTCCATTCCATTAACTACCACTTTGATGCTGGAGTGATGTGAGAAACCCATGTCTCATCTCTTATGACAATGTAATCCAAAAGTTCATCTCCTTCTACACTGTATCAGGTCAAAAATGTTAAAGCACTAGCCGTACTTCTTTTTTGGTTTTCTTCAGAAAGCAGCCTTGGAACCCATCATGAGCACACTTTTTTTTGGACTACAAGATTTCAGAAACAATTTTGTACAACACTGACCTTGAAATCTATGGGAATATCAGTGAAAAAGTGGAAATCATGAATCACAGTTTTCATGAATTTTTGCATCAACTTTGAATACCAAATCATATATGTGATGCAATCGAAACAACAGAAGGTTAGCTCGATCGCAGGCCTTCATGGACATTATCCCACCTGTTCTTGAACAGTCTTACCCACTTATACACTTTGATGTCACTATTGAATTAGGCCTGTAAATCTCACATATCTGGTGATGAGTGTCTACTGCTGACATGTTCCTTGCAGTCAAAACTTGAATCACAAACAATATTTCACAATCGGCAGGCCACTAATTTATTTTAAACACTTCAACTTCACAGTATAAACCATTCAGTGATGCCACGACTGAAAATGGCATCTGCATTTGTGTAAGGCATGCCCCAGGAGCCAGATTGCATACGCATTTTGACAGCCACACAAAATTTACGTAGCTACAGCCAATTGAACTTTACTTAAAAAATATCCCTCATATATATGAACCCCCTCCCCACTTTTTCTGTTTTTTTTGGAGTCCCTGGGTCATGAAACATTGAAATTGAAAAAAGACCCATATCCCATCTTTTGACTGATCACCATACTTTCCTTCTTGCAGCATACCTTAATCTATGATTCAAGGAAAGTAAAAAAAAATTTTTGAGGAACAATAAAATTTTATAAAAGCAGAAAACTTATTTTTGGTAATTTTGTAAATTCTTTTTTTTTTAAGAAAGTATAAATAAACTGTCTTTTCAAAGAGATTTTGATACTTAAGTTGTTAATAACTTAAGAATATGGGCAAATTTGTGATATTCTGCCCTGATTGTTTGCAGTCTTTTAGGGGATTATCAAACTTTCACCTAAAAATAAACAGAAATAAATCCGTTTTTCCTCCTTCATTACCTAAGGTAATTATTCTCTATATATATATATATATATATATATTCTTCTCACATGTTAGCTCTTTCTAAAGAATGATTTTCCATTCTCTCCAGTGATGTAAGTTTGTAATTCAGTTCAAGTATTTTTTTTTATGTTACATCTAATCGTCCAATAATTTTTATATCTTATTCCTATTTCATTCACTACATCTCTCTTTCAACCAATTTTCCTTCACTACTTTACCCTTTCTCTTAATTTTATTTTCAAAGATCTTTGTAGATTTCTTCTCTCATCCTTTTTATTTTCACTCCTAATAGTATCTTGTAATCCATGTTTTGTAATTTCTCCTCTCTCATTATCCTTTTCTACCATAATTATTATTTTTAAAATCATTCATTAATTTTCTAATAGTTACATGTTTATTTTCTATTTTAACTCTAAATCATTCTTTTTTAACTTACCTTACCTTCACCACATCTTGGTTTTAAGTTTTTCCAATTTTTTTAACCTTTCATTTGTATGGAAACTGTGTTGTTTTTTTCCATTTTTGGACTGTGCAGATATAATTTATAAGGGCTCATAATTATTGGTATACACTTAATGGAAATTTCTGAAAGTTTGTTCCTATTTTCGTTTTTCTTAGCTCATACTCTTTCAGTATTTATCTTTTTCATCTTTTTAACATGTATCCAATCAGAATCTTTTATTAAATGGTTATCATTTTTTTGTGTACTTGATTGTAATCATTTACTTCTTTAAATCTCTTTGCAGTTTCTTCTTCTACTGAAAAGCTGTGGTATTGTTTCAGATATGGGCTTTGAATCAGTCCTAATAGAATACTTTCTCTCTATCTGTTGTATATGATAACATAGTCTTTGTTTTATCATTTTATTCATCATTGTTTGGTTATTTGTTAATGTAAAACGAAAGTTCTATAATTTCCTGATAAAAATTCTTGTTCATATTTAATTCTTGCTAAATCTTTCAACTCATTAACTTTTTTTAAAATTACTAAAAAGTAATCTTTCTTTAAGAAATCATTCCGTATCTGCCTCTTCACAAATGCCCACCTCTTATGATAACATTTTCATCAAATGTTGTAAGATTTTCAACAGAACTTAAGCTTCTTCCGCATCAATGGCAAGATCTTGTGGCTCATAAAGGAAGATTTTGAATATATGATAACAGGTGCTGTTGCAGGAACGGAAAATTTAATTAAACACATAATAAAAGTCAAACTTAATTTTTTTTTTCAATTTGCATGACTATGAAAGGTTACATCATTCATGATACATTTTGCATTAAAGCATCAGTTAAAGATAATATTCTGTAAATGACAGCGTTCATGAATACACATGCTTCCATCTGTGAATGCAAATTCATTGTAACTTGTTGGAACATCTCAATAATGGTTGTTTCAATCTCTTTTCACGACATTGCACACTGTATTTTCACTTTTTCACTATGCAAAATTGGTGTAAAAGGTGAGGATTCTGTAAATCCCAGTAGTAAAAAAGTCTACCATTTAATATAACCATTTAGATGAAAGTGGACTTCATTAGACCAAACATTTTTCAGAAATTTTCAGTTTTGTCATTTTTTGCTAGAAATTGTAGCCAAGACTTACTCTCCCATTAAAATCATGAATTTCAATACCTGGATCACTTAAATTTTATACAGGTGAAAGTTTAAATCTAAGATCAGTATTTTGTTTAAAGGATGAGACAAGCCAAATGACACAGTATGTTACTGTCGAGAATGCTGTGGATGCTGGAGCAACGGAATGAAGTACCCATTGCATTTTCTTTGAAAAAATACATTTTTACAGGTCAGCATGCCAAACCCATTATATCAAGGCATAAATAATATTAATTCGCTACAAATATCTTCACTCTCTGTACCAAAGAGTCTGGTAGAGTAATGAACATCAACACTCTCAGAGAAAATAACTATATCTGGTGCCTCTTGTATTTCAGATGCTTTAAATGTTTTACACACACACACACACACATAAGAAATACAGGTATAAAACTACAAATTAATGTAGTAACACTTTCTATTGTGAAGAAATGCACTGTACACATTTTTTCTATTCATGGATCTAATTGAATATCAGTGACTGTAGTAGTTGTTAAAAAAAAATTATTTAAGTCCAATTAAAAATAAGTGTGTGTACTAAACTAGAATTTTGATGAACCATCAGAGAACCATGATTACTGACAATGTCTAATTTATTTTCTATTATGTTATATCATTAAGTATCAGATATTCATGGTAATGTCAGTATAATATTATTTTTATTAAAACATTTTGTTGCTTTTAGGTATCAGGTTGTTTCTGGTTCATATGAAGATAAAAAATTGTTCCGGGTAGTACAACTTCATTATGCTATATTTGATGAGGGTCATATGCTGAAGAATATGAATTCACAACGTTTTGAAAACTTGTTTAGAATTAATGTATGTTTATAATTTTTGATATTAATAAAACTTCAGATGTATTCTTTAAGCACCAATATCTGATATTTATAAAACATTTGATTGTCCTTCCCTAAAGACAAACATCAGATTTGTCAGATGTCAGAAATTTTGACTGTAACTTCCATAAATATCAGTGTAATCTTAAGTCTGTTTAAATAACAGAAAGTATATAACCCGTTTAGTTCCAACCTTTTTTGTGATTACCTTGTAAAAATTGACAGGGGTGTTTTCATATGAAATACATGTTTAAACAAGAATAATTATATCTTGAGTGAATTTTAAGATATGTCTTTAAACTTTAAATTGATTTATTCAGAATAGACCAAAGAATGCACATATCTTGTTGGACATGCAAAACTATTTTCAAAGAAAAATTTATAAAAACTGAAAAATCTTCTACTTATGGAAAAGTTAGTTTTTTTTCATTTTCCCTTCAGAGTAGTAGAAAAAAAATTTTACACAATATCAGCTAGACCACTAGAGAGAAAAATATGTTTTTTATACATACACAACTTTTCAGTTTGATGTGTATTATAAGTAAATTTAAAAAAATCCTAAATGAAACGCTCAATTAACACACACATTGGGTTCATAGGTGAGTATGATCTAAATTGCTGCCTACTCATTATAATACAAAAACATGAATATATAAATGTTAAAATTAAAAGCACTAGTAGTTGCTTAGTGTAATAAAAAAATAACAAAGTGCACAGTTAAAATAAACAAAACACAAATGCATGACTAAACAAATAAAGCATGTCCAAGACAACTGGTTGGCCAACATGGGATTTAATTATGTTTTAACTAAACTGGATATGTATGCTTTTGAAATTAAATTTACCTTTTATAAAAAATACTTTTCTGCAGATAAGATATTTCTAAACAGTTAATTTGTATTTTTAATTTAAAAAAGAGAATTTTTGAAATGGCCATTCCAACATACGCTGCAATTTTCACATAATTTATAAATGTTCATTTGATCAGACATTGGTTGGCACTGAAATGGTTAAATTAGTAATAAGTTATGTTTTAACCATAATAGATTACATCAGGTTAATATTATTATTTGGCTTATTAAAGCGCACATATCTATCAGTATTACATCTTGTTTGTTTGTTATAATTGTCTTTTTACTTCTTACTCTATAATAAAAACAAAGAGTTTGTGGTAACTTTTATATATATTAAATTCATTACTACTGTAATCGCTCTCATGTTTAAAAACCCCCTCTCATTGTCGCTTTATAAATTACAAAAAGATGTATGCTAATCGATATTATGAAATTTTTTTTTTGTCTTCAGTCATTTGACTGGTTTGATGCAGCTGTCCAAGATTCCCTATCTAGTGCTAGTCGTTTCATTTCAGTATACCCTCTACATCCTACATCCCTAACAATTTGTTTTACATATTCCAAACGTGGCCTGCCTACACAATTTTTTCCTTCTACCTGTCCTTCCAATATCAAAGCGACTATTATTATGAAAATAACAATATAAAATTAATAACTGTTAAATAGTGAAATCTTGTTGTGTTTTGTCTAAAATTTAAAGACAATATTAAATAATCACTGCTGACAAATTTGATAAAGAGTGTTTTATTGAAGAAAAGAGAAAACTCATTTGAAAATTTGAGTCAAGAAAGCAAATGATCAGGTGAAAAATTAGAATGAAGTGTCTAGAAAAAAAGAGTAAAATAAGATAGAAAAGTACAATAATTAATTTTTATAACTAGTACTGAGCTTACATTATCATTCAATGGTAAAACTGAAAAGAAATAATAATTTAATCTAATAGTTATCTCCTTGATAACATGATTTCATTTTAATCCACTAGAGTACATATATTTTCCTTCCGTATACTGTTAGGACTGGACAGTCATGACAGTTTACACATTTTAACTTATCATTTTTAATTTTTGACTTCGATTTGGTATTTTATTTCCTGATGATGGCTTTCAAGTAAGCCGAAAAAGCTAGAGGATATTTCAATGTGTTAGTAAGGGGGATTTTAATAATTATTAATATTATTTAATTAATTAACGTATCAGCAATACCATGTTAAAGAAATTAAAACTGAAAAGTTTTTTGCTTGAGGAGACTCAAGCAGAAAACTGAAAATGTCATGTTCAAGAATAAAACATCCTATATCAGGCTTTCATGTAAAAAATGAGAGGTGAAATAGGTTGATGTTATCTACTTCACTGAACTGAGTGTAACATTGTACTTAAAATGTGCTTAGCCCAACTAAGCACAATTAGTCCAACTGTCATAGAAACTGTCTGTATAAAAAAACTTAACCCATTATCACTGTATTTATTCTAGGGAAAGCATCTCTAGCTTATGGCTCTTGACACTTCAGACGCTTTACATATAACACAATAATAAAAAAGATAGTGTAAAGAATTATTTTTAGTCTCATTTAGTCATAAATGGTAAACGTAAATCTATTTCTGTTATGAAATAATGATGATTTTACGCGCATTAGAGTAAATACGAGGTGCTACCCAAAAGTTTGGGGAATTTTACCATAAAAATAAAATAGCTTACTGTAACTTATAATTTCCACTGTCTTTTTCAAAGTAATCCCCTTGGGCATTGATACAGTGATCCCAGCATTTTTCCCATGATTCCATGCATCCCTGGAATTCTGCAGGTAAAAGTATTCGAAGCACGTTCTGCGTTTCTTCCTCAACTCCTCAATTGTGTTAAAACGACGGCCTTTCAATTGAAATTTTATTTTCAGAAAGAGAAAAAAGTCGCACGGGACAAGGTCAGGTAAATAGGGTGGGTGGGGAATCACTACCGTCTTTTTGGAAGCCAAGAAATTACGAACGGCTAGCGATGTGCGGACGCATTGTCATGGTGCAGAACCTAGCTGTTGTTACTCCACAGATCTGAACGTTTGCACCTAATGCTTTCACGTAACCGCTTCAAAACTTCACAATAGAACATCCCATTGACAGTTTGACCAAGAGGAACAAATTCCTTATGGATAATGCCTTTGATGTCGAAAAAACAATCATCATGGACTTCACGTTGCTGCGAACTTGGCGTGCTTTTTTTGGCCGCGGTGAATTTGGCGAGTTCCACTGCAACGACTGCTGCGTAGTTTCAGGGTCATATCATGTCTCATCACCGGTTATGATGTTGGAGATGAAGTTAGGGTCATCTCTTGCTGAATTTTTCAATTTACTACAGACAGCTACATGATATTGTTTCTGGTTGCTGTTCAACAGTCTGTACGAATTTTGCAGCAATGCGTCTCATGTTCAAATTGTCCGACAAGATGCGTTGCTCGGACCCATATGACATTTGTACGATTGCACAAACATCATGAATTGTTTGTCTACAATCTGCAACAATAGCCTCTCGCACTTTCGCGATGTTTTCCAATGTTGCGCTTGTCGATGGTCTTCCTGAACGCTCATCGTCATCGACTGTCGTTCGTCCATCTTTGAATCGTTTGTACCACAAAAAAGTTTTACATTTACTCATACCATTGTCACCAAATGCTTCCACAAGCATGCGATGGGTTTCTGCACCAGTTTTTTTAAGCATGAAGCAAAATTTGATGCAGGTTTTTTGCTCTTTAAAATCTGCCATTTAGAACTTCGCCAAAGCTGTAAAACACAACTGCACAAAAGTCAACAATGCAGTCTCTCACTGTTACAGCTGTTGGAACACTGATTCACAAAGAGTGAATGAAATTCAAATTCCCCGAACTTTTGGGTAGCACCTTGTATATGAACTTTTAGTAGCATAACTTTTTTTATCTAAAAGATAAACACTTGATCCTTTTTTTTCTCTCAAACTAGGCCCTTTTTTCTTATTAATTACATGTATCAGAATAATAATTAAGCATTTTTGTAATATCTTAAAAATTGCATCACTTTCATCATAAAATTAATTTTTTTGTAATTTGTATTTATTATTTTTTACAGGCCAAATATAGATTGTTGTTAACAGGTACACCAATACAGAATAGTTTATTGGAATTAATATCTTTGTTAATGTTTGTTATGCCAGATATGTTTGCCACTAGAACAGATTATATAAAGTACCTGTTTGAAAAAAGAACTGTAGGTATTATAACTTATATTAATATTAATTATAATGATTGGTTTTTTATGTTAATTTTTGTGTGCATTTCTGTTTTTGGAAAATTGAGTATTATAAATTAAGTTGATTTATGTGAATGTTAACCTGTATATGAGTGATAGAACCCTGGTTAACTTAAATGCTTTCAGAATGAATAAGAATTCTTAACTAGCTACATTATATAATAGTAATAATAATAATAATAATAATCTTTATACATAAATCATAATGTGCATATTAGTGTTTATGCATGTATGTTATGCATACATGCATAACATACATGCTTTTTTTTTCAGCAATAGCATTTTAAATCACAAACAGAATCATACTTTTTTAAAAGGTATCTTAATAATTTTCACAAGCAAAATTTAGAAGAAAGGCTGAAATTTATTTCTTTAATGAAGATAGTAGAGACTGTTTTTTAGATGTCATTTTATGTTTATTTGAAAATGTTATTACTGTTTTTGTATGGTGATTGATGATTTTTTGCAGCAAGAGCTTTCTACACACATATATATAACTCAACTCAATCCACCCAAGTACAGAAATAAGACAACTCTTACCTTACTTTTATTTTTTATATAATTTTTGTGAAAGCACTTTTGCAGGACCCTGCATAATCATTCGTGTGCAATATATTTAAATAAAATTACATCAAACATAAGAAAAATTAAAAGATTAAAATTACAATTACATACACAAAAACATGTGAAGTCAATTAAATAAAACAGAAATATATAATGACATGTATATATGGCTACCCAAATACTACAGTACTGTACTGTTTAAATAAATATTTCATGTAATATCTGTAGAGATGCTGCTAGCTGTTGCAGCTTTTATGATTGTATGTCCTTGAAATTCTGTCTATAAGTTGATTAGAGTTGAATCTTTGTTTATATTTATGTATATAATGTTTTTGTAATATATCTAAATTTTTATTTATATCTTCTTTTTTAGTTTCTGATATTTTCAAATTAGCATTTACATCAGAAATAGAATTTTTTTTTTTATATGAGGTGATCTGCAACATTAGAGAAGCCCAATTTTTTATTTTTATAATACTTAAAATGTTCATAAAATCTGGCTTTAAACGATCTATTAGTTTTACCTATATAAATATCCTCAATATCATTACACTTTATCTTATAAACCTATATAAATTGTATAAATCAGTATTATTATTATTGGTTTTTTAAATATTTTATTATGTGGTTGTTAGTTTTATGTGTAGGTTTAAATTTATCCTTGTCATAAACTTTGGTTATATGTTCAACAATGCTGTTAGTGTGTGAATATTTTAAGTAAACATTATCAATCTTCTGGATCTGGCTCTTTTGGTCAAGTCGATTGCAATCGTAAGGGGAGGTGCACATCTAGATGTTAAAACAGTCCTAAATCCAAAATTTCAACATCCTACAGCTAATTGTTTTGAGTTATGCGAGATACATACATACATATGTATGTACCGACATCATGCCGAAACTAGTCAAAATGGATATTTCTGTTGATTTCTGAAATCAAAATTTTTCACAGACGCACTAATTCCTTTACTTCATACAAGGAAGTAAAAATGCTCCTTATAATTATGTATACAAAAAGAAATATTTTGATATTGCTCTTAATAAATATAAACTTTTGTAATTTTTACAATAGTACATTTAATTTACAAAGTATGTGGTAAAAAATATGATTATGTTTATAAAATTTAATATTTCTATCGGTTATTTGTTTTCAGGTTTGAAAAAAATGTTTTCCTTTTTACAATTATAGATTTTTTTTTAACAGGTACATAAAACCAACTTCATTCAGACTACATTTAGATTTGCTAAACTGTTGTGATGTTAAGACTTCATATGGTTGCTGGCCTTCTAAATCTAGTTGTAAGGCTAGTTCATTGCAAATTTTTTTTCCCCCTACTTCATTATGTTTCATACTTATGTGTATAATTTTGATTAAGAATAAACTTGTAAAACATTGCTATTTTTTTTCTGTTCATTTTGAATATCATTGAATATTTTACATTAACAATATATCTACATTAATAAATAAAAGTTTTAAAGTAATAATAAATAAAAGTTAATAATAAAAAAGTGTTAATAAATAAAAGTAATAAAGTTTTACATTTTATAACATTGTACATCTATGAATTGGTCGATTTTCGTTCAGCATCTTCTAACCAGTTGGGTAAATTATTCATAGATGCTGCCTCCTGGAAGAAATTGATAATCTGATATTAACAAGATTAGCCCTTATAAGCATGTCTCTTAACCAGTTCTCATAAAAAAAATTTGAAAAATTACTTATTTATATGGATTTGATGATGTTAAGTAATATATATATATATATATATATATATATATATATATATATATAACTGAAATTAATCTTAAGATTCTTATTATTACTTTTACTGTTAAATTATTTTTAAATTCTATGAATATTTCATTTCACTTGTCTGAAGTGGTAGAGCTATGAAAGTCCTGAGGAAAAATGTTAGATTTTGTAAATTTAACAAAAATCATGAAAATTTAAACATTTGTCAGACATTTTGTTAGTAAGGTGTTATTGAATCTTATATTAGGGGAAAAACCATCTAGTACAGAAGATTGAGATGAGACATATCTTACTTGATTTTACCATGTATGTACTTTCGCAGGATCATACATCCTCAGTTATAATTGAAATATTTAAAACTGTATTTAAAAAATTAAAAATACTAAAATAATGAAAATTGCATATTAATTTATTATATGAATGCTGCTATCTGTTGCAGGTTTGTAAGACTGTCTCACTCAAACACTGTTTGATGGTCATCAAATTGAAATTTTGTTTGTATTTATATATGTATTTTTTCTAATGTATTTAATTTTACGTCATTTTTATTAATATCTAATATTTATAAAGTTGTGTTATTAGAAATAGATTGTTTATTATGTGGTCTGCCGCATTAGATAAACCTAATTTATTGTTTTTGTATTTCTATAATGCTCAAGAAGTGTACTTTCTTTCACAATGATTCACAATCATTACATTAAATTTTATAAATTCTACACAGATTGTTTATTTTATTATTTTTATTTTTTAAATATTTTAGTATGTGGTTATTAGGTTTGTATGCTAGTTTAAGAATTTCATTATTGTAATTTTTAGTAATGTTTTCAGTGCTATTATTAGTATACAAATACTAATGTATGTGCTATCACTTTTTGTGTCTTATTGTGAATTAATATTTCAATATCAAAATAGACAAAGAAAACCAAATTGAAACATCATTTTATAGAAAACCTACTTCTAATAATATAACAATTCATAAAAAATCAAATTATCCTCTGTCTCATAAAATCAGCACTCATATTAATATAATTGAGTAATCAAATACACCCATAATTACAAAGAAAAGTTAAATAATGAAATAAACATCATAAAACATGTAATGGTTGAAAACATATGTGATACTACTTTAATTATTTAATAATATTTATAAAAAACAACTATCAAAACAATAACAAAATAACTAACTACCTTACAACCTATACATAGTAAGACATCAATGTAATGATTGTGATAGTGTTTATATAGGAAAAACCAATAAATCCTTTAAAAGTAGATTTCTTGAACGGTATAAAAATTACAGAAATAATAAATTAGGTTTATCTAATATCGCAGATCATATAATAAACAATAAACATTCTATTTCTGATATTAACTGAAATTTAGAAATATTAGATATTTCTCAGGTTTTTTTAGGTTTTGTTGTTATGTTATGTAAATATATACATATATATATATGTTGACATTTTTGACTGGATAATGATAATGAATGAATAGTTTAGCTGAATACCTCAATGTCATATTACTCTGGCAAAAGGCAAATTTTCCTTAGAGAGTTTGTACTTGTTCTCAGATGACTCGCTATATCTGAAATAAGAGCAAATTTGTTGCAATAAGTATGTAAAGTGTAAAAATTATTGATCAGTAATGCGGAATTCCTACTTTTGGTAAAGATGTCTTCCAACAGATTTGAAGATAGGTGCTGAGTAACTAGAGAGAACTTGTCACACTTCTTTGGAAGATTGGATGATTAGTCTTATTTTGCAGCCCCTATGTTGGTAATCCACTTTCCTTCCTTTGATTCTTTCTCTCTCAGTGAATAAGATTTAATATGCCAAAAAAGTTTAATTACCAATAATTTTAATTAAAAAAATTATTGAACTTTAAGTTTAAATTCTTAAAGAATTTTTAATAAAAAAAAAATTAATGGAACTGATTTGTATGTAGATTTTGTCCAGTAAAATTTCTTCTTATGTCTAAACATTTTTCTTTAAAAAGTTTATTTTAAACATAAAGTATGATTTATTTTAATTTTCTGGTACATTTTTTCTTTTTTCAGAAAGTGCAAGATAAAGTTAAATTTGAAAGGGAAAATGTTGAAAATGTCAAAAGAATCATGAAACCGTTTATGTTACGTCGATTAAAACAGGATGTGTTACAAGATCTCCCTACTAAAACGATATCACTTGTAGAATGTTCATTAACAGAATCACAGGCAGCTAAGTATTATGAATTATTAGACCAGTTACAACAGTCAACATCAGATCCTTCATTAAGAACTGGAAACTCTTATCTTGGAATGTTTACTGATTTGCGCAGGATGGCCAACCATCCACTTTTATTACGGTATTTATATGATGTTAGTATTATGTTGTATGACTTATTTTTTCAAATAATTATGTTAATTATCAATATTCTATTAATAGTTTAACCACTTTTAGTGCTGACTTGTGTGAAATGATAGAACTATGAAAGTCCTGAGGAAAATGTTAGATATTATAAATTTAACAAAAATCATGAAAATTTAAACATTTATCAGACATTTTGTTAGTAAGATGTTATTGAATCTTATATTAGGGAAAAAACAACTGATTTAGAAGAATGAATAAGTATAAAAATAATAAATTTTCCTCACCGTATGTCTGAGCAATAGATCCTGTTACATCTGGCCACTAGATAGTTAATTAAAAAAAAAAAAAAAACTACACTTTAATCAGTTTACATTAATAATGCATATTAACTAAAGTAAAAATTGTTTTTTAAATTACTAAAGAATATCTAACATGGACAAAAAGTTATGACTAACCTATTCTATTTAAAATATCTCGATTTGAATCTTAACTGAGTATTAATGTTTGTTTTGGCAGACAATTATAATTTAAATCTTTCATCTAACAGAAATTGCACAAGATGATCATTTTGACCTTGTCAACTTTTTTCCTTCATTTTTGATAGTTTTCTCATATTAAAAGAAACTGATGGTCATGCATTCTTGCAATACCAAAACTATCCTTCCCTAAACACTTGTTTCACTCTTTTCCAAGTTCCCCAAACAGATACCAAAAATTAATGAGATAGAGGTATTACACTTATATATTAAATGTAATTTTCTATGCACTTGGATTCATTCTTCTGATAACATACTGTACAACTTTTTATATGCTTTTATAACTCTTTTATCTAAATATGAATAAAACATTATGTTTGATACAATCAGTGTCTTTTCACATAAGCATTACATTGTGAACAGCTTCAGAACTTCACTGCCCCTACTTTTTTAGGATACATTTCATTAACTGCTGTGTAATGAAATGACAGAAAATGAATTTTTTTGTGATTTCATTCTTACCTGTCCTTTATCTATTTTCCTTGTACTAGATTTTTTTGGGCATAAATTTGGGGTTAAATTTTCAGTTCTTTCTAATTTCAGTGACAAAGGTTGACAGCAAGATTTTGTCAGTAGATTAGACATAAAAATTATCAATGAGTAAGAGGTACTCTTCATGTAATAGATACAAATAGAAAACAGTTAAATTATTAACAATATAAAAGACAAACTCCTTTTTCTTTATTTCATCTCTACATTTTCTAATTTTACTGCTTCGTATGCAGAAAATCTCAAACAATTTGTAGCAGCATTATAAATCATTCACGATTCTATATCCCTATTATGATGATGTTTATTGGGAAGGTAGTGCATCAAAATGTACAATTTTTTGTTTTAACATGCCAATACGCATGTTCGGTTAATATGGATTTTTATGAAGAAGCTGGATATAATCAAGGAATAATTTATGTGAACTGTAATTTTTATTTGCCATTATAGTTAAACCCAATTGAGTTTTATCATTTTCAGTTCATTTAAGGAGTTGGATTACCATCACAGCCACTTCTTGAATATTAATATGGTTCTTATTTGTCACTGTAATAATTTTTTTTAATTCTTAAATATATTCACATCCTCATCAGGTTTCAAAGCCATTACAATAATAGCTCAACAGAAATGTTCTCTTCCTCTCCCCTCTCATCACTCTCTCTCGCCCCTTCCTCCCCCTCTCTCACGGTAGGCATTCTTAGGTATATCCTTCCCTGTAACTATCTTCTGAGTTTCCAGCACAACTCAAACTAAAAAGCATGGCCACCATTCTCTTCTTTGCTTTCACCATTCTCATCTTCAAACACCCAAACTTTAATCTAATCCTTAGTTGGGACATCATAATAGTACAGCCAAGTTTTATCACCTGTCACAATAAAGGTGTTAAGAAGTCCTTGGTTTTAAGTATTATTTAAACAGCATTACTTACATGAGTATATACTCTGAAGTTTTTTTGGTGCTTAATACACTTGAATATATGCACCATTCATTACCCTGCGTACATCCAGATAGTAATCTAGCTCTTCATACGTACTCAACCGCATGTTGGGTATTATCTACTGCCACAATCCTCTCCTCTCTGTTGAGAGGAGAGAAAAAAATCTGAGATATTTCTCAGATTTTTACCAATTAAACATTGTTTTTCACATGCCCAACTACACAGCACTCTACCACATTATAGCAACCATGTGTGTTGCATTAAGCATTTGGTTTCAAAACAGATAGATTGGAAGAGATGAACCAATTACATGGCCACCAAGGAGTCCAGACATGACCCCATTGAATTTCTTTTTGTGATAACCAATCTTGTTTTGATAAACCAAATCACACTTCTGCTGCAGTGTCATCATGACTTCAGAGTGAGACTGTCAACAGGATATGTAGTGAAGGTCACAGTGATGCCAACTGTGATGAATATTTGCATTGAAAAACTTAATAATATAATGAACATAAATATGAAAACCAGATCCGTTTAACCAATTTCATTACGATATTTTGGAACCAAGGAATTCTTTTATAAACACCTCATACTGTTCACTGAGGGAGATCTCCCACTTTTAAATGTTTTCAGCATTTCATAGCACTATGAAACACAATGTGCCATCTAATCATCGATCAAGTTATGCGGCACCCAAAGGGTACAAGTTTTCTAATTTCAAGGTAATCTTGCAGAATAGCATGAACTGCTGATCCATATATGCCAAGGACACTTCTATTTGGTGGTAGGTCACATGCTAGTCTGTCTCAAGTATTTTTCATTCTGGAGCAATTTTTCCCTTGGTCACAGATGAAGACAGTGGAACTGATCTTGGAGCATCTTCAAAGCCAAAATTTCTTCTCATACTATCAATGCCATCTAAATATTGTACAATGAAGATAATCCTCTCCAAACACAGGAGTCACATTACCTCTAAACATTGATCAACAGTTAACCCACACACAAAACTGCCCGGTATTCAGTTTTCAACCACATCACCTCTTTTCATTAACATAGCTGAAAAGCAATTAACATTGAAACAGTGACTAGAGCAGCAACAACGCAAGTAGGGAGCTGTCTAAACACACATTCTGCAATGGTCTGTTCCATTGTATTGTAAAACTTTTCTAGTGCCCTTTATCCATTTAGATAATTGTGAAATCTGCACAATAGCTTTTCACCACTAAAAGGGTTAAGGTTAATACCATTATTACCTTTATTTTGTGATAAGCCAGACTATAAAGTTAGGTAGAATTGAGTAAACAATTTTAATTAGTTAAAAAATTAATAGTTAATTAAAAATTATTTTATTTAATTTTAAGTGTTTCACTTTAACGTTTATTTTTCTATCCTCTTAGAATATTGCAGTCATAATTCAGCATCTACTTTTTCAATTTTTTTTTCAAAATTAGAATAAATTTTTACATGTAATTAATATGTACTGATGATAATTATCTTTTAAGATTCATCACATTTCTATTAATTGGCAACATTTTGTTAAAAATTAAACTAGGAAGTTGATGTTATTCTGGATAATTATGTGGCCAAAATGCATTAATGTTTAAAAACAGATTAAAGCTGTTTAACTACATAAAATTTTTATCATGATTTAGATTGAATTTAGATTGTTAAGCCATGTACTTTAATCAAGATTAATTTTGTTTTGTATACGCAAGGTAGGTTCAAACACTTCTTGGAATCGCTTCATATACTTTAAAATAGCAATTGTAATAAGGAAATCTTTGATTTTTATGTTGGCAGTACTCGTGCATCACATTGTAACCTGATCACAAGTTTATGTTTTGTAAAGAAAAAATTGTTTTATTTCTTATTTGTTTCATGTGCTACAATGAAAAATGTCAAACATTGTGCTTTGCTTACAAAATCACTAACAAAGACATTAATGTTGTTTGAACAAACTTGTGGGGAATTGGTAATGGAAAAAATAGTGGTTTGTAATTGGCATAAGGGTTTTAGTGATGATCATGTTAGTGGTTGAGAATGACATTTGTAGTAGGAGCCCATCTACCATGACAAATAAAATATCAAGCGTGTTGAAAACGTTTTTTGAAGTAATAAAAGAAAAACTATCAAGGAAGTAGCTCAATAGTTGGGTTATCAGTTTGAAATTGCCACAGTATTCTCTATAATGATCTGAACATTCATTGATATCTCAATAGGGATTCTGGGAATGTTTCCAACAGTTTTATAGACATTGCCAGAGGTGTATAGCTGATAAAGTAATCTACTTTGAAGGAATGTAGAAAATTTTCATATAAGCAATTTTTGAAAAATAGACTAATTCTGGAAAGTTTTTGATATCATCTTTTACAGTAGTGTGCAACTTAATTCGAACACAGGAAAGTTTTTGTTTATTTCTAGTTGTGGCTACACCTTTTGACCACTCGATTCTTTTTTTGTCTGTGTAATGTGAGGCTATTATTCTTTGGTTATTTAGCAATTTTCATGTTATAAATAGTGTCTTGTGAAAGTTTATTTCATTTTTTATTATAAAATGTATTTTTTTATTTTTTGTTCTGTTTGTCTCAAATAATACATAATAATAGACAAAATTCCAAAAAAGTGTTTGAAAATTGTTTATTTTTCTGCGCATACCAGTATGTAGTATGCAATCATGTACAATAAAGGATTATTTATCTGATTCAGTTAAATGAACACCAAATTATAGTAACATGCAAATTAATCCATACACAAATGTTATTTAATAAAAAATAACTTTATTTGGAAAAAAATCTACTTGTATAAGTTGTGAATATCTAGTAATTAATATGTCCTCCTTTATTCTTATTCACTTCACATACACAGCTTAGCATTGATTCAACAAATGTATTTTTTTTTATTTCTTCATCATGAAACCATACTGATATTAATGCTTTAATGAGGTCAATTTTGTGGTATAACTCATTTTTGAGAGCCATTTTTTTGACTATTACCCAAAGATTTTCAGTTGGGTTTGAGTCTGGGGAGCACTGGCCATGGAAGCACTTTAATGTTTCATTCTTCGAAAACTTTTTTCAGATTTTTGGCAGTATGGCATGGTGCCAAATATTGCTAGAACAATCTGTTGCCTTGGGAGTTAGTTTTGAAGTTGTGTCTCTATCCGGTGATGTATTTTCATCTGATATTTTTTTAACAAACAGAATCCTTTGCTCCTGAACATAAAAATGTGACTCGTTGAAAAGTCTTCTTCGGTCCAGTTAGCCATGTGGTTTGGCCTACAAAAGCCCTGTTTTTTTTTATAAATTACTGGTTTTAAAAGCTGCTGTTTAGCTGACTTTTTTAAGTCCATAGCAGATAATTTTGAATCAAGTTTACTTTTTCTCACTAATAATCTATCCTGTGTTGGAGTAGTGTTACTTTTATAGCCACATTTGTCCTTCCTTTGAGGTGAAAAGGAACCGGTTTCTTTAGATTGTTTTAAAACAGTATTCACTATCCCTTGCCCAACACCACACTCGGAAGCTATTTGTTGTGTCATACAGGTATGTTCAGAAAAAGAAACAATTTTTGAAAAATGTGTATATTAATCGACATAACTTCAAGAAAATTCTTGAAGTTATAAGAATATAATTTGAACCTGAAAGGAGAGTATTTTTGCTGATGTGGATGAGGTGGAAAAAATTACAAAGAAGGTCCTGTCCTGTGTCAGGCATCACAACAAACAAATTTAAAAAATTTTTGGAACTGGAGAATAAAAGATTGGACAAATATATTAGCTGTAATGGAGAGTATTTTGAAGGGGTTCAAGGGTTTTTATAAAAAAAAAAGTAAATAAATAAAAAACTAAAAAAGAGGATTCCGGTTATTTTTGGGGTCCTCCATTATATATATTATTATTTCTAGTATGAAATTAACATATAAATACTAACAAAATAAATCCAAATTTATACTCCTAGTACGGTAATTTTTGATATCACAAGCCTCGTTTTACAATGAAATAATTTTTTTTAGGATGATAAGTTGAGTGAAATGGCAAAATTATTGTCTAGTGATTCTACATTTAAAGAAAATGATGAAGAGAAAATATATGAAGATATTTCATATAAATCTGATCATGAGTTACACCGGTTATCTTTGTCTCATAAGGTTTGTTCATATTTAATTATTTTCTTTTAGTTTTTTTTTATCTTTTTAAGATAACATTAAACAATTTTGAAAGTTTTTCTTTCTTCCATTTCTTTTTTCCTTTTTGTTTATAAATGTAACTTAAAATAGGGAATCAGGACTGAAGATTGTCTGAGGATTAAAAAAATCTCAATTCATGATTTCTGTTTTATTATTCTTTTACCTAAAAGAATAATAATTTATATAGCTAATTTATTATAGAGAACAAATCAAAGTATGGAAACCTCTCAACAACTTTAAAACCGTTTCAGATAGAATACTGTAAATTTCAGGATAAGGTATTGGTCAACGTCTTTACCTTTTTCATTGGAAATATAACTTCAACCCCTTCTTGCGGGGGGGGGGGAACTTCAGGGGTTGTAACTCAGATATTAAAAATGCTATAAATAAGAAGTTGGTATGATGTTTGTACCCAAAACAGTGGCGGGATAAAGTTTGGATTTTGAAAATTACTAAATTTAGTAAGTTCAAATAATAAATTTAGTTGCAAAGAAATTAAACTGAATTAAATTACAATTTATAAATTTTAAAATAATAAAAAAATTGTATTTTTTAACACAAAAAATTTTTTGTGTTCCAATTTAATGAGAAAATCATTAAAGATATTAATACCTAATCATGCTGATCACCTGATCATTGATGATCTTTTTCCATTGTTGCAAAAATGCAGCTTACTTTATTGTTATAATATTCCATTTAACATCTCATTACTGTATTGTTAGTTTCTTATGAGAGTTTATTATGATCAGTTGGGTAAATGATTTTGTCTACCTTTATCACATTTGTAAGCCACTTTTGTTATTTACATCTTTTTACCTTTTTTTGTAATTGTTTTTTACTAAATTAATTTTTTCAGTGCTACTTGCTAAAATTACTGTCACTTAGGGAACAGAAAGGGGTCACACTATTAACAATGAGAGGCTTTGGTGATAGAGTTAAATCGTATAAAGAAGATTGTGAATTTTTCAATGCAACATCCTCGACTTGAACAGCAGCATGAGAACATAACATTAGCCAAAGTTCAGTGATTGTAACATTAAAAAGTGAAAATTTCAAACCCTTCAAAATTCATCTAGTGCAAGAACTTGACTACTTGCATGAAGATGACTGCGTCCAAAGACTTGAGTTCTGCAAAATTATGATGAACAATATTTGTTAAAATATTGCTAATATTTGCTAATTTATTTATTAAACATTATATAGTTTTTAGTGACAAGGCCACATGTTTTTTAAATGGTAATGTAAATCACGATAATTTTCAATACTGGACTAATATTAGTCCATACTAGTATTGTGAGTCATATACATAGCAAAGTAAATTTACAAGCAGCTATTGTTGGTGAATGATTGATAGGGCCTATATTTATTACTATAAATTTAGATGCAGTGAAATATGAGGGTTTACTTCTCGAACATATCATTCCAAACATTGAAAACTTTGTTGGTTCCTCCTTTATGACAATGTGCCTCCTCACACCACTGCCTTAACAAAGAATAAGATTCAAGATTTTTATCATGAAATTTTTGATCACACTCCATATAGTCCCGATCTTGCAACTAGCGACTACTTTCTCTTCTTGCATTTGAAAAAGTGGCATGGTGGACAACAGTTTGAAAACAACGAAGAACTCAAAACTGTCACCAGTCAAGACTGGAAGTCAAGATTGTGACTAGTTGTAAACTGGTTCAATTCCCAAGCGGCGAACTTCTATGCAGAGGGGTTAAAGAAACTGGTGCAGCATTACAAAAAGTGCTTAGAACTGAATGGCAATTATGTGGAAAAGTGAAATAGATAAGTAGTAAATTAAAACTGTAAAATAAAAATCTTTTTTCACAAGTTAATTTTATTTAGTGACCTTACTTTATGAATATGCCTCGTAAATCCAATGAATTACTTCATTTCGCAGTTCCTCATTATTTTCAAACCTCTGATCGAACTGTTACTATTATTCCCTGTAAAGTATTCATTTCCTTCTGAATTTTCATCAAAAATTTTGTTTGAATTCAAACGAAGCAAGCAGAAAACAAAGTTTTGGAAGGAACAGTTTGTAAACAATTTACATAAAAATGAATGAAAAACACAAAAAAAATAATGCACGTGTCTTGTTACATACGCACGGTCATTCAACAAATCTGATAACTGAAGAAAAATGGTTCCCAATCACATTGTATCAGCAATTCCCATCTCAAAATGATTGAAAGAACATCTGCCATCTCTTAGAATTTTTATGTAACTATGTGAAGACAAATAGCCGGTCACATTCAGAGACCCATATATGGATTTCCGCCCTCCTGTGTAAGTACAGGTAGCCCATATATGGGTTGATGTGATTACAGTTTAAGTTCATCATATTACAGTTATTTATTTTTTTTAATTGTAATTTTCATGGTTTTTTACAAGAATAAAAACTTCCTAATTTCAAAGATGCATTGACTTGTTAATGATGTGAAATTAAAGCAAGATGACATTTATTGAAAAGCAGAATAATTAAAACTTAGCATCTTCATCTGGTTCTGCTTACTATTTATACTGAGGGGTTGCAGTTTATCTTGATTTGATCAGTGTGTTTATTTGTTAATCATAGTTTCATTAATATAGAATTTGCCTTACTCCTATTAATTTGAATTAGAGAGGTTTAACTAAAATAAATTTTACTTCAGTCTTTTTATTTTTTCAGTGCTTGAAGAATTACAGCCTGCCAGATTCAGTATTCTTGGATAGTGGTAAATTTAATAAACTGGATGAATTACTTCCTGATTTAAAATCAAACAACCATAGGTTACTTATATTCAGTCAATTTATTTTTGTACTTGATATACTTGAGGAATATTTGAGGATACGTGACTACACTTACCTTCGTTTTGATGGATCTACATCTGTCTTTGAAAGGTATCTAATTTTTTTATTGATGATAACTTGTTTGATTGTAAATGAATCATTAGAACGATTTAAGAGTATGTTTATTATACAAAGATTATAAAGAGACAAATGATTGTAAAAAAATTATTTTTATTCAGTGACAATGAAACTAAACACTATTTTTCAACATAATTTCTTGCTTATTTAGGCACTTGACCCATATTTCTATGAGCTTATTTATTCCAGTGATAAAGAATTGTTCATGTTAGTGTCTAGTCTTTCTTATACTGCAATCTTGGTCTGCTCATTGTTGTCAAAATTGATGCCATTTAAAACTCTTTGAGAGGACCTAACAAACAAAGCTGTAATGTATCACCTCCCAGCCAACTTTTGAATTGCTTACTAAACCTTTTGATGGTATTGGGATGGAGATTATCATGCAGAAGAATTACGCCTTTTGAGAAAGAACCAGGATGTTTCTTCCTTTTGTGGGTATCGCTATTTTCTAGTATGTCAATAGTACTGGTGTTGTTAGTGGTAAAACAGCACATCACACATTAATGTGTGATGTGCTGTTGATTGTGTTATTCTTACAAGTAATCTCAATAAATTGTGCCTTTATATTCCTAAAACACTGTTAACATCACTTTACTAACTGACGTGTAGATTTTTAATTTTTTCATGGCAGGTGAACTCCGATATTTCCATCTCATACTCTAACATTCTAGCTCAAGATGATGAATTCAAGTTTCATCATAAATTATTCCAATTTAAAAAAGCATTACCTTCTACTAAAAACTATTGTTAAAGTTTTATACAAATGTGAATTTGAGTGTCTTTTATTAGTTGATGGTTTCAGAACCCACCTTCAACACTTTTGCATTAATTCAGCTTATCATTGATAATGGAATGGACTGTTCAATATTCGCACTACAAATTTCAGCGATTACCCTTTCATTCATCTGCTAACAAATAAGATCATTAAAGGGCAATTTCAAAGTGTCAGTTAAATTTTCCACTGGTCTTCTGCTAAATTGAAAATCTGCAACTTTTTTTGCCCAGTTAATAACACTTTTTACCGTACTGTTTTAACATCTGCAAGTGAATTTCAGCCATTTTTACACCTTCAGAAAATAGAAATCTTATCCCAGCGTGTTGTTCTTCCACGGTACACATTTCAATCTCAACCTGAAATGAGACATTTTTAAATAAACAAAAGAGGTTATAATAATGGAAACTGTTTTTGAACACCTAATATTTTCTGTCAGGAGTCCAAACTTGAACAGATTATTCTGTTGAACAATTTTCTGCTGTTGCCATTTGTTAATTTAATTATTGAATACTCTTAATAATTCCACCAATTCAAATCATATTAACTACATTTGAATCATCAATCATAAATTTCATCATCATAAGTCTTATAAAATATTTAACACATTTTATTTAAAAATGAAAGAATATTCATAATTGAAATAGAAATAACATCCGTTTTCTTACTATTAATATTTTCTTTTTATTTAATTCAACACCGTTGTCCTCTTACTGTTCAGTTGCAACATCAAAAATATTTTTGTTCTTGTATGTGCAGTCTTTGCTAAAAAGAAGTCTCTTATTCTTAAAAAACAACATCCATCTTTACCAAACCAGACAACGGAACTGTGTTTGTTTTACTAAACACAGTACTTCAGCTTATGAGAAAGGACCTTAATATATACTTCCATTGTGATTTTTTTAATAAATTGCTGAACATTTGAAAAATCTTCCCACAAATTTATTTAAACTCTAATTAAAAAATTTTGTTTTATAGAAACAATATTACTCTTACAATGAATTTTAAAATAATACAAACATATGAATATGTGCTTAAAATAATTTTCATTAGCAGCTTCTAAATTGTGAATTATTTTGTAGTAATTTTTCGTATTTAATGAATTTACTTTATCATTATTTCATATATGCGTATTTAAATAATTATGAACATTAATCTTATTCACTTCTTCTTCCTTTTGTTTTTTACGTTTAAACAATAAAAAATAAATTAAGATTATTATACAATATCGTGTATTATACTGTAAGCTAACCGTACACTTTTAATTTGACTTTCAGAGTGAAAATGCTCAATTAATTTCAGATTTTTATTTTTGGTAAATGGTTTTTGATAATTTTTCTTTGTAATTTTATTTCAATAATTTTTTAACATTCCTTGTCTATTGCTCATTTGTTCTATTTAACTTATTTAAAGGATATTTTGATATTATTTAATACTTAATTGTACCTTATTTAATTAAAATTTGTCATCGGTACCGATGAAAAGGATGTTAGTAGAGTTGTGTTATGGTATATGTATATTCATGTTATTCCTTGCTTCTCCTGTATGATTTTGCAGACAACAGTTAATTGACTTATATAATATGGATGAAAATATATTTGTTTTCCTTTTAACTACAAAATCCGGTGGTATGGGAATAAATTTAACATCTGCAGACACAGTTATTATAAATGATGTTGATTTTAATCCATATAATGATAAACAAGCTGAAGATAGAGTACACCGTATGGGACAAACCAGGTAAACATTTAAATAATTTATGAAGTTGTACATTTCAATTTGGCTACTAGTACCAAGAGTATATTAGTGTATATTGCATGTTTTAAAGATAGCTCCAGTGCTTGGATATTTAAAAATGGTTTTTAACATTATTTAGGAAGTGCTATTAATTGAATCTCAATATCTGAAACATAGCCGGCTTCTGTGGCGCAAGTGGTAGCATCTCAGCCTTTCATCCGTAGGTCCCGGGTTCGAATCCCAGTCAGGCATGGCATTTTCACACATGCTGCAAATCATTCATCTCATCCTCTGAAGCAGTACCTAATGGTAGACCCAGAGGTTAAACACAAAAAAAAATATATCTGTAGCATATCGGTAACAATTACACTAAAATCTGGGTAAAAATAATTATAATTGTATCAGAGTAATATTTTCAATATATAATGTAGAATCAGAAAATAACAACTTAACTACTAAAACACAGTAACAGAAAAACTTAAAAAACTAATACCAATTGTCGACTTTCATGGGATCCTGCATCATCAGTCGGTACACGGTTGTTACCAAAATACACTTTTTTTTGTATTTGTTGTGATACATCAACAGATAACAAAAGAGAAATAAAAACTTAAAAATTTAGAAAACATAAACAGTCTTAACAACCATAATTTATTACAAAACAATTCCACTGCCATTACTGGAATGATGTAAATTTAAAACATCACACATCTATGTTGCTAAACATTGTAACCAACTGCTGTAACCGGCTATTTCTTTAATTAAAATATAATTTTCAATTACGATCTGTTGGTTCGTCATTTCTTACTTTTGTTTAATTTATAAATATAACATTTTTCAAGTATATTCATTTGTTATTTCAAATTTCGTTTACATTGCAACAAATGATCGGCCACATTAGACACCTCTTACTATTTTTGTAAGCATTGTGTTTCTGTAAGCATAAACTTTTTTTTAAAAGATGTAATTATATCAATGTAAATTTTACTTCATACATTACACTTAATTTTATATAGTCTTCTCATTTCTATTATTGTTATTCCTTAACTGTTTTATAAAATGGTTGTTAGGTTTATATGCCTTTTTACAGTTACTTTTATCATATACATTAGTAATCTTTTTATTATATTATTTAGTATTTTTTATTATATTCAAAGAAAAAACTATTGCCAATCTTTGCGTTATTTTCTTGTACTTTTGTAAAATTTACATGGTGTTTTATACTCTGTTATTTATACACATTTTTGGAATGTAAGAACAGCTGTTAACCTTTATTCATCATCTTTCTTTTTTGTATTGAAGTGCTCTGTAAATGGATCTTACCCCTTTCCAATCGTATTTAGCAATCATGAGCATTCTCCCAACTTTTTTTTATAATTTGATTGAAAATGAATTTACAATGTGGATAGTCGTAGCTTATTTTATATGTAGTTGTTTATAATTTCATTTAATTTAATCCGCCATTTTACAAAAAGTTGGTATTATTGAACATTTTTAAATGAAACTTGAAGATTCACTGATTGTATACAGTGTTATATCAAACATTTCTGTAAGTTAAAATTGTTGTTAATTAGGTAATAATTACTATTATCTTTTCTACTAAGATTACTATAGATTCTATGTTTAGTTAGTACTACTTACCTTTCTTAGCTTCATTCTTTTATCACTTGATGCGTTTTGGAACCATCATCAAAACTTAACTGTACTGGTACACTCTAAACTTGAGAATACCAGTACAATAAGTTTTGACAATGAAGTGGTTTCAAAATGCGTCAACAAGTGATAAAAGAATGAAGCTAAGAAAGGTAAACGGTACTAAACGTAGAAATTTTTGTAAATTATTATTATTTTTTCATTATTAAATAATTTGTATAATTTATAAATACCTTGTATTATGTTATTTAGTAAATAAGAGAACTTATTTTCCTCCTAAAATTTATAAAATTATTTCTATGTATTATACGTTTTAAAAAAGATCATTCAGGTGCTTTCTTTTGTCAGAGAGTAATTATCATAACCCAAAACTTATGTCTATAGGTGCAAATCATCTTCATCATTATCTATATGTAAACTTTTAAGCCATGTGTATTGTTATTAAATCACAACAGAGTCAAACTTTTAAAAAGATTGTCATTTGCGTTAATCAAGTGTATATAAAGAATCATTAAGTAGAACATGATAGAATAACAAACTAGTTGATATAGAATTAAGCAGCTGTAAAGTATAATAAGATTGATGTCAGAAGAGATCCAACATTGTATCTGTGCAGAAAATTGACCAAATTGAAAGTCTGATCACTTCCAGTTCTTATGAATATGGTTAATAGATGATAGATTTTCTTATCTTATAAATATTAATAAGGAATAAATAGCCTATTTTTTTAGCAAATTTGATGAATTGTCGTGTTATGTATATTATTTGTACAGGGTGTCCCATATAAAACGCAACCCAACCTTATATTGGTAGGTATTGAAATAATAAAAAGGCATGTGTAAATGTAAATGTAATTTTTATTATTACCATCCATTACCTTACATTTAGAGTAAATGTTGGAAGTGGCCGCCATTTTCTTGAATACAAGCTTCAATTCTTTTTACAGCGTTTCTTGCAACTTTTTTCAAAGTTTGTGGCTGGATATTTAATACAGCTCGTTCAATATTGACTTTCAATTGTTCGTGGTTTGTTGCTGTAGGCTTTTTCTTTGAGGTTACCTCCCATAGAAAATAATCCGCCGCAGTCAAATCTGGAGATCTTGGTGGCCACAAGCCTCGACCGATAACACGATTACCAAAGAATTCCTCAATGAAATCAGAAGTTGAACCTGCGTAGTGCGATGTCGCACCGTCATGTTGTAGCCAGCAGTGTCTGTCTTCCTCTTCCGAGTGCGATGAACTGAAATAAAATATCCTGATATCGTTCTGCATTAATGGTGTACTCTAAAAAAATAGGACCGATTATTTTCTTCCACGATATCGCGCACCACATGCCCAACTTCTGCAGGTGTGATTGTTTTTCGTGATAAACGTGGGGATTTTCAGCGCTCCAAATTCTACTGTTTTGGCTGTTTACGTAGCCATCCAAATGAAACCGTGCTTCATCTGTGAAAAATAACGAATCCACAAAATTAATTCCCTCACGCAGAAATCGACGGAACCATTGACAATAGTTAGACTAGTCCATTTCAGTAACGAGTAGGGGAGTAAGTTTGACTTTTGAAATTTCATGGACGAGTGATTGATGGGTTGCATTTTATATGGGACACCCTATATAAGTTGTTTTATTTATTTAAAGTTTGCGTGGTTTTATTTTTAATTACTTATTAAATGTTTATTTTTTGTTAGTAGAGAAGAACTTAACTGATTATCAGAAATTTCTTATTTTTGATAGTAATTTATTATTTTTTTGTGATTTTATAGAGATGTAACTATCATAAGATTCTATAGTAAAGGTACAATTGAAGAAGCTATAATGAAAATTGCTCAAGAAAAAGCTAATTTGGGTCAAGATTTAACTGCTGTTAATGGTAATGTATAATGAAGTAATACAGCTTTAGTTTTTTACTACTTGAATTATAGTATTTGAAGTTTACCACTTAATTGCACTTACAATAATTTGCAAATTAATCCGAACAAATGTTATTTATAAAACATGATACCTGTACAATTCATCTTAATCACTTCACATACACAATTTTGTATCAATTCAACAAATGTACTACACATTATTTTTGATTTCCTCATCATGAAACCATATTAATATTATTGCTTGTCGGTTTTTTTGTTGTATGGTTCATTTTTTAATCGTTTTTTGACTATTGCCCAAAGAGTTTCAATTGGATTTGAGTCTGGGGAGTTGCCTGGCCATGGAAGCACTGTAATATTTCATTCTTAAAAATATTTTTCCACATTTTTGGCAGTATGGCTTGGCGCCAAATATTGCTGGAACGCTCCATTGCCTTGTAGTTTGTTTTGAAGAGCTGTCTCTACCCTTTCCTTTATTATCTTCATATATCTATTACTTTTTAACATGACACCTACTGGAAGTAATGAACAAGGGGGTCAAATGTGAACCAACCCCAAAACATTTCTTCTGGGTATGTTTAACGGATTGTTGGATATGAGCTGGTAATGTATTTTCATCCAATCCTTCTCTGATGTACAGAATTCTTTAGTCCAGTTAGCAGGTGTTTTGACCTAAAAGAATATTATTTTATACATTGCTGATGTTAAAAGCTGCTTTTTAGCTGGCAGGTGAGTTGCAAGAAGTGGTATCTAACAGTTGTCACATGTAAACGTGTTCCACTGGCTGTTAATTCTGTAAGTCCACAGCAGATAATTTTGGATCAAGTTTACTTTTTGTCACTAATAATCAATCTTGTGTTTGAGAAGATTTTCTTTTATGGCCACATTTTTCTTCCCTTTTAGGTGAAAAGGAACCAGTTTCTTTAAATTGTTTTAAAGTAGCATTCACTGTCCCTAGTCTAACTATCACACTAGAAAATTATTTATCATTGTCATACTGTTATGCTCAGACAGAGAAACAAACAATTTTTGAATGCTTTCTTGAGTTATGTTCATTAATATGTATTCTATTCAACATATGTAGAGTAAAAAATACAAAAATATGATTTTGTAGTAAAAAATGGAATTTTTATTGTGAAAATTTCACAAAATGCTATATATAACAAGGAGATTGTTAAATAACCAAAGAACAATAACCTCACATTACACAGACAACTTAAAGAATGGGTGTGGTCAAGTAGTATAGCCACAATACACAAATAAATAAAAAGTTCTGTTCAGATTAATTTGCTTGCTGTTGTATGATAATATACATTAATAAATTATCACATAGAAATGTGTGTATGTATGCACATTCTCTTGCATTCTTAACTCACAGAGTTTTGTTTTTTCTGATGAACTACAAAATGGGATGTCCAAAACAAACGCTTTTCCTACTTGACTAAGATATTGTGTTGCTCAGGTGCTATACTCAAATATACCACTGAAGAATTTTTTTTCATGTTGAAAGAAGTTATTATTTGGTTTCGTCAGAACACATTCATTTTAGGTCTTTAAAGTCTTTTATAAAACGAAAAACGTCTTTTTTGTAAGTCTTTTGGGTTTGATAAAAGACAAACCCAAAAAAGAAAGCTATCTAACTTATAGGTAAGTCTTGTAAAAGTGTAAATTCACGTTTGCGGATTATACTTCTAATCAGTTTGAAATCATATCATATAATCAGTTTTTAAATTATATTAAAATTGTCAAAAGGTAATCTCCTTTTGACAATTTTAATATAATTTAAAGAACTTATCTCTGTAATGCTGAAGTTTGCGAAGTCATGTAAAATTTTTGTATTATCCAACCCTATTATTTTAAGGGATATGAATTAGTTTGTGGTTGTGAATTGGTAGAATATTTTTTATTGTGAACATTGTTTAGATTTTGTTTATAAATTAGTTATTTGCTAGAAATTTTTTTTGTCAGGTTTGATTTTATTTATAATTTTTTTCTTTTTACAGAAGATGAAGCTGTAGAACAAAAAGACATGGTGTCACTTTTACATTCAGTGCTAGGATTAAAAGCATAAAATGAACTTCTTTGACTTGATTGATATTACTTTTGAATGTTTTTCCTTCTGAGATTCTCTTTTACTTGTTATATTTATATATTCATATATGACACAATAATTTATTATTGTAAAAGAGTAATTTTTGTATTATTTGTATCAAGAATACTTTTATAACCGATTCTTTTTTGAGGTGTTGTTTATTTTAGAAAATAATAAACTTTCTTCATAAAAATTTTTAAATTGAGTTGACTTATAAACTGATTGAAATAATGTGAATTATTCATTGACTAAAAGTACTTTTGCTTTGGTACTTGAAAAACTTATGGTTATTTTTAAAGTTTTTATGTATTTGCTTTATACTGCCCCACAGCGCACTATTGTGTTTGTTGTCAAACAATAGTAACCTTTTTTGTTGTTAACCTATAAAAATTGCCAGCCTCTGTGGCGCAAATGGTAGCATCATTGACTTTCATCCGGAGATCCTGGTTAGGCATGGCATTTTGACACACACAACATTCATCTCATCCTCTGAAGCATACCTAACGGTGGACCTGGAGGTTAAATAAAAAAAAAGGAACATTAATTATTTTTTTAAACTGAAAATGATTATGTATTTTTGATATGCATGTTTCAACATTCACAGTTTAAAAAAATACATAAACACAACTGTAGTGTTGTGGCGAATTTAGCAACAAACCAACGTTACACATTTAATAGAATGTGAAAATACTTGTTGCTAATAAAAAATCCTTGTATAAATTATTGAATCTTCTATTAGCTTAGATGGAAGATTCTTGCTAACATCCTGTAAAGTATTTGTAAGTAGTATTACAATAGCTTACTACAACTGCAAAATGGAATCTGAAAATCTTTGTCAACAACTTATCGTCTGTAAATGAAAAAGCTAAACACTTTACATCGTAAGAAAGAATCATATAATATTTATTTACTGTAAACTTATATATTAATAATTTCAACAAAAATATTACTCTACTATAAGCAGAAACCTTAACCTGCAAAAAAAATATGCTCAAAGATAAACAATTCGTGCTTAGTATTATGAACCAGTCGTACAATCAATTTACAGCCAACTAATATTCTCTTATGATTTCCCACAAAAAGCTAATTTGATTTATTGTTTGATAACAGAAATTTTTGGTGATAACTAGTCTGTTTTTGTTTAAAAAAAAATTATATTCATTCATATTTATATATAATAAACTCTTGAACAGCCATGTATACATTTGTTTTAGATGCCTGTAAATGGCAATGTTCACCACTTAAATAAAATAAAGAACTTAGTTCCAGTCTGATTGATTCTTCTACCAAAATTACCATATCGAATTTCTTAATGTGCGTGATAAAATTATCCAATGTCTGCATTAATTAGTGAGCAGTATAACTTAAACTGTTAATGAATGTTAGTTTATATCGTAATTTCTCATCCAGTAATTTTTTCTCGCTCAGATATCAACAATCGAACTTCTCAGTTTTGGGTTTGCAGAATTTCATGTAAAATCGCATTTTCATAAGTAGGCAAGTGATGAATTTTACTTCAGCGAGCAATAAAAGAGGCCCCCCCATCATTCAGTAGTTTATACTTAACACAAAATCATGTATTGTCATTTATTTAAATGCCATTAACTGTTGAAGAAAGTGTATTCATAATGGGAACTTATTTAGGCAAAATCTCACGTGTCAGCAAACATTCTGGAAGAAATTTGAAAAGGAAGCACTGGTGAAAAGTGTTATTCAGAAGTTAGATAAAATTTCTGTGAAACAGGTTTGGTGTTAAGCAGAAACATGTCCAATACAGGTGTCATGCAGACCATATTTTTTTCAAGGTAAATCTTGAAAGAGTACTGTACTTTTTTTAATGAAAATCAACTTATAACATCATGAGTATTGACAAATAATTAAGGGAAAAATTAATTGGCTCATGTTATTCATACAATGGAATTTAAATAATTTGGGCCCTTGCCTTACTAAATAAATTCAATCTTTCAATATCTAATGTTTTTTATGTTTATTTGATCTTGCTGCAGGTAGTTAATCTAATAAAATAAATTAGCCTATTAATCTGTAAAAACATTACTTCACTAATCAGTTAAGTATACTAGAACATCTACAAAATGAAATATAAACTTACCAACATAACCTAAACACCATGTACAGTAAAGCACAATCAATAGTATATTAAAAATACCTCTTTTGTTGCTGTCAAAACCTTATAACAATCTTTTATAAGGTAAGAAATACTTTACCTGACCTCTACTGGTGATTTCAGAAAGCACAATTTACTAAATGACATATTATGTAGAAATGTGTATATAGCTTGTTCAGTACAAACCACAGTTGTAGTTATATCTGTAAATAGCTCACTGAGCAAATCCGTTTGCAGATATAACTGTAAATAGCTCAGTAAGGGTTAAAATAGCAGTTACAAGATCTCATAAATCTCGGCGGAGACTAAGCTGGGAGGAGAAAGGTTTCACTAGGTCGAGGCCATCCACACACAAGAATACTAAATGTTATACTGAATGCAGGTTTAAATTAACTAACTACTGCTGATTATGCTAAAAGGGAAAACTACTATGGTTCAAGAACTTCATTAGAGGCAGTGTTGGCATTTTAGATTATGTTTTTTCAAACATGAAGCATGGTTTCACCTTGTTGGGTATTTGTCAGAACTACCAGACCTGGGATACTGAAAACCTGTATATTCTCTTTGAATCTCCCTACCCCCACAAAAACTAGCATATGGTGTGTGGTTTCAAGGTAATGAATTAAACTCTTTTTTTAAAAAAAAACTTGTTGCTGGCTTCCTAGCCCTGTGCAGGACGGCCGAAGGGATTTAGTAGAGTAGGAACCTGGGTGGCTAGGGTCTGCTTGGACAGTTTGATTGACCAAAGGTCCCTTTGACAGCAAGCCTGGTTAGTTAGATAAGAGGAGACTATAACTGTTAAGCTGTCAGCAGAACAGCAACTGCCAATGGGCATGGTATGCCATTCAGCCATGAGGTGCAGCAGCATTTGGACGAGGGCAGATTAGAATGAGCAAACGACACTGATGGCAGGATGGCAACTGCACTTTCTTTATCCTGTTTAGCCTCCGGTAACTACAGTTTAGATAATTCTTCAGAGGATGATATGTATGCGTGTAGTCTTGTTGTACATTCTCAGTTCGACCATACCTGAGATGTGTGGTTAATTGAAACCCAACCACCAAAGAACACCGGTATCCACGATCTAGTATTTAAGTCCGTGTAAAAATAGCTGGCTTTACTAGGACTTGAACGCTGGAACTCTCGACTTCCAAATCTGCTGATTTGGGAAGACACGTTCACCACTAGACCAACCCGGTGGGTCGATGGCAACTGCACTGCCAATGGACATGGGACACCATGCAGCCGTGAGGTGTAGCGACATCACAATGATGGTTAATGTCATGCAGGACTCTATGATTGAGCCGAGTGGGAGTAGGAGGTCTGTTCGCCTCTCCCTAGTGGACCAGACCCATGTTGAATTCATTAAGGGAACTAGGACTATTTTGTTGTTGCGACTATTTGGTGGTATGTTGTGTATTGCTTCGAATCACAAGACATTCACAAAATTGGCTCATAAGAAGTAGAACTAGGCGCGGGGTTTGTGCTTCTGCAAGCTCAGTTAGCTAGTTAAGAGGGATATGATGTAGAACATTCAGGATGTCCAGACAAGGCCTACAACAAAGGCAATAAGCAGAGTTATTTAATCACGATGCAAATGTCTACAGAGGCATCCCAGCGAGGCCAGGCTTATTACTATAAGATGTAAAAAGTCAAGAGGATGATAGACTCCCGTTAAGCCCAACAGGGCTATGAACAAGGGGGGGTGGTATGGCAACCGGAATATCACTAGGTGGGTGTCTTCCTCTACAGGGTTGGGATGGAGATTATTTCTAAAAGAATGTGGCCACCAAGATACCTGAACTGGCTAATCCAGACTTCTTTCAATGGGGTTACTTAAATTATTTATAAGAGCAACTCGCACACTATGCAGGAATTTAGGACCACATTATAAATGCCGTTCAGGTAATAGGGTACAGCTAAGAGCAGCCAGGAAATTGGTCAAACATGTTGACACGTACATGGGCATTATTTTCTGTAAATTATTATGCAAGTGTTTGCCAGTAACTATTATAGATTGAACTAAGTGATGGTGCCTCTAAGTTAAACACTCTGTATAAGGTATATAATTTCAAGTACTAACTAAAGATTTATTACTTCAAAATTGTGAGTGTAAACTGGCCACTCTTGAATAAAATATATACTCGTCAGTAATGTTCAATGTAATTAAAAATACCATAATACTTTCATGAGCTAAGAAATTAGGCAGTCCTCACTTCAATCCTGTTAAAGCCAATCAGGGCTATGGAAAGCGCAGGGGTGGGGGGGAGTGGCGACCAGAAGAGTCACAAGGAAGTGTCTACGGGGTTGGGATGTCCTTGTTGGTAATGTTTTCGAGTTAAAATGTAATTTATACATATGTCCTTCTGCATTATAATTTCAGTCTATTATGTTTTTGGTATTAATGTAGTAGGCAATCTAGTTCTGCAATTACTTAGTTCTTAGATGGCACCACTGAAATAAGAAAATAAATATAATCTAACCAAACTTAACTTAATCAAGGTTAGCAAGTGTAGGTTAAGTTTGGTTAGATTATATGGTATTTGGTTCTTAAATTAGTCCATTTATTCATTCTTTTTTGTATTTATTTTCTTATTTAAATAAAAAAGGTGCCATCTAAGAACTAAGTAGATAGATCGCCTTCTACATTAATACAATTTTCTTTTAAAATGACTGTACTGCAATAACACATTTTGATACATAACATATTACATACATATAATATTTTCATGCATGTTTATAAATAGCTATATTAAAAAAAGAAAACAAAAGTATAACTTTTGTTCGCATGGTGGAAATGGAAGATAATGAATTTTCTTTGCATTCAAGGTATAAGGAGTACAAAAATATCACTCAAACTGTGGTTTCCTCATATACAAGGGCCGGTCAAAGATTATCTACACTTTCACTATAACACACCTTCAAGGTTGTCATACAGCCTTCTTGCACATAGAGTTTACACATCTGCAGTCATGTGTAAAATTTGATCCCCATCGTATTACTTACCTTGAACATGTCCACTCCACCAGCATGTTTGCACAAAGGAGGAACAGTGATCAGAGATTTCTCCAATCAAAGGGTGTGAAAGGGGCTGAATTCATTGTAGACTTTATTACAATACAGGACAGTGCTTTATCATGTAAAAGTGGTTTTTTTTTAGATTGAAAAGTTTAAAAGCAACCAGGTGAGTCTCACAAAGAGAGAACAGGACGCCTGTCAACCTCCCACAGACATGATTCAGCAAGGTAGACATCATGGTTCTGGTGAATAGGCAAGTTACAATCAATGGGGTAGTCTACTTTGAACATTACTCATTGTCCTACCCATCAAAATAGTCACAAACCTCAGCTTCAATATAGTCTCTGTACAATTTGTGTAAAGACAAGCTCAAACATGTTGACATTTGCTAACACTTACTCGATCGCTACATCAGGCAACACATTTTTGAACAGAATAGTCACAGGTGATGAAACATGGGTTCATCAATATGAGCCAGAGTATAGACTGGAAACACCAGGATCACCTACAAATAAAAATCTAAACATCATTGGCAGGAAAGGTTAGCTAACCTGGGAGTTCAAATGGCCTATATTGATTACTTCATGGAAAAGGGCACTATGATCAATAGTACGAAGTTACAGTGAATATTGAAAAACTAGAGTATTTTGCAATAAACACAGAAGTATATTGTCAAAGACTGTTATTGTTGCAAAACAGTGTCTGCCTGCAAATGGATCACCAAACCATCAAAGAATTGTATTAAACACCCACCGCAATAGTACAGATCTTGCTCCCTTTGACTTTCATTTGTTTGAGCTGCACAAAGATGGTCTGCAAGGTTGTTGATTTTCCACAGATTTACAATGTGCAAGAAGCAGTGCAAAATGGCTTTGCGACCAACCAAAACCTTGGAAAAAATATGCAAGCTTGCAGACTGCTCCTCCAAGGTAGGCAACCATGCAGATGTTAAACTCTTACCTTTGTGTTAATAAATCATTCAATGAAAAGTGTATATAATTTTTGACTTGCCCTCAAAAAGTATCTTGTCTGTAAATAAAGTAATGAGACTAGATTTTTTTTGGCAGCCAAAGTGGCAACATTGTAAAGTTACTAGTATGGTTATAGGAATAGCTGATTTATATTAGGTATTAATATTTTTAGTCTGTTTGTTGTTATGAGACATCTTGAGTTTTTATTGTGCGTTACAAAAATGAGCAACGTTGTGCAATCAAGTTTTGTTTGCTTAAACAAGAATGCTACTGAAACTTTTTCAAAACTGAATAGGGCGTATGGAGATGACACTCTGTCAAGAGCTCAACTTTTTGGTGGTTAAAAGTATTTTCAGATTTATAGGCCTTTGAATAAAATTATTATGTGGTTCAAAAATCTCTAACTACAATTTCATTGTAATTTATATATTATTCTAGAATTCTTTCTTTTTCTGTTTAGCCTCCAGAACCACCGTAAGGTATTACTACTTCAAAATGAGGTATTACTACTTGAATGAAGTGTGGTTTCAGGTCGATCATTCCTGAGATGTGTGGTTTATTGAAATCCAACCACCAAAAAACACCGGTAACCATGATTAATATTGAAATCCATATAAAAATAACTGCCTTTACAGGGTTTGAACCTTAGAACTCTCGACTTCAAAATCAGCTGGCGAGTCCACAAGCTGCCAAAATCAACGATGGCGAGTTTACTACTAGACCAACCCAGCGAGTTAAATATGATCATTTTAACGCTGGAAAAATTTGAGCAAAGCAAGTTAGAAGCGTGGTTTATGACACTGCAAGTAGGAATGTGGAAACAAAATAATGAGTAGTCCTACACAGAACAGTGCAAGATTTTCAAATTTTTCTTACAGTTTATAAATAGGAACTGATCTCTTAACAACCAAGTAAATTAGTTAGTTTTCAATTATATTAATAGGCCTCTCCTGAAAGACGTCACTCATAAAATAATCTTAATACACAGAAGTTTTACTGAAGAAATATTAAGCAATGGAATGTAGTTTTGTTAGGTCCGCACAATGTATTTTTTTTTCAGTCCCATGAAATCCTTTTGTAATAAGTTTTTATAAATTTTCACAGAACAATTTGATATGTTTTCCAGGGGGTTTTATTTTATTTTCCTGTTTTAGCTGAAAAGGGTGTAAATGTATTCCACTAACAAAACAACCACAATAGTTTTTTAAACAGAAATAACAAACATCAAGATAGTAAATCATTTAATTGAAGTGTGCAATACACACTAAAAATATAATAATACATCTATTACATAATAGCAGTTGGTCAAATTAATTCTTTCATAATGCTAACTAAATTTAATTTAAAAAAAAGAAAGGTTTTTACTATACAACTACATATACACATTAATTAATTATTCAACAAAATATAGTATCAAAAGTAAGAATAAAATATTACATTTATGAACTATTTTTCTACTTCAAACTACTATTTTATTATTAAAGACTCAATTACATTTGCCAGTTTCTCAAACACCTAACTTCATGTAACAAAGAGAACATAATCTAAGAATAAAGAAGAAAGTTTGTGACAAATTCACAACACTTAACAAAAAAAAAACATATAATTAAATATCTTTTAATAATTTAAAATCGTGCTAATTTCAAAATCTAATTCACACATCACAGTAATGTTGAGTTTAACGGTGGTTTATTATAATCAGTTGATATATTATTTTTTTCTATTATATTGTTTAGTAAATTTATTTTAAATTTAACCCTTTCTAGACTACTACTGCACCAGTCCTGACTAGTTAATTTTGTCTTCTTGTCAGCTGTTGGGCACAACCAAACACATATACCACCTTGCAAACTGACGAGCACAGTTTTTGTAATGTAATTACTAATGAATTACATTAATTGTAATGTAATTACATTTTGTAAATATATTCCTTCAAGTAGGACCTATCATCAAAATGCCAGCTGCACAGGCTGTTCACATGTAAAATGGTCATGATGTTGTTGTAAGTGAAATAAATGGTGGTGTGAAGAAATTGTGTCGTAACAAAGAACACACTTCTAACTAGGTTTTAATATCATGATTAAAGTATACAGACTTCAACAAAAAAAATGTGTAAAAGCAAAAATTTTAATTCTTTTCTGTTGAACGGTTACAACCCACATTTGGGAATAACTTTCTATGACAACGTTACTAGTTATTTAGTAAAAATATGAATAATCATGAACATTAAAAAACATCTACCCTGTAAAAAAAAAATATCTGTCTGGCATGACTGGAATATAACTGTACCTGAATTATACAATTCAATAGAAACGATTAACACAAATCAATAAAAAGTCAAATCAACTACATTTTCTGAACTTAAGAGATTCACAAATGTTCAAATCTAATTTGCTTATATAAAAGTTTTGGCATTTTTTTGGAGTTTCAATGTCAGTGGCTGGCTGTAACATGCATAGAAATTAACTGACAGATATAAAAATGAATAACTTCTTTGGAAATGAATAAAAATTACAGTTAAAGTATTTAGTGGTATTTATGAAAAAAAATAATACATATATTTAACAGGAATGAGTACATAACAGCCAGTTCTCTAGTAACAAAATGAGACCTATACAGTTGTCTCTTTAATGTAGTATGTATACTGAGACTTTGGTTAAACAATTCTGTAGTGTCAACACAATTTCTTGTTCACAAGAATGCAATGTGCATCCATACATCAATAAAATAATTCAAGATTACATAATCTAAACTATTGTTTAAATTGTATTTATAGATAAAAAAAGTGATATAAACATTCATTAGAAGTTAAAGCAATTATGAATATAAAGAAATAAGGAAGGAAATACTGGATTAGTTTGTAATATGAGTTGATCCTTTTATTCACAATTACTTGTTTGTGTATTTTTATTATTTAATTCAGCAGAACCAACTAATATAAATTGCTTTAAAGACCTATTCTATAGTCAAATTTTGACATTACCTACATTGAACAAATTATGTTTTAGAAATGAATACAAAGAATTTCAATTGTTAACAGCTAGTTCAGAAGGAGATAAGACTTTAAAACAGCAAGGATTAATTACACAACAGCAATATGCGGTTAGTACTATTTTACAAAACATTTTGCTGTAATTCTTAATCTAAATTAAATAGAGCCCAAATTAAATTGTAAAGAAATTATGCAATAATCCATCAAATTAGTTTGAAGACAAACACATTAGCATTTGAAAATGCTGTTATTCAAATAACAATAACGGGTTGAAGTAATTAATCAAAAAACAAATGCAACAGGTAACTTAAGATTTCAGCTCAATTAAAACAGATCATGATGTTTTAACATTTTAGTATTGAAAACTGATATTAAAAAATACCAAAAAACACATAATATTAACAAAGTAGCTTCTCCACTCACTTCTTCACAAATAATGTGCATGGAAAACTAATGAACATGCACATAATTTTGTAGTTAAAATTTTTCAAATAAATATTAATGAATTTCAGATGCACAGAAAAGAAATTATATAAACCGACACATATACATACAACAATCAATCCATTTTCATTCATTAGATAATATTTAGATTTACTACTGACATGAACAAAATTTCTTAATTTTCCTCAAAGTAGAATAAAAGATATCCTTGCATTATTATTGTCAATCTATTAGGGCTAGTTATTTATAAAAAAAAATCAATTTCAGGAAAAATTATAATTAGCTGTCGTTATAAACCACAAAACTGTTAAAATACAACACTGAGAATGATTGTCCACTTAAACGTGATAAAATCACAATTATAAGAAAAACAAATTTCTTCTGAAACTATCTCAAGCCTATTAACCAAATTGTAACTATTTATGTCGATATTGCATCACCTGACACAATATAAAGATATTCTGATCTCCCCAACACATATAAAGCAAAGTTCACAAAGTTCTCTTTCTCATGCAAAAAAAGATTATTTAAGAACTGAACAACTATCATAAAAGAAAAATTCAAATCTGAGCAACTTCTTAAGATTTTTTTTCACATATCACTTAATAAAAATGCAGATTAATATTATAAGAAAGAACAGTATACAATTTTTTAGTTCAATTATTAAAATGTTTACAAGACATACAGTAGAAAACACGATAAAACTTTCTTTACAATAAATGTAATTAATAAATTCAAGCTTCTGGTTTTTCTTCCTTCCCTTCTTCATCTTCTTCCTCTTCATCTTCATCTTCGTCATCCTTCTTCACATCAGACTTCATATCGACATCATTACTGTTTAATTTGCTATTCTCAGGATGCTTATCATCATCTTCATCATCATCCTCTTTCTTCACATTCAGCTTATCTTTCTCACTCAATTTAAACCTATCATACCTTCCTTGCTCTTCATGTTCCTCATCTTCATCTGATGATTTTGCTTCTGGTTCGACTTCACGCAGAAGATCACCTAAATCTTTATCGACTTCTGACCAAAGCTTCTCATCTAAGTCTCCTTCTTCCAATTCGCTTGTCGTATCTTTTTCTTTCTTCTTTGTTGGTGAAGATGTGCTAGTTTCTAACTCACTTCCTGTTGATTTATCTGCATCTTTAGCATCTTTTTTGGTACCTGTACCACTTTCTTCTTTTTTATTATCTACTTTTTCTGTATCCTGGAAAAAAAAATCATTATTATTCCTGGCCTATTTCATAATTTATAAACCAATAATCATTTTCTTTAAATCTACAATACCACACAATCAGAGTAATTTATAATGCTATAGAACAAGTAATTTTAATAATTTCATATGTGATTCTTCTAACACAAATTATGATATATTCCTTAATAAATCAATTTTTAATTTTTAGTAAGGCATGTAAAAATACCTGAAAAAACAAGTACAAGATAATATTCACTGTGTAATATAAGATTCTCTTATATTAACAGCATATACGAGGTGTGTTCAAAAAGTAACAAGAATTTTGAAATTTTGCAGATTGTATTAGGTCGATTCTCGGGATTTTTTCGTTGTACTGGTGAACATGTCTGAAAAGTACCTGTACATTTTTACCCAAATTGGATGTTTAGTCTGTTGTAAGCTGTCAAAAGGATAACACGTGTTTTTGTACGATCGGTGATTTTTTATTTGTACAAATAATGAATCAGAAAATTTGTTTTAAATTTTGCTATAAAAATGGAATAAAGTGTAGCAATGCAATGTTTTAAAAATGTTAAATATTGCTTTTGTTGAGCCTGCTATGAGTAAAGAAAGGGGTTTACAAGTAGTATAAGAATTTCCAAGAAGGTCTTGAAGACGTTGAAGAGGACTAACGCCCCAGTACATCAACCAATGAAAACATGGAAAAGTGAAAGAAATGATTATGAATGATCGCTGAATCAAAATCAGAGAAGTCTCTGATGTTGGGATATCAATTGGCTCATGTCATGAAATTTTTTTTTACTGTTTTGGGTATGAAACTTGTAACAGCAAATTTGTTCCAAAATTGTTGAATTTTGAACAAAAACAGCAGCAGATGGAAGTTGCTCAGGAGTCACTAAATGAAGTCAACAACAACAATGTAAAACTATGAAACATGTCATAACAAAAACATGGCGATGAAACATGGGTTTACAGTTATGATATCGAAACTATTATCCCAGTGGAGGCATTCTGGATCACAAAAATCAAAAAAAGCTCGACAAGTACAATAGAATGTGAAGGTTATTCTCACAGTGTTCAATTTTAACAGCAGAGTGCATCATGACGTCTTGCCACAAGGTCAAATGATCAATAAGGAGGCAATTACCGACAAGTTAAACGCAGTTTGTGTGAAGCAATCAGAAAAAATGCCCAGATTTGTGGAGTAACAATTCAGGGCTTTTGCACTATGATAATGTGCCTGCTCACACTTCATTGCTTGTTCATCAATTTTTAGCCAAAAACGATACTGTAATGATACTCCAGCCACCATATTCCCCATACATGGGGCCCTGTGTAACTTTTTTCAATTCCCAAAAATGAAGAGAACCTTAAAGGGTCATTGTTATACAATCATAGACGAGTTTAAAAGTGAATAGCTGAAAGAGCTAAACACTATTAGAAAGATGGAGTTCCAGAAGTATTATAAGATCGGGGATTGGCAAAAGCGCTGGCATAAGTGTATAATATCTAATGGGAACTATTTTGAATAGGGATAACATTAATGTAGATAAATATATAAAATTCTTCCAAAAAAAATTCTCATTACTTTCTGAACACACCTTGTACTAATGTTATGTACAATAACATTACTATTTACAAGTAAAATGTAACTTCTAATGCATTTTATCACAAAATTATAAACATAATTTTTTATTTTTTAACAAATTAATATCTTTACAAAATGGCAGTTGTATTTTATACATACTAGTGAAAATTAGAAAACCTAGATTGCAAAATTTAATGAAGTGTAATAGTTCTAAAACTATGGTTTTTATTACTGTATTCTTGGCAGAAATTATTTTATAAATCCACCTATAATCTGGATCACAATATTTTTCAAAACTTTCATTATTTGTTTTACCAAATAAAACTGCACAATTTACCTGCTAATTGTTAAGGAAAGAAATAAGCTCACTAGTAAATATTTAAAACTATCTATAAATCAAGTTTGTCTTAATATCATCCTAGAATGTGTAGAATACATCTACAGTGAATATATGCTTTCAGCAATATTTTTCTACTTTTTAACATATTAGAAATTAAAGAGCTATGAAATCAATTCAATTCTATTAATTGATCCAATTAAGTTAGGGAAACTTTTAATGTAACAGTCATTAACTAAAAGTTAATTCTCTTATGTGAAAGTTACAACATCTTAATACCTTAGCATCTTCTTTAGATTTAGAATGTCCTCGGCGCGAGCGCTTCTTATATTTATTAACACGAACCAAACGTTCCAGGTGGACACGAGTACGACAATGCTGGGCAACTGCTTTATCCTGTGCCTGATTTCGTGGCAGGTATATATTGCAGAGATCACAATACATCACTTCTACATTCTTACAGTATTCCAATCCTGAAGTAAAAAGAAAAAATATAAATTTAACCAGTTCACACATACACATTATGTTCATTTTGAAGTCATTTGTACAAGTATTTACTTGTTTTGGTATACATATACAGAATGTAAAAAAGCTCTAAAGAATCATTAAAGTTCACAGAAGTAAAAAAAAATTATTGCCTAATCCAATATGTTGCTTGGTACACTGTTTACATCACTCATATTATAAATGAGTGCCTGAAGGAATACTTCCTTATGAAGTGCCTCTAATTCACTTATCAGATCGATAAGACATCTTAAATTACCTCTTTCAATTATTTTTATTTCAGAGATAAAAAATGTCTGGCATGTTAAATCTGCACATCATTACTTTTTAATAAATTTATTGTTTATTTAAGTTTGATTTTTTCCAGGACAAATTTATAACAATACCTTCATAAAAACATGCAGTCAGCATTTGTTTTCACTTGTGACTTTTGTAGTTGTTTTTAAATTGAAGGAAAACACAAGTAAAACAATTTTATTAATGGGAAGTTTATAGATAAGAATAGAATTAATGGTTGCACTAGGACATTAGTTTCTAACAAAAACTTAATGCTTCCTGAAATAATTATAAGGGGGGATAATAAAATAATATAATAAGAAAGGAGAGTATGTAAACAGGGAAAAATGAGATACTAAAATAATTACAAGGGCAATAAGCTGGTAAAAAAGAACTAATATAACTGCTCCTTACATTAATTCCCTCAAATGGTAGTACAAAACACTATGCCTAACAGGATAAAGAATTGTTACATAGCTAAGGGAGGCCCATTAATCATATACTATTGTAGATATCAAAGTTTTCTTATTTTGTTATCATTAAAACTACTTTCTTTCAAAAGTTTGTGGTTTTTAGGCCTGTTCCTATAGTTTCTGGCAATACTGTGTAAGTGTGTATGAGCACAGTACTTACAAGTGTAAGTATGTGCATTGTAATCAGATAAAACATTTTAAAAGAAATTACAGTAGTTCAAAATGATGGCTCCCATCTAAAATAAGTGCATCCAGATGTTTTTTTTCATTGACTGCCAGACCCTTCCAAAGATGCCAATTGTCTGATGAATCCTTTCCTTCCATGCAGAATTCTTGGGTACAGTTCTATTGTTATCTACAAAGGTGTAAGGTGTCTCACTAATCTTATATACCTTTGTTCGGCAATCTTTCAGTACAACTCATGGATTTTATAAATAGTTTCTTGAGTTATGACCTCTTTTGGATATCCCAAACACTCAGCATCACTTGTACTCATACAATTCCAGCAGAATTCAGTATACACTTTTAAACCATTACAAGCAAAGGAACAAACTCTCCATAATACTTTTGAAGTGTTTTATTTTCTTTTAACTTTTTCCACAAATAGTAAAGTGTTTTTTTAAGACTTATAAATGATGGATTGAGTACTTGTAAAGGCAGTTTGCTTTTTATATGGATTTGAACGCTCAACTGTGGGTACCAGTGTTCTTCATGGTTAATATTCATTAACCACACATCTCAAGAGTGGTCGACCACTACTACTGCTACCTGGCAAGCCAGTAGCAGTAATTGCATTTGCCTATACACAACACACACCCAGATCTGACAGTAGCTGGTTCAAGAAAATAAAAGATGGAAAAAATAGTGTGATTGGTACACTACTTTCTGAGAAGTCACCGACTTATCTCAAACCTCCCTCAAATGTTTCATAAAATAAATACATATACTCAATTGGACATGTAATCCACACATTGCAAAAGATTATGATTTTCCATCATGACAAACAATTACAATTTTTTTCTCATGTGTTTGTGCCAGCCAAATGTATTGCCGGATGAAGCAGTGTTTTCTTAAATAAAATTATCATTACAAAGATGTACATAACACAAATTACATGAATTTTTTCAAAATTAAATTGGACTTGTGAAAAATTATGCAATAATTTCAGTTATAATAAGCCATACTAAAAATATTTAATGCTTATAATTAATTAGATAAATGTTCAGCAAGGTATTCTAGTCTTAATGAATCTTAAAACATCACATATTTTAAGGAACTGTTCTGCAACACAGATTTAATACAAAATTATACACGAAAAAACAAAGAAAATACAAATATTTAAAAATAAAATATTTACAAAGAAAATAAAAAACAAGATTTTAGTTTTTAAAAAAAAGACACTAAAGGAAAAATTTACCTAATTTTATTTCAGATTTCTTTTTCTTCTTCTTCTCTTTCTTCTCCTCAGTTTCACCTTCTTCACCTTCAGCCTTTTCCTTATTACCATCTTCTTTGCCAGATTCTTCTTCAGATTCTGATTACAGAAATAATTAGAAATCATAAGCCTTAACTTACATTACAATATCCCTTTCAAATAATGAAAGCATGTGTTAACAAAATTATTTAAGTTTGTAAAAGCTTAAAGATGTCCTTATTTGACTTGGACATCCCTTCAACAGTTTGCAACCCATAATTTAGTACAAGATTCTCTTAACACTTTTTTGTATTACTTAATGTATTACATATACACATGTAAATATTAATGCCAAGATTTCCCCTCAAGAAACAGAATAAGTAATCAACAGTAGGTAACACTTATTAAATCAAAATCAATAACAAAACTCAGCTTGACCCACCAAAGTACAGAACTAATAAGAGCTACCTTGTTTTTCTTTCAGTAGCACTTTCCAGGGAATTTCTCATCAGTATAATCAATATAATTTTAATCAACTGATTGATTATGAGGAATTCCCTCGAAATCGCTATTAATATATAAAAAAAGAGAAAAAGAAAAATAACATAAGGTAAAAGCTCTTATTAGTTCACTAGTACACAGGAAAATGTGGACAAAAAAATAATTTATTAAATAGTAATCGTAGTTAGTACACTTAGTATAGTATTAAAAACTAATATTTAATATTTTTTAATTATCTCCTTACGAAAGTGCGTTTACTTTTTATGTGTTGAAAGTATATCTAAGTCTACCAATAAAATTGAAATATCAAATTATATCAAACAAGTTAAAAGTACACAATTAACAAATATTTTTCAAATATGTATTTCATTACATTCAAAATTAAAACCATTAATTTTTTTTTTGCTGTAAACAAGTAACTACAGTAAAATAACTGTTATATAAGTCACTGATGTAAAGACTAATTACCAAAACATACAAAGTTAGTTTACAGAAAAGTAACCCTTTTAAGTTAAAACATTCCAATTAATTTTGGAATGTTTTTTTTTTGGTTATAAAATACAAATATTTTATCCATAATGCACATTTGTTTAAACTTCATTAAATTTACTAAACAAACAAATTGTTATAAAAAGTTCCAAACATAAAAAAATCCTAAAAATAAAATAATCCCCATTTTCAAACTTTAAATAAAGTAGCAAGATTTTAAGACAAAAAATAACATTTTGTGTTAGGTGATTTGGCATGGATTGATCCCACTGTAATGAAGATTTATCTAAAGAAGTGCTGGATGTACAAAAATAGAATTTTCTTGTTACACTCAATTATAATATTCTGGCTTGAAAGATGATTACACTACATTAAATTTACATTAACAGTAAAGAAGCAGTTAAAAGGATAATTGTAGGAACCCTAAAAAAGGCTTGTCAAGGAGAAGGATAGCCAGAGACAAAGAAAGTAAACTTTTGGAGATTACAGAACTTTGTGTATATACATTTTTAAAAATAATAATAAAATAAAATGTGAAAAGTATAAGATTTATTTACCATCTGGTGATCCAACAGCATCTAACACCATAAAGTTATCCATATCAACGTTACGTCCTCCATCCTCCTTATCAGCACCCTTCTTCTTTGCCAATAAATACTCTAGTTTTGCTGCTCGCTATATAAAGAGGCAAAATAAATAATAAAAGTAACACAAAAAGGACTTTTTAAGAAACTTTTTTTATCCCTAGAACTACTAACAATCTTGTTCGCGATGCATATAGCTATGTCATCAAACGTTAGTCAGGATCACGATGCATTATGTAGAGAATCTTAGATTGTTATATTATATTGCTTCATATCTAAAAATATTAATGTATCATATGCTATTAGAAACCTAAAACTTTACTCTATAAAAACCATTAATAAAAATTAAAGAGTTATGTGATATCGCAATGGTATTTTACACAGCTAATCCTACTGGATTGTTTTTTCTACAAGAGTGTTTGTTTTGCATTCTGTTTAACTGTAAGTTTGTATTTTTTCTACAAAAAGGTATTGAAAATGAGTGAATAATCCTGATTATTATGCCATCCTGCAATTATTTGAATGAAATGTATGACATAAGTGATAATTATTCAGGTATAGATTGTGATTCAGTGATATGAGAGATGTGAATTCAGATTGTGATGTAATTTATGAACCAGATTCTGACGATAGTAAAAAAAAGAGGTAGATATTCCTGCAACTAGGCCTGTAAATAATCATGTATGGATTAGGGTGTATCCCACAGAGGCTGATGCTGATATTGTAAGCAAATTTCAGGTTAAACATCTGGGACACGAAACTGTCCTCGTAACAGTAGTGATATTACGTATTTTATTTATCACAAGAGAAATATGGAACCTCCTCTTAATTACAGAAACCAATGCTTATACCCAAAAAATGTATTCATGAAGAATTCTGGGGGAAAACTTTTTTTCTAGATTACAAAGACTGGATGTATGTATGAGTCAAATGAAAAACTCTTTCCTTAGTAATAAACATGGATATCATTGGGAAAGAAATGTAGAACATTACCAAAACACAAAACAAATCGCACACACTTTTCTTTCCTGAGACAATGAGTATCAACTGATTTCAGGCGTAAGTTCTACATTTCACATTAGCTCTCTGCCAAATATTCCAAGGGAACAATCTGGGCATGACTCCTGGTAAGAACTTATATAAATGCTATGAATGATGCTTTCAGAAAATATTTTATTCCTAAATAAAATATTTATACTGATGAATTGTAAGAAAGAAAAATTGGTGTCTTTATACAATATATGCCGAATAAAAGGCTTGATTTGAGTAAAAAAATCTACTAGCATAAACTTTGCAATAGAAAAACCAGTTATGTTATGCATGGGAAAATATATTTTTTAGAACGGGGGATATCATCCTCTTACTCAAAAAGTAATATTTGATTTGATGACTGAGTAGGTTGTTAGTTAAGGGCTAACATTTGTTTACGGACAATTTACATAGTTACTTTGTGTAAACTGTTATATATAGTTTACCCTGCTTGCTAAGAAGCTGTTTGAAAAATACACATTAAACATACTATTAAACAAAAAATTTACTCAAATCTCTCTTGCAGACCAAGCTAACAATTACAATGTCTATTTTGGAAAAAATGAAACCCTATTCTGTGGTTAAATAACCTGGAGACAAATTTATTTACAGACTATCATGCTGAAGTGCTGTAATCCAAAGCAGGAGCAGATTGAAGAAGAAAAAGCCTGTATAAGTTATTTGAGTATGGGATGGGTGGATTCAAATGTAAATCTTTTAACCATATCACATGTGCAAGGGGATTATGTAAATATATATATAAATATCCAGAAGATATTGGAAAAAAATTTTCTAATATAAGTTGGACATAGCATTGTTGAATGCCTATACTTTGAATATAAACAATATAGACAAACCTCTGGAACGAGACTTTGTTGTGAGAATTGTGGAGGATCTATTATATGAAGAAAATTTACCAGATCCAATAATAGATGTCCAGGTCTGAGCAGTACAGATAAACTTGAACTGGTATATCTCTCTGGTAACAAACTTCAGCTGTGTATTGTTTGTTCAAGCAAACAAAAAAAATCAAGTAGCAATTTTTCGTGTCCAGGTTTCAATTATGGGGGTACACCTTGCCTGCTATCACAAATTGCAGCACTGCTGGAGGACACCAGTGAAGTTGGTAGGAAAAGACAATACTCAATCTGAATCAGACTAAAATCTGTACTACAGTTCACAAGTACATATTTTTCATAATTATATCACATTATAAAATTTATGCTATCTGTAGAATGAAAGCGAACGAAAAAATATTAGTCCTTTTTTTCTTTTTATGAAGTGCCGCCACCAGGATAAAAGGTTGTTTTCAATTTTTACTTACCATGTTATTCAGTTCTATAAATGTTATTCAATGGTACAGTGCATATAAAATATTTTGACAGTGTTAGTTAAATGGGAGATTTAACTGCAACTCGTGTGTAAATTGTAAGGGGCTGCACCTGGCCAATTACAGGGGATGTCAATATAAGAAACAGCTGAACAATCAAAAGGGCACCCAGAAAACGTCTGCCGTTACTGATGGACGTAGCTGGGAACAAGCTGCCGGAGGGGGAAAATCAAGCACCGAGCCCCCAGCCAGAGATAGTTTCACTGGCAGCAACGGTGATGGTGGAAAAGGGGGAATCGCCTACCCCTACACCACCAAAGCCTAAACCGGCGGTAGTTACAAGAAAGGTGAAGGCAAAAAATTCAACAAGCCTGTTCCAGAAAAAAGGCAGCCAAACAATCTGCAAAATCAAAGAGGGCGGGTGCCAAACCCACGACGTCTGGCAGACCAACCTAGCTCCTAGAAGCCCCACACCCCACCAAAAAGGGGTTAACGACTCCCAGTCAATCCAGCTGTGAAATAAGTATAACCACTCCCGAAGGAGAGTTCTGGTACGGATTTCTTGTCACAAGTGCCAATTAAGAATGTCCTACCAGAAATTCTAGCAATATTGCTGGTCCATATGGATAGGAACGCAAATTACCAAATCAGTCTATAAATAAAACTTAAAATTTATAAACGTCACTACATAACCGATGAAACCCATCCAATAATAGAAAGATACAGCAGCAAGGGACATTGTCCACGCAATCTATAGGGAGAAATATTGAAACTCCCGCCATACTTGCATTCCATTCCGTTTTTTCTCAACAAGTAATACTACAACCATTGAAGGGAAATTTGGGTATTGTTATGATCCTAAAATAATTCCTTTGGTGCAGTTGTTATTTATTGAACAATGTACTTTTTTTTGTTTTTATTTATTTTTTTATATTTTATAATAACAGCTGTTTAAAACAAATTAACAGTGTGGTTTTAAATCTTTCAACTATTAAAAAAGTAAATTAAAATAAACTTTGTATCAAAATTTTCTCACAGTGAATAAGAATATTTTACTAACAAACTAAAATAGAATTAAGAAGTTAATTGCTCTTACTAAATGATGAATCGTCCTCATTTTAATAAATAATGCTCTACTGAATTATCTAACAAACATTCATTTTCAATATTTTTAACATTGTTACAATACGGTTTCCTCTTATATTTATCGACCATTGATTTAATTTTACTTTCTTTCTTATTAATGTTTGGGAAATTTTGAATTGTCAATTTTTTGGGGATTCACTTAATACCAGTTGCAGATGCAATTTCTTTAAAGGTAACTGATACTGATGCTTCTTCATTGAACTTAAAAGAAATTGTAAACATTACAAACTACTACTCTTGTTTGTCCACAAATTAACTAATAACACAAGTTATGCAACTATGAAGTGATTACAGCTATTTTATAATCTCAGTCACTGATATAATGAATTATATTCTACTGCTATTAAGATCAGTGGCAGATAATGCAATTATTGTTTTTTATACCATAATTTGAATATATTTTTAAATCTAGTTTTTTTGTTCATTTTTACTCAATAAGCAACCGCAATGCCCCAATAAACTGAGGATGATACATATGACATGTAGTAGCTTGTACATTCGGGCCTACCATTCCTAACATGTCTGGTTAACTGAATCCTAATCACTAAGTACACCAGTATCCACTATCTAGCATTCAAATCCATTCATTAGAGACATAAATATATCAACTTATTTTTTCAATATCCATATGTGTTTATCAGATATATTTTAATTGTTATTTTACTTTGTTTTCTGGATTTGTTTTATTATATTTATAAATTAGCACAAACATTTTGAAGGGTTTTTTTAAAATTTGTTTGTTAATCTTATTCAGAATTTTTAAATTCTATATCCCACAGTCTATTTCAATAAAAATAAAATACATTAATATTTTTGTACTGTAGAAATAATTTTTTATGAAAAAAAATATAGAAGATCAAATATAACTAACAGCAACCTTGTCTAACAAGGCTACTAAATGGTTAAAACAGCTAAAAAGGGATGCTCTGAAATAAATAGGGGGGGCCTCCTATAGTTTATACATACTTTTTCACAAAAAACAAAATTCCATGAATGCACTACTACTGTGATTATCAATAGTCAATACAATGATAATTAAATTAACAAAGTTATTCATACCTTGATATGATCCAATTCACACATGTGATTTTCATAACCCATAGGAGACCTAAATGTAACTCTGCATACACGGCAGTATGGCATTAAGAATTCACGCATTTTCTGAAAAAAAAATAAAATAAAAAATTAAATAGAAAAGGAATAAAAGACAAAAGAATTTTTTTTTCAAATTACAAGTCAAGGGATGAATAAAAATTTCTTAAAAATTATTAATATTACATAAGCACACTGGTTGCATAGTTTATAATAAAATTTTAATTTAGTTGCAATCATCTCATACTTTATTCAGTACAGTGATAAAGAATTAAAAACTTACTCTATGACGGGCTGAGGCAATGTGTTGACCCTTTAATGATCGATGATTCAACTTGCAAGTAGAACAAAAGAATGTTCTCAAATTTGGATTATCCTTGTGTTCTTCATCTAGTATCCGCTGTTCTCGCCTTTGATCAATTCGCATTCGGGCCAACTGTTGTCTTAATTTTAGCGATAAACGTCTCATTGAACTGATGTGCTTAGGTGTATGCATATGTAAAGTGTACTCCTAAATAAAAAGAAAAACAATGTAAATTTTAACAAATTTAATACTTATGAAGAAAGCAACAGGTAGAACATTCACTGTTAAATGAGGCCATTAAACATGCAAACTACAAATTGCGATAATTACCTACACACTATAAGAGCCAGCATATACCAGATTTCTGTATTGCAAAGGTAGTTGAAGACACAGCACAAACTATTAATATCAAAATAAATTATACAATTATAATTCCACTACCTGAAAACGACTAAAATAACTAACTACTAAATTTTTATTTTTAACTTTATAGAGATGCACAATTAGAAACACAGTTTTTGACTTTTTTAAATTTTATAATAGTCAATTAGAACTGTTGAACATGCTTCTTTTATTTGAAGGAAAAACATACTTTTATCGGTAGGTAAATTAAGTATATACAACTTACTATCTTAAAAATAAAGAAACAGTAAATTATGACTTTATCAACAGATATTTACCAAGAACAGGAATCTGAAATGAAGAAAACAACCCTTCCAAAGATTTGTAACAATAGCATATATGCGGTTAACCAGAGACATAATACAATTAAATTAAAAAATACCAGAAATGATTAAATCATTCAGTAGTGGATAACTTACTTTATAGTTAATTCACAGAATTTTTAATATTTTGATTAATTAAGAAAACAACATCTCAGAACAATATATATATATCTAAGAATATGTATATCTAAGAACAAGCTTTTTAACACCCTGCTGATAAAAATCTGCCACCTGAAATTTCAGCCAGTTCAATACTGCAGTTTTCAACTCTTAAAAATGTCATTGAACTGTTAAAAACAAAGCATTTTATTAAGTGATGAAAAAGACAATCTGTAGGTCTAAAATCTGCAGTGTAAGAGGGATGATCATAAAGTCTGCAACCGTACGGATAAATCCTCTTTCTTGACAAGAGCAGTTATGAGGAGGAGCATGTATTATCAAAATTAAGAAAAATTCCTAACATGAATTCCTAACACTGGGATATCACCAGACCGAACACTATCACTATGATTGCTGTTCCCAGCTCCATAAAATCCACCAATAAAACACCTTTCCCCACTCTCTGAAAATGGTTACGATTATCTTCCATATTGACAGGATGGTTATTTGGACAAGACACTGATGTACAAAAGCCCCATTTTCATCAAAAGTTATGATATAAGAAAGAGACATTAATTCCCCCCCCCCCTCATAGAGATCCAAATATGCATGGAGTAGATGGCATTCCTTTGAATTTTTGTGCATTAGCCAACACTTTTGGAACCCATCTTGCACAATGTTCACAATAGCCTAGTTTTACAGTATAAATTCTATACAAAGTGAAATGTGTGAATATTCAGTTGTAAGAATAGTACTTATAGTCTTGGATGTTCTATTGAACACGTCCCTTCAATTCCTCTTTATGATGAGCATTTAATTAATTTATTAAACATATGAACTGCTGCCTCACTTTTCTTTCACTCATTACTACAGGCCTGTACATTTCATATAATTCATGATAAATTTCAGAAGCATTACAACCTTTAACATTGAGAAATCTAATATTACTCGATTTCACAAGCAGGATTATATATAGTCACAGCCATCATTAATCGCTGCCAATGCTAAGGCAAACAATGCTGACAAAAGGCCAATAACTAGCTAATGAAGCTACTTCACATACGTGACGTTAATTCATTATTATTATTATTAGAAACAGGCTACTTTTTATTAATAACTGGTACTTTTTGAATCAGGTTTCACATTATGGTAAGTTCAAACAACTATTTCCTACTGTTGACAACTGAATTAAGACCAAATATTGGTTTGCTTGGCTTTTCTCCTCCCGCCGCCACCCCATTCGATCACCCTAAAGCATACGACCAAATGTCTGTGCCACAAACGGCTACTGAGCCTCAACACAGTTTAGTGACCAGTGTCCTAAATAGCTCTCCTAGAGCTTACCTAACAGCATCAGCAAACTAAGTGCATACAACACCAGCTTACGTGTCACACTCACTAGTCATATATTTACTAAATGGGTAGGCGCAACCTGTCAACTACTAAAAATATAGATTACATCCATAAATTAAGATTTACTTCCATCTAGACAGCAATTCGCTGCCACGCCTAGGTCACTGAATGCCAGCAAGTATCTGTCCACCATATTAAAGTGCTTGGAGCCTTAAATGGCTAGTAAGACCAAGTATAACTTTATATATGGTCAACTTAGTGGTAAATGTGACCAAGTGCAATTTTATCTTTTTTACAGTATATCTAGTCACATTTACCTCTCAGCAACAACACTTGTTTATCAGGACTTGATCATTTCACAAAGGTCTGTTAGTTGACATAGTAACACAGTAGTACTTTTACAGCTAAAATGTGCTATTTAAAAGAAAAATGAACTTGCTCTATTTTACGACTAAGGTAACAACGTATAAAACTGAAATGTGATGCTAGAGTTCCAGCTTAGTTTCAGAGAACCCCTAAGAATATTTTTAAAAAAATGATGCATTTAATATGTAGCTGATGAGGATTCTCAACTACCAGTGGCATATACTTCAATAAACCACTGTAAATACACAAAGTGGGAATGTTAATTACTGCATAATCATAATCTAAATACAACTAGCTAAAAGGCACAATTGCTATTACAAACACTAACATTAATTCCATGTAAAAAAAGTTATATTTGAAAAAATAAAAAACCCTTTGATGATTTATTACCTACCTTAAATGTAACACAACGTATGCCACAGTGACGACAATCAAGTCTGATATAAGGACGTCCAAGATAATTTCTGCGACCCTCTTCATTAACTGCACGGCTCTCTGAATCCTGCTTTATGGTCACCTTTAAAATAAAATGATTACATATTAAAACCATAAGGCTATATCAATAATAATGACTTAAGTCAGCATTTCTCAACTGTTTGCGTGTTAATTGCAATTAACAAAATTAAATATTCAGTAGATCTTAAATTTTTTTTGTTATTGAATTATTAATCATAATTTTTTTTTACAATGAGAAGTTAATAAATTATTAATAAATCAAAATATATTTAAATTAAAAAAAAAGTTAAAAAAAATGAGAAGTCCGATTTTCGAACCCATGTGCCTTTCCCTAAGATTCAAATATTTCATTAATAAACATTTTACTTGGCTATAACTCTGGAACCAATGAAATTCACTTATGATATATAGTTGAAAAGCTCTCAATGATTGCAATTAAGAAAAAGTCCAAAATCTAGATATTTTTGGATCTTGGGCTTTTTTGACACCTTTTGTTTCAGTCATTTGCAATCAAAAGGGGAGGTGCACAACTAGATGTGTGATCATACATCACACCAAAACTAGAAAAATGGATTCAGGGAAGATCAAAATTAAAGATATTTGGTCAATGGAAGATATTTCCATTGAAATCTGGAAACTGAAATGTTTCAAGTTCACAATACTTCCTTTACTTTGTACAAGGAAGTAAATGTGAATGAAAAAGCTTCAATTGCTTCTTAAAAAATTTCATATAAAGTAACCAGATGTAAAAGGCCTCAACGCCATTGGTAAAGAGCTTAATTTTCCCAGCTGCAATTGAGATTGTAGAAACTATTTTTGTAGATAATTTTGCCAGTATCAAATGATAGTCTGCCGTCGAATTTGTGATATAGCTGAAGATGTACAGAATCAGCTTTTCGGGAAGTTGCTTGACAAATTGTTTTTAATTCAGCTTGATGAGGCAACAGATAGCAATAAAGATACTCATTTCATTGTTTACGTTCAATTTTCTGATATACTGTGACAGTATGTCAGCAGTAGCAGAACTACTTTTCTACAAACCAATGCAACCAAAAGTTGCATCTGAATATGCACTGATTGTCTGGGAGATTCCAAAGTATACAAGTACTTCTGAAACAAAATCTCCAGTGTGTCTGGACACATTGCATGATCCACAGAGAAGCTCTGGCTTCAAAAGAAATGAGTCCTGGTCTGAATATTGCCCTAAAGATGTTTATAACCATAGTAAATTATACAAAAATGAGATCTCTAAAAATCACAAAAATTTTCTGCACTTTGTAAAGACATGGGTGCAATACATCCTGACCATGTAGGGGAAGACACCCTCCATGTGACAGTTATGATCGTGGCATGCCACCCCCTCAGTATCTAGCCTTCATGGGCTTTACCAGAAGTCATCTTCAATACCTGTTACGACAAACATCTTCCAGTCAACCTCAGCCAGGATGCTATCAATGTGAATTCCACAAGCAACATTCACATTGGTGTACTAAGAACTCTGTTGAAAAAATACATCTAGTCTTAAACAAGACTGATAAACTAACATGTGAAGAAACAAACTACCTATCTGGAATAGGTTGAGTTTGTCACACAACAGACCAAAGATAATTTAACACTAATAAAACTAGTACATAAAATAAATCAAAACAGTAAGACAACATAAAAATGATAACTAACAACCAACAAACCAAACAAAATAAAACAGGAAAACCCAGGTGGAGCCCTAAATCCCTTCAGCAATTCTCTTTTTTGCCAAGTAAATGATAAAAAATTTTCTATCATCCTTTTGGCCTAACACATCCAGTTGACACGAAGCTAAAGTGTCAACCCGATAATATCCAGCTGACAAATGGTCTCCATACACATCAATTCGTACTTTGAACACTGATAGAAGACATTGTATGCATTATCCAATTGTTTGCACTGCGACACATGCCCGAGTCTGCCAGGCTGAACTTCTGAAGTCTGTACTGAAAAGCACCATGGCCAGAAAGAATGACATGTTTATTAGGGTGTACCCAAGAAACGTCCTACAAACCTACATCTAACTTCTTGGCAAATATAATCCTGCTGCTTCTCTGACACAATCAGAGCTATGTTTTACGCCTACAATCACAAAGGTTGCCTTCCATAAAATGATATGGAAACCACTCATTCCATTATCAATATAAGGCGCTCAGCCCTTAATATCTCCAGATACCTTTTTAATTTTCACCCACCTGCCCATATAGCATAATAGCCTTACAGACATCCTTTTACAGGATGCTCGTGGTTTTGAAATTTAAATCCCAACCAGGATTGACCACACATCCCAACACCAAAGAAGGCACTGCAGGCCTTCTTCGCAACATATTGAAGGTGATTTTTAAATAAAACTTTCTCATCAAGAAACAACCTGAGATACTTTGAGCCTGAACATATTGGATGGGTGCAGTACATTCAGCATTACTATTTTATTAGACAAGACAGGAAATTTTATGGGCATGTGGGAAATTTTTGCTGTGTTCATAAGATGAAATCACCATTTTTCTAGAAGAGAAAAACCAACTGGAAGCCAAGAAGTTTCAAGATGGGTTTATTTGTGATGGAATTGAGCTACTTGGTCAACATATTCAAAAAATTAAATACCTTCAATCTTCAACTCAAAAAGAAAATACACACACAATGGATATGAGTGATTAATGGTTTTTGTACCAAAGTGAATCATGGAGCAGAAATTTAAAGCAAAAAACCTAGATATGCTTGCAAATGTGGATGAATGTGTTAAAACTTACAAGACTGAAGAACAAAAAGTGAAAGTTGTTTTTGTAACCATTGAAAATCGTTGAGTGGGTTAGGGATCTATTAAGATATTCCCAAAGGGCTTTTAACTACCGAAGAAAAAATCTTCATAGACTTCATGACAAGTGCTGAAATCAAAAGACAATTTAGAAACTAAATCACTCTTTTGAATTTTGGGCAGGGATTGATGACGAGTTTACTGTGCTGAAAACAAAAGAGCCTTTTGTATACTACTACCATTTTCAACATCCTACCTTTGAGAAACTGGATTTTCTGCGATGGCTGCTTTTAAGACAAAATACAGATCCGTGCTAAATATACAAAAAGAACTCAAGATTATTACTTCTAATACCTTAGAAGTCACTAATAATTATTAAACTTGTTTTTTTTTTTAATTTAGTATTGATAAGTTAATACAATAAGCCATTAATACAATGTGCAGTTACTGATATAACCCTATTAATAAATGTATTATATAAGTGTAAAGGTGCATTTAATTATTTGTTATGTCAGAATGTACATGCTTTACTTTCAGTGAATTGATAAAAATTTTTAATGATATTCTCTTTTCGATATGCTTGCGTCCCCCATTTAGTGTTATCACACCCCACAAGTTAAGAAACACTGACTAGTAAAATCCATCAATATGTACCATTTGCTTTGAATCTACATAACAGAATCTTTTTTGTAACAATTAAAAAAAAAAGTTCAATATTCTTCATAAGTAGATTAGAATTCAATATTTTCAACAAGGTATTTTTAAAACAAATTCACCCAGCTGGATCTAACCTTCATGTAACAAATATTCATCAACACGCAAGACTAACAGCCATCATACACTTGAAATACCCTCAACAAATAAATTATAAAATTTTCCAAATTTAAAACAAGACCATATTCCAATTAAATGGGGAAAATTAAAACCCTTATTAAACTACAACCAGTCTGTAATAATGCTTCTAATAAAAATTTATTTTCAAAAAAAAATGGGCGGGAAGGATTTCCGCGCACATGCGAGTGAATAAATGGATGGAGCTAACTTTAACCAGTATAAAAGAAAGCTGTTGTACTTCTTACAACAAGGAGCAAATTTATTATATGAAAGAGGTGAAATAGTAAGAAAATCTGCATAACATAATCTACCTAAATAATACAGAGTTCTGCATACTGCATCAGAAACAGATGGTAGTTATCTGATAAAACAGCCTCCTTAACAACTGATTAAAATAGTATATAAAAAATTATTTATTTAAAAATTAACTATGAAATTTTATTTTAATTACATAAAAAAAAATATACTGAATATATAAGATGATTTGAATATACAAATCTAAGTAACTATTGGATGAATCACTAATACTGCTGGATACTTACATGCACTCCTTCTTTAGTGTCTTCCTTTTCATTAGTATCCTTGTTTCTGCTTTTAGGAGAGGGCTTCTCTTTTTTTATTTTTTTCTTAACTATTTTCTTAACTATTTTACGAACCATTTTTTTTTTTGGTTTCTTTTTCACAACAGTTGAAGCAGCAGTTCCGCCTTCTTCACCTTCCTCATGTGTTTCTCCCTCTTCCAATTCTTCATCTTCTTTTTTAACACCATTTTCCTCAGGTTCCTTTTCATCTTCCACTTCACCATCTTCCTCCTCTTTATCTTCACCCTCTTCTTCGTCCTCCTCCTCTTCAACTGAAGTCTCAACTTCTTCTTCAATTTCAACTTCTTCCTCATCATCTAGGTCTTCATCTTCAGCTCCACCTTCACCATTTAACTGCAATGAAAAAAGTAAGTAAATGAATTCAAATCACAAGTGTTCAATTTATAAATATATCATGATCAAATACAGAATAAATAAACAACATACACTCTTATGTACATTATTCACCAAGGTTTTAATATATTATATATATAGGATGAAAATTGACCTGAAAACAAGGATTTTTTATTTTCACTCCCTGACCAAATCCATTCTTAAAGCTGTGTGTCTAATGTGAGGTTATGGTTTTTTGGTTATAATTCCCATATTATAAACAGTGTTTTGTGAACGTTTATTTCATTTTTTTATTACAAAATCAAATTTTTGTACTTTTTGTTTGTGTCGAATATATAATAATGGTGTAACTCCGAGAAACTGCTCAAACATTGTTGTCTTTCTGGAATATAATAGTTTGACACGATGACAAATAGCTTTTGCATGTGGTCTAGGACTAGGGACATTGAATGCTATTTTAAAACAACTTAAAGAAACTCTGTGACCATAAGAGTAAAACTACTCCCACATAAGATTGATTAAATCAAAGAACAGATTTACATGTGACCACAGTTACATGCTGACTTCTTGCGGCTGGATGAAAGCTTGTCATCCAGCTAAAATAGTTTTAACACCTGCAATGTGCAAAAAAAAAAGGCTCTTGTGGGCCAAAGCACACGCTACCTGGACCATACAAGACAGGAAAACTATTATATGTTTTTCAACCAGTCACATTTTTATGTTCAGGAACAGAGTTCTGTAAGTTAGAAAAGCATCAGATGAATACATCACCAGCTCATAAATCAGTTAAACATCCCCAGAAAAAAAATATTTTAGGGTTGTTTCAATTTCAAGGCCCTTGTTCATTACTCCGGTAGATCGTATGTTGAAAAGTGACACATATATAAAAATTCTGAATGAAAGGATTGTGAACACTCTAAGGAATGGAGTGTTCCAACAAGACTTGGCCCATGCCTTACAGACAAAAAAGTAGAAAACATTTTTCAAAGAATTTAAAGTGCTCCTGTGACCAGGCAACTACCCAGACTTAAACCCAATTGAAAATTTTAGTACAATAGTCACAATAATTAAAATGAATTCTACCTCAGAAATTGATCTCATTAAAGCAATAACAACAGTATGGTTTCATGATGCAGAAAAAAAAAGGTAAATATTCACAGCTTGTACCGCTGTGTAATTTATCTGTTTAGATTAATTTGCACGTGACATAAAAAGTGTATCACAAAGTTCTCCTGAGGCTTTCATAACCTATTCTCTATTTGTGAAAATAATGGAAAAAGTTCATAAAAACATGATCTAAAATGCTTCCTTTGCGAGTTATGGCTAGAGAGAGATTTTACTCAGATTTCAGCTACACCGGTGAAATTAGGTCATACTGGAATCTTAGGTCATTATGAGGCAGAATTAGCAATAATAGTTTTTGACCTGAAAGACTGAATAAAATAGGTCCCAGAAACATATCTCCAGTAGTTTTTGAGAAATATGTGGTTGAAACAAAGACACTGGGGTAAAAAAACCCCTGTTTTTTGTTATAACACTGTAAAATGGGTAATAAACATACAAAAATATTAAACAAAGTTGTAATGAATTTAATTCTGAACAAAATGTGTAAGATAAATTGAATAAAACAAAGTAAAAAAGAAGTTAAAAAAATTCAAAGTTGAGAAACAATTAACTATACCCAAGTGCATTTATATGTACTGTACTTAGAAAATTGATGTAACTCTAAGAAACACTTAGAAAATGGTACTAGAGAAAATCTCGTTATGATTCCACCAATGATCCTTACAAAATCAGCTGAAGCCAACTTACAGTTCCTGCATCCGATAAACACAGCTGCTCAAGGACAGTGCTAAAGAATTTTGCGCTCGAAACTATATGAGAGAGGTAACCCCACACCCCTATGGTTACACATGTTCACAGATGTTCTGTAAATGGGGCAAGAAAATATGAAGGGCTGGAGATATGCATATGCCTTCTAGTAATCAGAGCCAGTGGGAAAGCTGCCAGTAACTTTGACAGCAAGGTCAGAGCAGTTTTTCTCGCATTGGAATCCATAAACAAAGATCAAACCATAGAAAGTCACTATCCTGATTGACTCACAGGCTACCATAATTGCCATTTCTGATGCTTTCTGCTGTTCTACAAAACAAGTTAATATGTCCGGAATTGAATGAGCTGATTTTAAAAGGCATACAGTCATTTTACAGTGGATAATGACACACTGTAAAAGGCAATGAAAAGGCTGATCAATTAGCTAGGTGGCAGGAAGAAACCAATACCTTTTGTGAAGGCAAAAAGATTAATCAAATCATCAATCACAGGAGAGTTGGATCAGAAATGGTGGCTAGAGTTAAAGGAGAAGCAATGCGCATCATTACTTGACGAAAAGGGACAAGTGCCAGTAGATCTTCCAGGAGGTGAGGCTGTTGCAGTTTCAAATGAAGACTGGGTACGACTACATCCAGACCCACCTCCACTGCAATGGAGTTGCCGAATCAGCAACATGCCCACTGTGTCAACAAAGGTCTATGACACCCCTGCATCTATTGACCTGAGTGATGACTAAATTAAGCATTTTAAGGGGACCTACACCATTGAAAGCCACACAGCTGTAGTACAATCAGGAACAGACTAGAGCTCAGTAGAAGCGCAACATGCATATATGATTAGCTCCCTAAAGGTATTTTTATGTAGAACTCTAAGCATGTCTAGCATTTTTAGATAGTTTACCTTCTGTTCGTTCAAATGTGTTAGCCACATTATTCTTTGGTCCAACCACATTCATAGAAATCTAACCCGCATGCATGCATGCAATTTGTTCACCATGTAAGTACAGTTGAGGGTTGTGTCCCCTCAACCAGGAAAAGCAAATGCACTTCGTTTTTTCAGAAGAAAACATGAATCCAGCAGATTTATATCACAAATCTAAGTGGGTTATTGTGTTTTGAAGCAGCATTATTCTCTAGCTAACATTCTACAAGCTACGTAAATAGCAAAAACAAATAAAGATCACAACCAGTTTTTGCACGCAGTTTGTTATATTATTTATGGCTACGAGAAACAAAGTAACACTTAGGAAACTTTCCTGAGGTACTCAGTTTTCTGGGATGAAATTTTCAGATAAAGTCTAACTCTGAAGGACCGACTACAGAGGAAATCCCTAATAAATGCAAGATTTCCTTGCATACTCCATTGATGCAGTTTATTTAGGATTCCTCTCATCTAAGCCACGTTGTATACCTTTTACAACGAAAAATACAGCAACCAGGCATTGGTGAAATAAAGACATTTTGTGTAGCAGCTTCCAAAGGAACCACATGATCAATGGACAACCTACCCTGGTGGAAACAACACAGTTTTGGGGCAATTAAGGCGTTATTCTTAAGTTAACACACTAGATGATGGTTTACCATTCATTTCATCACCTTGCACAAGGTAATGGTATAGGATGATAACTAAAGGGCATGATTTATCTTTGCCAGGTTTCAATATAGGGATAACCAATGCCTCTGACCAAGAACTGGAAATACCAGGCCCGAGAAAATTTTGTCATACACACAAAAGATGTCATAATGCAGTATCTGGGAGATGTGATAACACTGAGCCTGATATAATTTCAAGGGGAATTATGAAAGAGTCACGAAAATTATTCAGGATATACCTTTTTTTTAATAAGTAAAAGGGTATGTTTAATTTATTTTGTGAGACCCAATCACAAATGGAATATTTTCTATCTGCAACTTACATCTCACAAACTCAGGGCAGTGCAATGATGAAGAGAAACTGCCCTAATAAACCTTCCAAATTTTGTAAATGTACCAAATGGCACGGTAACAAGGTTATCGCCACTTTACAGTCCAATCAGCTGCAGTTACTAATGATCCACACATGGTTTAACCTTTTATCCATACAACACATGATGGTGCTGTTCAAAAAATTAATTTCGACATAACTCATCCAAGAATTCTTCTTAAAGAAAAGTGGAAGTAGACCTCAGCATTAAAGAGCCAGGTAATATGAAAGGTCCCAAAGATCCAAACGATGATAGTGAAGAAGGCCGCACCATACACATTAATGCTAAATTGGTGTTGAAAATTGCATTCCACCATTTCATTAGGATTTAATTCAGCCCATGTATGCTCATTGTGTAAGTTGTGATGCAATCTAGAAGGAAGTTTGTCTCGTAGGTAAACAAATACATGATTTGTATTCCACCAGTTGCAGCACTCAAGGCGAAGCTGATCATCTCCTGCCTGTAGATGTCTGAACTGGCTCTTTATGATAAGGATAAAATTCTATTTTGTTGGTGTCCTCCAAGCTATCGAATGTGAAACTCCCAACTGCTTAGAAAGATGTTATGTACTGATGCCTGGACTGCATTGAATTGCATTAATAATAATTTCATCAATAACAGCATCACGTTGGACAGATCATTCATAGCTCGTATGAATACTAGGTAGTGAAACTGTTTCCCAAAAATTGTGAAATGACACTAATTGCTTTGAGATCTGGAATCTGCAATTCAAAAAACTTATTTCATATTCTGCAGCACCATTATAATTACACAAACCCAAAATCAATATCATATCAGCATATCCCTGTTGTAACAAATTCGGCCATACTTCAATGGCAAACCGGTTACATTCAAACTAAAATTCACAGAAAATATTCACTGACGACAGCACAGTTCACAGTAACCGATATACTTAATGTACAGAGCAGAATGATTTAACACTAATACAGTATTGTACATTATCTAACAGCTATTATTGCAAACTTTGAAATAATACTTCAAATATTTATTGCATTTCTGTAATTAAAAAAAATTATCTACATATTTTTTATTTTACAACTGTTATGAATTTCCAGTTTTTTAACAGTAGATTCTGTTTTTATAAATATGTTTCTGACTAAAATAAAATTTTTGTACCCTTTGTTTTATTCAACTTATATCTTACACAATTATGTTCAAAATTAAATTATCTAAATTTTGTTTAAATGTTTAATGTCTTTATTACCAATTTAAGAAAGTTATTATATGTCAAACCAAAAACAGGTTTGTTAACCCCATTTCTTCATTTTCACCCCAAATTTCTTAACTACTGAAGATGGGACCTATTGTAATCGATTTTTCAGATCAAAAACCATAAGAATCACTAATTCTGTCCCTTAATTAACATCCTAAAAATTAACATCGAAATCTTTCACTGGCCGTACTCGCAAATGAAGCATTTTAGGTACTATGTTTATATGAACTTTTTCCATTACTTTTACACATAGGTCATGAAAGCCCCACGAGAACTTTGTGATACACCTGCATACATATTTTTTGCTTCTTTTAAGGGGAAAAAATTTCATATTATCTTGTAACCATTTTGAACACTTATTATTGCCTGGTGATATTAATGTATTGATTATCATTTTTTAAAGTTCATCAACTAATTTTTAGCAATATGCTAGGTTTGTTATTTACCACTTAAATAAAGTGGATTTTTTTTTTGAAACTATAGATTGGCAGATATATTTTTATTTATAAACCTTTAATGTTATTCATTTGAAATGCCTACAGAAAAATGTTTACAATGATTGGAAATAAAAAAAAAATTAAAAATTTTATATATAGAAAAAAAAAGTGTAATAATTATTTTAAATAAACTACAAGGAAGGTATGTAATTTAACTCAACTGAATTTAATAAGTTGCTTGTGAAAACTTGCAATATGGTAATTGGCACTTCCCAGCACATAAGCTAATGTATAACATCATCTCATTGATAATTATAAAATAGTTATGCAACTGAAGCTCGGTGACAAGATTTTATCTAAACTGTTTAATATTAATCATTAAATAATATAAAATACAAAGACTCTGATAAAACTGATGCATTTCTATTAAAACCATTAATCATTATCATATGAAAACTCTCCGCAGCAAGACTGAAATACTAGATATATTAAGTTAAACAAAATCAACAAATGAATTAAAAAATTCTCAACTGAATTTCATAAAGATAAAATGTTACTGCTTCTGTTTAACTATGTCAATTTGAGAAATAATGCTCTTTTTTTGTAAATGATCATTTATAACTAAATTTTATTAAGAATTTTTTATATTGCATAAATTATGGAATGAGAAACAGGCTTTTATATAGATGAATAAATTAAAATCAAATTTTTATTTACTAGTTTACTAGTAAATTAGTAGTCTGTTATAGATGATAATTTAGAATATGAAAAGTTAAGTGAAATTACAAATAATATAACAATTTACAGACCCCTTTCTGTGAGCAATTCTACAAAACTGTACAAATAATTTTAATTTGTTCACAATTTATCATATTCTACTATCCCAAAATCTAAGAAAAAATAACTATACTGAAGAGTTGCTAGAAACTGAAAGATTGATAGCCTGAGACAAATTAAAAGAATTTTCAAAAAACTAAAGAAAAGAAAGTGAACTTTTAAGTTTCACACACAGGTAGATCAATCCAAAACCAGGCCATCAAAATGCAGTATGCTACTTAGAACAGTTGTGTATCCCTAATGTAAATATGTTAGCCTCCTGCTATATCTTATTTTAACAACCAATACACTAAAAAAATGAACAAATATAGTTTAAAAAAATGAATATATATAACTGATCACAATGCTAACTTATACCATCCATTTCAGTTCTACAGTTACATTATAAAATAGACCACACACAAAACAGACAGTAACTAAACAATGCCAACCAAAATTGCTTAAGTTATGTTTATCTATACAAATTAATATTAATACATACCTTACTGTCATCACCACCACCACCTCTTTTCTTATCCTCTTTTTCACCACTGCCTTCCTTTTCACGCTTAATACGTTCAGCTAGCCTGAAGTTAAAAACCAAGAAATAATATTAATAAAATAGGTTTATTAAAACTCACTAACAATCTCCGTTAATTATAATTACTACAATACAATGTAAACTATAAATAGAAAAGAAAGACATTCTTTAATCAAAAAGTTATTTTACTATACATAGAAAACACAGAAAAACAAAAGGTTTAACAACAATTCACATTACAGTAACTACAAATCATTTAATTAAGAATTAATGTTTACCAAATAATTATCCAAGTATGTCAAATGAAAAAGAACAAACTAATTTTTCCAAACATAGAAACTTATCATGATCCAGCAGCTTCCCAAAAAGATTAAACAATGAGAAAAGGATAAAATCCAAACAGTGTGTGTGTGTGTGTGTGTGTGTGTGTGTTTTGTAGTGTTCAAAACTATTGGGCATTCCTAAAACAACTGCTCAAAAAGACTAACATTTAACTGCAAACAAAATTCAGGTGTTACAACTTTATCCACAGGACAAAGTGAAACTATTAGATTTTGCTGGAGACATTCTGGATAGGTTAGAGCAGGATGATTTTTTTTAAACAAGTACATTTACAGTGATAAAGCAGTAGTTCATGTTTCTGGACGAGTACATTGGGATGTTTGTATACAGGGTACTGAACTTTCACACGCCATTATTGAACATCATGATGAAAAAGTAAATGTGTGGTGCATATTGGATGAGAACTCTTCCACAATTTCCTGTAATCTGGATAATCCAAGCTACTAATCCAGAAATAAACTGCAAAGGAAGCAACCAATACGGCAATATAAAGAAAAATCTTTTACATCCGCTATCTGTAACTCTTCAAATAATTTCCAGAAAAAATGGAAAAAAGGATGGTATTTTAAAGAGGCAATTTTAAGTCAAGCATTACAACTTATTGCATAAAATGAAAGCTAATCACCAATACAATGAAGTGGATAACCGCTTCATTTCTTTTATTTATATCCTGTATTCATAATAAAAACAACAACTTCTATAACACCTCACAAATATTAACAAAGACAATCTAGTTCGTGCAGTTTCAGTTAAAATCAATTATTTTTTTGCAAGGACTTTTATTTGTATGTCAGCAAAATTTCAGCTTTATTTTACAAGGGATTTTAGACTAAATAAAAATGCTTTTAGTTCACTAGGTACTCAGTGAAATTGGTTCTATCACATCACCACACACATCATTATATTAAAAAGGGAGCATAAAGAAAAGCTGGAAATTATTTATCTCTTTCAAAGAAAAGATGCGAAAGTAAACAAAAAATTGAAAATAAGTTTTATACTACAACATTAATATTTGAATGAATAAGACAAGCCATACACAATCACAAAGACTTGCAAACCACAGTGTAAATTAAGTATACTACAATTTATTTATTGAATAAATTATAGTAAAAAATTTCAATTGTAAAAAAAATTCTTTTTATGTTTATATTTTAACAACCCAAAGTAGATTGAATCAATATTTTAACAACCCAAAGTAGATTGAATCGAGTAGTTTTTGTAAAATCAAATTAAAAACCTAAATGGCAATCCAAATATTTAAGAAAGTAAAGTAGGAATAAATTTTATTTCAAATATAAAAATAATGAATAAAAAATTATAATTTAAAAAAAAAAGAATCTGGAGATACTTGATTCACACTGAAAAACACCAAATGCTATGTTTTTTATCCAGTAAAGGTAAACATATATAATAAAATACAGAAATGTTTATGTATATTCATATTTCTGTCAAAACACTAGAGATATTAAAACCTTTTTAACCCTGCAAAAATGACAAGTAAAATTCATATATTTTGTCAATTCCATAAATATTTCACTGGAAGTTATTTTAGAATGTAAATTTTTTCAGTTTTTATCAGAATTATTAATATTTTACGACCTTTAAAATTACTTACATGAAATTTAACAACTATCAAGATACTTCTTCCTTTAATTATGGCTGGTAAGCAAATTGTTTTTATAGTGGGTATTGCACATTAATTAACGGACGCTAACACAGTTAAAAATGAGCCATGATTAAAACTTTTGCAACTAGAGATGCGATAGATAATGGTCTCTCTTTCATTAACATATTGAAATAATCCAATTTCTCAACTGTAGTAAACAGGGTTCAAAAACATCCATATTCTACATAACTGCAATATTTACCAGCAAATGTACTAAATACAGGACACGAATGAAAGAAGAAAAATTTAAAAGCTTTTATGTTTGGGCAATTGCCCTGAACTTAATGGTATATGGTCAGTCATTTAATGCCAAATAGTAAACTTTAAACACTGGTTCATGTTATTGTTTTCTAAAAATGTGAACTCCACAATACCTGAAGGAAGATTATTTTACTATCTGTTCAATATTCCGCATCATAGGCTGGTACATTCTGTTTATGCAATTATCTTATCGGTTAAAGGAAACTGGGTCAACATTTAATTTAAAACAAAGAATAGCAGTAAGTGTTGGAATGGTAGAAAACATTGATACTGCTATAATACACAGTCCAGAACTTTTTTCAATTACCATTCATGGGCACTGAATATCAGTGAACCATTGAGATATCCTTCAAATCTTATATTAGACCTTAGGACATTTTCACCCCTATATAATTCAATTGTTCAGAAATTGATGCCGATTTGGATGCTCACATGGATTTTTATCAAGAAATGTTGCAGCAGTTGACTGGTGATGAAAACCTAATCCACTGTAAATAAGAACAATCTTTATTGGAGCATTGAAATTCAATTCAGTTATACGAGATACCACTGCATTGTTTGAAGGTCATAGTGCAGTGTGCACTTCATTTGGCAAGAATTAGTTAATTTCCATACATTACATAGTTTCTTAGACACCGATTGCTTAAAGTCATACTACTTGTATGTCTAATACTTCTTTAAGAGAACTGTCTAAACCATACCATATCCTAAAATGGAAACTTTGTTTGGCCAGTTAGATCTTCTGATTTGTCAGCATGTGACTTTTTTCTTTGTAATATGCTCAGAGCAATATGTATGTCAAGCAACTGCAAAATTTAATTAAAATTAAAAATCATGTAGTTGCAAACATTAACACCTCCCTTCGTAGTCTTATGCTACCCTTTGTGAAAAAATTTCAAAAAATTACAGTATGATAATTTAATTACAGAATTTTTTTGCGCAATTAATGTTTATTTTTTCCACGTTTTTTATTAGCGAAATTTTTTTTTGCTTTGTGTTTATGAAAAATAGTTGCCGACTTTTAAATAAAACTTTCAAGCAAATCGGTTGAAAATTGGGCAAAATATGATGAAAAACCCGTGTCATAAATCACAGATTAGTAACATATGTTAGTATAAGTGAAAGTAGATTCAGAAAACTATGTTTTATAAAAATTCCCACCACTTAAAAGGCTATTCAGATTGACAAAAAACCATTTTTACTGTATACTCTTATTCATTACGAATCGATATGTGTCACATGTTTATCGATATCATTTGTCGGAAAAGATATTTATAGAACTCAAGTAAAAGTGACGTATTTATGACCGCAAAATCCTTTTTATTTTTGTGTGCCATATATCATAATTTATTATGTGTTTCATTACATCGATATGTTGCTAGTAGATAAGCTATTTTTGTAAATACTAATAAATCCGTAATCCTCATAGCAATTATAATACAAAAGTCACACATGCACATTTCTGGGGGAAAAATGGTCATATTCTTTCTAGTCTAAATAAAACATTTTACATCGAATAAACGTTGTTCAAATTGTGTAATAAAACTGATTCCTTTGTGAATATAAAAAAAAAAAATAACCGACAGATCCCATATAAAATGATTTTATAACAGTGTTTTAAAACTGACGCCTTACATACCCAGTTCAAAGGCTACATGATCTGAAAAGGTTAATCTACACTGGGTAGCTTTACACTGAGAAAATCATACAGATCAGTTTTCAGTCTCATCTGAAAGTTATGTAAATTGAAAACATCAAATTGTAAGGAAGAAATACATATATAGAATGTTCAACTTAAAAGATATCACTCAGCAGTTTATAATAAATGCATATTTTTATTAAAATATATATATTGGTGTGAGATGGGTAAAAATAATTAATGTGGAAGATGTTTGTATGACTGGAGCTGAAGTAAAGAGAGGACTATTTATTGCCTGGACATTTGAATATTGCCAGTCTGTTGAGCACTGGTTTTTGAACAAGGTTACACAATTGTGTTATTTGTTAAAATGCAGTTAACTGTTGAACATGTATTCATGATGGAACCTTATTTAGATGAGATCTCATGTTGTGCGTCTGCAAAAATCAAAGGAGAAATTTGAAAAGAACCATGAAAGTGTTATTCAGAAGTTAATTAAAAAATTTTCAGGTTCGGTGTTAGGCCAGAAACATGCTCAAAACAGGTCAGTTTTAACAATACATGTTGTACAGAACATTAAAGCAGCAGTTACAAGATTTCCTGATAAATCTTTGCAGAGATTAGGCTGGAAAACGGTTTAGCCCACAGTACAGCAAGGAGGATGCTGAAACATTATCACTTATCGAATGCAACTTTTCCACGAGCTAAATAACGCTGATTATGCTAAACAGTGCACTGCTGCACCAATGGTTCAACAAATTCATTAGAAGCAACACCTGCACTTTAAATAAAGTGTTTTTCACAGATGGAGCATGGTACCTTGGTGGATGGTCAACTACTGGACCTGCGGTACTGAAAACCTGTACATTTTATTTGAATCACCCCTACACACACACAAAAAGGATATGGAGTGCAGTTTCATATAATAAATAGGATCCTTGTATTTTTAAAAAACTATGAATGCTGCTGACTATCAAGAAACTATTCTACAGTTCATAGCCTTATGCAAGAGGATGACAGACTGCTGGTTGCAACAGGACAACACCACTTGCCATATAGCTTGCTCTATTATAGAGATACAAGAATGTAGTACCAAAAGGATAGCAAGATCCCTGTTCTGACTAAGCCAGACTTCTTTCTGTGAGGTTACTTAAAATAATAAGTTTATAGGATCAATCCACACTGCAGAAATTTAAGAAACATTACCAATACCAGGAACAAGGTCAAACATGTTGGATGGACATCATTTTCAACACCTGTAAATCATTATGTATTTGCCAATACGCTATCATTTATAGTAGACTAAACTAAGTGATGGGCCCTTTTTAAATTAAACACCCTATACTTGTAGAGTTAAGATTTATTAAGATACATATATATATATATATATATATAATAAATGACCTTACTACCAATTTCTTATGCATATTCACAAGTGGCGGTTTTTTTTTGTGTTGTTTTATAACAAATATTAATTGTTAAGAGTGAAACCAGATCTTTTCTGTGTAATCTCAAACCGAGTTTGTAAATAAGCTTCACATTTGTTTTTTTTAAATATTCACTTCATTTACATAATTCTAGCATACCAGGTTAAAACATTCTAGACATAAACTACACTAATTATTATTTAAACAATATGAAAACCTACAAGAAATGTGAAGGATGGGAGAAAACAACATCAAAGCTAAAATGGCAAAAAGAAAAAAAAATCAGAAATTTCACAACTTCTGTGTAATCTCTTAACTGAATTTGTAAATAAGCTTCACGATTTTTAAAAATATTCACTTCCTTTACACAATTAATTCCAGCATTATGTTATTTATATACCAGGTTACAACATTCAAGACATATACTAATTATTAAAAATAGCATAAAAGAAAAACCCACAAGAAATGTGAAGGGTGGGAGAAGATAAAGAGTATCAAAGCTAAAATAGCAAAAAAAAAAAAAAAAGAGAAAAGAGAGAAGTATCAGAAATGTCACAACATATTACATTATGTACATTGCACAATGTGTTGCTGATACCACATATAGATGTCACCACCACAGGACACAGGAATCTTGAATTCAGAGAACTCTTTTAATGCTAAAATTATATACATCACGTTCCGTAAGAAGTTCCATCAGTTTTGTTACTGCATTAGCACAAACATGAGTGTTCTCAAAAGAAGTAGTAGTGTTCCTAGCATGAATAAGCAATGTTAAACATAGCATATACTTATAACTCTGAATGTATTAAAGAAGTTCTGGTAACTGGTTTCACACACAATAGATTAATTAATGAAAATTTGCGAGAAGGGGTCCTGGGAAGGTTAAATATCACTACTGAAGATTCTTATGCAGGAGGGGAAAAATGAGTTATATTAATGGAGAATTGAATTCTAAACAGGATTATATGGAGATGATTCTACATAAATCAATGTCTTGTGTATACTTCACACAAGTAGAATAATTCTATCTAAGAATTTATTCAAAAATGATATGAATTTGTGTACTGATAAGTAGAATCTTACAGATTGGTGTTACCTTACAGATATGGCAATGTACTGGATTCTCATATTTTCTCTCTCTCTCACTCTCTCTCTCTGTGTGTGTGTGTGTGTGTGTGTGTGTTCCCTCCCCCCAATTTCCTGCATGAATCCATATGCAAACACCAGGCAAATGGGAAAGATATTTATGTTGAATTTAGTTTAATTTGGATTATAGTGAAATTTTGACTAATTCATGTGATTAACAAACTGGATACTTAAAATTGTAATAAGATTGCTGAAAATTATCTCCACTAGGATAATACTGACTTGTTCATTCTGGAATTGGAGACAAGCAATAACAATCATTACCAGCATAGCATGCATATTTGAAATGATGTTATTGTAATGTACTACATATAACTGATAATTTCCTTTCCATAATTCAATCAAGATGGTAGAGAGAAATACCTTCAATTTTATTACTGTACAACAGACATCATATTGTCATTTATTGTTTCTCAGAAAATAAGACAAATGTGTTAATAAGGTTTAAATAATCATAGCTAATAGTAAATAATTTACATTTCTGTTAACTGTTTGCCAAGAGGGGGAGAGCAGTCCTAGATTGTAATATCATTAACAATGCTATAGGTTAATATAGTTTTCTTGTGCTACTATTGTACCTGATAATCTTATGTCAAGGTAAGTTGAGATAAAAAAATGTTGATCTAGCAGTGGCTTGTATTTCTCTCAAGAGTTGGGCAAATTTAACACCCTTTTTGAAATTTTAAATCTTTATGATTAAAATCTTTGTTTGTATAAGACACTAAGTTGTGTGGCTGTGAATGGATCCACTCTTCAAAAATAAGATGCAGAAAGACAGCGGACCATGAATGTAAATCTCATAAAAAAACTAATTTATGCAATTATCTAATTAACCTCAATAAATCTAAACTATGCAATAAACCTAATTATGATAGATTAATACAAATAAAAATTTAAGTTAAATTTTCTTTTTTAACACTTAACAGATCATTTATAATTGCATTTTCTTTGCATAAATATCTTCCAGATTAAAATCAAATTTTAAAGCGGAGGATGGTTTATAGAATTTTTGCTTGTTTTTTTTTTTTTTTGTTACTATATAACAAATTTGAGATAACATAAAAATTCTTTAAAACTATGTCATTTCAGAAAATATGATTTGTACAAGAAAGTTTCAAACGACAAGATTACAAGTAATAAACCCTTAAAAAAATGTGTTATAAATAATAAACCTTGTTTTAACTGCCAGCATTGTTTTCTAAAACATTGCAATATTAATTTACTATAGAAACACTCATAGTGGAAATAACAGACGACAAAATTTTAACATTTTGATTAACTTAAAAAATTAATATCCCATTAAGGAAATATTCAAATTGATTTATATAATCTTTTATGAAAATTGTTATCATTTCTCAAAACTGCAAATAAATATTTTTGGGGTTTTGTTAGTCTTCGTATTAATAACTTACCCTAAAGACTTATATATTCAAAACAGTTTCTAGAAGTGCAAAAAAAAAAAAATGAATAACAAAAAAATTAAATTGGTGCAGCAGCGGGCAACATAACATTCAATGAGATACAAATGTTTAAAATAACACTTACGTGAGATAATATGTTTGGTATAACATATAACAAAAATATGCACATATAAACTTAATCATACTGGTCATAAAATCAATTGCTGTTTTATAAAAATTACGTTTCACTATATAAAATGCTATAATTCACCAAAAAATAATATTAAAAAACCCGCAGAAAATCGTATAATTTACTTAAAGAAAATCATTTACCCACTTACTTGTAAAGAAATACTTACTTGTAATTTCTATTTTAACTTTTTTTTAAATTGTTTAACTAAAACTTTATTTTCTGAATCATGAATAACACCACTACATACAGTATTCCTCTCACAAACTAATGATTCCATTACCAATGAAATATTTTAGAATGGCATCCTGGAGAGATGTGAACTAGATATGCCAATGCCTAAGCAATTCTTTTATTTTTCTTCAACTACCTTGTTCTAATATTTTTATACAAATTATACCATAGTTATTTTCCAATTACTATTAGCACTCAGTAATCAAACAGCTGATATAACACAACTGCTAAACAATACTATATCCATTTACTACGGATACTATTGCCTTTAATAATATTGCCTCAATGTGTATTTAAGAATTTTAATTGGTATTTACTTATCTTCATTAATATTAGATAAAAAGGAGATGACACAACGGCCACTCCAATCAAGTTACATCTGATATATTTTACTACAACCCTTGATAAAGTAACAAATTTATTTAGAAACTTTTTTAAAGATAAAAATAAAACCACAATAAGAAAAATTAACAGAATACTTTTCTTAAGGAATTTAAAGATGATTTATAAGTTAAAAAAAAAGACAAACCAAATAAATACTAGAACAAAGGAGAATTAACAACTGCGAAGATAATATAAAGATCTTAAATGACAGAATAAAAGCAAATTGTAAAAAAACTTCTGGAAGAAATAGTAAAAAATGAATTAAGATAATATAATACATGTGATATGTATATCTTTCTTGTTCCAGCATAACCTAAAAACAAAGTCAGATTATGGCATAACACATACTATAGAAATTAATAATAAAAATAAAATAAAGTTAATTATTACAAAGTGAAAAAATCAGCAATGTAACTGGAATAATTAAGAATATTATCTCATCGCAGTTAAAATATTTTTACCAAATGTATAATTATTTCACTTTATCTGGTTGTAAAAATTCTATTCATGATCAGATTTAAAACATATCACTAGATGATACTAACGTAGAATAATGAGTGCTCTATTCACGTCAGAAGCAGCAGAAGCTTGCAAAAATAGTTTGTCTTAGTGCACCTTCAGCCATCTTTTGGCTACTCTTTAACAAGTTCATTTCAACAAACAGAATATATAGACAGAAAGGCGATGCGAGTATGTATTATGCAGTTCATCGCATCAAATATACAGCATGGAATGGATTAACATCCTGCACTGATCCATACTTACAGCGATTATGATTCTCTTTTGCCAATCAATTCATTATCTCCCTATTTCATTCAATATAGTAAATATATTGACACCTCACCTCAATTAATTCACTACTGATGTTTCTTTTTTATATTTAATATTATACAGGAACCACAAATATAATAAATACAGCATTTATGTATATTATCTCAAATCCATTAAAGAAATCTGTACGTGTAAAGCGTGTGTGTATATACTTTTTATCAACAAACACAACAACTATACAATATCAATCAGTGCAAAACACAACACAGATATCATATTCTTAATTAATAACTTTCTTTCATTATCTTGACAACTGAAATACAGTATGTTTTTAATTTAAGGCTTCTAGTGCCAGTGCCAAATTCATTTATAAATCATACACAAGACAATTATTTATACAGTATATATATAATATATATATTTATTTATATAAATCGAATGTATACCTTAATAAAATACTGAATGTGTTATTTTTGTCATTATGACATCTTTTCATACCTCTTCAATTTATAAAGCCTCAGCCGCCGAAGGTAATCTTTCTTTCGAATGCTATAAGATGAATCCATCAACGATCGCTTCTTAGCTAAAGAACCAGAATACAGTTCACTTCTTTTGAAACCTCTTCCACGGAAACCAAGGGACGACCTCGAGCCCCTGAAGTTGCGGCCTCCGCGGAATGAGCCACGAGGGCTCAAGCGGCGAGGAGGGCCAGAAGGTGGTCCCATCACCTTTCTGTACTGATAATCATCGGATCGGGAACGTTCCCGTTCTTCTCTGTATGCTCGGGACCTCTCTCCGTAACCTCCAGCCCCCCCTTTTTCTTCACCACTACCACCATAACCTCCATAGCTACGGTTTGCGTACTCATTTCCACCACCATAGCTATCTTCATGCACTCGGCGAATAGACGATCCCTGGATCAGATCAATTCATCACGATAAATTATTTTTTAATCACTAATAACATCAACAGAGACAATTAAATATGTTTTTGAGCCTCTACAGCAATCGTGTCATCTATATTCCTATAAAATATATAACATATTCCATTAATATCATTCAAAAATCAATAAAATAATAATATAATTAAAAACTGAAGACTCCATTAGAAATAAATATCAACTTTTCATATCAATTCATTCAACCAATAATGCTGATAAAACATAAAATCGATAAATAAACAAATCCATTATTTTAAAATCTTTCTAAAACAATATAACTATCATCATCATTATTTCTTTTTAATTTTCATCAGCATATCAGTAATAGTAATCTTTATCGGCATACAAATTAATTCATTTTTTATATAATTATAGAAATTCATCTCATAACTCATTACCAAATCTGCATCAGGTTTGAGTATTAGTTCATTTTAATTCTAATCTCCAACTATTCTTTCATAATAAAAGTATTAAAAATCAATTATTTGTGATTCTTGTAAAAATATAAGATCAATTTACAATAAAAAATTCTCTTCATGGCCTGTAGTTATTAAAAGTAGCTAGTGTACCATTATACGCTCAATAAACAATAGCACCTGAAGGTGCTCTCTATTACCTACCACATTTTTCTTCAAATAGCTATCAATTCACTGCATTCTGATTCCATCCTCAATGCCATCACTGTCAGACATAAAGCAAATCCCTTAAGGCATCTATCTCTGTAAAAATATTCTTATCCACATTATTTATTATGCATCAGTTACATGCAAAATCCTCAATAAAATGTTTTCATTTATTACTAAAATAAAAAATAAAATAAAAAAAATAAAATAAAAAAAATAAAAAAAACAGCTCAACCACATGTACAACCTAATCATTTAGTCAATCTACAAAAAAGATGATTAAAATTGACTATATTTTACTTACATTATTCTGTAACTGATTAAACTGCTTAATAAAAGTGAATAAACCAATAGCAACAATCTCAGTCTAGTTTTATAGTGGACTGTTTATATTGAGAATAAAATTCAGTTTTTGGAAAACTTAAATAGAAATTTATATTCACATATTAAATTAAAAAAGTAAATTTTTGGAAAAAATCTTTCCCGCCAAAATATAAACTCTGTATCATACGAGATTAAAATACTAATTCTGAAATTTTCATTTCCAAATAAGTATCACTATTAATATGAAACTGACTTACGGTTTTGCTTACTTTTTTCTTATTTTTACTTTATCACCCACTAAACTTTATCACATTGTTAAACCGAGGAGATGAATATCCAATCAACTAATTTTACTTTATATAGAAAAAAGAGGAAACATTTTTCATCAGTTTTAAAAAATTAATTTTCAGCAGAAAAATGCATATGCTGGATTTTTTCAAATATTCCTTATACCTTCCTGAACCTCACACTAAACACTTTAACTATACTAGTCTCATTTAATATATTAAAGCATTTCATCTAATCTATAAGTGGTCAGTAGAAATTCTGAATTAAAATAAATATAAAACTAAATTTTAGATTAATTTTTCCAAAGGGAAGTACTGTGTAGGTGTGTAGATAGAACTTAGCAAAAGTTATCTGATCTCCAGAAAGATGATTTACACAGGTGTGAATTTTTTACATTAATTTATTTTTTAGATAGCCACACTATCCATAATCACTCACATCTACAGGTATTTAAGCTTATAATTTCAGGAAATTATAAAATAATATGAGAAACATGTTTTGTACATACAGAGCACATCAGTGAAGCAGAAAAATTTATAAGTGGTTATTCATTTGAAGATAGGGTGTGAGCGCTTAAATTGAAATGGTCAGTAATTTAATGCCATTCAATAAGCATGTAACAATGAAACATGCTTTCTGTGTTATTAAATAGTTTTATAAAAATGGTGACATCACAAAACTGTACAAAGGTATTTTACAATTGTTCAATATTCTGTACTATGGGCAGGTACAGTTTGTTCATGTAATTAACTTACGGATTCAAAGGTAAGAGGGAAACTGGGTCACATTAAATTTGTAACATAAAAGAGAAGCAAAAACAACAAAAAACATTGGTAGTGTTTGAAACTACAACACATAGTCCAAAACATTCTACATTTAATCATGCATTAGCATTGAAAAATCAGTGAAACATCGATCCAGTGAATCTTACAAGATTTTCACCTCTATAAAATTCAAATTTTTCAGGAATTTGAAACAGATTTGTTTGCTTGCATGAAGTTTTGTCAAAAAAATTTGCAGCATTTGGAAGGTGATAAAAACTTAATCAATTATATGTTTACAAGAGATGAAGCCAATTTTTAACTGGATGACTACATAAATAAGCAAGATCTGAATACTGTATAGTCAATATCGAAGCACTGAAAACACACTTCAGTAACAGGAAAAACAGTAGCATAACCTAAAGGTCCAGCAAAGATAGTGCTACAAGTCCTACTGCTCATATGTCTACTGCTTTAAGAAATATTACTCCTTCCAAATCATACCATACCCAAAAGAGACATTGTTTGGCCAGTTATTCACTTGTTTTGTCAGCATGAAACATTTTTCTTTCAGGTTTGCTCAAGATCAAGGAGTACATTGAGCAACCATGAACATTAAACACCACAAACATTTAGTGACACTAAAATTAAAAATTTGAGAAGTAGCAGACATTTCACCAGCCATATTACATTAGTAATGGAAAATTTTCAATTAAGAAAGCAAGAGTATGTAGTAGATCATAACTGTGCGCCACCAGCCAAATGTTACTTTGAAAAATAAAATTGCTAGTCTTACTTCACAGAAAACACTGTAGAAATATTAATGTTAAAATAAAAACCCATTTAAATACAGGAGTTTTAAAGAATCCCTGCTTCACTGATAAACTCTTTCTAACAGAAAAAAGAAACCACTCTACTTACATTTGTACCATGCGACAAACAGTAAAATCTATACATTATATTAACTGTCCTGTCCAACCAATTAAATATTTATGAATAAAAAAACCATTACTAAAAAGCATGAATATAAAACATTGCTATTATATGAGTGTGCAGCAAATACCTTATGTTCATTAAATGACTTATCTAAAAAGTGTTAAATATAACCTGTTACTTTATGCTACAACTTTTCTAAATATAAAAAGTTAACAATTATAAAGATTAAGTGGTATGTCAAAACACAAACACCTTTCCACCATGAAGTCAAAATAATGCTGCATGCGAAAGTGTTATCACAAGCATAAAATTTCAACACTGTTGTTGTTCTGGACTTTTGGCAGGATAGACAAGAAAATTAATATGCAAGTAAATGTTTAAATAATCTTAACGTAGTGTCAAATTTATTCTTAAAAAAAATATTTTACAAAATGTGATTACTGACTACCATCTTCCAAAATATCAAGACAATCTGTAATCTTACATTGTTACCATTTGTGCTGGCAAGGAAGGTATGAGGAATATCACAAAAATAATTGCTAATTTTTTTCTTCCGATCAAAATTTTTTTAAATTATAAAAGTTTTAAGATCTTAAAACCACACCTGCCACAAATCTGCACATTTCAAAAAACTGAATTTTTTAGACAGAACAAAGTAGAAACCATGCAAAGTAATTAGTTTGATATATTTCTAAAAATAATACAACAAATTCCTTTGAGTTTGATATAAAAATCAATCGATCAACCTAAAGTAAAACAGAGCTGCTAACAGATATTTTCTTCAAAAAGATGATGTAATGTGATCAGATATATAATCACTAAAAAAAGATTGGAGTCCACAATTTTTTAAGTAACTATGGCACAAACATCTTTCTTTACAACAAAAATAAGCATTATAATAAAAATATCAACAGTAAAATATAAAAATATATGCATTCATAGGCAGGATGGTGGTTAACTGCATTTTTTCAAGCATTTACAAAACCAAATACAATTTTTTTTTTTTTTAAAGCATGCCAAAAACAAATCAGGTAAAGATAACACTATTATGATTCCAGGTTCATCTAATAAGCCAATTTTCATCACCCAAGTTAATTAAAAAGTTCTCCTCCATTATTAACAGATATATAATGGCATGCTACTTAGTAGCTAGCAACAAAAGAAAGAGATCTTACAACAAATTAAAAGTAATGTAATTATAAACAGTTAGCTGTCTAGAAATGTTTCTGAATAATGCAGTGGAATTTAAGAATATTTTATCTTCTTTAGAGAGGGCGTGAAAACTTAAGTAGATATTGAAAATGCTACTGAATTTTCAAACTATATTATCAGAAGATATGATAGTAGCAAATATTCAACTTTACATAAAATAGAAATCACACAGCAGAATATTTAAACTGGAACTAGAATTAATGAAAGGACAGTAACCTTTTTGAAGGACAAAGGCTAGATCTTCTGAAGACTAAAACTAACATTGATATTACCATAACTAAATGATGAACAGTAAACCAGAAGGATTTCTAGCAATATTAAAATTAAAAGATAACTATGCAGACTCTGGCTTATTTAACTTGTATAAATCACCATGTATAAATTACTGCATGAATTCATATAATTTTAATCCCCAAATTTATGTTAACTTGGAAACAATTAAATCTGGAACCATTTAATAACCACGGCAAAGATTCAGTATAGATAGGACATAAAAGCAGGCTCAGTGTTATACTTAAAACTAAAAAAACTTTGTAAATTCTTAAAATCATATTATACACATGGACACGCTTTTATCTTATCTAAATATAAAGCCTACAACATCCTTTCTAACCTGATAACTAGTTTCAGATCTCATCCGTTTTCTCGGTGGATCTGGTGAACTTCTATGATTGTGCTCACGGCTGTTATATACTGGACTTCCCTGAAACATTTTTTTTTTCATAATGTATTTATTACATTGAGCATCAATAAAAAAAAACCTCTAAAAATACATAAAAATAATTGTTTTGAACTATCTTAAATCTATAAGATGGTCAGTATAAATTTAAGCCATAACTTGTAATTCAACCACAGTTAAGTCTATAAACAGACAAGTCAGAATAGAAATACTCTTATGTTAACAAATACTTCTTACCTAGTAAATCTTATTTAATATAACTAAAATTATGAAAAACATTATTTAACTTTAATTTTATACCAGTATTTTACTTTTTTTAAAGAAAAAATTTTGATAGATATCAAGAGTTCTTTAAGACACTTTCAGAAACAATCTGATTTTGTAAAACCATTAATTAAAACATGTGGAATACATATAAAACCAAACAGTAACATATAGTTAACAAACCACGTACTGTATTTTGTTATAGTTATATGATCCATATCTATCAGGCTATTTTGTTCAAGTCTTCTTTTTGTTAATATAATAGATTAAAACAAATAAATAACTAGTAGAACAAGAAAATCAACATTTCTCTTTTCGTTTGTGAGCCCTATAGAGAAAATTAAATGAAACTATGCCTTTCAAGAATTATAATTTTAAAATTAATCACTGGACGGATGGATGGTTTGTTCAGTCTCGCATATAATAAATCTTATTTGTTGTAAAGCTTAAAGGTCCCTTTAGTTAACCAATTTTCTTTTGAACAAAGCACACATATTACTTGTAATTTTCTCACCAATGACTGCAAGTGACTATGTCAGTTTAAAGAACAATGATTACTTTCCCATCTGGATAGCACTATAGCTCTGGAAGGGAAAAGTATTGTAAATCTATCCAATTTGGGCATACGGGGTTTTCACTGGATCTTGAGATTTTGACATTTAAGGAATCCAAATGTAGGTGTGTGTTTGGCATCTCCCTCTAAATCATCTTATATCTCCAGAACTATTGAACCAATTTTGACCAAATCAGATTACTTCTACAAATGGGGGACTGATGATGCCATTAAATTTTTAACTTGGTCAAGAGGGTGAGGCTGAAGAGCAAAATCACCCTCAGTCTCAAGATATGTTTTTTTCTTTTCTTAGGCATATTTGTTAATTATTAAGAATATTTGCAAAAACTTTTTTTTTGCAACATCCCACCCTCACTCAAAAAAAATTCTCTTAACTAGTGGGCACATTACATCAATAATAATCCCCCCTTGTCACAAGGAGCGCTAGTACAGCACTGAGGTACAGTTGTAGTCTGCTATGTTGTGACGTCACAGGTTAAGTGGTAAAATTAAATAAGTATAAAAAAGTAAATCTTCTGGCTAGGTCTCGAACTGGATCCAGTTGACTCGTACCTGGTGCATTAAGCCATGTGGCTACACTTGTATATGGATAGCACAAGGGAAATTTTCTCTATGTATGTTGTAAAATTACATTTGTTTAGTTAGTGCCAATCATCACCACCACTACCGCCACACCTGTGCGAATTACATACAGTATATGCGTGCGCTTTCGCTAGAATCACTGAATTAGATAAAGAAAACATATATTTATATAAAATAAATATTTTAAATTAAGTTGTTATATAAGCCATGCCATTAGAAACAACCCAGTTACAAGACTTTCCCAGAAAATGGCTGTAGCTCCCATGACAGGAAAGTCCTGTAAGTGTATTGTCAACTTTTTTTTTGTAGTTTTATGCTTACTGGCCTTTTATGTAAAAGTTAAACATTAAAACAACTTTTATATAAATAAATCAAAAATTTAATACAGTAATCTGACAGACACAAGAAGCACTTTAATTGTAAACCAAATTGGGTAATATTTCATAGATTTATTTAAGCATTTCTGGATAAACAGTTTTCTAGTTCCTGACATTTTCAAACAAATATATTATGTGCAAATTAATTCAAACATAGATGTTATTTAAAGAAAAGTTACTTGATTTAGACAAAAAACAATCATACGTGTACAGTTTGTGAATATCTAGTAACTAATTAATATGTCCTTTATTCTTAATAATTTCATGTACACGGTTTGGCATTGATTCAACATGTACTACACTTTTTTTTTTATTTCATAAGAGCAAAAATTAACCAAAGGGATGTTGTTTTAATGAAGTCAATTTCTGTGGTACAATTCATTTCTGATTATTGCCCAAAGATTTTCAATTAGGTTTAAGTCTGGCAAGTCGCCTGGCCACGGGAGCATTTTAATGTTTCATTCTTTGAAAGATTTGTCAACTTCTTTTGCAAATCTTGTTGAACATTCAGCTGCCTTTTGGAATTTATTTTTTTAAGTTTTGTTACAACACTTTCTTTCAGCATTTTGATACATCCATCAATTTTCAACATATCTAATAGAAATAATGAACAAGAGCCTTCAAATATTAAACCGCTTAACATTTTTGCAGGGGAAGTTTAACACATTCAGTGCTAATGACACTATGGCAACATTATAGATGGGTAATTGCTCTGTACACATGGACCGCCTATTCATCAGGAGTAAGGAATTCTTTTATACTCTACTACTCTTTGTCAGCATCCAGTAATGGTTTTGTTATTGTTATTAGCATGCAAAAAGAAACAATTCTTCAGTTTGATTGTGTAGTTCAATTTTACGTTTTTATTTTATACTCTTACAATTTCGTTCAACATAATTGTTTTACAACTTCTTGGAGATGTTTTACAGGAAATCAGGTTAGTACTTTTTTAATTCTAATGTTTTTTTTTTTTTTAATAACTTATTAGTAACAAAGAAAAATACTTAGCAAATATACTTTTCTAAATTAAATTTTAAATTAAAAAAATTACTTCTTCAGTAATGGAACTGTATCTCAGTAAAGTAAAAAAAACTAGTTTATTTATAAAATTACATAAGCTTTGTTGTTTTATTTCATAAAACAATAAGACAAAAGTCCTAATTCATAACTCCAAACTTTTCACTTTATCTTTAACAAAATCTAAGTATAATACAATTTGCCTTCATTTTTTTATGTTTATTTTATTTAAATGATCATTTCATATTGAAATATGCATATAACTCTAATTGGTTTAGTTTTTATTTACTTTTGAGAACTTTTAAAATTAAATTAAAAATGGAACGTGATATCATCTACATGCTTAAAGTTTATAATTTTGTAATATCAATATAGCAATTTTATACTTTAGTTTTTTTATTTTATTTGTTTCAAGATTTATTTCTGTCTTCCGCTTACAGAATCAGCAGCTTACACAAAAGAAAATTGGACAAAATTGTATCTGATGAAGAATTGGTGTATATATTTACTAACAACTACATATTTCAATTACATTTTTCACAATTATTTCTTTTAAAATAAGTTACAAAATTGACAAATGTGTGATAATTTCTAGATTTTAGTATTTTTCTTAAATTTTTTTTAGTAAAAGCTATTAATTATTATCTATTAAATTGATCTTGACTTGAAGAGGCATGTGTTTTTAGTCACAGATGGTACTTGTATATAGGTCAGTTATTTCACGAAATAGTCAGATGTTAGCAACAAGAGTTTAGTCATTTTGAGTTTTAGATTTTTTGTCAAAAACAATTCTGCAGCTAAAATTCACAAGCAACTTTGTTATGTTTACGGGACAAAGTAAGACAGTAGTACTTTTTTAATTTTACATTACTAATAATAAATATATAATTTAAAAACATTGGAATCTCTTAACTAGTCATAAATTAGACAAAGGTATCACATTACTTATTTACTAACTAATCTACCTGTAAGCTATGAAATGAACCTTTAAAAACAATAACTTTTTCCAGATTAAGATTGTTTTTTGGCTTACCTCTTTCTGCTTAAAATGTTGATCGATTTATATTTATGTACATAAGCTCAAGTTTTCATATAAGAGATGTGTTATAAGGGAAGTTTTAAATTTGCCACCATTACAGGTGGGGGAAACAGATGGTGCTACTGTAGTATGTTTAATGATATAAACGATCATCTTCTGTTTGCAACAATACAAGGTCTGTAAATAAAGCAATGAGATTGTTTTTTTGGCAGCCAAAGTGGCAACACTGTAAAGTTACTAGTGAACATATGGTTTCCTAGTGTATTGTTGCCACGTGACACGTTAAACTTTTCGTGAAACGAGTTTTTATTGTGTTACAAAAATGAGTGATACTAATTATGAGCAACGTTGCCAATCAAGTTGTGTTAAACTCTGTGAGAATGCTACTGAAACTTTTCCAAAATTGAAAAGGGTGTATGGAAATAACCCTCTGTTATGAGTCCAAGTTTTTAGGTGGTTTAAAGCATTTTCATATGGCTGGGAATCAGTTGCAGACGATCCATGCTCCGGAAGCCCATTAATGTCAAAAAGTGATAACAATGAGCAAATCAGACTTGATAAGTACCACTGGCGATTATGTCAGAATGATTGCAGAACAATTAAATTTGAACCATAACACAGTCCATCAAATCTTGACAAACAAATTGGACATGAAAAAAGTTTGTCCAAAACTGGTCCCAAAAAACCTCACTGTTGAACAGAAAAACAGGGTGGAATTATGCCCCACCTTCCAGAGCGAATTGAAGCTGGTTCTGATTTTTTTTTAAATTGTAATTTACTGGTGATGAGAATTTTGGATATTTGAGTACAACCCAGAAACAAAATGCCAAAGCAAGGAGTGGCACACTTTAAACTCACTACGTCCCAAAAACAAAAATAATCAAAACCATGCTAATCTGTTTCTTCAATAGTAATGGCATTGTCCATAAGGAGTTTTGCCTGCAGGACAGACTATAAAGCAGTACATTTACAGAGAAATTCTTGAAAAACTGCGGAAAGGAGTTGCCTGCACGAGACCTGCCATCAAAGATAAGTGGACGCTGCATCGTAAAAATACACCTTGTCACACTGCGCTCCAATTTTACGAGTTTTTGGCAAAGAAAAACATCCCTGTAGACTTGAGTCCCTGCAACTTTATCTTGTTCCAGAATTTTTAAAGCACCTCAAAGGATATTTTGGAACAATAGAGAACCGACCATCTGAAGGAAATTCCAGTTTCTGGAATTGAGTTCCAACAACACTGCTGTGAACAGTGGTAAAACCGTTTGAAAGGTTGCATGGATTCCCAAGAAACTATTTCGAAGATGAGAGTACATGTATTTCTGAACCAGTCTCATTGCTTTACTTACAGACCTCGTAGGTTAACATGTTGTTCATGATAGTTGCTTTGAATAGCCTGGCTGAAATGAGTGCTACAATAAATAATTTCATGAGTTGTGAAGTGCGATCAGCAATTCGTTATCTGTCAGCAAAAAACAATCTGCTGCTGATATTCATAGAGAATTGTAGATTTTTATGGACCCAGTAACATGTGCAAAGATAAAGTTCATCAATGGTGTTGTTCGATTTGTGAAGATCGAATGTTCATGACAATGAATATCGTGGTCGTCCAACTGTATTCACAGATGAATTGACTGAAAATGTGAATACAAAAATCCATGAAAACAGAAGATTCGACCAGTAATTAAACATGGATATTCAAATGTTGAGACAAAATAGCAATCAATGTAATGGCGGCATTCATCATCCTCCTAAGCCCAAAAAATTTAAACGAGAGTACAATTAAAAAGCAGACGGCTATGGTTTGGAATGCTGAAGGGATAATGCTGATTGAATTTCTTGAACGTGGAATAACTGTTAATGCTAATACATACTGTGAAGCACTTACAAAACTAAGACGTTCAACTCAAAACAAAAGCGCAGGAAACCAACAGGATTTTGTATCTCCATGATAATACTAGACTTCACACAGCAAACAAAACAACTGAACAATTGCGACGATTTTGTTAGGAAATCTTCGTACATCCGCCTTACAGCCCAGATCTTGCAGTGATTATTACCCTTTTCTCCACTTTAAATCACAGGCAGAATTCTTCAGTAACAGAATAATGAAACTGGTAAGCGAATATAAAAAAGGTTTTTTCTATTTTGCTTATTTCAATTTTTATATCAAAACAACCCTTACTTAAAAAACTTAATTTTCTTTATTTGCTGACAAATTTTTGTTTTTCTTTCCAGAAACATACATTTATTCTCTAAATAGTATATATTTCCACTTTTTAATACTTCTTTCTATATTCTTCAATTTCTAAATGTATCCTTTTTGAATAATTATTTCTATGTTACCTATACATTTTCTATTAATGATTTCTATTTTTCATTTCTATAATTTTGGGCATAATATACTAAACATGTTTTTTTTGCGGTATACTTGTCTTAAATTAATTACAGTTTGTATATAATTTCAAGCTGTTTGCTACTTCGTATTATCTCTCTATTTATATAAATAAGATGATCTATTCATTAAAAATAACACACCTTTTTCTCTGTTTTAATGTCTGTTTTTGGGGTTTTCCTAAATAAATTATTCATAGATTTATTTTTCAAGCAATGAAATTCAGTACTATTTCTAAGCTGTACAGTTTTAAGTACCACTGAATGAAATAAACTGGTGTTGTGTATACAAATTTTTATATGGTAATATACATTTATTTTCACTGTAGGGTTATATTTACTAACCCTACTTCTATTGTATCTTCTTTTATTTTTTATGATAAAACCAACCCTCCTCAAATTCAAACTTAGTACTTTGTTAGAGACAGATAAAATCCTAAAACATTAATAATAAATTCATAATAAAATAAAATTTAAACATCTATTCAATGTTTTAGTCTACCTGTCGTGAGTAACGGCGTCCATATGAACTGTCATCACCTCGGCCACCTCTGCTTGAATATCTATCATTGCCACTACCTGTAAAAATAAGTGGTCACTTAAAAATAAGGAAACACCGATAAACATCAAACTAACAGCAACCAACATTTTGTCCTAGGGAAGAAACATTCCTAACTTTATGGTATGATTACATAGATTAAAAAAATACTGATAAAAATTTAAAAACAAAAGCTGATTGGTTAAAATGTGTTAGTTTTAGAAATTGTTTTAACAAAAAATAAATTGCTTATAAATTACACCCATACTTAATAAGCAATATATATATATATATATAAATACTTATAGAAATAAAATTACAACTATGGTGATTCATACTTCTTATTAAATCAGGTCCCCATGAAGTTATTATAATTATTCAATTTATTTGTAGGTTTTTTGTTTGTCCAATGTTGAAAATAGTCATTTTCAGATTATTTTTACTTTATTTGATTTTTCCTACTTTTTGGTTTCATGAATGTGACAATAAGAATACAACTAGCTCTTCACTACGTGTAATTTACTTGAGCTCAACTCTTTACTAAAAAAGAACATGTTAGAAAAATCAGAATAACTTTTTTTTACATTTATATGAAAACTGAAGTAGGATTTAATTCAGCTGAAACTTAAATGACAGTATCACAATTGTAATTTTGAGAAAAATTTTATGGTAATTATCTACTTAATAGAAAATTCACTTTTAAAATTAGAAACTAACTGTAAACTAACAGGTTGAGATTGTGGAAACCTTAACTAAGAAAATAAGGAACAGCAGATGTCTTTTCATTACTATCATTAAAATTCAACTGCACTGACATCAATTAGCTTTAATTCACAATAGAAAAGTGAAAAAAAATACAGTGAAGAGCATTTAAACACAGAAAATTATCAACATAATTGGGTTAATTAATAGATAGTACCAAACCACATCTCAAACCATTAAAACATTCACTTTCACTCAGTATAAAACTAATAGTTACAAAAACATTAAAACAAAATAAATGCAGCTACAGGAAAAGAATTAAACAAAAGTCATTTTTTTCATTTGATTATACCATAATATCTCATTATATAGAACACAGCCTTCACTGACGATGTTAATACACAGACAAAACTTAAATTTTTATTCTGCATTGAAATGGTACACCTAATACCCCATCTACATCAGATAAAAAATAATTTCTGTAGTTTACATAAATGGAGCAGAATAACATTACAAATATGAGTACAATGTTTCAATTCTAGTATGTACATACATATTTTACAACTTTTAACCAATTTCCACGTTTAAAATCCATATCTGTGCTGATTTTATCTCATTAACACAAGAATCAATGTTTAAAATATTTACAACCTGTACTCCCAAGATCAATGTCTAAATAATTTCAAAAAATACATTAGAGGGTGCTGAAATATATAGCAACATTGCTGAATCTACAGATAGTTTGAAGAAGAAACCTAATAACAATGGTAAAGCTATTTAAATTTTTAGTACCTTAAAAGCAGGAAAATTTGAAACTTGGAAGTTTCAAATAGTAAAGTTATCCAGTAGTTATAGATACCAGTTCAACTGTATGATATTTATAATGGCATTTTACAAAAATACTTTCAAAGATAATTTGTAAATAAAATTAATATTCCCTCTCGACACTTCAGTTGTAGAGAAACAATGTCTACTTATACACACTAACATGCATTCCATTGCAGTGCCAATGCCATAACTGAGAATTTTGTCAACTACTCACACATACCAGATCTTTGCGGTTTAAATATATATCAGATAACTCTAAATCACCTCAATTTTCCCCAGCAATGAACTACAATAACGGTTTTATTCTGGTCAAATAAGAGAAAAAGACTAAAGCTACATCATTCTAGCTACTAATGCTACATCATTCATATTTTAAACAGTATTTTGAATACAATATATAATACAACAACACTTAAAAAATATAAATTACTTCACTAAAAATAACATCAGACCTGACAAAACTAAAAAATATTGTTGCAATTATTTTATTTTCACTGTCTGCATATGTTCCAGACTGTACTACACTGAATGATGCTATCCTTCTGTCACAGGTTTGCATTTGAACATGTGAATTATACAGTGTTTTTCAATGATTGTATTAGTGGTATTTCACTTTAAATTAGAGCGATCAAAAATTTTATATAAAGATTAAACAATGTAGTTTAAGAAGATAAATGTTTATTGTATTAAATCAGCTCAACATTATAAAAGATGCTAATTATCACACAAATAAAAAATTAACACCCAATAATTGAATAAAATCACTAACCTGATTGAAAAAACAAAAAAAAAAATTACCATATTCACTTGCATATCTACTTCGTGATTCATAAGAGCCTCCCCCCTCTTTCTCCCAACTACTGAAACGGCCACCGCCTCTGCCACTGCTTGAAAAACCACTGCTTCCACCTCTACCACGACTACCGCCCCCTCCACCTCCTCCACCGCCACCCCAATTGTTGTCACCTCTTGAGCCTCTGTAACTTCCACCTCCACCTCTAGATCCAAATCCACCTCCTCCACGACCCCTATAGCTCCTATAACATAATGAGTCATTATTTAAAAACCCATGCAATTCCATGGTTAGCAGACTTAAAAATATGCTGTGCTGAAAAAGAAAAACTAATTAAAAAAATCAATTTACTTCAATGTAACAAATACAACTCTAGTCGACTACTGAAGTCCAATTTTTCAAGTCTGTAAGACAACCATTAAGAAATGTATGAATCCATACTTTAATGTTAAAAAGTGACTTGTGCTTACTAACTTCAATTTAATCAATGAATTTTGCCATTCATTTATTTAAATTGTATGTTTGTTACTGTTTAAATTATCCAACAGTAATGAAATATGCTTGTTCAAACAAGTTTTAGTCACTAACCACACTGACTCAATATAACCCATTTCCTTCAACAATTTACTGTAACAATGTCTGAATAAAAACTGCCAAACAGTTTGATAGTTTGACTAAACAAATTTTTAAATTTTTTAAATTTTAAAATGAAAGGGTCATCATCTAAATTTTTTAACACAAAACAGTCTGGAATGGATATCAGGCTATAATGTACAAATAAATAATTGTGAAAATTTTGTCTCAAAAATTAACCAGGTGGTTGGCAACAAAGAATGTATCTATAATTGATAAAATTTTTGTAACTAATCTGCCAATAACTACTTCACATCTCATAGATGTTAGAAACTGATGTTGTAATATTTCATGTACCAGTTACTGTGCATAAAATAGTTCAAAAATCATTTCTTAAGTTTAGTTTCCTGACTCATACACCAGCAAACAAAAAAAAATATTGTTAAATTTCTTAAATGTTTTCAAGATTGTAATTTTTTCACATCAAAATTGTTTGGCAATTTGTGAAATGTTGTGAAAGAAACAAAAAAAAAATAGCTAGATGCCAACAAACAAATTAATTAGTAAAAAAACATTCTTTACTGGAATACAAAAACATACTAATACTAATATACTAATGTAATATACTTGATATGAACTTACTTGTAACTCATGATGAATACCACTTATAAAATTGATCAGTTTTTCCAATAAAGTCAATCCTAAAACAAAAATAAAAAAAAATTATTATATGAATTTCATTAACATAAAACTTAAACAATATAGTAATAAATTGCCAGTATTTTAAAGCATGAAATTAACAATACATCATAAACATAACAAATTAACATAAGATATATAACAACAGAATTGTAATAGTTCTAAGAGACCTTCAATGAACTGAAAAACACATATCCTCATTAAATGAGTAATTCTAATGTATTCTTTTCTTTGATCAACTAAAATCTAAACACCTGCTCACAAACTGTTATTGAGTGTTCTAGTCTCAATTAAGAAAATAATAATAATTGCAGTTTAATCAGTTACTTAATCTTCAAGACAAATAAACCATATATAATTATTTATTAAAGTTAAATACTGAATACAACTGAATGTTTCATTTAAATCTTAATGAGGACTTAAGCCCAAAAACTGTTCAGCAGCTGGTTGATACTATTATAAATAGAAAGAAAATAAAATCATAAAATACAACAGTATAATTAAAGTGCAGCTGAGCTTTCATTTTAACAATACTTATATATGACAATGGAAAATCAAATTATTGATTAAAAAGTATTCAAAAACACTCTCCGAAGCATTAGGATGCAGGAAAACAGTTCAAAATTTATGGTGTTGATGAAGATAAAATTCAATTAATAAATTATTTTTCAGAACTTTTAACTGCCATTGTTATGAACTGCAAAATGTCAACAGCAAATACATATATATTTTTTTTATATATATAAATATATTAATATCTCTACACTACAACAAAGTAACACTTCAGATTATTTCAGAATTACAATGCAGTTCCTTCCTCAGCGGCATAGTAGATCAAAATTTATGGTGCTAATCTTACGATCAGAAAATGTGTTTAATAATTGGCAAATGGAATGATTAATGTTGTGTTGGGTTATTCACAAAGCGTACAAATTTGTGGAATTCATGGGCTTTTATATATTGTATGAAATATACACAATATATAAATATTTATAGTGATCCGTAGTCAGTTTAAATACCTTTAAAGGTCAGGAAATCATTAATTCAGAACTGACCCTATCATTCATCCAAAGAAACATCACAGTTTCAGTTTAACACACTATTTCCAGCAATAGTTGATTATCTATAATTACAGAACTCTGATATCAGTAAAAATGTCATGAATATGTTAGTAATTTGTCAGATGTCATAAATTTAGCTGATGTCCTACAAAATAGTGTTTGTGATTTCTGAAATACGGCATGTATGTGAGTTACTTCATTACAGACTTTCTACATATTGTGCTCGGCGTTCATGTCCAGATTCACAAAATTGTATCTATATTTTATGGTAAGATGAGTAAACCCTTCTATATTAAGACAGTTACATCACTGCCGGCAGTCAGATTGTTGTGGCTCGATATATGTGTTGCTTGATAACTTAAAAGCATGTCAATGCTACGTGTTACTAGAAAACATAGTCTTGTTAAACTCTACCCACCCATATTCAATTATATGTTCACAATTTGATTTTGTTTCATTCTTATCTATCTTATTCAGCCCCCTTCAGCTTCAAACTGTTCTGCTAAACAACAAAAACATACATCTCTTGAAGGTAAGAAAAAGGATCAACAGAGGTTGACTTTATGTTTGAGTTGATTACTCATGAAATCCTATAGGTGAAGGTAAAAAAGCACACTTTTACTGCCATGAAATTTATATTTTTTTGTTGGGCAAAAAAATAAAATTTCAGTTTTCAAACCACATGCTTATAAACTAAAAAATTTTAATACTGTAGTGTTTCAATGCTTTATTCCATTCACTGTCCATAACTGTTGTACTTATTTAAAATGGAAGACTTTTGTTTAGGGCTACATTACTATCACACTCCAGACAACATTCATATGATCAGTATTATTGTATGTTCTTTCAAATATGTACCCAGTTTTTCATCTAACATAAGAATAAAATTAATTAAAAGCCCAAGCAACAAGTAAACCATGAACTTAATTAAAATATAAAGCGCCATAACTGACAGTCTGATAATAGCCAAAATACAAAAGATGTGGGAAGTAGTGTGCTGTATATCATATTATGTAGATAATAGTACATCATCAAAGAACAGGAATAATATTATTTCGTCTTTTTGATTTTACACTACCAATAAATATTCTCATCTGAATTATGATTTTTTTTTTTTTTACAATATAAGGAAAATTGTAGAAGATTCACTAAGAAGTTGAGAAAGCAAAGTTCATATTTGTGGAGGACCACAGTACTGTTTTATATAGCTATAAACAAAGATGGAGGTATAAAAACAGTATTGTCTGAGCTTCATCCTACTGAACAAAGTGACATGCTTGTCAATCTGTTGTAAATAAGAAATGTTGTCAATATAATATAGGTTACTGCAATTTTTAGAACCTGTAGTTTCTTTCTGATTATGGTAACAACACAATTAAAAATATTCAGTTTACATTACTGTATTCATAAATGAAAAAAAAATTTAATCTGAAATTAATTAAAATAATTAAGTAAACGTTTTCACAAAAACTGTATCATTGGTCACAGCAATATATTCAAAAGTGATGGTAATAATTTGGGCAAATAGGCCTACGGAATCATAAAAAGTTGGATATAGCGGCAGAATAAAAACTAAAATATTTGGTAATTGTGAGCCTAAAACATCCTCAACTTAAATATCTCATATTGGAATATGATGGACAACCAAACAAAAAAATATATAGTATCATCACAAAGTAGTCGTTTATTTGTGTAGGCATCATAGCTGATAAAACACTCAGAGGTCATTGGCCAATTAACTTTAGTAACGTCCACCAGAATCAGCAGGACTTTGTCGGCGGCTAACCAGCTAAAAGCTGTTTCATTTCGTTTTCTGCACTAACGGTGTTTGAGGTTAGGCTTGGCAGTAATTCTTCTCGCCTAGCAATAACCCAAGCAGGTATTGACTTTGTGAAAGTCCAAAAAGAGTTATAAGGGGAAAAACTCCTTTTTACTATTTTCTCCGTAAATCTAACGAATCCATCTGTTCCCTTCCGGATTTTTATCAATCCGGACCCCCTCAGGCCAGCCCCTACCCACGTCTAACACCAGATTTGGGTAGATGCATTTTACTGACACACAACATCCCAAAATACTTAAGATTGATGTTATCCAACTCTAATTGAGGTACTCTTCCACATGATACAGTCTATGACAGGGGTCGGCAAACCGTGGCTCACGAGCCACATGTGGCTCTTTGACTACTTTTTAGCAGGCTAGTAAAATAATTTAGAAAATTACCTTAAAAGTTAAATGTAAACAGTTTTGCTACGCAAGTTTTTTGAAAGAGGCTTGTTTAAAAAATAACCATTAACTTAGTTACTCTTGATCGTGCGTTCATTATACCTTATAATTTTTTACGTACTGAACTGTAGTTCAACTATTTGTTTCAATTTTTTTGCTGGAAGCAATCCTTTGACAACTAAAATGATAGCATTTGTAAAGTTTTTTTTCTAGAGACATTGTTTTATTTTTATTCGGTGTGAAGAAGACAGTGTTTGTGATTCTTGCGAGTTGTACAGGCGAGCCTAGTCGCATTCTGCCTGCAGTTTTACATTCCTGTAAGTAAATTATAACCCAGGAAATCTTTTGAGTGAAGTAAAAAATTATATATTTTGGATCTTCATCAAGAAGCACTATGTTCACAGACTTTTACTGAAGACCTTTGCAATGTGATGGAATTGGTGATTAATATTATCAACTCTATTGTAGCTAAGGCTCTTAACCATCGCCAGTTTAAAGAATTTTTAATTGAGGTTGAGAGTGAATATGCAGATCTTCTGTTACATAACAAGGTTTGGTGGTTATCAAAAGGAAATGTTTAAAACGCCTTGCTTCTTTGTTTACCGAAATAAAAGCATTTCTGCTAGAGAAAAATATACACTATTCAGAGATAACAAATGATCTATAGATCAAAAAATGTTATTTCATGGTGGATGTTACTGGCCATCTTAATCAACTTAATTAGAAATTACACGGTGTTAGAAAATTATTAGATGTTAGAAAAAGTAATTTTATTCAAAAATAAATTATCGCTCTTTGCTGAACATATTGAAAGAGAAACTATCAACTTCCATACCTATTAGAATATTGTCGAGAAAAGAAGGTTAATATTGAAACCTGCTATTTTAAAACAATATTGTTAAATATAAAAGAAGCTATTCTCAATAGGTTCAAGGATTTTAGAAATGGTAATGCTATGTTAACCTTTGTTATAAAGCCTCTGAATGTAACTGAATCTGAAATAAATTTCTCCCCCCCCTTTAATATTGATGTTGGACATTTTGAAATGCAGTTACTTGATCTGAAAAATAAATGTGAACTAAGTTTACAGCACAAGCTTTCTGCCTTAAAAGGTGTAGAGAGAGAGAAGTACTACTTAAAGAGAATACTTGAAGAGAAAATGCACATTTCACGATTACATCATCTTGTTCACACAAAATCAAGTCAATTGTTTTTACAATTCCTGAATTGAAAACTCATCGATTTTATAATGTTTCTCAAGTTTCCCAACCAGTGGTAAATTGAGTTCCTCGCGACAAAAATTCTTATAGAATTCAAAATATTTTAGAAATTCTCTTCCAATAACAACCTGTTCACATCATCTATTTCATATTTAAGTGTATACTTCTTACTTTTGAATTTTAATTTAAGAACCACTAGCATCTGCTTCTAAGAGTTTCCTGATATCAATTAATGTAGACCAGCTAAGTTTAGCATTCTACAAGCACATTCCCACTGCTTTCACAAGCGGAATCAATAATCCATTTTAGGTATATAGGTAGATTTCATTAAAAAAAAGCTATTGTAATGGGTACCATGATTCGTCTTCTGGAATTTTTTTACGTTTTTTTTACAAGTCGTCCCATATCACATCCCCCTGACCCCAAAACCACCAGGTCCAAAGTTTTATATATATATTTTTCCACTTTCTTGCGGAAACGATAACTGCTGTAGTTTTGAACCAATCACTTTCAAATTGTTTCTTAAAAATAACTCGTCCCAAAATCTCTGTAAAGTTCGTTAACTGCCAAAATAAAACCATGGGGTGGATGGAATATTGCTATAATTTTCTAATTAAGTAAAATATCGAATTCATTTAAAGTTCCTACTATTCTTTGGAAACTGGCCTAAAACATATGTAAGTAAAGTATTTTCATATCACCAACCACTGCCCCAACAGATGGAAAAACTAGGGTTTCTGAGACAAAAAAATATCATATCTCCCTTAATAGGCACCGTATCGAATGTTTAAAATGGTCGTTAATCCTCTAAACATTGCCAAAAACTTGTCTGAAACAACTTTTGATATGACAAACTCTTATGGTAAGGAATGACCAAAACAAAAACAAATACCGCTACAACTTTCTTATTAAGTAAAATATTAAATTTTATTATCAAATTTTTATTAAGTAAAATATATTTAATTTGTTTAAAAGTTCCTACACTATTCTTTGGATACTGGTATACTGGTACTATACTTCATATACTGGTATTTAACCTACAAGGTTTATTGGGTACTAAAAATTATGTAATTGCTGGTTATAAGAGTATAACAATGAAAGCAAGCACAATGCAGTCTCTTACTATCTGAACAAGGAAAAATGAGATAATCAACATGTGTACAATCTGTAATATAATTTAGAAAAAAAACAATGAGGGAGGAAAGGGGTTATTATTTTTATTACATGATGATATCCGCATAAAATTACAATAAATGTTAACCCACACTTCATAACATAGCTTGCATGCATTCCAAAACTATGATTTAACACAGCCAGGATTAGACGCACACAAGGTTCTGAAATAAAATAATAGTGCATTGCAAATTTCAGTAAAAATCTCTTAAGAAATAACTTCAATGTCTCAGTTACAACATTTTTCACTTTTGTTAAATATCGCCAACTCAAACAACTTTAATCTCTCCATCATAACACAAGATTTATGCTTTGCACCACCAAAAAAAAAAGCAAATTACACAACTTCACCAAAATAATTCAGTGTCTCACTGGATAGACAATAAAACTCAACCAGACAAATAGTAATAAATCAACGGGCAATTACATCAGCATAAAATGTAATCAAACAAAAAAAAATCATATTTTAAGCAAGCCAACAATAACTTAATCTAGTTATTACAAATAATTATTTTTACTAATTTACTCCGTATTTTTAATCAAAATATCTAACAAAAAGTAAATCTCATAAAATTTGGCTCCATAACGATAGTTGAAATGATTAATGCAAATATTGATTGGCCATTATAAGTTTCTGTGGTATTAGTAAACAAAGTTACCAAAAGAAACGGTTTATTAGCTTCAAATAAAATGAAATATAATTGCAAGTCTTGTAAACAGAAAACGCGGTCAGAAAAAAAGATGAATAAATTACAATCAATTTTTGTTTAATCTTTTAAATAACTTTTTGTCCTATCGCATATGAATGTGTATATTTCCGTCAAATCCTCAATATTATTCTATTATTCATTCGACTGTATCAAATATAGACCTGGGAAATGAATTCTGAAATACGACGCCATCTTCTAATATACCTATTATAAAATTTGCCAATAAAACACCGGAAAACCCACAAATAAAATTAAGGAATTCCAATAGGGCATACGGTTACAGATCTCAATAATCAAGTGCCATTATATAAAATTATTATAAAGTACAATTTTCATCTTTTAAAAGACAGCAGTCATAACCGCAACCAGCGTCTGTCGTTTTTCAGCAACTTAATAAAATGTATAGGTAATTTTATAAATATTTAACAGAATTGTTGAAATATTGTAATAATATTAAGTTTTTATTGCTAATGTTGATAAAATTAACATTTACGAATGAAACAATCATGAAATTCGTAGAGGACCGGCTATACTGGCAGCCATTATTATAAGCGTCCTTTCCACGACCATAACTAAACTTAACATTCGTAAAATATGAACACCCCTTTTAAAATAAACACCCATTCAAAATTATTACTTGCAAAATTTTTAAAAGATACTTTATTAACTTACCGTAAGAGAACAATAACAATTAAAACACTGTCAGTATTTACTAGAAGTTTCTGTACTCGATAACGTAAAGCATTGGTCCGCAACAGAACTATAACCAGACACAACCAAATATCCGGAACTGAAGTACCAACGTTCCCAACTACTTAATAATAAAAAAAACTAAAGATTTTGCAGAATTAAAGATGAAATGAAATATATAAAAATATTTTTAAAAAACCGAAAAATTATTCTTTCTTACATTTTTCGTCGTTTTGTAAATGTAAGACGTAACATAGATTACGTTATTTTGTGTATTTAAGAAAGTTATAAAATTTAACAACATTTTGCTCGCAACGCACGTTTTTTGATGAATTAGTAAACTTTAACAAATCGAATAGTTTTGTGTAACGGTTTGTTCAAGCTTATTCAAAAATAACCGAACCGACTTATTGGAATTTTATATCGATTAGACGGGATAACTTAATTTAGTGGTTATCAGCTTGAAAATGTTTTAACATGAAAGCTTTAAAGTTGCTTTTTTTAATTATAAAAATCAATTGTTATACCTAATAGTATGGAAAGGTATCAGTTTAATAGTATAAGCATTCTCTACAGGATTATATTTAATCTATAAAATATATTAATTTAGAAGTATATATTATTCTATCACAAAAAAATCCCAGTTGATTTTTATTAAAATTGTAGGTTAACATGCCAACATGTATGTAGTAGCAACATAGTATCTAACTTTTAGCTCAATTATAATTAATCCACAATAAACCTTACTCTATTCTGAAATTTTTCACAATTTCGTAAGTTGTACTGTTGGTTTTTGATCGACTGCAAATTACTTCATTCTTCCCCTTTATGATAGCAAAATTTGGCTTTTATTTTTCCACCAAATTATATTTGCTATTAGCAGTAAATTTCATCAATCAATTCCACATGGATTTTTTAAATGTATTGAACATTCTTATGACAAAAATCATCAAACTTCACTGGTTACCTATCGCACATATGCCAAGCTACAATGTTTGGATGTTTAAAAAGAATTTTGCATTTGGACTAGTTTCTTTCCTATTTTTTTCTTAAATCCAAGTTTTGATATAAATTTTCCTAAATATTCTATGCTACAGTTTATAATGTCATCTTTTTTTTAAGCAGCTAGCAACTTACCGATTGTCAGAGTGTCTGTTTTGACTGCATAAAATAGATTTATCTATTATTGGATAATGCACAGAACAAAACTGTCCACATAATTTTATTTTTGTGCTCAGATTGTTACTTTTGAAATGTGAAATTGCAGCTGACACTTGGTAGAGGTTTATTTTCATCCTTCAAATAATTTTTTTCACCATACTCTCATAAATTCCAGTAACATCAATACATTAACTTCACGAAAATCAAAATTATTTGTACAATTTTTAAAAAACTGAGAAACTTATATAATTCTCTCTCAGTGGTGTACTGAACACGAGAGTTTATTATTTTGTGTCCATTATTCATCTATTCAAATACATGTGAGGGTATTTAAGGCCATAAACAATAAAAATAAGAGAAATATTACATAACCAACATTTATAGAACTATTTTTCATGAAAATTGAAGCTGACCATTTTTTAATAAAAAATATTATTTTTATTATATTTTATATAAAAAGATACACAAAACAAAGTATTAAATAAAAAGATTAAAGTGATATAAAATCTATCACAGAAAGGTATGACACCACATGTCAAGAGAAAGGGTTTTTGTCTGTAGAATGACACAGACATGTACTGAGTTTAGTGTGTGACACTCACATGTGTTTTGCCACACAACAGTATCCCCTCACCAACCATCTAAAACAGTCCTTCCAATCTGGGCATTAACTTATATAATTTGTGCATTTACAATTTCTAAACTCAGAGTTACTGCAGGAGCATATTTTTGTTGTATTTTTTCATTTAATAAAACTGCCAGTCTACAATGACTCAAGTTATGCTGAAACCTTTTCTACACTTCCAGACATTTTTGACAATCAGTCTAAATGTAAGAATGACACTCTAAAAAACTATTACAGAACTTAATTATTATTTTATTTATTATGAAAGTTTATTACACACCAAAGTGGAAAAATAATAATGTCACTAGTATTGAAAATAATGATAGTTTGAACTGTAGCACAGTTTTGTTTAAAAATTTATTTTTTTTTAAATCAAGAAAACTAACTCACATGTCTCAGCATACCTAGCCACAAAAATGAGCTTATCACTATGCAGTAGAATGAATTTACTTTTTGCTAATGAATGCACTTCTTTTTCATTTATCCATTTTTATACTATATAAAAATGACTAAAATTCCATCATTTTAATGATACCATTGTTTAAAGTACACAGTATCATTATATATAATTCATAGGTTGAAGGAATAGAGTTAATTTGAAACTCATCAATTTTACATTATCATAGATAACAAATTAATGTAAATAAATCTGTTCTTGATCTGGATTTTGTTATCTCATTTGAATTCAGTCCAAACTGCTATTTTCAATATCTATCCTTAAGTTTTAAGTCCAAACAGAAAACAATCTGTAAAACCTATCCACACACTACAGACAAAATATTTTAACAAAAATATTACTACCACAAAATGTTTTTCAAAATTTGTACAAATTTCTTACCATATTTCAAATAGACTTTTTTTTAAATACAAGTTCTTTACTAGAAAATTTGTTGTCAGTCATTTGATTGATTTGACATAGAATTTTATTTCCTCCTATTCTACACTAATCTTTTAATCTAAGCATATCAGTTTAAAGATTACATTCTTCATTCTCAATTATGTTTCATACTTTCTAATCTTTAACGACTTCAATATTTTTACTTTTAGCTTAGAAAAAACCTTAAACATGGATGAATAAAAGATATTGAATAGCAAATATCTGTGTTAAATGAAGATATTACAACAAGTTTTTGTAACCATTAGTGCGCACTAAAGAAATATTTAGATAAATAAACAAGCTAGAGTTGGTAGGTACATTAAAAACTATAAAGATAATACACATCAAACATCACAATGGATGAAAATTTTAATGAAGTGGTAAAAAAAAATATGGGAATTACACTAAAAAATAAATTCTTTGTATAAAATTGGAAAAAAAAGGCAATATTGTGTTACATCATACTAAGGTGTGGGATCACTTGATATGAATGTGAATGCTATGGTTAAATCAACAACCAATTTGTGACACTGAAAGATGGAATATAATAGGAAAACATGAATAATACCTGGTCGATTCAATGATTACGTATATTACAAGCTTCACTGAAACATATAAGCAAGATGTATTCGATGTATAGAAATGCAGTATATTTTTGTGAAGATTTAATGGTGAAGCTTAGCAAGAGTTGAAGGAGACCAAAAAAAAAAATGGATAGAAATAGTATATGAAAATTTCACCATGAGGGTATAAATAATAATGCTCTCATATAAGTGGTACTAATAATGCTGAAAAAGAATATTCAATGACAAATATGAGGTGCGATAAAAAAAATATTTTTTTAATTTTTGAAGAGTTTTTCTTCTCATACAATGAAAGTGCTGTCTATATATATATCAATATAACTGAACTTTATTTTTTCATTTTTTATTATTAATTTTACAGATTATTGGTCCTAGTCCCCTTCAAAGTACTCCCCTTCCCAACTCACACACTTTTCCACTTCGTAAAGCAGTCCTGGATAGCTTCATTTGAAGTGGCCTTTAAAATCCATGAAGAATTTGCTTTAATGTCAACAGTAGTCTCAAAATAGCATCCTTTCATCACTGATTTTAATTTAGGATATAAGAAAAAATCATAAGGAGCCAGATCTGGCAAGTAGAGAGGCTGAAGGAAGGCAGTCATCTGGTATTTGGCAGCAAAACTGATGAAATGACCAAGCTACGTGTGCAGGCGCATTGTCATGGTGAAGGAACCATGAGTTGTCATGGTTCACAACTCATCTCTTTTTGCAGATTTTTTCATAAAACGCCTTGATAGTACGCATGGTTCACTGTTTCACCTCTCTTTTCTGTTTAGCCTCCAGAACCATTGTGTGGTATTACTTCAGAAGATGAGGATGATATGTATGAATGTAAATGAAATATAGTCTGTACAGTCTCAGGTTGACCGTTCCTGAGATGTTGTTAATTGAAACCCAACCACCAAAAAACAATGATATCAACAATTTATTATTCAAATCCATATAAAAGTAACTGTTTTTACTAGGATTTGAATCTTAGAACTCTCGACTTTGAAATCAGCTGATTTGCAATGACAGTTAACCACTAGACCAGCCTGGTGAGCTACTGTTTCACCTACAGGGAAGAATTCAGAAAATTGAAGGAAAAAAAAGGTGAGCATCAGTTTGACATTGGATCAAGACTGATAAGCTTTCTTCTCTCATTATGATCCTTTGCATGAATGTTTCATCAATATTGGCTTGTTCAAGAAATTGCTGACAAACGTTCACTAGATATTCTTTCTGCTGTTTGGTCATCAAACAAGATACAAACTTTGCTGCAACTCAATGCATGTTCAATTTTTCAGTCAAAATGTCATGGCATGATTCAGTCGAGATGTTAACCTCTTCTGCAAGTTCTCCAACAGTCAATCGACAATTTGCAAGCGTCAGATCTTTGATTTTCTTAATGCGGGTGTCATCAGCTGAAGTCGAAGGCCTGCCTGGTTGAGGGTCATCTTCAATTGACGACCACTTTTAAATTGTGAAAATCATTCATAACATTGTGTACGACCCACAGCATCATTTCAGTAAGCTTGTTTCAAAAGTTGAAACGTTTATGTGAAAATTTTCCTGTTTCATGCAACATTTTATTCTGTATCATTGCTCCTGAAAATCGCACTTTACAAAAATACAAAGACTTACACATTGCACTCAAATAACAGTAACACGAAAACTAAATGAGTTATCAGCAATCCAAGAAAATGTGGTTACAGAGGAAGTTATGTGGAACACAATGCTGCCAATCATACGTCACTAAATATCTATGTTGGTACATAATTAAAAATGTATGATTATTTTCTGAACAGACCTCAAAGTTAAAATTTGGCAACAAAGTACTTAGGATGAATTTTATTAATTGTTGCAATTTATTTTATTATTAAAAATTAGATAATAAAATATTACATTAAAAGTGCAGTGAAGATTTTACAGAAGGCTTTTGATGAGGAAGTAATATCAATATCAAGGATTTATGAGCGATACAAATGATTTTAAGAAGTGAAGATTTAGGTTGGATATCTTAAATATCAACAAAATAAAGGGGCATTGTGATTAATAACTGTCAAATCAATATTAGAGAAGTTGCTGAAGAAATGGGAATCTCTTATTGCTCATGTGAAACAATTTTGACCGACATTCTGGTGCAGTTTCCAAAACTGTTGAATTGTCAACAAAAGTAATATTGTAGAACATCTGTTATTTGATCCATCACTGAAAAAACATGTCATACCAGGAAATAAAACATGGGTGTGCGATCATGATATCAAAACAAAGGTCAAATTATCTCAATATAAACTTTTTCTGAAGAACAAAGACTGAAAAAAGGTTGACAGTGTTAAAATTCTCATTATTTTCTTGATTACAATAGCATTGTCTAATATGAATTCTTATCATAAGGTTGCATGGTCACCAAACAATATTACTGAGAAGTTTTATGCTGTTATGCGAGACAATCCAAAGAAAACAACCACAAATATGGGCAAACAGATCTTGCATCAGTTCACACTTGGCCCACGTCACACATCAGTATTAATTTGTGATTATTTAGCCAAAAGTAACACAATACTTATGCTATAACCTCTGTATTCTCCAAACATGACACCCTGTGACTTTTTGTTTTCTCTGAAGTAATATTAAAAAGACAATGTGATAGAAAATTTGGAAAAAGGGAGATAAGAGCTAATATATAAAAAGCATCAGAAATAGTTTTTAAAGAAAAACAGGGGAAGAAAATGTATCAGATAGAGGCAAAGGATAGCGAAACAATGAGGAGGAAATAAAAAGGAAATGGCATGAATATATTGTGGATTTATATGCATTAGGAGAAAAGCCAAGAGAAATGGGAATGGGAATGGAAGAAGAGTACAAAGTTCATGAAGATCAAAAAGTGAAGCAATTAAAATGATAAGGAAATGGTGAGGGATGTGATGAAACATCAGCTGAATTGTTCAAAGCACTAGGAGACAGAATTGTTGTTATAAGATCTATGCAATGGAATACATGAAAATGGTCAGAGGACTTCTGGGATACAATAATTGTACCAATAGAGAAAAACGCAATATAAACAGTGAAGAACATAGAATAATTATTAGAATAATTACGGGTTCTAAATAAGAGGGTATAAAATAAACTGGACAGCAGTATTGAGGAAGAACAGTATGGGGCTTAGAAGAGGTGTTGGAACAAGGTATGCTATATGGCTAATAAGAGTAACAAGCTAGATGCATGGAAAGGAGGCGGAGAGTATGTGTTACATTTGTTGACCTAGAAAAGGTGTTTGAAACAGTTAGATGGATATATTACTGCTATTTTTGGAAAAGAAGGGAGTTGACTGGAAAGAGAGTGTTGCTGGCTACAAATGTGGACCTCCACAACCAATCCATTTCTCAGGGAAATAATTTAAGAGAGTGGTAACAACACAAAGAGAAATGTGAAGGAGTGACATCTTGTGGAAGTAGATTTTGTGTCTCAGCACTAGAGGATCATCAAGCATCGGCAGCAATTCTTGAATAAAGTGCAAGTAGACCTCAGCATTTAAGCAAGGAAATATAAACAATCCAAACAGCTGACTGTGAAGAAGACCACACCATACATTGACAAATCTGTATTGAAAATTACCTTCCACAATTTCATGAGGATTTACTTCTGCCCATGTATGTTTATTATGCAAGATGTTAACACCATCTCAAATGAAATCTGCCTTGTCTGTAAACAAAACATACTTGTAGATTGTCAATTTGTATTCCACCAGCTTCAGAATTACAAGCGAAGCAGACAGTCTCTTGGGGGTACATGATGAACTGGCTATTTATTATAAGAATAAAACTTGTTTTAAGTGTCCCCTCCCAAACCATTGAATGTGAAACTCCAATCCAATTAGAAAGATGTCATGTACTGCACTGAAATAATTTCATCAATAACAGGGTAGTTTTACACATCATTCTTAGCTGGTATGAATACTAGGTAGTGACCAGTTTCCCAAAGACTGTGAAAAGCACTGCTAATTTTGGGATCTCAAACTCTGCAATTTGGAAAACGTTTCATATTATACTGTAGCATTACCATTACACACACCCAAAGTGAATACCATATCAGCATATTCCTCTGTAGTAAATAAGTATTCTACTACTTCAATGGCAAATTGATCACGTTAAAACTAAAATTCACAGAAAACCTTCGCTAATGTCAGCACAATTCACTGTACCTGATATACTTAATGTACCTTGCAGAATGATTTAAACACTAATACAGTATTGCACAAGGTTTATTATCTGCTGTTACTTTATTGCAAATTTTGAAATATTTTTTAAGTAGTTTACGGCATCTGTCATTAATGAAAAAATTATTAATTTTTATTTTACAATTGCGTAAATTCCAGTTTTTTTTTAACAGTAAATTTTGTTTTTACAAATTTTTAACTGAGAAATGTAGTTAACATACAATTAGTAAATAAAAGTCAAATTTTCTAACTTTTATTTATTTAATTTATCTTACATCATTTTGTCCAAAATCAAATTCTCCAAAAGTTCTGTTAAAAATTTTTTTATATGGTTACTACCCATTTAATAAAGTTATTATTGTACATTAAAAACTGTTTTTTTATCCCAATATATTGATTTTCACCCCAGATTTCTAAAAACGTACTGCAGATACTGACTACTCTGGGACCTATTTTATTTGATTCTTCAGGTAAATAATCATAAGAAATCACTAATTCTGCTCCTTAATTAACACCCTAAAAAATTTCAATATGACCTCCTTTCAAGGGCAGCTGAAATCCAAATAAAATCTTTCACTAGCCATAACTCGCAACAAAGAATCTGAAGACATATGTTTATATGAACTTTTTTTTCATTATTTTCATGAGCAGAATAAGTTAAAAGTCCCGGTTGAACTTTGTTATATATTGTGTATATATTTTTTAAATATTCTTAAGTTATCTTTTTTTTTCTTTTGGAATCCTTTTTATCATCTTTAATACAGATACATTCTTTTTCATAACAATTTAATTTTTAATACAGCAATTCTAATACAGCTGTAATAAATAAAAGTTTGTCTTGTAAACTGTGATGTGGGAAAATCTAAGTTTTATATTCTGTTAAACCACTGGACAGTTTCATCTATTTAAAGAAAATATGTAAAAAGAAAAAATAATTGTGTTTTATTAACATTACTACAACATGTTCATAATATAAATTACAACAGGAGAAAAAAATAATTGTGAAAGACTGAAAAATTTCCATAAAATTGTTGCTATCTCAGGTTTCTCTCAAAGAGTACAATCACTTCACAGCATTAATGATGAAACAGATGAACCAACAAACACAATGCCATGCATTTTATTTCAGATTTACAATAAGTAGCTGAATGGTAGAAATTCTTTTTTTTAACAAATGACAGGAATTCCTGCCAGTTTTAATAGAAATTCTTGTCCTTCACCTTTCTCCATCCTACTGTTATCTTATTTACATATTGTATAGTATTGTTAAACACATAGTTCAAACAATTTACTGAGAACAAATTTTTAATGGCAGCCACTGTAGAAACTGAACTAAAGAAATATTTTTTACAAATATTGTAATTTCAACATATCTTCTTCAAACAAGTGGAAACTCTAAAGAATCATATAGATAAGAGAAATATTTATTGTGGTATAAAACTCATTTTTTTCACGAAGGATTTCATAACTAAAAGATAAATAAATCCTTTCAAGATAAATAAATACTACTATGTATTTCGTGGAATGATGGCATTCCATTCAACTTCATATGAAAACAAAACTTTAATATAAGAAATCAAATTCAACAGAAAATTGCATATACAATACCTTTTTTGATAATGCATAAATTATAACTGTATCGCAAGAGGTGATAGGTAACATCGCACACTGAATAGGGTGTATGTCAATATTCTGTACTAATGTCACTGATTAGATTGATCATCTCATACTAGTTCCTATTATAAACATTTTACTGGTAAGACAGAAATAATCTATTATAAATTAACTCAAAATAAAACTATATTTTATAATAATAATAATAAAAAAATACATACATTTTTCTTTTCATTAGTATAAAAGAACAATACACAAGAATCGCTCATAATTTTATTAATATCATTGTTTTTTGTGGTTTTTTAAATTTATAAATACAATGCAAGGAAAATAAGAGAACAAGAAATTAATTTTTAGAGATATCATATAATATTTAAATACACTTAATTAAACTATTATTTGTTAATATTTAATTTATTTTAGCTTAAAAAATTGATATTGAAATTTTATAAATTAATATAACAATTGCGTTTCAGAAAAATATAATTTGTAATCACAAATACTTAGTATAGATATTAATCGAAGGGAAATAACACAGATTTAATATTTATCAAATAAAACATATAATTAAATTCAATAAATAATGATTGGTACTTCTACAATATAGAACAATATATTCTTTTTTGTTAAAAATACTTGAAACTGCTATTCACGCCACAAAAAATTAAAAAAATAAATACACTGAATACTATTTTTTGGTGATTCATTTGTACAGACAAAAATTAAATAAATTACACGAAATAAAAACCAAAGAAAACTCAAACTCTTAAAAGGAGAAATAAGAAGGGGTATTTTATTTTTTAAAAATAATTGCATAAAAATAAATCAATTCAATTACTAATACCAATATATAATAAAATATTTTAAAATATTTAATTATGCTATTTTACATGAAAGCATACCTTTTTACAAAGAATAATTTTTTCCTGTTTAGTTTGTTAATTGAAGAAATGTGACCGGTAATGTTATAAATAATAATATTATACTATCGTAATTAATTATTCAAATTCATAACACATAACGATTGTACATATATTAGTGGTAATATAATAAAAATATTATAATTATTTATATGAAATGATGAAAACTATTGTAAATAACAATAATTATTGTTCTTCTTCTGCTTGTTTCATAAATATTATTTCAATAACAGCCTCAAGAGTGTAAGGCTCTTAAAAAAATTAATTAAACAATCAATCAATAATCTGTAATTGACTGATCAATAATTAATTAATTCATCCATTCATTAAATAACACAGTCAATCTTTTAAATTAATAATAATATTTTATTTATTATAATTAATTAATAATTCATCACTTGTGCAATCATTTTAAACAGCGCTCAAAATACACAGATCCAACATAACCACCACGCATGGCTTTCTGTACATTCTGTTCAAACGTGCGTCGATTATTTTGAAGAACTTCTGCCGCTTCTTTATTTAATGGATCTTCAGGATTTGGTTCCTGTATAACATAAATAATAATAAATATTTGGCAAAACATTATTTAATTAATAATAAGCTTTGAAAGAAAAAAAAATTAAAAAAATTAATTTCTAGCCATATCTTTAAAAATGTTAACCACAAACAGAAAATACAGTCTGAATATTGAAAGTATTTTTTGACTTTAGAAACTGAATATGTTACATCACAATAGACTTCCTTCTACTCCATTAACTTATACTAAGATACATTATTTTGTAATATTATTGGATAAATGCGATACACAATTAAGAATCACAAATAAGACTAAAAATTGAAAAATAAAAATTGACAGATAAGACATAAAATTGGAAAAAATCAAAGTAGAAAACTACAAAATTTAGACAAAAGCTTAAAAAATTTGTTATAGGTACTTATTATACTATAGAAGTAAAACGGATTGAGTACATTTATAATTTCACATTTTTGCAGTGTCATTTGTGTTTCGTTTATTAATGGCCAGTAACTATGTGTGCAATTTTATGTAATGGAATTTGAGTTTCATCAGGCACCAATTGAATTCATCCACAATCCTATTATGATCAAACATGTTACCCTAGTGGTTCTGTGATATTCACTTCGACATTAGCAGAATAACTGGATTCAACAAAAAAATATTTAGATAGATAACATGAAATATCAATTAATAAAAATATTGAAGCCTGATGTGGACAGGCTGAAAAATAATAGTAACAAATATTTACTGGTTTAAAATAACTAATAAAATGCAATATTGATCACATTATTATTTTTTTATAAAGTTAAGACCGCTTCACAGATAGTTACACGATAACAATCAGTCTTGGCAGTATTTATGAAAATATAAGTCTGGATTTTGTATCTAGGGCAGTAGATGGTTAACTGTTCTATCCATCTATCACTGTCAAAATGTACTTCAGATGAATGAATCTACAAGTTAGGTAAATTTAGTTAAATATAATACCTATAAGTTAAGGAAAAATAAGTATTTAGTGAATTAAAATTTAATTATACATTAATTAAAGACACTGTTAGTTATCTATTTTTTACAAAAGTGTTACGGCAACACACATTTAAAGCAGTCTAAAAATCTTATATTCCATTCATTGTCAGCATGCAGTTCCATAAAAGCACACTACACACAGCTTCACACACAGCACCAGTTAAGTGGAATAGTCCTCCAGTTATGTTGAACACTAAGAACCACATCATCACATATAAGGCAATTATCATCAATTTAATGTGACTGGCTTCATCCCACATCACATCAAAAACTATCGATTATACCAGAAAAGACTCCAGACATCATTAGAAATATTTAATTTAGTGTAAAGCAAGTAAGGTAAATAAAGCAATTTTTTTTAGCTTTAATAAATATATATTTATGTTACATATTAAATGTATAAGTTAATTTATCAAAAACAATAGTTCAAGAGAACAATAATAATTATATAGCAAAACACATCAATATATAATTATAAATGAAATAATGTTGAAGTAATTACAGAAAATACGGAAGAAATTGTATAACAAGAAAATAATTATAACAAGGTTAAAATGATTAAAACATTTCTGAAAAAATAAATAAAAATTGAGTAAAAATAATAGTGTAAATAAGGGTAGTATTAAAACATCAGGAGAAATCATAAAAAAAAGCAATGGGTTAATTAAAAAAAATTCCATGTATTTAAGATATTAAAAGCATAACACAAAAACTAGGAGAAATTAGTAGAGGCATAACTAACTATAAATGAATTTAATTTGAACTATAATGAATTATTCCAAGCAGTTTTGGTTAAATGTAAAATTTTTATATAATAATAATTACATAAAATTAAATAACAATTATGTTTTCTGTAAACACACTAGTAATAAAATTGGGCTTTGTATCTATTGTAATATTTCTTGTAATGGTTCATAAAATTAGCATATAACGAGTGTGTAAAATAATACAATAATCATATTTAACTAGGTATAAAAAATTAACTAAATAAATGTATACATACTTCAAAATATTAACCAAGTAAAACCAAAAAAAATAATTTTAAGGCTATATTTTCTTGTTGATGTCATAGCCTTAAACTTATTTTTTTCTTAATACTATTTGCAAAATATTTTTATTCAAAATAAAAAATAAAATTTTTTAACTAACTCAACATATTTCCCATATGTAATAACAGGGCCAAATAAATACTGTATATGCCAGATCTCTTATTAATGACTGGCTTCTATGATTATATTTGTGGGTTTGATTTTCATTATAATGATTTGCTTCTCAAAAAAAGTTCCACAAAAAACCGTACTAGTTAATGGTAAGCTTTAATTTTAAAACATAAAACAAATAACCCCACAAAGTGAATAATTTTCAAAGCTTGATGATTCAGGCAATCACAACCAGTATTTGCATAACATATTGTAGTTAGTTCTATTTACATTTGTTGGTTTTACTAATAAATATTATTAATAGTAAATAACAAATATGGCAATTTTTGTTATTTTTATTAATTTTTTCTTTTTACTTTTTAATAAAATCCTACAATTATGGATTTGTCCCATTTTTCTGTGAGCTTTATTCCAATAGTAAAGAATTGTTCACCTTTGTTGTTAGACAACATTTGTAGTTAGTTAACAGGTGTATACTGCTATTATCTTTTCTATATCTTCAAAAATTCTTCAATAACAGTTTCATCTTTACTGCTCTTTTTCATTATGCAATTAACAATCACTCATTATCCTAGCCGCAGTTACTTTCATTCTCTAATATTTGTTTCAGTTCTTCAACCGAGATGGTTTTTTTTAATATTTTGTAGTATCTTCAGTCATGAAGGTCCTGCATTTGCATTGTCATTATTAACTAATGTACAAAGCTGCAAACAAGCATTGACTGGTGTTCTTTGTACTAAAACAAACATGCCGTTAAAAAGATACAAAGCACAATTAAAGGCCTAGAATATGGTAGCAAGAAGCAGACTACTTCACTTATGTACAGCATTGCATCAAACCTGGTGCCATGTAAAATACCTTTTGAAAACCTTAAACAAACAAACATTTATGGTATGAGATCAAGATTGTAAGGTAGATGTTGCAGCATCTTCCAACTCAACTTTTGAACAGTTTGCCATGTCTTTTTGAGAGGTATGAGGGAGCAGCAGGGGTTACACAAAAAATTACACCTTATGAGAGAGACCAACATTTTCTCCTTATTGCATGCAGGTCTCACTTTATTTTCTAGCATGTCACAATAGTACTACTCACTGTTGATTGTATGTTGTTCTTCCAAATAATCCCAATAAATTGAGCCTTTATAGTTCCAGAACACCTTTAACATTACTATACCACATGTTCTCTTTCAAATTGTTTAATACAGGGGTGTCAGAGGATGGTAACCCTGGTTGTTCTTTTTTTAATTAATGAATGATCCTTGTACATTTGTTGACTAATTAGTATACAAATTTATGTAATTATAAAATTAAAATGTAATAAATATATAATAAAGTCATTTGATAATAATCAATATCATTGTAGAGGTATGAAAATACAGACAACACTGATCAAATATAATATCTGACTACGTACTAATGGAACCCTAACCACATAAAATTTGGTGCTAGCAATAATCCCATGTATCACAACGCTAACGAAGAAGCTGACTGAAAGCTCCAGCAGGATAACCTGGAAGCGCATTAAAAAGTTCTAATTTATTTCTTTTATCACTATTCCATATCCTCAGTTTTAAACCAAACTTTTAATTTTTGGAAAACTGTAATGATCTAAATTATCTATAAAATGATTAAGTGAAAATAAGAAAATAACAATCATTGTATGTATTATAATAAATACATATTTAAATAAAGAAAAAGAGAACTTACTAAAAACAGATACTGAAGACCATACACAATAGAATTAATAGTTAGTACTGGTTTCCAGTCTTCTCTCAATATATTCAAACAAACATTACCCTCCAGATCGATATTAGGATGATACACTGGTGTTTCACATTTAACTTTTGGAGGTTCATGAGGATAATTCGGTCCAACCTTGAAACTAAAAACAAATCTACCACCTCTGTAAAATCCCTGCACACAAAAATATGAACAGCATATCATTTAATACATTATATTAATGTATATTAAATTTAAAAAATGTTAAATTAAAAGATGTAGCTATCAAGAAATAAAGCATATAAAATAAAACCTCTAATTTTTACACCAATTCATCAACAATCTGAATTTATATCAGCATTTTTAATCACTTCTTATATAGAAAAATGAGAAAATACAATCTACATTCCATTTGTCCTTCATTTTTATAGTTTCTTAAGATTAATTTCTTTCATTCTGTATAGATAACATACATACAAGGTCTGTAAATAAAGTAATGAGATTAGTTTTTTTGGCAGCCAAAGTGACAACACTGTAGTTACTACAGAGTGATTTTTTAGTCCTGTTACCCAATTTTAAATGTAATTTAAGAAACAGAAACTTAGGTGGAATAAAAAAATATATTTGTTACTTACAAGAGATTTAATAAAAAGCTATTTCTTACATAATTGTTAAAGAATATGCTCAAAATGACCACCCCTTGCAGTTACACATGCACAGACTCTTTTCAGCATATTAGCAGAAACCTTTTCAAGAGTTGCATTGGAAATATTAAGTCTGTAATATTGACTTTTAAGTTCATCAATAGTGTGAGGATTGTTATTGAAGGCCTCATACTTAACATAGCCCCACAAAAAAGTAGTCAGGAGATGTGAGGTCTGGGGACCTTGCAGGCCATAAGCCCTTGCTTATTATTCGATCATCAAAGAACTCTTGCAGAAAATCCATGGTTTCTCGAGATGTGTGGCATGTAGCGCCGTCTTGCTGAAACCAGCAATACCGTTCTTGAAGTTCCAGGAGTGACACAATATTCCTGTATACTTCACCATTTACTGTCTGTTCGAAGAATATGGGTCCAACTATACGATGACGAGGTATCGCACACCAAATTTTTCAGGATGCAAAGATTTGTCTTGTAAAGCGTTAGGATTTTCAACCACCCAAATTAGACAGTTTTGATTGTTCACATAACCATAGAGATGGATCTAAGTTTCATCACTAAAGAACATAGTGTTTAAAAATTAGATTTCGTTATCATTTATGAGAGACCTAAACCAACGGCAATATTGCAATCGCTTGTTTCAATCTGGAGGCTGAAGCTCTTGGACTAATTCTATGCGATACGGATACAATTTTAATTTTTTAGCAGCTTTCTGAACACTCGAATATGACAAACCAACTTGCGTGGAAAGTTTTTGTAAACTTTTCCGTGGAGAATTGAGCAATCGTGTTTTCACATTCTCTAAAATGTCATCTGTCAAGCGAGTTGGTCGACCACTAACTTTTCTGTCGCAAACATTACCTGTCTCTCAAAATCGGTTTGCTAGCCTAGAAATTGACATCTTTTCTGGCGGAGGAACACCAACAAATTTAATCTGAAATGATTGTTTTACACTTGCATGCGATTTCGTGGCAAAATATTGTTCAAGAATGAAAACTCGTTCTATGGTAAAAGACATTCTGTTTATAACACGACCGGAAACGGCACAAACATTTACACAGCTCAAGGAGAATCAACTCACACTGCCATATCTATACCGGTTGAGTAGCGCTACCAACTTCACATGTCACAAAACAAAATTTCCCTTTCTTAGAAAAAAAATTACCAGACATTAACAATTGGGTAACAGAACTAAAAAATCACCCTGTAGTAAACATATGGTTACACTTGCATGCGATTTCGTGGCAAAATATTGTTCAAGAATGAAAACTCGTTCTATGGTAAAAGACATTCTGTTTATAACACGACCGGAAACGGCACAAACATTTACACAGCTCAAGGAGAATCAACTCACACTGCCATATCTATACCGGTTGAGTAGCGCTACCAACTTCACATGTCACAAAACAAAATTTCCCTTTCTTAGAAAAAAAATTACCAGACATTAACAATTGGGTAACAGAACTAAAAAATCACCCTGTAGTAAACATATGGTTATATGAGCAACTGATCTATATTAGGTATTAATATTTTTAGTCTATTGTTGTCATGTGAGACGTAAACAAACTTCCCGTGAAACAAGTTTTTCTTGTGCGTTACAAAAGTGAGTGATATTAATTATGAGCAACGTTATGCAATCAAGTTTTGTGTTAAACTCTCTGAGAGTGCTACTGAAACTTTTTCAAAATTGAAAAGGGCGTATGGCAATGACACTCTGTCACGAGCCCAACCTTTTAGGTGGTTTAAAGCATTTTCAGATGGCTGGGTTGATACAGTATGACCGGCGATTAACTGTCAGAATGATTGCAGAACAATTGCATTTGAACCATACTACAGTCCATCAAATTCTGACAAACTAATTGGACATAAAAAAGTTTGTCCGAAATTGGTCCTAAAAAACCCTAACTGTTGAACAGAAAAACCAACAGGAGGGAAGTCTGCTGCGATTTTCTAGGGCGAATTGAAACTGATCTTGATTATTGGTGATGAATGTTGGATATTTTAGTACGACTCAGAAACAAAACGTCAGAGCAAGGAGTGGCATACTTAAAAGTCACCACGTCCCAAATAGCAAAAATGAACAAATCAAAACCATGCTAATTTGTTTCTTCGATAGGGTTGGCATTATTCATAAGGAGTTTTTGCCTACAGGACAGACTTCAAATCGATATGTTTATAGAGAAATTCTTTGCAGTCTGAAGACTGCAAAAAGAGTTGCCCATGTGAGACTAGCCATCAAAGACAACTGGATGCTGCATCATGACAATGCACCTTGTCATACTGCACTCTCAATTAATGAGTTTATGGCAAAGAAAAAAAATATTCCTGTCCCTGCAACTTTTTCCTGTTCCTGATTTAAAAAAAAAACATCTCAAAGGATACCATTTTGGAACAGTAGAGAATATAATAAAAAAAAAATGTAACCAACCATCTGAAGGATATTCCGGTTTCTGAGTTTCAACACTGCTATGAAGAGTGGGTAAATCATTTAAAGCCATGCGTTTAAATTCCCAAGGGAACTTTGGCTTCCCAAGGGAACTATTTCAAAGGTGATAAGAGTCCATGCATGTACAATTGGATTGTAAATAAAGTTTTTCTGAACAAGTCTGATTACTTTATTTACAGACCTTGTATATCATATATGAAGTAAAATAAATCTGGTAATTTAAGTATTTACCAATATTGTTATTAAGAATTATAACTGAGATTAGTTTTGACTAATACTACATTTAATAAAGCTACATCATCTATTTTTAGAAATATGCATGTTTATGGAAAAGAAATGAAGCTAAAATATACCTGAGAATGAAAATACATCAGATAAAAACTTTAACAGAATTGATGGGGATGATGCTGTTTATATAAAATCTTAAGTAAAAAATAAATTGTTGCTTCCATTCAAAGTAGACATTACATTTAATGCAAAAAGTATATTTATTTATTTATGAAATAATTTACTGTCCAGATAAGTAGATGAATTGCTCACAAAATAGGTTAGATGATAGGGAAAACAAAAAGAAGCTGAACTAATTAATTTAATAATATGAAAACTCTGTCAAGTTATGATAGAAATGGAAATTGTAGAAATAGAAAAGAACTCTTTGGTACAAAAAAATTAATGTTGAACTTTTTAGTTTTATTGAGGTGAAATATTGACTATACAGGTAAGAAATGAAAGCAGAGTTTTTGTTTTGATAGTTCACTTGAAAATGAAGTATTTAAGAAGAGTTGTGTGGAAAACAACATTTTTTGACCTCAGAAAGGAGGTAATCAAATGAAATTCTTTAAGAGCCTAGATGAGTAATGAGGAGAGGTAGTGCAAAAATGAGATATCACAAGACATAGAAAACCCAGGGTAAAATGAAAGTATAATGCAGGATTGAGAAGAAGAAAGAGAATGATCAGCAATGAGAAAAAACTGCAGTAGCTTTAGGTTGAAATCAATTTTAATGTTTAAAAATTTCAAAATTAAGGTTTTTCTATTATATTGCACAACAGAATATACATAAGTTTTGTGCATTATACCATTACTTTAAGAATTATTTCTTATTTTTAATCATTATTAGGCATTATAAATGGGAAAGAAATGCAAGTTGATTGTGATAACACATCCACACACTACAACACCAAACCTTTTTTTAATGAAAAATCCAAGACATGATGAACTTCTTTATTCATTTAAAACATACACAAACTGGTTTACTTTGTTGTACTTCTTCATGGAATTTCTTAATTTACTTTAAAGTAGGAATTACCAAAATTCCGAAAGTAACATGAAATTCAGATTAATAAATGTGAAAGGATAAAATATAAAGTCTTGCATTTGATGCAGGCTGTTTTATATATATATATATATACATATATAGAATGGTGAGCTTATTATAAATTACTTAAAACACTACACCTTTAATAAAAAAAAAAACTTCACACTCTGATTGTAACATAGGTAATCATTTGCTCCTCATATAATATTTATTATTCATGTAGTCTATTGTGAAGAGGATAATGTAAGACACATGAAAAGTCTTGCCACGGTGTCCTTATGGTTTGGCAAAAGATCACATTACCTACTGCTATTTTTGTCAAACCAACATATCTGCAATGTTATCATGTAATGTATCTCTATGCAGTTGGTCATCAGAACTGTATCTCAAAGCAATTCCAAGATTACAGAAAACTTTTTATTGGAGAATAATAACAAGTAAGCCTCTCCACATCCACCGGTTTTGGTACTAATATTAAAAAGATATATGTTTTGAAAATGGTTTCTGAAAAAATATATTAAAGAATGCATATGTAATAGTATTTTGTTAGGATATACTACTGTAAGTACTGTACTTTTTTTTGTGAATGGGACAGCAGAACTCAGGATCAGTATTATGGCATACTAGATTGCTCATCAGCCCTTTAAATCTAATAAAATATTTATATATTCCTTCATATTAAATCAATTTAGAAAGATGGATATGTTTTGCTATATATTTAAGGTAAATTTTCAAAATATAAATGAAAAATTAACAAAAAGGATAATAATTAGACACAAATATAGGAACTGGCCAAAGCTGACATGTTGAATGTAGAACTTTCTTCAAGAATATTTTAAGGTACATCCTAAAATAAATAACTAATTTTAGTTTTAATCTATTTATATGGCTCACCATTCATAGGTTTTTAAATATACAGAGTGATTCAAAGAAACGGGAAATTTAAAAAATTAAATAACGTTAATGAAAATTTTTTTTTAGAAAATCAATTTTATTTCATGTAACAAATGTAATTTCATTGTACAAATGTTGCCATTTTAGGATACATACATTTTAGTTTATTTTTTAAAGATGACATCTTGCAGGTGACCTCCTCTTCTACGTAAACACTCACGAAGTCTCTTCGTTAAATTGTTCATGGTTTGAAGTAACATCTCAACTGGAATTTCAGCAATTGCTTCTTGGATCTTTGCCTTCAATTCTTCCGTTGTAGCAGGTCTTCTGTGGAACACTTTGCTTTTAAGGTGACCCCACAAAAAGTAATCGCAAGCTGAGAAATCAGGCGATCTGGGAGGCCATCTAATATCACCATTTTGTGAAATGACACGTTGTCCAAACAATCGGCGTACAGCTGCTATCGATATTCGTGCAGTATGTGACATTGCTCCGTCTTGTTGAAACCAGGCTGTGTTAAGAATTGGTGGAAATCTCTTTTGTTGTTCCACAACAAAGGTTTCAAGCATGGCTACGTAACGAGCCGACGTCACTGTAATCGCAAGACTGTTGTCATCCTCATCCTCAAAAAAATAAGGGCCTATAACACCGTAAGATGACATAGCACACCACATGGTCACTTTCTGGCTGTGCAATGGATACTGGTGTAGCTGCGTAGGATTTTCTTGCTCCCAGTATCTGAAATTTTGCTTGTTAACAAATCCACTGAGGTGGAAATGCGCTTCGCCTGACATCCACAGTTCGTGAACAAACTCTTCGTTATCATTTATCTTCTGAAGCATTACATTACAGAATTTTGCTCGCACAACTGCATCGTGTCAGTTACTGGACGATCTGCAATTTGTATGGATGTTATTGCAAATCCTTTACTAACATTCTTCGAACACTTGAACTACGCAATTGTAAAGATTCTGAGAGACGGATTGACCGATGTGGACTTCGTGTGACAGCATCTTGTAAAGCTTGAACATTCTGTGATGTACGGACGGTTCGCTCACGGCCTGGAGGTTTCTTTTTCACTGCCGAACCAGTTTCCTCAAAATTAGATATCCATATTTTAATTGGATGTGCTGATGGAACACAGTCGTTCCGTTCCAGATTAAAATGACAGTGAAATTCTCTACGCGCTCCCTCCACACTGTCATTGTTTTTGTAAAACGCTTTGATAGCAAATGCATGTTGCACACCACTCCAAGGATCCATGACAACTAAATGGCAGGTTAGGTTAGAGAGGCTGGCGCCACTTATCAAGTGGTACCAATCGCCCACGGCTACCAACACAACTTTCAAAATTTCCCGTTTCTTTGAATCACCCTGTATTTGTTAAATGCATTTTTAATGTTTTAGTTTAAATTATGGGCACTTAAATTACAGAACTATAATTTGACTTCTTTCAATCTGTACAAAGTGCAATGTAGATAAAAGTTCAGATACATAGAAACATAGGTATCATATACCAAAGGGAGCACAGGTATCACATGCATAGGGAAACATTAAAAAAAATAAATAAATAAAAATCAATGCATCAGTTCAATCTATTTATTAATTTTTTATAAGATTCCTAGTTCCTAGATTCTAACTTCCTAGTCAGTTCTAAGTTATAAGATTACTTTTATGATCAATAATTTACAGAAAATAAAATTTTATTTTTCTTCAAACATTTGAAAAAATATAAAATTTATCTCTCGTAATGAGGTATACATCTGTTTGTAATGAAAATAAATAAAACAGATGAATTCAAGGAAAAAGATTAGAACAAGTTACAATATAAAAGTAGTAAAAGAAATGTCAGAATTTGTTGATATATATTGTTAAGGATGAAGGGGAGAAGGATGTACAGAAAAGTCTACTAGTAATTAACATAATTTATTAATTACAGAGTGTATACTTTGTAATGTAGTACTTTGGAGTGTACTACTTCATAGCAACAAAATTGAAAACTGGTAAGCTATTTCAAAGAATACACTTTTAAAATCTAATGTTACAGAAGGCTGTTAAGAATAGACATGTTGGAAAAATTTTTAAAACATCAGAGAAAGGGGAAGGAAGCCCGTGGCAAATTTTCATGAGAACTACAGCCTGCAGCTGAATTAAGTCCTGCTGTCAAGTATCTACTTACAAGTACCTATTACATATTTCGCAATAACCTATTTGTATTTTAACAATTCCCCCACCATGATCATATGATTTTTACTTTATATCATATATAGAAAAACAACTGCTGTTATTCAAACATTATGTACCTGCTTCTTGTGTACTGTGCTAAATAGAATGTCCAATTCAATTTGAAAGTTACTAGTATATATTCAGAGCTAATCCAAGGCAACTGCCTACAGTGACAAATTTTAGAAGCCACAAAACCGCCTAAACTAGAGCGCAAAAAAAAATAAACACAAAAAATATATTTCAATTACTTGAATCTAGAAAATATTATTTACTATTTATTAGTACAATAATATTACCACTGTACTAGTTTTGTTTTTTGTTTTAAAAGTATATTGAAATTATCTGAAAGTAGTAGTAGGTACTAGTTTTAGTTTGTAAGTTTGTTGTTCGCTCGTTAAAAATGTGAATTTTGAATTTCAATAAAACAATTTTCCATAAATCTGTTTTAGTATTACTTACTGTTCAATTATATCATTTTTCTGATTAACATGGTTCTTTGATAATTCTGTTTTTTTTTTTTAATTTTTTAGTTTTTTTGAGGCTTGGGGGGCTGCATTTTTTGGGTTTAGAAGTAAAGATTATAATACATAAAGCAAAAATTCATTAAGATGAAATGTAGAAATAATTTTATAATGTTCAAAACAAACGAGCATCGATAAGAGCATAAAATCAGTTAAAATGATTTTTTAACTTTGTTAGTTAAGTAACAGCTACTTCACAAACAAAATGGTAATTTAAAAAAATTAAACTGATATACTCATTGCGATATGCTAACAAATAATACACAACAAAAACAACCATATGTCACATTAATTGATTTTTGCAAATAAAAATGTCATAAAACATTTTGTGCTAGTGCAAGCAGAGTAAATTAACTCTTCCAAAAATAATTAGCAAGTAATATATTGTCTTACAAGTACTGGTCTACAATTTAGTTTGTTATATATTATATTGTTATAGAACTTTTCTTTCAATACAGAGGATAATATAACAACAAGGTTCCTTTTAATTACTTTACACTCAGCTTATGAAACACATATGATCTTAATTCTTCAAAATAACAATTTCTGACTGAAACAGCTGTGACTTATAAAGTGGCCAATAACTGGAAAACTGTTGATTTAAATTGGACAATGAAAACAATTTTAACTGCACATTTTTTTCTTATTTTCATTAAGATTTTTATTACTGGAAGGTATTCTTGGAATTTTTTTGCATGGCTCTAACAGACATAAAATTGTTGTTTAAAAAAATAAATCAAAAATGGTATTTTTTTAAGTTTTTCTTCTGGCTTTGAAGAAAAATTGTATGGGTAACAGAAAAATGATCGATGAATAAAATAAGACCATCTCAATGTTTCACTCTTATTGTGAAGCAAATTACGAAGGTAATCTGTAGTAAACATTTATTGTTGGTATATTCAAGATTTATTTATTATTTAATTGCCATTATTTTTTATTAATAACACAGAATTAACTGGATTTCATCATTTATAAATAAAAAAATTGTCAAATATTTAGTAGGTAATGAGTTTCTTTATTTTATCCACACTTTCTTTCTCATCTGTACCTATAACCAATGTATAAAAAATACATGTAAAGAGATAATGTATAAAACAAATCAAATGATACTCAACTGATAAAAGAATGTCTGATAATTATAGTTTATTTTATTATATTGAATAATATTATAAAGTATATGACTGATAACAATATGATTGTTAATTAATCCAACCCACAAATTATCTTTACCTCACAACACATATTTTGAACACGTCCTAATCAATAATATTTATAATACCACATATTTGAATTAAGTATACTTTATTGATATATAATGAACTGGTTTGTTTCACTGGTTCACTCAATCATGAACAGTATTATAAACTTATGCACAAAATCAAAATTTATACAACACTTATGATTCTTACCTCATCCGGACAAATAATAAGCTTAAAACTCAATAAATCATCTGGATCTGGAAACTCTGTATTACATGTTTTGGGTAAATTTAGCTCATTTATATCTGAAAAAAATTTGTTTAAATAATTATAAAAGTTTAAATTATTCTAATAAATTAACATAGGAAAATTATAAACATAATCAGTATACAATTTTAAAACATTCTGTTTATAACTAAATTCCAAATTTCGGTATTAAATGGGTATGTATCAATGACATCCCCATACCAAGTGAATACGCAGATGTGACACAATTTTTTTCATGTTTCACTTTCAAGTTTCTCATTATTCACTACTTAATATGAATATGATAAAAATCTGAAAAAAATCACCATATGAAATACAACATACTACTCTGTTCTGTAATAAACGATTAAAACAATAAGTTAATTTTTGATTTGTGACACTTATTTGAATTTGAGTTCAGTAAAATGCAATTTTTAATATTATATTTACTAATAACAACAAATAAAATTATTTTATTTTATTAATAATTAAACCATTTTAAAGATAAAAACCAATGCTAAAAAGTAGCTTTTTTAAATTTAGATATTTTTTCGGCACTAAGACCTGTGTAAGTTTTTGCCTCATTATCTACCAATCTCAGCATACTCTATCACAACCTCTTTTTTTCTTTTTCTTTTCCCAACCTCACTTCAATACATAAATCATCCATTTCACTTTTTATCTTCCTCTTTTCCTTGTCACACATAGTAAAGCATTCAACATATCTCAAGCAGCATTATAGTATTAATTCTATAATTAAACATTCATTTATTATGTTTATTTTACCTGGTTTTAGCATTGTCTACATTTTCTATAATTAGCATTCCACTTTTATTTATTCAACTCAATTTGAAGCCCATCATCATTTGGAGTATAATATTATTTTTCTGGTATAAAATCATAAAACCTTCACTAATCTTGATCTTCAGAGGACCACAGATTCTTCTGAGCTCCAGCACTAGAAGCTCCCACAAAGATTCAATAATCAACCTTTTTAAAACTTCAGGGCCCCTATCACCATGGGCTGCTCTCCCAGAGATTTCTATGCATAAATGGAATTGTAAGACTGTAGAGGACAAGTTTACCCATGACTCAGAATTGAAAAAAAGCGATTTTTTAATCAATTGAAAATTGAGAAATATCTTGTTTTATGTAATTGTACTTTTAGAACAACCTGACAGCTTGTGTTTTGAATGTTGTGTGCACAAATGTTTATAACCTTCATATAACACATAATATGAGTATTGATGATTATTTGAATTTAACTTTAATAAAATTTAAAATTTGACTTAAATTCTTTATTCCCTTAGAATCTCTCAAAAACATATTTGTTCATGGGATACAATTTTTTAAGTTAAATATAAATTTTATCAATACATTTTACTATTAGTGAATTTTACCCTATCATACTTATCAACTCTTCTTTAAATTATTAACTCACAAAATTAAAAACCATACTAATAATAAACTGCTAATCCTTAATTTGGCACCATATTAAAAAAAGACAAAATTTAAATAAGAATTAATATTACTTTTCCTTCATAGTATTTTTTTTTTACAATTTATTTTTTATATACAAATAACACAAGAAATCTGCAACTTAAAAAGAATTAAGATAGGAATGCAAAAGAAAGTCATTAAAGAACTACAACCTGAATGAGCTAATAAATAGCCAATGACATGAATAACTATTTTGCCATATTCGATGTTTATTTTAATATGATCTTCATATGCTTTCCTTTTATATTCATCTCTTTTAAACTGATTTAGGCTATAAGCAGGATTGTAAAATGAAATATATAACATCTCTATGCAAAACTTATATGATTTCATAACAAACATTCAATGTTTTGAAAGGTTCATATTTCAGCAATCTTATTTTATTAGCTGGTGATCAATTTATTCCAATCATTCTTTATATCTATTTTTTCTTTTATACATTTTTTTTTCAAAGCTGTTTATTTGGCAGCTTTTAAGGGTTCATATAAATTTGAGATTATTTTGTTTTACATAAATAATTTTTTTTTATATACAGACAAATTTATCTTAAGTATCATTTTTCTTACGTGTTACGTATGATGTAATCAGTTTTTTTACAGCCTTATAACACAGTTATTTTACAAAATATCTTCTAGGAATAAAAAGCTCTTTTAGTTAGTAGAATCTGCAAACTTTTGAGTAACAGATAATCAAACCATAATTGTTACGGTAGAGTATGGGCATCTGCGGAGAAGCCAAATTTTGAAACAATTCCTGAAAGTAGGCAGAAACCCTTTCAGAAATTGTTTAGAAAGCCAACTGGGTTGATACAACCTGAACAAAATATTAAAGTTTATTACTAGGTTTTAAATAGTATGCATTGAATGTAATGAAGACAGAAAGTAATACTCTATGGGGAAATAAACTCAATTTTTAAACAGCATGATGTTTATACATGAAAACTTCTTAGGTAAAACATTTAAGATAAAACAGTCCTCAATCAGATCACCTGGTGGGGATGAATCAAGAAGCAATCAGAAAATAAATTCTTCAAACCAGAAAATCAAGGAAGTTTAATAGATTAAATAATTTAAAACATTTAATGGATAGGTACGTGTGTTAAGATATTGTATGAATTTGCGATGAAAGATAAAAAGAGGAGGATTTTTGGTCTGAGGCTTATTGAATCAGTTGAGTTGAGTGTAGAACTAACAAAATTATACATTTAATAACAGGTTGGTCAATGAGTAAACAATGTGTTATGATATGCACAGAAGAGAATTATTTTAGTCAAAACAGATTCATAGTCTATACCAATGGCAAAACTGCACATAAAAGAAATATAAATGCAAGTTAATTAAATATGTAGAAGAAATTAAAATTTAGTAACTGAGAGTGAATTGTTGTAATAGAGTAAGGGTAGGAAAGAAAATAACCAGGGGACTGTGATCTAGGTCAAAGAAACAAAAGAAGAATTTATAAAATTTTGAGTTTTGAGCAAAATATAAGTTAGTGAATACCTTTTTTAAACATTTTAACTGCAGAAGTAGACCTGAGTGACAGGAAAGGCTTCTACAATCATTAGACAGAGATTTCAAACTCAAATTATAAACTATAAAACACATTCTGCAGTAACACTGGTTATGATATATAAAATGTAACTCTGACAAAATTTAATAACGATAAAAAAAATGTTAAAATTTGAATAAATCGTAGGTGCAGGCCAAAAAACAATAGAGGATAGATTTAAAAGATACTGAATAGAAAATAAAAAAAAATAATAAAGATAAGAGAAAAAAATCACGTAAACTGGTAAAAAAGAAACCACTGAGATACAAAAAACAGTAAGTATAAAAACAGAAATAATGAAGAAAAATTTGTATTTATATAATTATGGAAAGAAAATCTAACTGGAGGAGCAAAGTAACAAAAGAAAGATTATTCAAAGGAAAGATGTGATGGTAAAAATTAAATTAATAAGAAACAGATACAATATATTTAAAAATATGAGAATACTTTGGTTAAATAAACACAAAATGTAAAAATATCAAAGGTCTAGATAGATAAGATCACTGTCAGAATTGTGTTGAGATGCTTAGGAAAATATGAATCTTAGTACTGATTTCAAAGGATTACTCAGAATTAGACAGAGCTCCAACAGGCAACGTATGAAGTAATATCATACTTCTAGTAGAATTGTTAATACTGAAAGAACCTTTTTTTAAATAAATTATTTTTTGTAAAGAGGGTTTAATATACTTTGATCTTTAATATATCTTTCATCCTGAAAGAAAGGTAAGGTAGCTGAAATTAGGTGCTGACCTGTAGTTACAATTGTGAATACATAAACTACCACACCGTAAATTTAACTAATCTACAAGCATACAGACATATTTATGCAGATATTTCCTTATTAAATGACATCATATCTGCCAAATAGCACATTTCATTTATCAAATACAGTTTATCTTTAATTTCTTAATTTATAAATGTAGTATCTTTTCAATATTCATATTTCTATTTCAGATAAGAAAAATTTAACTTCTTTTCACAATGAAGTTATATATGTACAACTACTTTCTTTTTAAGTGTATATTTGTGACTTTAGGTAATTGGCTATTTCAATTTTTTTATTACAAGTGCAGTTTTGAAACCCTCTGACTAAATGTTTTCAAAGATAAAATGAAGTTTAGCAATTGCAATACTAATTAATATTTTGCAATGATAAATTCTATAAGTCAAATGCAGTTAGGCTGGCTTTTTTTTAACACAAAAGGGTAATAACATAAAAGAGGATATTGGTTTTCTTAGGCTTTTGTGTTAATTTTGTAAAACAAGTTTTCAATCATTTCTGTTATATCTGGACATCAGCAGAAAAGGAAGAAATTTTATAACTGTTCTTCTTTCTTGCAACATAGTACCTTAATTATGTGTAGCAGTAAATTTATACTTATTACTGTAACTCAAGGGAAAATGATATTATTCCTTGTAAACTTATTAACTTTTATGAAACAAATTTTCAACTCATAGAAAAAATAATGAGATATAATAACGCATTACATTTTTCTTGATACCACAAAAAATAAGTACTAAGAAACAAGTATAAACATATATAAATTTTGAATGTTTTTCTAGCTGAATAATCTTCTTCATGTCTGCATCACAAAACTACCTCAACTAGTATTGATGAGGCAATTGGTAACATTATTTCTAAAATGCTTCAGTTTAAGTATCTTAAGCATTAGAATGCAATGATAAGGTTTCTTTTTATTAATTCATCATATAAGCTTTCAAAGTTTGTGCATGGAAATATGAAATGTAAATTTGTAAGGTATGAAACACGCCACACCTTATCAGGATTTAAACCTGGAACCTCTGAATGAAAGGCTACAATGTTACCACTCCACCTCAGATTGGCAAAAACACAACAGTTAACAACATAATGCTCATTCCCTTTCAGTAACTACATTTATCAGGGAACAATAACAATCCTTAATTATTTAAGCCAATAACTACCATCCAGAACACATCCCAATATACTGCATAGTTTAATCCCATTCTGATAGCAGTTTTAATTTGATTATTTTTTTAAATAAGAAAAATACAAAATTTATAACACACAAAATAATTATTTAAAAACTTTAAATTAACCATAACAATTATGCAAAAATAAAATTGAAATACAGTTTTATACTGCTACTCAGTTTGCAACAACAGCATTAATTGTTTGCTGCCAATCCTACACAGAACAATGTAGGTGGCCAGTACCAACAGCTAACTGATTTACAAAATTTACATGGAAAATACAATGACCTTACTCTAACAGATAATTAATTCCTCGTACTGTAGATTAACCTCATTTAAAAATCATTAACTACAGGTACAACACAGAATGCAGTTTTATTTTGTCTTCAGTCAACAAAAATCAACAGTTTGTAACTAAATGCTTAAATAAAACTCCTAAATTATAGGTATGAAATTATAAAATCTCTACTGCTTGTTTATAGTAAACATCTGCAATGCAGTAACGTCCATTTTTTCTTCATAGGTACAATTTTTAGGTATGCTTTGATGGTTATTAAAAGTTAGGTTAATGACGACAAATTGCATTAATACATTTAGGATAAATTAGGGTTAACCGTATTACTTTATTTCACAAACAACAAAGTTTTACTATTCGGGACGGTACACTAATGTTAGGAAATATGCAAAACCGTTGTTTTAAAGTTAATATGGATTCCTCTTAAACGGCATTAACACTGCACAAACTGCTACGAAAAAATTCTCTTCACGTACCTTTTGTAATACGTAACTGAGCTGCAGATGCTTTCTTCTGATTTCCGACTTTTGGAGTTGCTTCACCATCCTTTTTTTGCTGTTTCAAAGAAAATAATTTTATCATTGTGTTCCTAAAAATAAGCAAAAAATAGGCCTAGGCTAGGCTATCGATTAGAAATTGATATTTGCATTAACTTAAAAAAAATTAGAAAATAACTCAATAACACTCCTCTTCTAACAAACTGAATGTTTTTGTTGAAGACTGATACAAAATTTTATATGCAAAAAGTGCAATTTTCACATCACAGTTACGTATATCCCAGACGTTATATTTTGATTTTCACCACAATTTTACCAAATCAAACAACTCTTCAGCAGGTCACTTTACATAGAGAAATAAACCATTCTATATGATTAGCGCAGAGTATTTTTAGTTTTTTAACAATAAATATATTTTACTACCAGTCTGGAAAAATTTTATTTCCTTTTCCCTAAATAAGTATTAATACAAGCTAGTGCAATTTTGTTACTACCTCGGCTTCCACCTTTTTGAAGCAACTAATTGAGAAATTAAATAAGTGTACAGATTCATTTTACATATTTGACATTAATATGAAGTATTATATAATATATATCGGTGTACTCTAAAATTAAAATAAATAAAAAAATTATATAATAAACAGTAGTGTTTCTAAAATAATTATTAGGTATTATATGCAATTAAATATGACCAAAATAATCAAGCTCCAATTTTAGAAATACAAAAAAATAAATAATTTTTAATTTCCTAAAAGTTCAATTCCTCGCGCGGGCAATTATTAGGTTACTACTTGTCAATTCAAAATCGCTATAGCCACAATATGTAACGCTAATAAACGAAAGGTGGCATTAAAAAAAAAAAGCTCATATTTTTTTTTTTAACCATACTTACTTATAAAAGTTTGGTAAGAATTAACATTTCTCTTTTTTTTTATCTGATACGTTCAGTTAATTTGGCAATGATTTTGAAAATATCTTCTTTACAGGAATAATTTAATTTCATTTTCCTGTGATTTATAACATACGTATAGTATACCTTATTTCAACTACAAATATTTTACGGGTTATTTTCTTACATTAAACTACTTTTTTTTTTTAATTTTGTGATTAAATTCATATTTTTTTTAAATGATAATATTTTTATGTCAATAAATATCTCATATAATATCAAATCAGCACTAATTTATACTAGGATTTACAAGCTTAGTTTTTATTTGAATGAGACTTCGTACAAAAGTCAAATGTTTATTTATTTATACAGAGTACAATCATCCAATGTTCAGTTATATAAACTCATCATTCAACTCAAAGAAAAAATAAGTCTGTAAATGATTTATACATAATATAGTATAAACATGTACAAAATTTATTTTATATATGTTTATGTAAAATCCTCATCAATACCTAACTCTAAATTTACAAATAAAAAATTGTGTTTTCAATAGGGGAGAGGGCATACAAACTGTAAATAATTATAATGTTCAGCATATTTTTACACTTTAAGTCTTACTTGGCGTGTAAGAAAGAAATCGGCAATTTCTTACGCAGAAAAAAATTAAATGTGGAATAGTTTGTTTAATAATATTTACAGCAAAGAAGGCAATTTTGAAAAATTGACTTTTATAGTATTCAAGTAATCATGGATTATTACAAAGAACTAAACTAACAGTACAGAAACAAATAATAATACCAGTAATTAAAAATTATACAATTAAATATGGTAAAGTATTTTTATTGAAAGAATATGTATGTTTTCCTCTATCAGTGAAGACTGCTTGAGATGTAGTGCTTACACTGAATCAAGCCTCCTATCTAGAACTGCAAGGAAGCTAAACTGATAATCTTTGGAAAAACTCAGACTGAGTAATTATAATTTTATTTCTACCTATCCTAAATATAATACAATGATTGTATTAAGTTTACACTTTTATTTTATATATCTGAATAATAAAAGCATGTCAACTTTCTAGTATTCATATATTCTGTTAATTGAAATGTATAAAATTGCCTATTACTTAAAAAAAGATATTTACTTGAAAGTAACTTTTTTATTTGTTACATGTACAGAGTTGAATCATTAACTGTACATTACGTAAAACCACTGTTTTAGTACTTTGTATACTAACTGTACTTTGAAATCTTGTATTATGATTTTTCTGTCTCTGTGAATTTGCCCACACCCAAGAAAAACACAAACAAAAAATTATGTGAAACTGTTGTTTTATCATTAGTAATTAGAGAAATTTGACTTATAAATAAAAGCAAAACATGGCAGAAATTTTTATGATTCTAAATAATAATCAACAAAAAAATAAAATTATCAAAATTCAAGCTACTATAAGTTTAATAGATTTACCTTAGAGATTATATTGAAAATAAAACAAAAAAATGTCATAAATTTCTAATGTTAAAAAATTTCACGATTAAAATCAATGAACTTCTTGTTTCCATGATTATGTACTAAGTCTCAAAATATCTCTATGTTCCTGAATGAGGAAAGCAGAATTTAGATTTGAGCAATCAAGTTCATTTCATGCATTAACATTTTATAATCACTTTTCATCCAAACCCATAAGCAATGATGTTAATAGAGTGAGGTCTGGAGACCTTGGTGGCTAATTAACAAACAGGTTCTCTATGACTAATCCATTTTTCAAGAAAATACTCATTTAAAAATTCTGTTACATAGAAAGTAGAATGTGGAAGAGCTCAGTCATGTTGAAAATATGTCTGTACACTTGTCAGTACAGAAAAAAATTCATCCTGTAAAAATTTTATGTTAACTTTACCTTGTAAGATGATTAACATGAAAGGGCCAATTAACTAGTTATCTAACATTATACGTACATTCACTGGAAATTTATATCCACAATAGCATTTGGATTCTCTTCTTACCACCCATGAGAATTTTGGGTGTTGATACTTCCTGTACAAGTAACTTCATATGTAAACAATAGTTGTGAAAGTACTCTCACATTACATTTACATTATTCTTTATTTACAAATTTCTTTATTTTATTTACAAAACTGCAGTTGCGTAGCATATCATTTGCCTATAGGTGCAGTACTTCTGCACATAAAATGGATGCAACCCATCAAAATGTACTGTTTACCACACACGTTTTAGAAATATTATTCTCCTAAATATTTTTTGCAAAAGTGTGGGATGATATCCAACTGACATAACTGTAACTGAAGCTGTTACAGTTACAGTAGTTGTTACAAAAACAACATTTCCATTAGAAAATTTATATGTGAAAACCATATTTGCGTGTTTGGCATTCTTGGATAAATAAGACATTTTTAAAACATAGGAGAAAGAGAATTTTAAATTTTATAAATACAGATTGATTCAAATTATCAACAAGCAAGGATCTATTATATTGAATGTATACACATTCAACTTCAATTTCAATTCGTAATACCAACTAACTGATCAAATTTAATAAAATTTAATTGAAGATATTTTATAATAAGCTGATCTGTAAATAAGGCAGCTGTTTTAATTTGAATTCTAACCTTCTTTTAAGATGGCTATACATGTATCTGCAAGTTTGACAAACTTGCATAATCAATCCTTTTGTACAAACACATTTGATTGTACATAAGATAGTTTATTATGTATGAATGTGCTAGGTATGATTTAATGCGCACAAGGGCCATTATCAGATAGACACTTGATCTATGTGTTAACTGGAAAAGCCAGGTCAAATGGTTGATCGTAGAAAATTTTATTACATATTTGGTGAAAGAAAGAATCGCTGAAGAGGTATGATGTTCCGCTTGGATTTTTCTTCTTTGTTTTTATGTTTGGCTTTATTGTTATTTTGTTTTATGGTTTGTTAAACTGTTGCTGTTTTTGTTTCTGTTTACAGATTTGTTTCTTTTCATTAGTTATGTTTTATGTTACTGTTATGTTATATTATTTATTTTTATTATCTTTTGTTAGTATTTTTGTGTTACATTTTATGATTCATTGTGTGTCGAACTCATTTTTACCTTTTGGGTAGGTAGAGTTCAGTTTCTTTATTCTTTGAAAGTCATTCAGTCTTGTTTGAAACTTGACTAGATGTGTTTGGCATTTATATTAGTTAGTAGGAGTAGGACACCAATGGTAATGACGCTAGTGGCATTCGCATCGGTGGCATCCTGGCTGAGGCTTGACTGAAGGACATCATTGCCGAGGTATGAAGATGACCTCTGCTAAAGCCCATAAGGGCTAAGTATAGAGGGGCTGACATGGCGATCAAAACCGTCACATGGAGGGTGTCTTCCCCTATGGGGTTAGGATGTACAAGCTCCTTGAAGATTGATTGAATTTAATTATGCGTGCTTGTGAAGGCTGCGCTTGCAAAAGTGAAACAGAAGATGTATAACCAAGGCTGTTTGAAGTTGTACAAGCGAAGTCAGTTGTAGGTGAGTTCTGATGGTGTTAACATTATTATGTCGTCTACAAATTAGAAAAAGTCAACTATGAATTAATTGAAGATTTTATTTGTACATACCAAAGTCAGCCATGTCTGGTATAATAAGTCCAAAGAGCATGTGATAAGATGAAGAAGGATGCAGAGTAGAATATATTATTAAAGAAGTATAGATTACTTGATATAACAAGAAAAATTGTTAAGAAGATAAATTTCTTCAGGACTAATTACAGAAGAGAAAAGAAGAAAGTAGAAGAATCTCATCATTTTGGTGTTGGTACAGATGAAATATATCATCCCTCACTTTGGTACTACCACTTATTTGACTTTTTGGGAGATCAGGACACGCAGAGAAGCTCTTCGTCCAATAAAAGTGAAAGCAAAATAAGTTTAATGTATTATTTTGTAAGCAAACATACATTTTCTAGTTTTCTTCTTTTTTTTTAATTATTCAGTTACACAAAATACAATTTCAAATAAAACTTCAATTTGTAAATTTTTAGTTTTTTTTAATGTACAAAGTTTTGTTGCCAAGGCACTAGCACATCATTGGCAAAGTAGTTCAAAAATTCTTGTCTTACTTGTTTATCATTAAGTGGTATATTTCCAGCAATATAAGACCATTGTAAAGAAGAGATATTGGAATTCTCTTATGTTAAAATATAACAGACTGTCCTATTTTCTATATCCTCGGATTCTACAGAATCAGTTGGACCATAGACTGTACTCACAATTGACATTAAATAATTATGTGAAGCACAAGTTGCTTTTACTATTTTATCAATATATAGCAATTCTAAACTGATAACAGTGTGTAAAGTTCTAAAGCATGCTGTCAAAATCCTAAAGATGTTCTCAATTATTAAACGTGCTCTTGATAATTGATAGCTGTAAATTTTTTCAATGCACTTTCAAATAACTTTGTATGGTTTTCGCATATCAATCTTCAAAGAAAAGCATCATCCCATTGCCATTCATCCCAAAATCAAGCAAAATAAATCTGTAGTTTGGCATCCACAATGGTAAATAGGATCATACTGTGTCTATGTTTGTAAGTGAAAAAAATGAACCACTTCCTGCTGCAGGAATACCTTGATATGTTTTTCATCTAGGCAGCCAAGACAATTAGGAAAATTCTACCTCTTTTCAAAATCCCTTGCTATTGTGAACAATCATCTTCAGTTTATGGAACCTGAAAAAATAAAAATATTAAATTATAAAAATCATTATTATCTAGAAATTAAATTTTATGATCAGAATTACAAATTACTCTGTAGGCTACAAATTTTTCTTTTTTTTTGATAACTTTGATTTAAATCAACCAATGATCTGAAACTTGATATCTCAGATTTTAGTGACTTTTTGTATATGCACTAGGAAGTTGTGTGAGTTAACTTCTGAAAAGATCTGGGAAATTGAGCAGCATGGATTTGATTAAAGGCAAGCAAGATGGGATGAGACAGAAGACGAGTGGTATACATACGATCTCTTCCCAGGTATTAGACGCTTGTGGCGCGCCTCCTGGATTACCCCAAACAAGTGAATAATACAGTTTCTTTTGGGACATGGTGCTTTTCAAAGCAAGCTGGTGAGATTTGGCTTGGTTGATACAGGTTTATGTCTGCAGTGCAGGGTGTAAGATGATGCTTTTCAGTGCTATGTGAGTGCATGAAATATGATGAAAACCGTAACAAGATCATTTGTCGACTGGACATTCTTAGGTCAGTGCTGAATTTGTATCAGAACTGGAGTAACCAGGCCAAATGGTCTATAGTTGATTCATGGTTTACAAATTTTTTGTAGATTTGTGACTGGATTTCCTAATAAAATGAACTTACAGAATTAGTTTGAAATTTTTCAATATTTAACTGGATTTCCTAAAACAAAAACCAATAAGTACAGAACAAAAGTTTTTGCTTAGATTTGATTGGGATTTTAGCAGGGTTACTTCATTAGTGACATTAACATTGTTATCATATTATAATCCATTCTGTTCTAAGCTTATGGGAATAAATGTTGCGGAACAGCACAAGTCCTCTAGTAAAATATTATTACTTCTAGAAAGAAGACGGCAAACAAGCAACTGAATACTCTACAGAAGATGTGAAGGAGTCTGTTCAGAAATATGAGCAAACTCAACAACACGTGACCCATTCACTTCATCTGAAAAAACGCCTACTCAGTCAACTCAAAAAAAAACCTCCTACATCTTCTTAACAAAATAATGATAAATCTAATTCTTTGCCAGAAACAATTGAAAATCATTTTAAAAAACTCAAGCAAAAAGAATACAGATATGAAGTTTTAAGTAAAATATGAGTTAAAGATCCGAGACATATCAAATAATACTCAAAAATTGTTAGCAGAAAAAGTAATTAATGAAGATTTATTTATGGCTGAAATGGTTAGTTGACTATGTCACATTTATTTATGATTCGAACAGTACTGGTTTTTCTACAACTCAGCATTTTAATAATAATTATCCTAATTTCCATCAGAATCAGACACCACCTCTTGCCTTCATTTCCCTCAGTCTCAGGTACCACTTTCACCAACCCCTCCTCCTCATTCATATAATGAACTTCATTCAACAGTAACTTTCAATAGCAACAATTCCAACCTGTTTGTCGCTTTATATCACAAAGCAGTGATTGTAATTTTTAAACTAAAATTGTCAATAAATAATCATTTAAAAACAAGCTTTCCACTTACCTTCAAATAATTTTTTTTCAGCACCTCGTAAATAGCTTGGCAGGTTTCAGGACCTATGTGACAGTGCCTTTGGTGAAATTACAGTTGAGGATTTGAGGTTTTCATGACTTTTCCAGTTGTGAAAAATCACAATGTTGTTGTTTATCTTTCGTGGGGTGATATAACTTCTCTCATGCTCATATTCTACCTTTTGATCAAAGGTGTTATGAGTGACAAAAGTTTCTTCATCCATTTTGAGATAGTTATACCAATCACATGTATATATTTTCAACTCGGTAATTTAATTACAGAGTTGAAACAAGAACAAAAGCAGCCAAAGTGAGTGCATCATTGTGTGAGCTCGACATATTCTGAGCACAAAATGACACTTGTCTAAGCATTGTGCATGCTTGTACAAAAAGTTGATCATGCATACTTGTCAAGATTGCAGTTACATGTGTTGCCACCTTATATATATATATATATATATATATATCAAATAATATATAATTATATATATTTTTTTTTCCAAATTCTAATAAAAAAATTGTGATTCCATCATGACTGAGGATATGGGATCCTGCAAAAGTACTTTCATGAAAAATTAAGGTAAGATACATCTTATCTCAATATTCTGTCCAGGTTGTTTATTTAATCAAATTTAACAGTACAGAGGAATAATATGAATCTTAAAAAGATTAATTTCAGTAAGGTAATTGTTTTTTATATTCCTAAAGTGTATGTTGCAATCTGTTCAGTTTGTGAACAGTAAGCAACCCTACAGCACATGAGAAGATGACATGTAATTAAAATGTAGTCTTGTACAAACTCAGGCCAACCATTCCTGAAATGTGTGATTAATTGCCCAAACTAGTAAAGTAGTAATGCCCAAACTAGTATCCAATGTCTAGTATTCAAATTCATATAAAAATAACTTAACCTTTACTAAGATTTTAATCACAGAACCTTCAAATATCAACTATTAATCACTCAAAATAGTGATATTACCATTAAACCAACCCAGTGGTTTTTTATTGGTTGACATTTTTGCTTTTAAATGAAATCAAATTTCTGAAGCTAGAATTTTTTATTTACGTCAATTTTGTCAAATTAAAATCTCACAAAATGTATTACAGTTATGTATAAATTTAAAGTTCCACTTACCAATAATTTTAAAAATATATATCAGAGTACTTTCAGAGCCATTACTCCATCATTGGAGATTTCCCATAAGATGTTAATTCAAATTCAGATATATAATCATATTTAAATTAAAAATTGTTATATTCATAATAGTTGGTTGTCAAGAAATAAAATTAATTTGTACGTCAATAAGACATTTGTATGTCATGTCTGTAAAATGTTTATAAAATATGATTATTCATTTAAATTTGAATTAACATCTTATGGGAAATCCCTGATAATGGAGTATCGGCTTTGAAAGTACTGATATATATTTTTACAATTGTTGGTAAGTGGAACTTTAATTTATACAATTGCATTAATACCAACGGTGCCAAATGCTTAGTATATTACAGTTTAATTTGTCAATTAACAATTTAACAAAGTTATTTTACATTAAACCTAAGATATATTTTTTAAAATTTAATTTTACAAAACATTAAAAAAATTAAGGATACAGCTCTGGGATCCATTTAAAAAAAAGAAATTTTAGGTCAAATAACATAAAAAATACCCTTATAAATAATTTTTTATCATTATTTAGTGATAATTTTTTTTACTCCATATAACAAAATCAGAGTGAAATTTCTTGGCACCCATAATTTGAAAACAAAGCATTTCTGGACCTATGACTTTTCTTATTTTTAGCTCCAGAATCACCTCCTAAAATAGTAACCTGTTGAATATATAATAATCGGGAATAATAGGCAAAGAGAGCACTGTAAACCCCCTTTTCATGAATTATTATAATGTATATAATCTTGATGATTTCTATTCCACCTGAAATCACCAAAAAATTCTCGATTAAGATTATTATTCTCAAGTTTAATTCTTTGACTGCCAATTTTTTTTCAATATTATTTATCAAAAGTGCTTGCCTAAATTACTGAGCAATTTTAGTTTAAATCTGTTCACAACAAACTTATTAACCCAAGGAATAACATAGTTTAATATGAAAAAATACAATTTTACTTCACTTACCTTAAACATTTTATTTTCAGGTATTAATTAACTGGTGGTGAGAACGGTTTAATAGTGCATGTACGAGGTATGTATTTTAAGTAAGTACCGTTTTAATATATCTCCACTGCAAGCAGCTGTCGCCGTTTCGCGCATGTGCATGTAGTAACTACATCTATTGGTTTGCTACAGACGCCATTACGCGATTGTTAATCTTTGTTTATAGTTTCCTGTTCGTGTTTAAAATGCCTGTGCTACAAATACGTGCTGTAATTTGTTTCTTAAATGCAAAAGATACGAAAGCGCCCGAAATTCATCGACAGCTTAGAGAAGTGTACGGGGAAAATGCTTCGACAGCTTAGAGAAGTGTACGGGGAAAATGCTATGTCCGATGAAATGGTGAGAAAATGGGTTAGGATATTTAAGAGGGTTATACAAACAGTCAGATGTGGGACAGACTGGGCGACCGTCGGTCATTACTGATGACCTGGTGCAGATTTAATGAAGAAGTGCGTGAAAACACGATTTACGATTTCATCACCATGTGATGAATTTCCTTTAATTTCACGAAGTGTTCTCTTTGGTTAGGTTCGCTCACACTGGATACGAAAAATGTTGACTGATTTGTACAAGAACAAACATATAGCATGTACTTTGAATTTTTACTCGTGATACAACAATGAAGGCGATCCATTTATAAATCAAATTGTTACTGGTGACGAGAAATGGGTGTCTCACATTACACCGGAATCAAAACAATCCATGAAATGGAGATACTCAACATCTCCATAGAAAGTGAAGTTCAAGCCAACAATGTCAGCCCGGAAAATCCTGTGTCCTATTTTTAGGATAGACAGGAGCCGTTGCTTGTCGATCTTTTTGTGAAACTATTACTATTATTATTTTATACTTTTGATCTTGGAGTGAAACTATAAATGCCGAGACATGTGAGATCTTGATTAAACTGCATCGCTAAATCCAAAACAAGTACGGGAATCGTGCTGCTTCACGATAATGATCGCAACTCATCGTGTTATTTGGCGGGGAATAAATTGATTACGCACCATGTAGTCCGAACCTGGCGCCCAATAACTACCACATATACCTGCATTTAAATCAGTACCTCGGCGGTCAGCCCCACGACAACGTCAAAGTAGCCGTTTAGCAGTGGTCAAAGCGACAGATTTATCTGAAGCTGGAATGGAGAAGTTGATAACATGATCAACAAATGTTTTAATTTAGGGTTTAATTAAATGGATTGGGCACTTGTCTTTAGGTGGTACCAAAAAATGATAGATTCTAGACCTATTTTAACATCTGAACAAATTTAAATCTGTTCAGATGTTAAAAACATATACTCTAATTTTATGTTTAAATACATTACTGTGAAAATTAGTCAATGTCAGCGAGCGTGGGTTAAGTTTGGTTAAATTATATTTATAAAATAATTAAATATAAATGGTATTATAATGGTTATATCTGTGATATTAGCAATAACCCAAAAGTTTGCTGCTTATAATTTTAGATATAAATTAACCTAACTTACGCTCGCTAACCTTGACTAATTAACACTTAGTCGAAATAGAAATAAAAAAGTTGATTGTTTAAACAATAACCCAAAAGTATTGGTCTGTTATTAATAATAGATTAATATGTAAGCCACTGCGGTACCACCTAAAGTGCACAAGTGCCAAAAATTGTAGATTAAGATCTACGCTTTCAGGCGAATGTAATTTTTTAAAAAAATTGCTTTTTTATATAAAAAACAGTACTTAAAAAACCATGCCTCATATGTACACCACATGAAGGTAGCAGTTTTTTAAACACAGCTATAAATTTAGGTTAATTTATTCTAGAAATGAAATGTTTCAACATTTTTACTGAAATTAAAAAAAGAAAATTGATTTGACATATGTTTAGATATCTGTTATGACCTGAGCTAAGCAGAGAATCTGTTCTATAAACAGATAACATTAATGGGTGAAACATGTTTAGCATTTTATTTTCTACTTGTTGGAAAGATCATAGGGCCATATTTTATTCATAAATATTCAATAAAGAGTTTGATATCTGGAAAAACAAGAATTGCCTTTCAAGGTTAAGCAAAGATGATTATTATTGATCCTTTTCAGACTAATCTGGTTCTTCACAATAAACTTCATGCTCGACTCTAAAGATCCCTTAAGACAGATTGATGATACATGTTAACTATACAGAATGATTTCATCAAACGTACATCTTACTATCTTAATTAGTTGCAAGGGTTTCTGAATCTTTTTCACTATTTTTAGGTAAATGCTGGAGTTTTGTGGAGAGAAAGCCCCATTATGTTTAACTATACATCTAATTGCACCACTTATGGCCATGTGCAGTTGTCAGTCATTATTTAGCCAGATAGTTTTATTTTTTGTAGGACTTAATAGCTTAACAGGCTTGGTTGTTTCTATAAGTTTTATTTGCACAAATTTTTTTATTGTTAATATCATTTATGAACAAAAATAATACAGCCACATCAAAGAAACTCAAGAATCTTTTGAGTAGTAGCCTGTTAATTATTCTTGATAGGCTAAAGTAGAAAAGATCCAAGGTTTGTTGCTTTGACTACAATTAGATGTTAAGTATAGGAGCCTGCATAAATTTTGTGACTGCTATGTATTTTCATTCTGACTACATTTCAAATTACGTTTGAAAATTTATAAAACCGGCTACTAGTTACGGTACAGTAGCGGCAATCGATATCAAATACTTTGATTCAGATTTTAAGTGGCTTTAACATAATACATTAACTAGCCCTGTCTGTAAAGTAGTTAGAGTTGGTTTTACAATTTGAAGGTATTTTCTATTTATATTTTTTCAGAGATGACTAGTCGTAAGGAGGTGTGGACCAAACGCAAAGGAAAAAAAATTTCCCTTGAAGCAATTGAAGATGGAATGGCTGTTTCAGCAGTTAGTAACATTTTTAAAGTGCCAAGAACTACACTGCAAAATAAACTGTCAAATAAGTCTAAAAAGAGTTGATAGGTCATTGTGGTCCACATTCTATTTGTGAAATGTTGAAAAGATGCTGGTAGATCGTATCATTGATTGTGCAAACATGGGATTTCCAGTTAAGAAAGAAAATTTGTTTTCATCTGTGCAGCAACTTCTTAAAGAATGTAATATACAAACTTCTTTATTTATTAATGATCGCCTTTGAAAAAACTGATTGTATGGTTTTTTTTAAATGTCACTGTATCATTTCACAAAAACATGCAGAATATGTGAATCGAGCAAGAGGATTCAGTGACAGAAGAAAAAATTAGAAATTAGTTTTTTCCTTGAAGTCAAGGATTCTCTAAAAGGTGATGTTGATATCCTGACACACCCTGGTCATGTGTTTAATTGGATGAAACCTGCTTCTTTTTTGGTCCAAAGGATTTGATTTTAGTATGTCATCAGGTTTATGAAGAATGTCATGCTGGGAAGTAAATATAATATGAATGCAAATGGAAAGATTGTTCCATCTCTGATCATTTTTAAATATGACAGGATACCTGACAAGTCATTAAAGCTGCTCCATGGTAAATTTGTGAAGAGAGTTTTTATGAATGTATTCCTTCCATTCATAAACAAAATGTAAATTCCTCAACTGGTGGTTGTTTTACTTGATGAATATAAATTCCATTTAACCTTTCATCTCAGTAATCTTTGCAGAGAGAATAAAATTATACTTGTAGCATTATAACCCAATGCAACATTTATGTTGCAATTACTGGAAGAGGACGAATTTGGCTCGCTCAAGAAAGCATGGAAAGATATGGCAGAAAATGGTGAGTCGATCAGTATAATACATAAAAAATTGATGTTCCAGCTGCTTTGTCTAAATAATTTTTGAGGCTAATATGAAAAAAAAATTAAATTGGGATTTGTAACAACTGGTATTTTTCCTTTTGATGCAAATAAAGTAGATTACGCAGAGTACCTGCTTTGAGTGTTTAGAACATGCTAAATGTGAAGTTGAAAAACACCTGTGCTTCCTTGGACAAAAAATTGATTGTATCTTGCCTTGAATTCAAACTGTAAATCATGAATGGGAGGGAAATCCACATGCCTTATTCCTCCTTAAATTGTGAAAAAAAGTAGCAGAAGAGACTGAACTGATGCTTCCAGATGTAAAATTTATTTATATAACAGTTTCCACTTGCCAACAATCTTTAATAGTACGTTCGATATATAAATAAATATTATATATAAAATGCGATGAATGAAATTCCACATCAAAATTCTACTGATAGCACAAATATTTCTTCATTAACTGATGAAATTTTACTTGAAGATAGTACTTTACTATTAACAGCGAGTAACAATACTCCTTCAATCCAAAATCAAGAAATTGTAGACCTAATTCGATTTAAAAAACTGCACTTATTCTATGTGATTGCTGAAATTTTTTATAAGTCTAGATGTATCCAACTTGAATTTACTTTCAACATTTACCTCTATACCTCCATCTATAGGACTAAATAGACCCCGAGTAAAGACAATGAAATAACACCACCAAAAAATTTAGTCTGTTTTTAAGGATGTCATAGATCATCTGAACCCATTCAGGCGATCTTCAGAAAAGAAGTTACTCCATCAGTTATTACTACTAAGTGGATTGAATGCTACAATATTAAAAAGCAATTAAAACAAGAGAAAGAAAAAGCTAAGATGGAAATTTAAAAGTAAATCTTGAACAGAAATGAAAGGCCTTAAATGAAGCTTGCAAATCGGATGCAAGCAGAGTAAAAAAATAAGCGAACAGGAAGTGCTGTTTTAACCGAATCTAAATCCAGCAGTTCAGAAAAATGGGAAAACAGTGGAGATAGCTTAGATGATATAGTAATTGGAAGAACCTGGAACTTTGTGGTAAAAATGACCTCAAAGCAGGAGACTTTATTCTTGCACAATTTTTCTTCTGTGGGTAGAAATGTGATATGGTTTATAAATATGTACTTGTTATTTTAAATAGTATCAGATTCTGAATTTCAAATACAGTGATTGAAAAGTGAGAATGCACAAAAAAACTTGTTTTGTTTATATAGAAAATGATGTTTCACAAATTAATATTGAAAATGTAATTTGCAAATTGCCAGTACCTGAACAAGATAGTCGAACACTTGTTAATTTATTTTCAGAATTTCTGAATACTGTTGAGAAACATTAACAATAATTCTCAGTATATACTGTCTTTTATCATTGGCTATCAATAAGTAATTCTAAAATAATTTTTTATCTTGTGTTTTGTCATCGTTGTTCTTAATAACTCTGAAGTACCTATGCAAATAAATTTTTGTAGGTAGCTTATGTTATTATGCAGTTTTTTCTTGTTATCCTTAATTTTAGGCAAATTTTATAGAACTCTGAAGAGTACACAAATTAATTTTTTAAGATATTGTGTAATTTTTATATTCTTTTATTTTTAAGTAATTGATACTAATCTTTTATTGTTTATTTTGTTTTATGCAATTTTGAAGAGTCTAACATAAGTGTACGAGGTGTGATAAAAAAATACGGTGAATGAATTTTTATAGCGGCAACTGCCGACGCTACATCCATATGCTGTAATTTGTCCAATAGCGTGATCAACTGAGACGGGCAGGGACAAGTTGTAACACGTTCGAGCTTGCCGGTCAGCTGCCAGAGCCGCTAGAGTGAGGTTGTGTTTATCGTGTCTGTCGCGCAACATGGATTTTGAACAACGTATTAACATTAAATTTTGTTTTAAGTTGCAAAAGAGTGCCAAAGAAGCTCACGAAATGTTAGAATCGGTGTACGGCGATAATGTGGTAACTTTGAAGACTGTGTACTAGTGGTATGACCGATGTAAAAACGGAAATGAGTCTGTTGAAGACGAGCAGCGTGCGGGACGTCCAGTATCATAAAAAACAGTTGAAAATGTGCAAAAAGTGGAAACAATGGTTTGTTCAAACAGGCGAATGACTATTCGAGAGCTATCGGAAGACCTTAACATCTCGTACGGATCCGTTCAAAGCATTTTAACTAATGAATTAACAAATGAGACAGCGACCAGAAATAATGGACCAATGGCTTCCTTTCTCACCACGACAACGCGCCGTGTCACACCTTGTTTCTCATTCGCGAGTTTTTGGCCGAAAAAAGTGTTCCTGTCTGTCCTCATCCGCCATACTCACCGGATTTAGCACCATGCGACTTTCGGCTCTTACCAAAAATTAAAACTGTGCTTAAAGGAAAACGTTTTGACACCGTTGCTGACATTGAGAGGGCCACGACCGAGCAGCTGAAAGCCCTTCCAGAAATGCCTCCAGTCATGGAGTCAACGTTGGGATAAGTGCATTGCTAGCCAAGGACAGTACTTTGAAGGAGATTAAATCGAATTCTATATAACCTTATTACTTTTTTTAATAAAAAATTATTCACCGTATTTTTAATAGGTATTGTAAAATTAGCCGAATTAATTTTTTTTACATTCTCTTAATCTTTTAAGTAAATTTGATACTTATTTTTCTTATCTTCTCTTATCCTTACTTTTAAGGGACTTAAATAGAACTTAGCATACAAATTTATTTTCTATAGATATTGTAAGTAAGTAATGTATATGTAATAATGTAAGTAATAATAAATCGATGATTTTGCTAAATCGATGAAACATTGTCTTCACTTTTCTAATCAAATTTTCTATATCCTGCATAATAGATATTTTTTTCCACGCATCATCTAATCCTGAATATTCCCTAAGAAAGTCACGTAAGGTATTCCGTAATCTGAACTAAACTTGTCATTGAATATACCTTGCATATTTATAATAGTTGATTATAGATGCGCGGGAAATAAATTTCTCTGTGCAATTGTTGTGATATCCCTAAAATCATTGCGTGGCCGCGTACCCGTGCAGTTTAGAAGGGACTATGCTTGTAATATAGAAATCATTGCATTTAAGAAAAATTTAATAAAGTTACTGTACTAAACTCAAAAGTCTGTATTTATATAATAAAATTAAGGTTCAGTTATCTTTTTTGCGATGATATCAAATCTATTAAAATGCCATTTAAATGAAATTTATCCAGGGAAAGATTATTTTCCTATTTATTAATGGTAATCTGTAGGCTGAAGTACTATGAGGAATAATAATGTAAGTAATAATGTAATGATAATAATTCTCAAAAATATAAGGAGGAATGTATTTTGGCCAATTTACTATTATCAAATTAAGCCTAATTTATGTACTTTGCTGTTCAATTAAGTTTGCAACATGTACTTGATTGCATAATATATTAATTTACTTTAGAATTGTATTAATTAATTCACATATCCAAAAGTTTGGTATTTTCAAAAGATAGGCCATAAATGGAGAAAGTGATGTACGTAACATGTGGCCAAAAAACACAGAGGAAATATGCCTTTTTATCTATTTTATTTGTAAACTTTTATACACCTATTCAGAAATGTTTATTATATAAGTAAGAAGATAAAATTTCAAAGAATTGACAATAATTACAGAACCATTAAAGTATTGAATAAACAAAAAATTGGCCGGTGTTTGCAAAATATCTTAACACTTTGAGTGCTGCCTATACAGGAAGTAAAATGATTTTAATGGCCAATGTTTTTTTCTCAAATAATTTCATTCAGTATCACAAAAAAATGAATTAGTAATAACTGTCACTCATTTGAGTAAAAAATACGTTTTTTGGCGATTGTTTTTTTGTGTGGTGACACATTGCCTTCACGCGGCCCAGTAACAGTTAAAACATTGATTGGCCACGTGATACCAATGTGTCACCACAGCCTGTTGTCGAATATATTTGCTGTTTTAGTTTATGTTCACCAATTGAGTTAGTAGCGTTTGAGTTAAAAGTAGTTCTGTGTTCGTGTTATTCTGCATTTACAATTTTTATATTACTTATCGGTTCTGTATTCAATCTTTATTATTCTGTATTTCGGTTTACGTGTTTTATTTATTGAAAAATGAACAGAAATTATGAATCAATGGAAAAAGAATTAACAAAAACTGTGGCAGTATCTGTTGTCTGATGAAGAAATTTTCGGCAACGTTCCTATCGGACGAATATCAGCCTTCAACTTCTGAGTCTGAAGAAGAGGAAGATGAACCACCATCGAAAAAGAGAATGTTCATTCAAAAAACAGGTAGGCCTAGTCCTAGTCCTGTTGCTACTAAAGTAACTATGGCCCTCATGACCGATCTACTGGATAAGGGGCGTACAATCTGCACTGATAACTGGTACACCTCAGTAGCACTAGCCCATGAGCTACTAAAACGAAACGGTCACCAGGTTGGTACATTGAAACTAAACAGAAAGAATAATCCCCAAGTGTAATTAAAAAAAAACTTCAAAAAGGGGAAAATTTTGCTGTTGAAAGCAATACAGGTGTAGTTGTGTTAAAATGGCATGACAGAAAAGATGTCCTAATGTTGACAACCAAACACATTGATGATATGATAGAAGTTCAGAGACGAAACTGAAGTGTGTCGTAGAATACAACAAAGGAAAGGCATTCATCAATACTCTGGACCAAATCAAGAGTTATTGCTTGTCTCTGAGACGTGGTACAGAAAACTTGCTGTGGAATAGCTTCTTGGAACCAATGTAGTAAATGTACTTTACAATCAGCTTACAAATGGAAATGTGCAAATCATCGCATTCAAAGAATTGATAGGAATCAACGTTAATGCCGTTGCAACTCCTCAGACACCAGTAGACCAACCTCACCGCCTTGTTGATGTTGGCAGACAAGGAAGAAGGCGATATCATAAATGTTATGAAGAAAAGTCAAAGGCAGGAAGATTGCCATGCGAAAAACTACTCAAACCAAATATAAATGTGTGGTGTGTGAAAAACACTTTTGCTTGGACTGTTTTTTGGTGTACATAAATATTTAATCTGAAAAGTTGAAATTTTATTTTCAAACCCATTTTTTGCAATTGCTTTTGTATAGTTTTTGTCAATAAAAATAACATCATATTGTAATACTGATATTCTGCATTATTTCATTACATTTATCATAAAGTAATAGCCATGTGACACCGGTGTGAACTCACTATCAACAGGCCAATAACAGTTTCATGACATACTGGCCACGCTCTTTCACTTGCTATGTGTTTTAATAGGAACTGTGAATCTGGAGTTACACGGCCATATAACTAAACCTAACATGTGGCCATTAGATCTGCAATGTAACTCTGTGAATCCACGTTGGACTCACGTGGCACTTAAAAGTGTTAAAGGGGTTATAACTGGTGACTGCCCTACCTAATTTTAAATTGTTTATATTTAAAAAAAATAACTTTTCATAAAATTATAACTGTCATAACTTTGATAAATTATAGCTCAACGTTAATTAATACATATATTTAATGTATGTCTTGACTAGTTTTAATCATTCTGATGAAGTAGACATAATCTGTGAAAGAGTTTAACAAAGGTAATTGAACAACAAAAAATCAGCGTATAATAAAATCCTGTTTTCATAAAAATAATTATTCTCATGCTAGTATGCTAAATAAACATTTATATATAGGTTATTAATTGGCATACACTGGTAAAATAGGAATGATGGTAACTTTTTCACATAAAACAAACAAACAGATTAAATATTTGTTACAATATTATTACCTAGTTTAAAACAGGCAAAAAAATGAACAGATTACAAAGAAATATTAAAAGATCAACTATGATTTTTAAACAACTTTTTATTTAAGTATAAAATGCATCAGGAAGACAAGTACAATTAAAGAAATATTGTGAATAGCAAAAATTAATTAGTATCAGTATTAATAAAATGATATGTTTGATTAGCTCATTACCCAGTTACAATTCACTTAAAACAAATCACAAACTCTGATGATAAGTTAATTACATTTTGCAGACTAATTACCTTTAAGTTGCTAATTTCATTTATCATGCTATGCTCAATGTTGCACTTTTAATTTTGCAAATATTCAGTCTTATATTTTTATGAAAACAATTTTTATTGATACTTTAATATCACTATCATAATAAAAATTAACACTGGTTTAAAAAAAGAAAGTTTTTCTGTTATATGCATTCAGTAACGTATGTCATCAATTTTCCATATCAATGTTTAAATCATTTATCATGCTATGCTCAATGTTAATTTTGCAAATATTCAGTCTTTTATATTTTTATGAAAACATTTTTTATTGATACTTTAATATCACTATCATAATAAAAATTAACACTGGTTTAAAAAAAGAAAGTTTTTCTGTTATATGCATTCAGTAACGTATGTCATCAATTTTCCATATCAATGTTTAAATCATTTATCATGCTATGCTCAATGTTAATTTTGCAAATATTCAGTCTTTTATATTTTTATGAAAACATTTTTTATTGATACTTTAATATCACTATCATAATAAAAATTAACACTGGTTTAAAAAAAGAAAGTTTTTCTGTTATATGCATTCAGTAACGTATGTCATCAATTTTCCATATCAATGTTTAAATTGCTTTTTAATATGCAAGATGTTTAAATAACTTTTGATGTAAGATTTAATTCATGTATTATGTACTGAAGTAATCAGTTTATTTATATGCATATAACCTTATTTTCACATAGATCAAGGTCTTGGTAATAATTTTCAGGTAGTAAATACACACATTGTGAAAATTTATAATCGTTCAATAACAATTAAGTGCATCTAACATTCGCAATGGCGAAGTCAGCTATACTAGGAAAACTCATATAATCACATGCCTTTCAGTATTAATTTGTATAATCTATATCTGACTAACATTTGTTATATGACTATAATATATTATTTGTCTCATGATGATACATCTGTTTTGGTTTACTATACTTTATGAATCTTGCATTGCAATTATACAACACATCTATTAAAAGCTTGTTTTTGTGAATTATCAGATTTTTTGTAATGTGCTGATTTAATAAACTAATTATGTTATGTGAAGTTGTTTTTATTAGTTTATTACAACTTAAGAAATTACTGAAAGATTGCATTTATGAATTTATGGTTTTTGCAATTTTTGGAAATAATTTAAACAACTGTTTAGGATCAAGTTAATTCTGTATAAAGCTGTGGTGACTATTCTAACAACTAGAACAGTCACCTAAGCCAGATTTGTACTGTTTTTTTTCTTTTGACCTAATTAGCTTAGTTTATTTTAAACATGAGAATATAAAAAGCTGGTCTTGTCTTACACGATCTATCTACACAGTTTAAACTATTAAACTTAGTTTCACTTTTGAAATTTGCTAACGGAATACTTTTTTTTTTTGAAATTGGACAGTTTGAAAGCAGTTGAATATAGTTTGAACTTATCGAAATTAGTATTGGCAGATTACTAAAACAGTGAATGGAATTACTTGTTTATAAAATTCTTTATTGTCTTGTGAGGCTGAGAATCTAACCTGCTTATTCATAAACTGGTACCTAGAAATTAATACAAATACAGTTAAATGAAAACAAATCTCCTTTCTTGTTTTATAAATTGCTTATTTTTTAAGTTAATTTATAACCTTTTGTAGAGATCTGGAAACATGCAGGAAGATCAGCAAAAATTGCCCATCAACAGCTTGTTAACATCTCATCCATCCACTACAAAAAAAGGGGACAACAAACCCTAACAATTATGTGGGAATCTCACTCCTAGACAAAACATTCAAAATTCTTTTAACAATCATTCTCAACAGGATTGGTTCACAACTCGATAAAGAACAAGAACACCAGGGGGAGGTTTCAGACCCTGGAGGAATTGTCCAGACCAGATCAAAGTTTCAAACTAATAATGGATTGCAACAGGAAAAGAAACAGACAGGGTGATAACATTTGTAGATTTCAAGAAAGCTTATGACTGCATCCACAGAAAATCCGTACTAAAAATTCTAAGACACCTCTGACTACACACCAAATTAATAAACATGATAAAACTGACCCTCACAAAAACTAAATCAAAGGTAAACTAAAAATTCAGAGGTGAGCTCTTGTAACCATTATAGATAAAAATACGTCTGCGCCAAGGCAATGGGCTCTTATCACTAACTACACTCTAGGAATGATGAGAAAAATGCTCAAAAAATGCCCTCAAAAGTAAATAAAAGAAGCTAAATCACAGATATTAGAACTTCAAAACATTGCAAATAAAAAAAGGCCTCAAAATACCATTCGAAAAGACAGAAATTATGCCCCAAAAACCAACATGATTAAAAGTATATGTAAACGGTAATAAAATCAAAATAATAACCCAATTTAAATCCAATCCTAATAAGAAGAAACAAACTAGCTAATGCTCAAAAATTAACCTGGTACACTTAGAATAAAAAATACCTATCGATAAATGCAAAAATAACACTACAACACAGTTAAAAACCATAAGCCACTTTGCAGCAGAAACACTCTTCCAGATGAAGGAAATTATCAATAAAAAGTATAATAAAGATGGGCAGTGGTGGATTGTGCTCAATAGTCATGTACAAAGTGTTTTTATCCATCACTGATTACCATGCGTAAGAGACTAGGATTCTTTAGACAAATCATGAGGATGCAACACACCTAGTTTAGTACAATCAGAGGATCTGATGGGCTTACACCAGAAGACACCACAGATAAATTAAAATTAAACAAAATCAAGAACAAACTCACAAAACGGAACATTTTCAACACTAGAAAGAGTACAAAGATTGGAACCTATGAAAAAGTATTGGGAGGACCGCTAGACCCAAACAGTCCCATCAAAGAGACTTGAATACTGGACTGACTAAAGTGATCCTATGCAGTCATAAGATAAAGAAAGAGAGCATTATTAAAAATGTAAAAATAACTTACTGTTAACATTTCTTATACCAAAAACAAAATGGATACATTACATTAAAATACAGACTATTTCTACCAAGTTTGGATTGAAAAGTAATGCATTTTATGTGAATGAAGAATGAAAGTAAATTTGTTTGAAGTAAGAGAGAAATTCACTACTTAATTTCTGTCATTTCCCATAAACCATCTGTGAGAAGTCTAAACAGCTCAGTATTTGCAATCCAATTTTCAGTACGCCCTCCCTCTCATACAAAAACAATGTATTTTGATGCTAAAGCTACACTGTGACCTTAATTTACAAACCTTACAATTACCAAGAATACGTAAATTTATTGATATTTGACAACACTTATCTGTTGCACTGACAAAACCAGAATAGATGCAATTATGATTATTCCAATACATTTTCATTCTCTTGACAAATATTTGTTCTGAATTTTATTAAAGATAAAATTTAATGTGCAAATTTAAACAAATGAATTATTTTAAAAATATCACTGAAGATGGGCTTAGGACCAAAAATGTTTTGAACATAAAAAGGTAAGTGTGTTCTCTAATTCTGTACTTTGCGGAGGCTGAAAAATTATATATATATATCAGAAACAATGTAAAACTGTATTAAACCAAAATTAGTTTTCTTTTAAACATTTCAGTATAACAAATTCTAAAAATGTAAATTCTTTCATGTTTAAATGTATGAACAAATTATTTCATGTAAACATATATACTTTTTTAAATAAAATCCTTCTGAAAACGCTCAGTTACTCTCGTTACATAAGTTACCAATCACGCTTTTCAGTAATTTCATTCACTTTTAAATTAAATAGGCGTCGAGTGACTGAATAATTGAGTTTTATGAAACACTCTAAAGAAGAAAAATATGTACTGGAAAGTTAGTTTGGCCGGCTAGATGATATATCTATATTAGAAAATTGGTTAGTGAAAAGTTCTGTGAACAAATAGTGTTGCTTTTAGCTTTTTGAAAAAAAATATTTTATTTTAGATAGTATGATTTCTGGAATTAAAAATGTATTTAACATAAAATATTCAAAAATTATAAAATATTATAAAACTTGACAATATTCATGCTAAATGTTCACATGTGGCCAAAAAGGAAGTGCTTTCACCAAGCTAATGCATCTGCTTACACTTCTCAGGTTGTTGGTGCAAAATTCCATGACTTACTCTTTGAAAGGATTTGACTCCCAGTGATTACATCCTCTTTAAACTTGAAGAAATGGCTCACTGGACAAACACTTATTTGTCAAAGCTGAGACAAATGCTTATTTTACGGAGATAATCAAATCAAATTATACTGAGGATATTAATAAAGTGTGAAGTTGTTAAGTCTAAATGTATCTAATTGCAAGATAACTTTTCTTCTTTGTTAGGCTTAAACTTCCTGAACAACCTTCAGAAGACCTATTTTTGTTGGTCTAAATGTGTAAATTGCTAGAGACTTATCTTCTTTGTCAGGCACGTATTATTTATATTTATGTTTTAAGTTATTAATATGGATTAAAATACACTTATTTATTTCATGCTGTTTTAAAATTTTTAATTAAATAATAGACTAGCCCTTTTTACTGTTTAGCCTCTGGGAATTACAGTCAGGTATTATTTTAGAGAATGAATGAGGATGATATGAGTATAAGTGAAGTGTGAGGTCACAAATGAGGTCACAACACTCATCACACCATACACTTGGTACTGCATTTTACATATCCCACATGCTTTACCGGTGATGTACAACACTACTTCCATCAAGACTACTATGAATTTCAACACATCTTCTTACCACACCTGTTGATTCATGGCTGAAACTTAAGGTGTGACCGACCATGCTAAGGAGTGGATGGATCTGCAAAGCGAGTCGCAAACGGTGGCCTCTGGTTGTATTAAGCCCTAGCCCCAGTAAGCGATGCACTGCAGGCAGGGGTGGTGAGCAAGAATGAGAACTATTAAACTATAGAACTATTGATTTTCCCCATCCTACCTGAGAAAACAGAAGAACAAGACCATATGAATAGCGTATAATAGGGTGATAACCACACAACAGAGAAGACAGCTGTGGGCATACAAGCGTCATTGAACAAATGATTGGTAACATCCTCCCCAGAACCAGACAGAAGTGATAAAGGAGCAGGCACAGGCACACCCCCACCAGCAAGAGGAGGATGTTGACTGCAGTGCGATCTTCATAGCACTGCTAGATAATGACGTAGAACTAATTGTGAGACAATTACAACGGTTGCTCGGAAGATTACCAACCTGAGAGGGAGACAATTTGTAGTTTTGTGTCCCAGCAGGGGAATTCGGTAACACAGGAGGCAAAATTATAGAATACTGGAGTCGTTGGAATGCGAGTCCAGTAGGAAGTCACAACTTATTCCTGGCGGGCCAATGAGAGAAGGAAACACCTATCCCAAGATCCACCACCCTCTTTGCTAATGGTGATCAGTAGAGAAGGCGCCACCTATGCTAAATTTCTGCAGGATGTAAAGATGAGCCTGTGGACTGACCTAGCAAATGACATCTTGTCAGCGAGGAAAGGTTGAATGGAGCCTAGAAATCAGGGTCTCTGACAGGGACAACCTAAGAGGCAATGTGATGAGACGCCTTGGAGATGCCACGGTCAGGAAACGCCTGTACGGTGGTCGACTGGGAATCTGCATGATAAAGGACTTAAGACGTTGACGCGACGACTGTTGAGGTAGGTGGAAGTAGCTGTGCAGCAGTTCTTAAATGAGGAGATTCCTGTGCATGTAGTGTCCTAACAACCTTCATTTGGGGAGACCCAGAGAGTGACAATACTCTTGCCGCCAGGAGGGGCTTTGAAACTCTTGAAGCAAGACCGAATGAAGTTTGATGGCACTCCTGGGTAGAAGGCAGAGGAAAAAATGTAAAATGTTGGAATACAGGCCACATCACTGGCTGATGCACCGGTCTGGACTGTAGAGAGGCCTTTGCTTCAAATGCGGTGGAGACTAACACCAAGCCAAGGGCTACACGAAGGCAGTGATGTGCCTGACCTGCAACAGTCTGTGCCCCTGGACCCACTCTCTGTTCATTAATTAGCCACACGCTTGGGATTTTTATATTGTATTGCAGTATGCAAGTTTCACAATAGTTGGTGCCATCTTAAAAATAGTTACAGCTGGTTACCCATCCTTCATACGGGTACTTGCACGGTTCTTTGCTTTAACTAAGTAAATAATTTAACTGTAAGCAGCCAGTCAAGGCATATCAGTGCTGACACCATTGCATCATTAGAGCTACTTTTCTTAGTTGAAAGAGATATAGAAAAAGCTCTTTTGTAGAAAATTTCATTTCAAATAGCAAGTGATCTAAGAATTTAATCTGACAAGTTGAATATTGACAAGCAACTGTAAAAGCCATTAAAAATGGCCACATTTTTAACATTTCATAACAGCAAAAGCACGGTTCTTTTCCAGGTATAAAAACTATATTCATACAAAATCTTAGCTCGATTGGTTTTTGTGTGAAAGAGTAAAAATATATATTATGAAGTATGCATGACTCGCTATAAAATAATTAAGCTGTACTTTGATAAGTATATTTAATAATTATCTGGTAATTGTTATAGAAAAAAAGAAACAATTATGTATTGCAACTCTTAAATTTTAAACAAAGTTTTATTTCTTTTATTAACTGAACCAATGAATTAATAAAACAACTTTTTTGAATACTGTTATATAATAACAAATATTTTGTTTTGGCTGATAAAAAAAACAGGTTTTACGTGATAAAAAATATGCTCTTTTTAATTGTTTGGAAAAACAAGGAAATAGAAGGATAAACAGAAATTTTAATAGGCTGCACATATAAGCAGCATTTTTATTTCTACATTTTACATATTTACAAAGCTCCATTCTCTGTTATTTGCAATTTTAAAACAATAATAAAAAAGAAAGAAAAACAAAAACAAAAATGTAAGAAAAAATGACAAAGCAATATATTTTTGAAAGATAAATTTATAAACAACATTAGAAACAGGGGTTTTGAAATAAAAATACAAATATTACATCTATTATAATAACTTTCTTAATGTGTAACACTACATTCATTAAAATAAGTTAATATGAAGAAACATTAATTATATCACGGAAACATTTTTTAATAAGAAACATTTTCATTAAGAATTACAAATTTAAATATAAGAAATGAAGAGGCTGTGTTTTCTGTCTTAAATATTTAAAGTGATCTTAATAATTTAATGATGTAATTTTATATACACATAATAACATTACTAACAGATTATTTTATACACCTTTTAGTTCTTTATAATCATTAAATAATAAATTAGACTCTAAGCCAGTACATAGATGATCTAATTCTGTTATAGTCAGGCAGCTGTTCCACAGGTCCTACAGCAGCAACAGCAGGGCACTGATCATAAATATATTTAGTGCAAACATCACGGACTTGCTCTGGTGTTACAGACTGAAAAATAAATAAAATTAAAAATAACAAGTCAAGAATATATTAGATAACAGTTTGAAAGGTGGCTAAAATGTAACAGTCGCTTATAACCTGAAATGAAATAAAAGATAAAACTAATATGGCATAAAAGTTTTATTTGCTACAAAAACTTGCACTTATTTTTACTACATCGTCACCATTAAGCATTTTTCCCATTCAATCAATGAAGAACACTGGTGGTCTTCTCTGATCTCACAGTGCCCTTCAGTTCATCATTTGGGGTGAAATGAATACTTATTAGTGTCACTCTTTAACTGTAGAAAAAACAGAAAATTGCAGGATACCAAATGTGGTGACATCCCAGAAACTAAAACCTAAGTCTCTTAAAAGGACATTACATTACCATCTACTCCCAAGACTGAAGAAAGCAAAAAAAGCAATGTGAAAGTGATGCCAATTGTTTTTTCAATAGCTTGTGGATGTGCATCATGAGTACGCACCATAAGAATAAGACCTATGGTCTTATTCTTATGGTGCCATAAGCACCATAAGTGGTTTTTTCAAGCTATTGAAAAAACCACTTATGGTGGTTTTTTCAATAGCTTGTGGATGTGCATCATGAGTACGCACCATAAGAATAAGACCTATGGTAATCGTGCAAGTAAGAGTCATAATAAAGAACCCACTCATTTGTCATGTGTGAAAGTTTTTTTGTTCAATAAAAACAAAAATTCTCTTATAAATGTGTTTCATAAAGGGGGTGTAACTTACTTTCTGATCGTCCCTCATACGTAATCAAATTTTGAATTTGGCAAAATTCATTATAAGTTAATCAACAAACTATTAAAATGAAAACTCTTATTCCAACAAAATTACAATCAATCATCTCAGGTGACAACTTTGTATTACATTGAGAATTATTAGTTGAATACATGATTAAATAATATATAATGCTTACATCAATCCTTGCTTCCAGTTCATTTAGAGGAATTCTTCGACCGTAGCACAATATTTGTCTACCAATATCTTCACAGACTGGTGTTGTACCATCCAATTGCAGTAACATGTTAGTCTTTAAAAGATTCTTAGCTCTTTCAACTTCACTACTGGTTACTTGTGTACACAATCGCATCCATTCTTCTTGAATATTGAATAACATATCCTAAATAACAAAGTAGAAATAAAACTTTCAATAATAAAAGTTTATTGACCAAACATACAATAAATAATGTATCTGTAAATTGAAAAAAATATGTTGTCTATAATACTGGAATAATTCATCTAAGTGTTGGCCAAATACTAGTTTTATGTGGCAGTCAACTGACAAGACCACTGTGGTAACTAATCTCATTAACGAGTGTTTGATGACTCTATTACAACCTATTCTTATAACATACCTGCTACAATATTTTTTGTCCATGATATTTTAAAATATTACTCAGTCATTTTAAATGTAAATTATCTACGAAGTATAATAGCAATTAAGATAAAGCCTAATCGTTTTTACTGCAGTAAAAATGACTATATCAATTTATAAGACTATCTGTAAAATAATTTAAAAAGGATCAGTTACTCTTCTTTGTCTGCATACACAACTGGGGTTTTAACGTTAAAAAAGCAGTATTATTATTAAACAAGAAAGATCAATTAGATATAAAGTGCAATTTAGAATAGCTTATAATGCATAGATTTTTATTTTTTAAATCTCTACAAAGAAGTTCGGACTCCTATAATGCAAAATAGTACATCTTAATAAAAGGCAATAAAAATATCTCTTACTTTAATGGTAAAACATTTCTTACTTAAAGGTTATAGTGAATGTTTTCTCCCAATATTTATCACAGTATTTTTATTCAGTTCATTAATCTTGTTAAATTTTGTTACTATTCTTCAGAAGTGTACTATTTTTATTTCTTACTTTACAAATGACAAAAATGGGAAGAGTTAAAAAAAGGCAGAAAACTTCAAAATGTAAGGATGTAAAGGAACAATTTTACATGGTTTACAGTACAAAAGTTGTTATACTGGTAAAGAGGTTAGTGCTAAAGTTACTGGAAAATATGTAATTGTCATAATAAATGTTTCTTAAAAGTTAATTCACAAAATTTTATTTTAACTGAATTTTTAAATCTAAGTAGCAAAGATTCACATAATCTATATTTACAGACTGATAGAAGCTGTGGAAGTTACAAGACGACCCAGAAAAGGAGAAGATGGTAAGAAAAAACTGCTTCTTTTAAATATTTTGTGGTTTATAATAATGGAAAATAGATTGCCAGAAGGCATTTATCAGTTTGCATGCTATATCAAAGAAACGTGTTTACAGACTTACTTAACTAGTGTTAGCTGTAAAACTCCCATAGATATAAGAGGAAAGAATCTGTCTGAAAATAAAATTTCTGAAAGAATTTTGAAAATTATTTGTGATTATATATATATATATATATATATATATGTATTTTCCTACAAAAAAAATCTCACATTACAATGGCAAAGAAACAGCATATCTAGATTTATATTTCTATGTATATTACAAATGCATAAAAAAATTTTCTAACTTAAACATCAAATATGACTTTTATAGGAAATACTTCACTGAAAACTTTAATTTTCGATTCGGCTGACCACAGGTTGGTGTATGTAGCAAATGTGAGGCATTAAATTCTAAAATAAAAAGTTCACTATCTGAAAATGTTAAAAGAACAGTTGAAGCTGAACTTATGATTCACAAGAAAATCAAATAAGTTTTACAACTCGATAACTGAAGCAAAACAGAAATTGTCCACAAATGATGCTGTTGGAATATTGTGTTTTGACTATATGCAGAATTTGCCTCTTCCTGCAAGAAATTTTCTATATGCATTAGTTGTGGATAAATATATTTTGTATTTTGATGTTAAGACTGACCGTTGTGTGATATACCTTATCAAGAAGATCAAGCAAATAAGAGTGCTAATGAGGTAACCTCTTTTTTATATGATAATTTTTTGCCAACAGACATTACTGAGTTGTGCCTGTTTGCTGACATGAATCTTACATTACTTAGATTTTGTGCTGGTCTGGCAGCATCAGAGATTTCACAAAATAGATACAAATTTCCTGATTTTGGTCATTCATATCTCCCCCTGTGACAGGGATTTTGGTATTTTTAAAAAGAAAATTTAAAGATCTGATCAAATTTTTTCCAAAATATTATTTTAAGATTATATGCAATGCAAAGAAAAATGAAGTTAAAGTTGTGGGAACTTCAGATATTCTAGACTGACAGTTGGTGGTTTTACGATTTTTCCATTCTTTAGAAACCAGTTCAATTGATACGCCATGGCCACAGAAGCAATGTTTGATGCCTACTTGTTTCAAACATTTTGAATTCTCTTCTGAAAACAAAGGAGTCATTGTTGGGCATACTTATATTGAGTCTTATGAAATATACATTCATTGTTGGAAAGACTACACTTTCAAACTTCTCTGTGCCAGCAAATCCTGCTTATCAGTACAATCTTGTTGCAACTAATGGGAAGAAGCTTCAAGATAGTAGGTTAATAGCGCGTATGTGCAACATAAGAAAAAGGCTGTTAAATTTTTTGAAGAAATATCGAACTGGAAATCTAAATAATACGTTAGTAAAACAATTTTCTTAATCTTAATTATCATTCCATTCTTGTATACTAGTGTAACTTTTTAGTAATATTCAATTAATTTAAATGAGAAATAAACTTTATTTATATGCATAATACCAAACTGTTTTATTTTTAATTACCATACTGAGGAGAAAGGAACGAAGTCAAAATTAAAAAAAAAATTTATTGAATTCAAATCAAAAGTAAAGGAAAGTGTTGCCTTTAATGTTAATAGAACATATAAAGAACACTACCAATTTTTGGTATTTTTATCTTAAAATTTTATGAAAGTGGAATGTTTTTTCATCCTTTCTATTTTCAAGTTCCTTTCTTTTCAGACTGATTCAATTGCTAAACTAAAAGAAAACTCAGGGCTTTTCCTAAATGTTATTCAAGGGCATTGAGAAGTTATCTCTAACAGAACGTAAAAAATGATGCTGAGAAATATGACTTTAGAATTCACCATTCAACCAATAATGGGGTTTTCTTTATATACACCTAAATCTAAGTAATAAGGTAAATAGCTTTTAGATTTTTGAACCTAAAACATGAAAAAAGGTAAATAACTTGTAAATAGAGCAATATTATGTAAAATTACATCCTCCAGATGAGTTTCTCAACATGGGGAGGGGGGTCCTGGTGATACGAAAGGGGAGAGTCACAACATTAGTCAACAACTTTACACATAAACAATAATGAAATAATTTTATGAGAAAAAAAATCATTTTACAAATATATAAGTAAACATGTAAAGAAAAAAAATTAATGAGGTGGTTGTGTTTGTTTTTCATTTAAAAGTTCCTCCATATATGGATCTGTGTTAGAAACATACGAAATCAAATTGTTTTCAAATGTTAAAAAAGGATTCCAATATTTAGTTAGCGCAACAGTGGATGAAAAACCCTTTCAAAGAAGTAAAATGTAGTGCCAAAAGGATGATTAAATTTCCATATGCACTTTGATAAAAAGGGAAAATCTGAAAATGTATTCAGATTTTAGCTTGAGCTGGCTGTGCATCTTAACCGGTAACTTAACAGTAGCAACAATGCTTTCACTAAATGGATTCAGTAACAATCTCTTTGACAAATCATTTTTATCTTTTCTGAAATATTCTGCTAACTGAATTTTTTGATCATGCTAATGCATTTTCATGCTATCTAAACTGTGGTGAATAATAGTATCTTCTTCATCCAAACTTTTCTCAACATAATCAAAAGTGAGTGGAAACATATAAAAATATTTGCTTTGAGGGTGAAAAATCCAGATATCAAGGTTCTTAATGAAAGCATGAACTTTTTTCACCAATAAAATGTTTTTCTCATGTCCATGTAAATTCTTATTCAAGTTGTTTAAATGCAAAAAATACATTATCTAAGTAAGCCAACAGCAACATATATTCAATCTGTAAAAACATTAAGAATGGCATTTATCCTGGAAAAATATTAATTCATCTTGCAATTCAAATAACCGGGTTAACACTTTCCTCTGCGATAACTATCTGACTTCAGTATGGAAAAGAAGAGACACTCTTTTCTTTTTGACCATTTCATGGCATAGTTTAGCAAACAGCCTATTCTGTAATTTTTTTCGTTTAATAAAATTAAGCATTTTTACAGGTTTACAAAGAATTTGTTTGAGATTCTCCAGCATATTTTTTTACGGCAAGAACATGTCTGTGAAGAAAGTAGTTCATCCATTCCACCCTAGTTTATGAGAACTTTTTAATTTTCTCAGACATCCACACAGTTCTTTCCTGTTGTCTTTGCACCATCACTCCATACTGCAATACATTTTATCTCAATTTATGTTATAGTTTCTAGTAACTTCATAAAAAAAATCATAAAGACATTGTCCTGTTGCATGACCAGGTATTGATTTACAAAATAATATATTTTCTTTGATTGATCTGTCCCTATCACATTCATATCTCACAAAAATATAAGAACTGAGAAAGGTTTGCCAAATCTGTTGATTCATTAAAACTGAATAATAAAAATTCATTTGCTGAATTATCTGATTTGTGAACATCAGGCAGCCATAATATAAAAAAAAAACTGTAATAATGTAATAATGTAAAACTGTAACAGATTAAATACTACAGAGCAACAAAATTATATAAATAAAAATATTTTGCCTATGTATCACACTGATTGTCAAAATCACACACACACAAAAACCTGGATATAAAATTTTTAAGATATACTTTAGTTATAAAATAAATAAATAATAATAATAAAAAAAAAGAAATAATACATACATCAATAGTCAATCTATCACAAACAAAATAAGTGCCCCATAAACCAGTATCTTTGTAGCAAGTGTTAAAAGATTGGAATGAGTGTGCAAGGCCATCAGTTGCAGCTGCACGAGCTAGTCTTGATGCGTTATTGACACCACCACCTTGAGATCTCTCCCACGCACCAATCAATGTATTAGCAATCATTAAAGGAATATTATCAGCACTCTCCCATCCACATCCCTCAATAGCTATTGCAATATGTGCAAGTGGCATCAAGTCATCTCTAACACGAACCTCAGATCCTGTAAATGACAAAGTATATTATTTGAACCTCAGATTAAAAAAAAACAAAGTACTAATTAATAACTACGTCCACACATGCATGAACCTCTGAATGCCTGAAATGAAAAAAATTCAAGTTTTATCATTATTTACAAATAAGTGTTGAAAATTCATTAAATTTTAATAACATTTCAAACCTTCCAAATTCTCATATGTTGAATGTGATAACTGAATTTAATGAATAATATTAAGTAACAAGTTAGATTGTCAGTCACAAAAGCATCCATAATAAAGTTTGCTACAAATTTAAGGCTAAATCCTTAATTCAGTATATTAAAAAATATGTTTTCAAAATCTTTTTGATGAGATATTTTTAATGTAAAATAATGAAATTTTATGCAACTTCAAAAACGTTTTTGTAGTAAGGAAGAAATTGTTTAAATACACAAGAATCTGGTAGTAATTATTTGTTTCTGATAGCAAACAGCAGTAGCAGATTTATAAATGCTGAAAGCATGCACATAAACATTTTCTACATTGTAAATAATTAGGTTAAAAAATAGGTTTTGGCAACTGAAGTATTTCTTTTTTTAAAAAGTAATGAAAATAAGAAAATGTGTTCGGTAATATGGAAAGATAGCTCTCAATCTGGTTTATAGCAATCAATTCAACAAAAGAGGTTGTCAGTATATTTATTTCAGTAAGTTCATGACAATGATCATTATTATTTTCTCAGGTACCAGATTTTGTAATATTAAATTATGTTGTATATAGGAGAATACTACCAAAATCTCTGAAGATTAATAAAATACTGAATCACAAATGCTTACCTATTACTGGCTGGGAGGATAACCATATAATATATACAGTTTAATACAAAAAAGAAAAAGAAAACAATTTCTAGTTCAGCTATTCAAATCATGCAAAATGTAAAAAAAAATACATACCAGTAAATCTGCAAGAAGCCTGTGGTATGTTTACATCAAATTTAGGTTTTGAAGATCCAAAAAGTTTATCTGCTAATTTGACAAGCTCTTCATGATCTACTCCACCAGCACCAGCCAAAACAATTCGTCCAGGAGTGTAATAACTGGTGATGTATTCTACTAAGTCTGCACGGGAAATTGATCTGCAATAAAACTCACAAGATTTATTATTTATGGCACTGAAAACAATTTTTTTTGTAATGCACAACCAAATTAACATCTGAACTTGACTGGCACAGCACTGTGATAAACACTATCAATAGCGCGACTTAATTTCACATGTTAGAAAAATGTGAACTAATAACTAGTAAATGAAATAGGTTGAATATACCTGCTTTTTTTTCTTCATCAATGTATTTAATAATACTGCTTATGATATTTCTACCTTCACTAAGAGTACATAGTTTTCTTATATTTATTGATTTGTCCTTGTTTACAGTCTTAACCATTGCAAAATATATAATAAGGCATTTGCAAAATATATATTATTAATATATAACAAAAGATGATGATATCTATCTTAATTTTAACTGTAAAATTTATTTTAATGGTAAAAGAACTAGTATAATTCTAATGATAACAGAAAAATCCATACATAAACCAATGCAACATTAAATAATATCTACACTTAACACAAATAGTAATAAAAATTTGCTATATTTATTAGTAATAATAAAAGAAAGTAACAAAGCTTAATATAAAATATATCATAAGCTGTATTAGATACTTGCAACTAGAATGTACTTAAAATCATAGGACTGTTTATACAAATGACAATTTAGAAGTCGCATTTCTTTCCGCAAGTAATGTTAATATGTTTAAAACATTATGTGTACATAGCCTACTAATTTAAGCTATTACATTTTTAACATGTGTCCAGTTGGGGGATTCATAAATCTTATTACCGAGTTAGTTTAACATTTTGAACTATTACACAAATGGTCAAGTTTATAAATAATTTTTAAATATAAAGTACATGTATCTAATTACAAACAGATATTTAATTTAGAACCTAGAAAAAAAAACTATAAATTGAAAACATTAATATCGAAATACATTTTGGATTGAATGAAACTATAAGTAAAAATCAAAACAGTTACTTGATGTTAATAGTAGGACCCAGAATGGTTCTGCCTAAAGGTGTGCCCTGGAATGCAACAGAATGCAGATGATCAAATACAACCTCTTGTAAATTTGTTTCAACTTCTTGCATCTCTCTAAGTATAACACCACGTTCACGTTCTATCTCGGATTCACCTGAAAAAAAAAAAACAATGTTTATTAAAAAAGTATAAACATGATTACATAGTTTTACATAAATGCACAATTTTTACTTTACATTTTTGTTCCAATTTTTCTTCTACTTAATTATTCCAATCATAAAATGATGAATTTATGTAAGGATTATGTATACTACACATGCAATTTACTTCTTTTCTAAATGTAAAAATGCAATATTTAGAGCTCTTTGTTTCTGTTCTATAAATATTTGTGATTCATTGATAAATTTTTTATTTAAAAGAGCTGGTAGGTCTTTTAAAAATTTGGGGATGACTAAAATGTATTGCACTTTTACGTTTTTAAAATTTAATTAAAAATTATTAAAAAATTCAAAACATAATTTCATTAAAATCATTAGTTAAACTTACTTCTAAGGATATAATATAATAAGATATTTTCTAAAATTCTTTCAAGAAGAATCCAAGGAGGGTTTCAGATCGAAAGAAGCTGTTCAGAACAAATCAAATTTAAAATGGATAACAGACTACAACAAAAAAGAAGAAATTTAATAACATCATTCAAAAAGTGTGTATGACTGTATCCATAAAGAATCTTTACTAACCACCCATAAAGAATTTGAACTCCGCATAAAATTAGCAAATCTGATTAAAGCAACACTTAAAACTCCAAAATAAAAACCAACAATCAAAAAGATAATTAAACTCAGGCTGGCATAAAAATGAAAAACATGGCCCATATAAAAAAGAAGTCTCTCTCAATAAAGACAAATATTACACACTACAACACAGTAACACGACCAGAAATAACCTGTGCGTGTGAACACTATTCAATCTTAGAAGCAAAAACAGAACAAAGAATTTCATAAAGTGTAAAAAAAATTCCAAGAACAATTATCAACAAAAATCACATAGTGGATGGAAAATATCAACTTCTCCCTAATGAAATCATATGAGGGTGGATCAATAAGTACCAGTGTATGAAGACAGGTGGCACTGCTGAGGAAAGTTGACATTACTACAGTATACAACTACCATCTATCAAATGATATATAAAATTTCAGATTGATTCATACGTTAGTATTTATTTGACAGCTGTTGTATTAAACATATTTGGTGTTTTTTGATACAAGGGAAAAAGAACAATATCAATCCATAATTCGCTTTTTATTTTTGGACGAAATAAAAGCAAAGTTGGATTCTGTCTATAGAGTTGTTTTCTTTGCCATCTATGATAACTGCGAGATATTGATTTAACAGATTTAAACGTGGCTGTACATCTGTTTTTGATGAAGAGCGCCCAGGTCTTCCAGCAGATATGGTTACTGAGGAAATCATTGAAAAGGTCCATGACATGATTCTTGCTGATCACCAAACAAAAGTACGTGAAGTAGCAGAGGCTGTAGGTGTGTCACACAGTACGGCAATAAACATTTTAAATAAGTTAAGAATGAGAAAGCTGTTGACCTTATGAGTGCTGCGATTGCTCACTTCAGACAGCAAGTGAATATGGCTGTCAACTTTGAAGCAGTGTTTGGACCTCTTTAAGCAATATCCACAGTTTTTTCATAGAGTCATCACCAATGATGAAACATGGTTCCATTACTATATGCCAGAGACCAAACAACAATCAAAAAATGGGTTTTCCGAGGAAAATCTGCTTCAAAGGCCAAGGTGGTCCTGTTTGCTGCAAAGATCATGGCTAAGATTTTTTGAGACATGAAGAGAATAATCCTCAGACTTTCTGAAAAAGGAAGCACAATCACAGGGCAATACTACAGAGAATTATTGGATTGATTCAACAAGAAATTGAAATAGACACGGCCCCACTTGGCAAAGAAAAAAGTGCTGTTTCATTAGCACTTGCGCTAGCAAAATGCATCAGCTCGCTCATCCAGAATCATCGCGGCTAGATTACATGAATTGCTGCTGCATCCACCGTACTCACCTGACCTGGCTCCCTGCAACTTCTTTCTGTTCCCTTCTTCCGTTCTGAAAACGTGGCTCACCGTAAAAAAATTTGGCTCAAACTAAGAGGTCATCATTGAGACAGAAGCCTATTTTGAAGAGTTTGACAAATCGTATTTTTTAGAAGGTTCAAAAAACGGCGGGATATTGGGAAAGGATCCTCATAAAATGAGATATGTTGAAAACTAAAAAAAAACCATTTTCTGAAAACTTGCATTTCCATTAACATAGGTACCTACTGAGCCACCCTCGTACATCAAGAGAACAAACCCTTACTGAGCATCAAGAGGAAAAGAATAGCCATCTAGCAAGGCTCCCAAAGATAACCAAGAAACTACTAACCTATAAACAAAAAAAGATAAAAACAACTGGGTAAATAAATAGAAGAAACCTTAAAATTACAGAGAACAGATGTTGAACAGGGAAGAAAATATTATCCTTAAAAACAAGAACAAAATTAACACTGAAATAAAGAAATTACAATATCACAAACAAAGAAAGATTCCAGAGGTGTAAAAGAATGAGAGTATTGGGCAAAGAAGAGAATTCTTAGAAATGTTCCCAACATTGACTATAATTGCTCCAATGAGGGCATAAATCATATAAAAAAAGAAAAGAAAAAGTAAACTAGAAGTTTCATTTTAATTAATTAATGTGAAATTTTTAATGGGTGTAAATTTATCAAAATTATTCTTTATTCCAATAAAAATGAGAATGTTCAGACATATATTCAGTTATGCACAACTTATCCCAAATACAGAAAAAAAAACCTCTGTGCATTTATAATCCTCTCAAAAGATGATTACGAATACAGACTTTCAAAAAAGAATTGGAAAATTCAACACTTTATAAACTTCCAATCAATGCATTTAGGAATGTAATCTTTTGGTTACAGTAAGTCTGTTATTTGCAAGTTTTAGTAAAACTGAATAATACAGATATAAATTTTGGCTAGAAGTATGCTACATTTGCAGAATTTAAGTCTGTTATTACTGTTCAATGTAAATTGAAATCTAAAGATTTTATTCAACTGCAATAGTTTTTGAAGCTCTCAATCCACTGTACTTTATGTTAAAGGAATAGCTTATGATTATGTGTACAAATTTCTACTATAAACATTAAATCAAACCAGATCATTGTCATATAGAGGATAGAAGTTTTAAGTGGGTTTAATTTATACAGATAATATTTATGTCAATAACTGCTCCATGCAACTGCACAATTATCACATCTGAGCAAAGAATTATAAAATGAGATCCTTTAATTTGTTTCAAACATAAATTTTGATGTGGACAAGTTACAGAAAAGCAATTTTTTTAATAAGAAAACAGTCACAGCTATTAAATGTTTACATATATTTCAATTATATGCTTTTTTGGAAAGAAAAAATTGTTGACTAAGAGTGTACCAACAGGATAGAGCGCAACCACAATTTAGATTATAGGTTGAAAATGTGGTATATGAAAAGTTTCCCGATTGTTTTTTAAAACTAATAATTGGATTTGTTCTGAAGCCATATTAAAAAAAAAACAATGTTTATTCTGAGAAAGTTAAGATTTAAACCAACTGCACAAGGAATACTGGAAACGGTTGTTACAATCACAACAGAAATCACCCAGTAAAATGGATTGAAACATGCAATTTTGATGTCTGTTCAGGTAAAACTAGTGCCCACATAGAAACTTATTAATACATCTAACAAACAAGTAAGTTTTTATTCAAAAAACTTCCTAATTATACATAATAAAAAGTTAACTTGGGTACAAAAATATAGCACTATTTTTTTGGAAATCCTATATAGTTAGAAACTGAATAGTTTAAAACATACTTTGAATAGAAAAGAAATATTATAGAAATTCATGTGTGAAAATTTTACTGAACAACTACAGAAATGCATTAGGCAAATCAAAGATCTTATTTTTAGTGTAATAAAGATAGTTCTATTTAAGATGAATAAAGGACTCTTACATTTGTTACTACTTACATACAATAAAGAACGTTACAGGTAACAGCAGGTCCTAACATGTTAAATACAAACCTAACTTGGAATTTTGTATGATGTCAGCTAAAATTTCCAGCGCTTTAGGTACATCATTTTTAAGACATTTAGCATAAAAAACAGTTTGCTCCCTAGAAGTATATGCATTCAAATGTGCTCCCATATTCTCCACTTCCAACTCCAAGTCGGTCTGGGTCCGCTTTGAGGTACCCTGAAATAAATAACTGAAAGATTAACTTACTTTATTGAAAAACTAATTTAAAGGCGATAGGAACCATCCTATATCTAATTAAATCGCATAAAAGTGAAATCTGTATTTTTTCATGACAGGTTATAAAGTTAAATTTATTATCTATATATACAAGACATATGTTTAAAGTAAGGTCTGATTTTAATTTTTTGCCTAAATACATGATGTGAAGAGTTGATGCTCGTAAAGCTCAGTTATGTTAATCAACAATCAGCTGTTAGCAAGTGAAATCTGTATTTTTTCATGACAGGTTATAAAGTTAGATTTATTCTCTATATATACAAGACATATGTTTAAAGTAAGGTCTGATTTTAATTTTTTGCCTAAATACATGATGTGAAGAGTTGACGCTCGTAAAGCTCAGTTATATTAATCAACAGTCAGCTGTTAGCAACAAGAGTTTAGTCATTTTGTAGTTTACATTCATCCATTTATGAGTGCTACAATTTCTGATCGCATCAAGTGTGAAGTACAAGGAGTAATCAGATTTTTAATGGCAATAAACAATCTGTTGCTGAAATTCACAGGCTGAATATTATGAGTAATGCTAAAGTAAGATAGTGATACATTATGAGTAATGCATACGTTAAGATAGTGATACCATTCTTTTGAGAAGGGCAAATGAAAATTTATATTTTTATATATAAAAAATTCTAATCTTTGCCTTCACCTCTTAGACATATCTATAAGTTATTAAATTTACTAACCATGGTTTTTAATATAAACACATCTCTTCCTATCATAAAAATTTACCTCTGGTCATTATTTCTTTTCTAATTCATCTTAAAATCTCTTCATTTTTAAGCTTCATCAATTGCTGTAATTCTTTAACTCCATATATTAAAACCTTGGCCTACCTATGGCCAATGTTTCAATTCAATACACAACTTCACACAAATATTTTAAACATAAGTATTTGCTTGTTTCAAGGTAAAACTAAATTTATTTATATTCGAAACAAAAATTTTTCAAGTCATGCTTGCCATAAAGAAATGTTATCTTTTCATTCCCTTTTAGAGGATAAATGCATGTGCTAATAATGACTTCATATTATTTAAAAATTATATTATATAATAGATTACTTCTTCAGTACAAAATATATCTGTAATTTTTACACATATTGAAGGTGCTGTATCTTACCAAGGAGTTTTAACAACAATATTTAAATTTAAAGGCCTATTAACTTTGCAAGTGAAGTTCATCATTGTTAATTTTGTATTCTATCTGCTCCCTTGAGGTATGGCAGTTCAAAAAAATTGTAAATTTTTAGTTCAAATAACTCTGGAAGGGGATGGAATAACATTTTTCTTCTGGTAATGCTTGTTAACTGCGGAAAATATCATTTCTACTCACAAAAAAAAATCTAAAATTTTTTTATAAGGCTAGAAATCATTATAAAGTCTAGTCTAATAGTTTGTCAAGCACATTCAAATACTTTTGGATCAAAATATTTTTATAAGTTAAATAGTTCAATTAGATTTTCAAAATGATAAAAAATGATTTTGAAAACCTTATAGATGGAAAATTTGAAAAAACAAAAATCTTGTACTAATCGATTTGAACTATTTTGTATGCAGATTTGAGTTAAAAATATTAAAAAATCTGGAATGATGCAACCACCCCACATTTTATTTTTTGCTTCAGAATTGTCTAATTTTTTCAATTCTATTTTGTTGTGATAACTCAAAGATTTGTCATGTTTGAATTAAAAAATCTGAAGTGGACACCACATTACTTCCTTGTACACTTAAAAATTACTTATACAAATTTTTTGCTGCACTTCATTTAAACCTTATTCGATTTGAAAGTGGATACGATCCTTCAATTCTTCAATAAAGTGGACAGTTACAAAATTCCTGAAATATTATGTATTATTAACATCAAATATTTATACAATTATTAATTCAACAATCTTACATGAAATATTAGGATAGATAAGTCTCCCTTTATTACTCATATTACTAGATCAGTATTTTTTTTTCTGTGAGTTGTTGATTAACAAAAGTTTCAGATTTCTGGTGTATCGTATAAATAAGTTAATAATAATTAAACTATTCCATTTAGTGAACTCCTGTACACTGGTTACAAATTTCAACCTTACGATGTATAATATTCAGTTTTTATTATTGGATTATTTGATGAATAATAAAAAATGAAAAAGAAACAAACATACAGGATAAGAAAGATAACATGAAGAAATATATCTCAAAAAAAACGACAAGAAGATGAATATGGAGAAGAAAATATAAAAAACAAGGGAAGAATAAAAAATTAAGAGATGAAATACAAAGATGAAGAAAATGTTAAAACCAAAGAAAGAACAAAAAGGAAAAGAAATTTTGGTTTTGCAAACCAAAATAAAAATATGCAGGAAGGAAATGTTGCAAACAAAGAAAGAATAAAAAGATTAAGAGTAGATGATAAATATAAAGAGGAAGAAAACATTAAGACCAAGGAAGGAATAAAGATTTAGAGAGGATGATTATAAAGAGACAAAATTTGGAAACTACAGAACGTGTACATAAATTAAGATCAGAAGAATTATATCAAACTAAAGAGCGATTAAATGACTGGCAACAAAAAACAAACGAAATGATGATAAACTCTGACTTAGGGAGAATATTGTCTGACAATATCAGAAGAGCAATGAACTAAAAAATAAGAATTTTTTGCAATTTATTAAGATTGGGCATGTATGCCTCAGTGTGTGTTGTTCTTGTGAAGGTCACAATTTATTTTTGTCACTCTGTAGTTAAATTTAATGTACATAAAATTAAACAGAAATTCCACAATAATTAAATAAAACTAGAAAATCCAAAGATAACATGATTCTAAATTATAATTTTCAATTAATATTAAATAATCAGATGTTTCACCAAATCTAATACATAATAATATATAAATAATGCCTATTAAATTACACATACACATTTTTAAAAGAACATAAGATTCTATTTCACTAACAACTTCTGATTTTTTTCATTGTTATTGAATTATTTATTGTACTTTTTTTTTCTATCACAGGTTAATAATTATTAATAAATCAATATATTTAAAGTAAAAAAAAGGAGAAGTTTGATTCGAACCAATGTGCCTTCCCTTATAAGATCCTAATATTTCATTAATTAAAATTTTATCTGGCTATAACTCTGAAACCAATCAAAATAAGTACCACTAATGATATATTGTTGAAAAGCTCTCAATGAAGGCTTATTACTGCAGTTACGAAAAAGTAAAAAATCCAAATTTTGTTTTGGATTTTGGGCTTTTTTGGAGACTTTTGGTTCAGCTGACTGCAATCAAAAGGGGAGGTGCACAACTAGATGTTACAACAGTCCATATCTAAAATTTCAACATCCTGCGGCTAATTGCTTTTGAGTTACATGAGATACGTATATATACATACAGACTGTCATGCTGAAACTAGTCAAAATGGATATTTCTAGTGAAACAGAAAACCGAAATTTTTCGCGATCACAATACTTCCTAAAATTGTTATTTTTGCTTGCAGTTAGATTCTAAACTAATTAATAGCTTGAAGAGCAGCACACAAACACTTGCAAAGTCTTTTTTATTGTTTACACTGCAAAATTTTAGTGACAATGGGAATCTCTTTATAAATTATAATGTGAAGAAATTTTGTAGTTGCCCACTTTATGGACAATGTTAAATTTTCAATAATTCTTTTTCATGGAGTAGGATTCTAATTTTTCCTTTTTCTTTAAATTCCATTATTATTCTATAAATATTATCTACTCTAATGCTTTTAGCAACTAGTGATGCATTATCTCAAATTTTAAAATTACAATTAAGTTCTTTTAATAAAATAAAACTTACATTCTTCTTAATAAATGTTTTTACAAATACAAAAAAACTTTATCTCAGTAGCATTTTGATTACGGAATCTGCCACTGTAAGTTACCTTTTGTAGTACATTATTTTATTATAAATTAATTTTTATTCAAGTACAATTTTGTTATAAATTTCTCTTACTTTAAATTACCTAAATGATTAAAAAGTGAGAAATGAAACAGTAAATCAAGCTTACAACCTACATACTGTTACAAGTTTTAAATCCTGTTTTGCAAGTAGAAAAGTAGTAATTATTTTTAATATGGTAACAAGACACCTGTTAGCATATCAGACAAAATACTAACCATACTGAATCATTTATGTTCACTATCAACTAGTAGAGAACAATATGTAATGGCAATTAGACAAGCCACCAAGCAAAATGGATGCCAGAAAACAGCATGGTATCAAGAAATGAATATTTAAAAAATTTTAAACCTCAAGTGTAATTGGGTTGCAAGATGAAATAAAATAACGAAAAGTAAAAATTTGAAGGATTTGAAGTAACTTAAATATACCAGTAATAAAAAACATTTCCTAACTTACCTTGAAAGCCATATGTTCAAGAAAATGTGCAACGCCATTATTTCTTTCAGTTTCAAACCGTGAACCGGCATCAATCCACAGCCCAATTGTAGCAGTTGGTGCTCCTGAATCTTCAGTGGCTACTCGCAGACCACTGTCAAGTGTGGTAACTTTAGTAGGTGGGCAATTAACTAGTGCTTCCTCTTTCAACAGGCATGCAGATGATTGCCATTTTTTTGGAACCTAAAATAGACAAATTATATTGCTATATCTAAAAAAAAATATAAATTTATAGATATAACAAGAATACATTGCTTATTTCAGTAATTATTTATTTATCTCTAAAACTTAACTATATTATGAAAACTGAATCCTAAGATATATTAGAAATTACCTTCTTTTTGCAGCAACATATAGAGAGTCCCCTTGCTTAAACATACTGAAATCAGATCGTTTAACATTTACAGAGTGCAGATTTTGCACGTATACAGTATCGTGCAAATTAATCCTAACACAGATGTTATTTAATAAAAAGTAACTTTATTTAGAAAAAAATCATACCTGACCAATTTGTTAATATCTACTAATTATGTCCTCCTATGTGTACTTTGTGTACACGATTTGACATTAATTCAACAAATGTACTACACATATTTTGATTTCTTCATCATGAAACCATATAGACATAAATGCTTTAACAAGTCAATTTTTGTGGTATGATTTATTTTAGAGTAGTTTTGACGATTGCCCAAAGATTTTCAATTGGGTTAAAGTTGTTTTTGAGAAACTTTTCACCTTTTTTGGCAGAATGGTATGTACAAATCTTGTTGGAACACTCTCCTGTCTTGTGGGAATTTATTTTGAAGTTATGTCAACACTTTCATTCAGAATCTTGATAGATCTACCTATCACTTGTTTTTTTTTACCTTTCATTTTTTTTTTTTATACCATCTGCTGGATGTAATGAACACAGGTCTTCAAACATGAAACAACCCTAGAACACTTTTTTCTGGGGATGTTTGCCACTGAACATAAAAATATGACATCAAAAAACATAACATTCCTCAATTTTTCTTTGGTCCAGTTAGCATGTGCTTTGGCTCACAAGAACAGTTTTAGCACAATGCTGGTATTAAAAGCTGCTTTTTTAGCTGGCCAACGAGCTTTTTATCCAGCTGCAAGAATCTGGGTCTTAATAGACATCATATGTAAATCTGTTCCACTGGCTGCTAATACTAGATTTAAGTTTACTTTATCTCACTAATAATCCATCCTGTGTTTTAGTACTTTTTCTTTTACGGCCATATTTGCTTTTCCTTTGAGGTGAAATGGAACTAGTTTCTTTAAATTGTTGTAAAATAACAATCACTGTCCCTATGCCACCAACACTACACTCAGAAGCTATTTGCCATTGTGTCATATTGGTATGCTGAGAAAAAGAAACAGTTTTTGAATCCTTTTTTGGAGTATGTCCATTATTATATAGTCAAGACACACACAACAAAAAATATGAAAATATGTATCTAGATTAATTTGCAAACTATTGTGACAAGAATATTTTTGATGTCTGTTACCACAGAGGACTACGGGTAATAATACCTTGTTGTCAAATAAATAATGTAGTAACACTCAAGACATTCTATTCAAAATAAATATTTAAAATTTTGTAATAAAAAAAACAAAACAAAAGTCAGAAGGTCTACTAAAGATTTAAAGGTACTTGCATATTAATTAACGCCACCGCAGCTACAGCTTTATTTAAAAACAAAGTAGTCAATCAGACTTTGGTGGAAAATGAACAGTCTCTTTATTAATTTTAATAAATGGTTATTTATATTATTTTATAAATATAATTTAACCAAACTTAACCTACGCTCACTAACCTTGACTAATTTACACCGTAATTTTTTGAGTATTTATTTAATTAATTCAGTAATTATTACAATTATTTATTATTTAAATAATCAAAACACTCCTGATAATTAGTCAAGGTTAGCGAGTGAAGCAAGCGTAGGTTAAGTTTGGTTATATATTTATAAAATAAATAAATATAAATAACCATTTATTAAAATTAATAAAGAGACTGTTTTGAATATATGTTAAACTCTATATCGGCTCATTTTAAAAATTAACAAAACTACAATCTTGAAAATTGAAAAAAATTTCCAACTTAAAAAAATCCTATAAAGTGAATTTTGGTTTAAAAATTTAGAATGAATTTTAACTCCATCTCATCTTGACACGAACTGTTGCTGAAAAAAACACAAAAATATATTACAGCCAAATATTTAAGCTTTCAGACAGTCATTTTCAACAACATTTTTACTACAAGGAATACAAGAATGTATACTGCAATTGTTCATTATCCTTCCAGTATATGCATTTTGGGAACTGAAAATTACAAGTTTTTGTACAAATCGATTTCTTCCTTTCAAAATATTTTAAACTTTCTTTATTCTTTTATCCCTAATACAACCTTCCTAATAATTTCCTCTAAACTTGTTTTGTTCAAAACTGTTAGCTTTTTATTAATAAAAAAAAGTTACTCTTCTATATAAATGTAATTTCTTAAGCAAACATTTAACAACAAATGAGAGTTAATATTGAAAACAAATATTATTGAAGAGAAATATGCATTCTTATATAAAACTATACAGTTTTACAAGAAAGAATGGCAATGTATCCAGTATATATTATTTCAACTAACAGCACAGTTACAAGGAAAATATAAATAAGAATGTAGTTTGTATTTTCTGGAAAGCAGTGAAAAATGGCTGAAACCAACCATTATGCCACTGATTAATCTGCCAGAGGTTTAACAATATTGAATTAAGAGAAATTTCAAGCTGCTCTTTCACTACTAATCAACATGAATTTTTGAACGAAGTGAAAATTATTGTTAACTGTAGCATTCATTAAGTTAATGTAAACGAAAGTAACTTATTGGTTAATCTGTTATTTGAGCACCTCTCTTCAGTAATATTAAATCAACTCTGCAGTCTTTTTCAGAGAACTAAATCAGTTGACATACATACACACACACACACACAAGGGCTCTTAGTATTTTTATACAATGTGAATTGTGTAATAAAACCTTTTACTTACCTATATCAATATAAAAAAAGTTTATCCATGGAGGTTCTTGCACAATTTATAGCAAAAAATATAAATTACGTTAAACATAATGTATTTATAGGTTAGGCAAATAAGACCACAAGCACAGTTTTCTGAATTTCAACCTCTACTGCTTAACTTAAACTTATGAAGTTAAAAATAATATTATACACAATCGAAAATATTAATACTGCAATCGTTAGTTATTTTCTGCCGATTTAAAAAAAAAAAAGAAAAAAAAAGATTCAATGTATTTCTAACACATAGGTTTCGGACATTATTTAGCAAAAAAAAGTTATCCTAAAAATCCAAAATCACTTACTTTTAGCTTAGAGAGCGCATTGTGAGAGGGTAGATTTCGTAGAGTTGAAGAAAATTGCAGCAAACGAGTAGCCATTGTTAATGACGAAAATTAGTCGACGAGGTCAACCAAGAACGGCGAAAAGCCTCGAACCCAAATTTACTAACAGGTTTGCAATGGAAAATATTAACAACTGTTTTATTGCCAAAAATTAGAAATAGTTTTTTTTTTACAGTACTTAAGAATTTTTCTGTTCCATGTAGAAAGTATAAATATTTACTTTGGCAGAATATAAACACTACAAAAGTTAAACTACATTTAATTTAAAAATTATCAAACTGTAAAAAAGGTATTATTTAACTAGTTTCCTTTAAAATTTATTCTTTGTAACAATTATAACCTCACGATAATTACCTAACAACAAACTATAATTGTAATTAACAGTTCAACTGGTAACAATAAAAATTTGCTTCCTTTAAAACTACAATGATTACTTCATTCAATCCCGAATAGAAATTACGCAGTTTACGTTGCTGGATTTGGATGCCTGGTTTGTCACATAATATTCGTAAATAGAATTTAATAGACTGAAATTACTAGGACTGGCTACATCTAAATTGGAAAGATATCTGTATATATTTTGCTTTTAAAAAAAAACCGTGAAGTTGAGACGCCGTTGGTAGTAGGATGTTTTTTTTATTGTTATTCAATTATGGCCGCCATGTGGTCATATGTTTACCGTTGCGCGAGAACTAGATTGTATAGTAATTTACTAAGTGATGTTCATGAATTGAGATTTTGTAATTTAAGTAGGATAAAAGGGCCTGTCTTTTATTCTTCTCAAAGTTATCAGGCGACTAAACCAAAATCTCGATATTTATTAATAGGTTTATTGAGTGCAGGAGCTGGTATAATTGCAGGTTCTACTTATTCATATTATAGACTATTAGATATTCGACCTATTCCATCTGAAAGTAAAGAAACAATTAGTAAACTTGTACATGAACTACCTAATGTAACAATATCAAGAAAGGTATTTATTTCACTTTAATCGTTCGTTTATTACTGATAAATTTGAGGTTATGTGGTAGAGATATATTGTTGGGATGTATAGATTAGCTATTAATATTAAATTTCTGATAGTTATTTACTTTAATCGTTTACGTTTGATTAGTTTAGTGATGACAATTATACTTCGTATATCTGAAAATTATTAAGAATTGATAATGATCATTATGTACCTTGTAGTTATTAAAGAAAATGTCTTGTACTATACAGAAAATGTTTGAATATTTTGTGGTCTAGGCTAATCTGAATTAGAAGTTTAATACGTCGGTGGTTTTTTATGTATATACAATAACTACAAAAACCGTAACTTTTAACTTATAATATAGCTACTGCTGTGCATTACATCATTTCCATTCCTACCAAACTGTGTGACAATTTGAGATGTTAAATTATTCTGTCAACAGAGAACTGATCTGTATGTTAGTAATGTTCAATTCTTCAAATTATTCTTTTGCAATATTTATATAGTAGTATGAATGATATGTTACAGGATCTGCCCCAGTATTTAATTTTACTGTGACCCTTAAGTACCTTTGTTGCAAGAGAGATCAAATCAGAGTTGATTTTTTTGAGCATGATGAGTTGATGAAGCCAGTGCATGTGGTGGTCAATAGAATGAAGGTATATCATGGGTTGAATATTTCCAGTATTTTGAAAACTTGTTATACTTGTGAATAATTATGCAATGTTCAAGAATGACTTGTAAGCTGTTATTTCCATTTGTAATCATGGTTATATGCTGTCTTGTAATATCAAAAATTTCAGTAGGATTTTAAATCTTATTTTTTGACTATGCAAGAACATTTAATAATTATATTGGATAAAGAAAAATTAATTTTAATCATCTTGTATCTAATATTGATTTTTTTTTTTAGTTTGCAAACTTTCATAAAAGCTGACACTTTGTACATTATTGTATTTTAAAAATGAAGTATTAGTAGATCTTAGTAATAATACCATTAAAGAAATGGATGAATTTACTTTGCCTATTTCACATTTTGTTATACGTTGACTTCTCCAATTTTATTTTTCTCATCACTATTTTTGTCTCTTGTTGATTTAACCAATAGTATTGCAACAACTTTTGAAACAAAAACAGAAATCCATTTCAAAACTTAATTGCAAGAAGCAATTTAACTTTTTCCATACTCAATAAATTTTGTGTTGATAGTCGATGCTAATGATAATTAATTTAAAAAATTATAAATTTTTATTTTACATTTACACATTAACTTATTGCCACATCTTTTATTCATATCATTACATTGTTAAAATTTTAGTTTTCAGTGAATGGTTATGCTATATAGCAAAGCCCATGGTTGCTCCCCTGTAACAATAGTATACACACATATTCAATACATAATAGTAAGACCATGCTTTCAAAATTTAATTATGTTCATAATTATTTAGAAAGATGGTGCCCATTTAAAAGTCAGTCATTTTGGAATATGTTAGCATGACACTTCCAGATAAGTCTAACTCCCACACTTGTCATTCCCTAACAACTCGTTGCCAGCTGAAGATTGACTCTGCCTATATTTTCCAATGATTATAATGTGTATTACAATTATAATTTGCAAGATCGACCCTTTTTAAGAGGAAAGTGCCCCAAAAAAACTGGAGAAACATGTTATTGTTATCCTACGTGATTATTATTACATATTTGCATTATACGAAGTTAAAACTTAAAAAAAATGGTGAATGACTATTGTTGAAAATATCCATGGGAAAACAAAGTGGACATCACATGTCCTAGTTATGAGTAGGGGCCTATACTTGTCTGCTATATTCTAAATAATATTTTTTCACAATTTGCTACGATTATTTTATCATTATCACTAATCACAATTTCTTTCTTCAAGAGTTCAATAACATAATTGAAATTTAAAAAAGATATAAATGCAAAATTAAGTTAAGAGCAAACTCCATTAAGAGTAAATGCCTATAACGTTAGATATTTGTTGGGTAAATAGCAGTCTTTTGAAACAAGTCTTCTGACATTTTCTTTTTCATGATTTACTGTCTGGTATGTTGCTATTATGTTTTGTTTCTTAATGGAAAAAAACATAACAGTTCTAAAGTAAAGTTTTTTTAAATCATCTTGGGCATTGTCTTTCAATTCAAGTAGAGATTTGATAAAATTTTCTCTATGTACAAAGTCTGTTCTTTGAAAAATGTAACATAATCTTGAAAGATTTTGTAAAAAATGTGTAGATTGTTTGTATAACCACCCCTCTGAGAATTGCTTAGGTATCTTTCCCCAAATTAGAAGTAACTGTACTCAATTTTGGATGTTTATTTTTAAATTTGTTCACAATAAATTCACCAACACTTTCTAACCCATTGCATGTGATTTTGGCGATATCCTTATACTCATCATTAATCCTAAAGAGGTCGTCAATTAAATCAGAAAATATATATGTGGGGATTGTTGTTTATTCATTTGAGTTGTCATTCTTATGGTGCAGGGATGTAATAGAATGGGAAGTATTTTCTGTAACTGTGATCTCATCACAGTCTATTTTATCCAATATGTTTGCTGCTGAAGATATAACTATCAATTCTTCCAATAATGTAATTTTCTAATCTGTATTTAAATTGTAGCAGTGAAGGATGATCATGTAGTCCTCCGCTGTATCTCATGATGCTAAAAAATCCTCTGGGATGTTCTGATTTAGCCTGTTCATAATTATGTAGCTAATTTTAAATTCAGCTTGCATAACTTCAAACAGCCTTCTAAGTGAATTGATACTCACTCATAAGTATACCTTTTCGAAAAGGTAAGGTAAGAGATTCTTCGTTTTTTGTCCAACTCTCATTGTTATCATTGTTGACTCCATATCAAGAAGAATTTTATATTGAATTTCTAATTCCAATTCATACTCAGCCATTCTTTTCTTGGAATCAATTCTTGGTAGTTTAGAATTGAGAACGTCATATCAGTCATTCACAAACTTAATGAAAGAAAACAGCTCTTCCCAGTTCTCAATTTGCAGAAGATCTAAGGACCCTACTCTATGTAAGGCACGGATTTGTGTGAGAGTACAGCTGGGTAGCTAATTTTAATTTCACTTTTTGCCTTTGTATACCAGTATATTTATAGCTGAAGACCCAGTTTTCTCTATTAGATCAATGAGAGTAATCTTTGTTAAAATTTTTCAATTGACTGACAGCCCAGAATCTAAAAAGTTTTTTAAGAGTTTAATGAGATGTGGAGCATCACCAAATACATAAATTTTCTTGTCAGTAACAGGATCTAAAAATATAAGTATTCCTCACATTATACCCCAGTTCATTCTACAAACTTTGGTTTCCACCTAAGTCAGAAGTCATGGCCATGATGTTGAATCCAAAATTCTCTTGAGTTATGTTAAAAATTATGTGTTTTATAAGTTTGCAGCCATAATCATAAAAAACAGGCTGCTTCCAATTTTTGAATAAACTGTGAAAATCAATCGCTAGAACATATTTAATGGGTTGTAGAAGTGTATAATTTTTTTCATCATATTCATAAAGACACTTAGCACACCTAGAGTGATTGTAACTTTGTTCACCTTTTTTTTTTTTTTGAAGTCAAAACTGCTGGTAGTGGATGTTTCTGTTTCAAGCGGTATCTTTAAGCATGTGGCCCAGCTGAGTGTAAAGATAATGCCTTACAATGTCTAAAAGACCACTTTATACATTTAGCTTGATCAGATTTAATGCTCTTTTTCATTTTTTGAATTTACCCAGAGTAAATATTTTTTTACCTATTTTCCTTGCTGCTTCAGTGAATAAATTTCTGATTTTAATTTTGGCATTTCCTCCTGTAAATGTTTTCAGCTCGCTGAGAACCCATCATGCTGAGATTTTCCTCTTCAGTGTTCACTAATGAATTTGTAATTTTTTTAATGATGAAGCAACGTTTTTTTTTTTTTATTTGATAGCACCTCATTTACTTGTTTCTTTATTTCTCTAATTTCACTACATATGTTACTTTAACCAGTTACTCTATTGTTAGTTCCTGTTTTAGGTAAGTGCTCAGTAGGAAAAGCATCCCTTTGTAATGTTTGTCTATGCAGTTCATAGTTTTAAAGTTCACTTTGTAAGTCTCGCTCATAGTAATAGGTCTGAATTTTATGCTCTAATTGTCGCTTTGATAACATTAAAATTGTCTTGTCTGCTGCATTTGTTTACCCAGATTTTTTTCTTTGTTTACTATCTTTTGGGAATGAGTGAAATGTAACCTTCTCAAGCTTATAAATATTATTTTTGAGATTTTTATTGTTTTTGCACTCAAAAACATTACCATTTTGAATTAGTAAAGTTATCCACCTGCATTTAAACTTAAAACAGGTACACACATACAGTTTACTTGCAGTTTTTAGATACACACATTCTCAGATTTTGCATACGTACAAATAATACACTTGCTAAAATGAGAATAAAAAACCCAGCAAATCATGTTCAGAAGAACATGGATCACGGTGGCCATTCATGCTGAAACTACTAGCTTATAAACTGCAGGTAAATTACATAGTAACTGATTGTGCAGAGTAGCAGTTGTCAGTGAGTGATGTCATGTGCAACAGAGAACAATTTTTAACTGTGGGAGTGTATTTTTCATAATAGTCGTCATATCATGTGTTGTTAGGCTCGTCGTGTTAATCATCAGTAAATATGAAAAAAAGTTTGCTCTACTTTAGTTTTTTTAATTTTATCATCTTTTGGTAGTAATAACATTAATAATCAGTATTTTTTATTTTAAAAGTAAAGTATGACACAAATATTATTATTTAAATTTATATATATATATATATATATATATAAATATTTGTGTACTCTTCTAATGGAAGTAATTTAGTTTGAAGCATGAAAAAGCATCAATACAACGCCTTTTGCTAGTTTTACATCCCTTGTAAGTTACGCAGTACCCTCACCAAACGTTTTATAATTCAGTATTGTACTTGTATGATATACATTATTTTCGGATGAAATTAACAAGACAGTTTAATAGACAATTGGTTAATATAAAGTTATCGACTTAAGGTTGATAGGACAAGTTAAGCGAGTGCTAGGTTATGCTTGCTGATATTGTAAAATGATGTCCTCACCGGTATGGGACTTTGTCATTTTTTGATTTTTTCATTTTAAAAAGTTTATAATTCAAAAACTGCTGTAAAGCAATACCTTTTTTTATGTATTTACAATCATGATGAAAACAACAACATATGCAAAAATTATCGACTTTTGAATGTGCATAATCTTTTTAAATAATTACAAATATATTTTTGAGATTTTTGATAGAATGTTTATTAGAAAGACAAGTGACAAAGCACAGGAAATCAGTTTGATTTTAAAGAATTCTTTTCTTCTAGTAATATAAGGTAAATAATTCCAGCTAGTCAGTAATTGATTTTAAGGTGTTACCTCTTTGATTCTATTTCTAGCTCACACTGCATAAAAAAATTCTTTATTTTTATCTTTGATTATGAATTAAAACCAAATTAAAATTATTTACTGGTATATAGTACAAAATAGTTAAAATTTCCATTTTTTAAAAATGTAATTTGAAATATGTTAAATTTCTCTCTTTTTCAAGGTAGATAATAGTAGGCAGTTGACTCAAGCCTGCTTAGTTGAAGCAGTATATTTATAAATGTTTCATAGCAAAAAGGAGTATATTTATTTCCTTTATTATATCTGTCCCAGTCTTTCTAACCTAATGGCTGTGACCAATGTAACGCACATTACATACAAGAAGCATTAACCAGAGTTTGATATTTTTGATGATTCTCATTATGTAACCAATTCCTGCAGAGAGCAGAATGAAGGTTTCACTTGTAGGGCAGAGTACTTCTCGAATTTCAGTGGGCTTGGCATGCTATTATTCAAAAGTATTTAGGCTCAGTGAAGGAGGCAATTGGAAAACTCTTCATTCTTCCCTTTCCATTGTAAACCTGGCATGAGATACTTGGTATTTTTGAAGTTGTGATTTTTGTGAGAGATTTATGGACAAGTCAGGTTGTGTGTTTATGGTTTATGGTTGTGTGTTTACATATACAGAGACAATTGGCTATATTTCTATTCTTTTTGTTTATTTATTTAAAACTCAATAATATATAAACTATTAAAACAGATATGTACTGATGGATAAATGCAGTCAAGCAGTATTCAAGGTAATAAGATATCTTAATGTAAGTTTTAAATTATCTGAGGTTTAAAATAATTGTCTACTTTCCTAATGTGGGACAACAATATTAGCCATGACTCTTTTATTATTCACAATAAATAATTCAGTTTTAAAACTACTGATACATATAAATAAGTTAAAAAAATTAAATTTTTTTTTTTTTTATGTATATGGCATTCATTGTAATGAGCCCCTCACATATTTTAAGTAGTATTGGAGGAAATTAGTTAACAAAGATTACGTAAGTACTATGTAATCTAAAATTTCATCAATATTTTGCTTAAAAATTACCCTCATTGTGTTACTGTAAACAAGTATATCCATCAGTTGACAATTACGGTTAACTACGATTAAAATAAAATATAAATTCTGCCCTTAACTAGTATTTGAATTCTAGGTAAGACTGCACAATGGTTGTATACTATCTGGAAAAATCTTGGGGTTAGAATTTTAGAAACTGAAGTAAGGATAAAATATAAGAGATTAGAGCTAATTTAGTAAACTAAATGCTAAACTGAATGCTGTTGGTATTTATCAGTAAGTAGTGACCATATTAATTGATGCCAAAGAATTTTATTAGCTGAAATCTGGCATTTTTTTTCATTGGCACTTCATTCTTGACAACCTGCTTATATGTTTAGTTTGGTATGTAAAAAGTGCTTTATCATTTTTATTGACCTCTAGAAACAACTTTTCTTTTCACAACTTATTAATTGAAGGCCTCCTAATTTTAGCCATTTTCAGTGATTTGTGATTAAAATGAAATTTTGATTTTAACTCATTTCTTATATTGGTATGGAGATTTCATTGTGCAAAGTTATAAAAGCATTAATATGTTAATGCTTTTAGATTTTCTAAAATAAATCCTATTAACTTCCCTTCTCATGACCGCAATTTTTTATCCTGATGTCCTTATTGAAATAAATTACTATTAATTTTTATATATGACTAAGATATTCTATTTTTTCATTTACATTTATAAAATATCTTTACCATTGCTTCGTCTTCTATCAAATAGGTGAGCATATAAATTGATGTAGAGTTATTTTTGAACTTCACAAAAGTTTTTACATGTCGTTTGCAGTTCGTTTTGTTGGCATAACTGTTGTGTCTCCTACCTTCCTATAATAAAAAGTGGTTATTGCTAAACCTTAATGTTTTTGAGTTTTATCTCGGTTTTATGTGAATAAAAATTGTAGGAACTATACTAGACACATCTTTGATTTTCCGGACAGCCTAGATACGTCTTAAATTTTGGTGTGAACAAAGAGTAGATTCTACTTTTTTGGTCTAGATGTATCTATATATTTAAGACTGTGGTGGGGGGCACACTAATGTTTTAGTGCTTGTTATTTCAGTTCTCACTCATCATCTTTGCAATGTTAATACCGGTCAGACAAAAGAAAACATACAGTGTTTGAAAAGATATAAATTAATGTAAAGAACTGTTACGGTTTGATAGTGGAAATAGAGTTTTTGAGAGTAAACTTTTTTCCAGTAATTGAAGAAACACATGGAGGAGTCCTGATTCCCAGAAAACTGATGGAAATACTTTTACATTGCATGGGTGATCCAGCCTTCCAAAGTGGAGTAGCAGAGTATTTCGAAGTCGATTGGACAAGTTTGTAAAACTTTCAATTTTGTTACGGGTAGGGTTCTTGACAAACCTTGCAATTTGACAACTTTCCTATCTACACTGCAGGAAATTAATAACGTTAAGTAAGACTGGTAGATACAATTTCATCTGCCAACTGTAGTAGGTGCATTGGACTGCACACAAATAGAAATAAAAAAACCATGTCCATGGTGATGAGTATGTAAACCAGAAAGGGTATGCCGGTATCAATGTATAAGCTACATTTTATGCTGATGAAAAATTTACAAGTGTAACTGTGTATTGGCCTGGTAGTATGCATGATACTAGAATATGGAGACTTAGTACTATTAGGAACATGATTTCTCAGTATGATGGAAATGTTTATTTACTTGGTCATTCTGGCTATGGAATATCTCCATGGCTTATCACTGTGTTTAAGCCACCAAGAAATGCCATACAATGTTGCTTCAGTTGATCCATACCAGAGAGATAGAAAGAGAGATCAGTTAACGCAAAAGTTTCTGATCGTTTGTAATTACGTCCAAGTTAACCTGGAAAATATCCCCAAAGTAGTAGTTACATGTGCCGTGCTGCATAACATTGCTAAGCACTATAGTGACCCATTTGATAATGCCAGCTTTTGCAACTGAGGCAGTAACAAATCTTTGGCTTGGCAATTTAATTTATCAGCTTTTTTATGCCAGGTCTAGCATATGAGGTTGAAGGTAGTACACTACGTCTTGATAAGGTCATATCTGCTGATAAATTCTGTCACTTTATTCATTATTACAAACACTCTTTAGGTTCTTTTGTAAAACCTCTTTGCACCTACGAAAACTCTTACAGGCACTATATTTAATATGGAATTTTCTTCTTGGCAATTGAACACCAATAGATCTTTTTCCCATTCTTTAATTTAATTGGTTTATTCCTTCTGGTTTCCTTTAAGATACTGTATTTAACTGGCTCTTCATGTTAGCCTATAGTTTATTCATTTGAGCAACACTGACTTATTTTCCGGTTGCATGACAGCATTTCTCTGTTATACTGTTCCATGCACTTTTTTCTTCCACACCCTTAGGACTCCAGATTTTTCAAAAACAACAATGTGTTCTGATGGAAAATTTACTGACAGTTGTTTGTTCACCATTTTCGTCTCATATTCTTCTCCTGTACTGGATGACATGATTAAACTGATAGGTTTAAATGACAGTAGTTTCCTTGACAAACACAAATAGACTGGCGGCAGAACTACCGACTTGGTAGAGGGATGACTGACTACATGAAGAAACCGGTAGATGAAACATGCATAGAAAGGTAGTTGAAGCAAAAGCAAAGGTGTGTCTAAGCTTTAAGATGTAATTAGCATAGTAGTCTACTAAATTTTCCGGATGAGGTAGGATACAACTACCAAGACTTAGGATCTATTTATGCACATCAAAATTAATGATTGTAAATCTAGGTACCAGTTTACTACTACTAAGTAGATTCTACCTTTTATTAACTTTACCCTCTATCACATGAGGAATATGATGGATTTTCCTGCATTTTCAGTGTCTGTTATTTTTTTTTTTAAATGAATTATCTTAAGGTTTCAAGATCAAAAATATTGTTTTATTCCATCTGACAAAGGATTTCATGCAGTAACAAATTTATTTGGTTGTATTGTTTGTTTCAGGTTGTATCGCCTGTCGATTCTACTGGTTTAAAATTGATTTTATTTCAATATCCAACTTGCCCATTTTGTTGTAAAGTACGAGCTGTATTAGATTATTATGGATTATCATATGATGTGGTAGAAGTAAATCCTGTTTTAAGGCAACAAATTAAGTGGTCAGATTATAAAAAGGTTCCAATACTTTTAGTAAGAGTCGATGGAGGATATCAGGTAAACTATTATCTTTTTATTAGTGAATTCTTTAATTTCTATGTTTAGTTCATTTTTCTAGTTTTGTATATTATTAAATAATTATTTTTCATCCTATCATCATAGTTTAACTTAACATGATTTTACTAATTTTTTTTATTATTCCTTGTGAGTACTTCAGTAATAATTATTGCTTCATTCAGTTCAGTCATTGTCATTAGTGAAAGTATCACCTTCTGTATAAGTATTAATTATTATGCTCATATTAATCCACAATCTTAATATCTTCTTCACAATGTTAATTTTTTGTGATAAATTTAATTCTAAGAGCTTGAAATATGTTCTAAGCATTTTCCTGTTGTGACTTTGTGATTTAAAATCATAATTGTTAACCTATACATGAAAAACATTTTTTAAAAACTGCTTAAGTTCCTATATTAATATTACTATCAGTTGGTTATACCATCAACAGCACTTACAAAAAGATGTAACAAATGAAAAGTAGAAACATTTTTTAAATAATTTCCTAGTCAGTGTTTAGAGGTTGTATTTAGTGTTTTTCAGTTCTCTGAAGGTAGCCTTTTTTCAATTACCTCATATAAATATATTAATATTGTTTTATAATCAATTTTAAATAAAATATATTCCAAAAAAACAATACAGATTTACTTTTTAATGAATTGGAAAATGCTCATTTACTTATATAAAATTTAAACCAATCATTAAAATTAATATGAATCAGTTTCCACATCCTGGAGCAATAGGTTAAAAAGGAAGCTCAGAAATTGGCCTTGTAAATGTAATATTCATTGTACTAAAAAAAAAAAAAAAAAGGTAGATATATTTAAGGGAAATTCTAGGTATCCTGACTCTATAGAGGAAAACACCCACCATGTGGCGGCTACAGTCGCCACACCACCCCCTCCATTCCTAGCCCTGACGAGCTTTACCCTCAAAACCCTGGCAAAAGGCTTCTCTCAGCCTTGATCTTGCCTCAGTCAGGATGCCACTGATGCGATTGCCACATGTGACATTCTCATCTGTGTACGACTACCTAAAAAACTCAACAAAACACATTTGAACAAGACTGATCTGACAATACCTGAAGGAACTGACCTTTTGAGCTGACCTTATATACTACCTGAGAGTATATAAGGTGACTTCAACATGCAACAATAAACTATACCAAAATAAAACAAAAACAAAACTTAGAACAAAAACATAAAACAGGGAAATACTAAGACAAAACAGGAACAGTGCAAACCCAGGAAAAACCAAACCCTAGATCCCCTCTGCAATCCTCTCCTTTGCCAAATAAACAAAAAAAAAATTCCACAATCATCCATACAGCAATGTCGACCCAATGATGTTGAGCCGACAAATAGTCTCCGTGCACATTAATTCTTATTTAGTGCATTCATACACCACGTGGAAGGCATCCATGTTGTGGACACATACTGGAATCAGTCAGGCAGAATCTCTGCAGTCTTTCGCTGAAGACACCATGCCCAGAAAGAAATTCTGTTATTTTGTTTTATGGAAGGTAACTATAAAATCAAGGTTGGGACTACTTTCCTGTCATTTAGGGTGTTATAATTTATTGAAAGACTAAGCCATGATTTTAACCAACATTTTCTACATTTTGTCAAAAATGAATTGAAAAATACTGAATTCAAACTTATTAAACTTAAGACAGATGCATGAGATTTCTCATGCATCTGTCTTCTAAGTGAACTTTGTGTGTGTGTTGCAGAAATTTGCTTATTCTTCAGATAGTAAAATGCTGTAAGCAAAATACTTTACTCTTCCCTACAAAATATTGTGGTGAGAGGGAAGTATCTAGTCCGAACTATTGTAATCATTTAACCAAACTCAGATGGAAGGGTCTCACTATCTAAACTTAAACCGTGTTTTTTTGTGCAAGGACTATTTTAATTAAGATTTTAACTATTTTATGTTTATTATTATTTTATGTTAACAGCAACTAAATGACAGTTCAATGATAATATCACTATTAGGATCTTATTTTCACGACAAGTCAACCGGTATTAAAGAGTTAGTCAAATTTTATCCTACCATTGAATACCATGATGCAGATGATAGACGTAAAAAAGAAATAATGAATAGATATTTTTTAATGTATCAGAATATTTCAGAAAATACAGACTTCAGTGAAATCAAGTAAGTTGAAAAATTACATTTTGTACACTCAGTGATATACTTATCATTTGCTTTGCAAATATGTATACTTCCTTAATTTGGATTGTTGAATTCAGAGGAAATTAGAGTTTTTTAAATCATCTGATTCTTAGATTAAAAAAAAAACAAATGGTAAAAAGGTTTTATTTAAAATTAAAACATTTTAGAGTTCTTTTACTTAAAAGTGACATCGTAAAATCCACTTACCAAAACAAAATAAAACCCAACAAAGCAAAATCATTTAAATAATAAATAAATAGTAATATATAAAAATGAATAAAGTTAATATTTACAGTGTTTAACTGTTTGCTTTGACAAAATGGATTGACATAGCTTTTCTTCTGTAGTATTTCTTTTCTCTCTCCCTAAACACAAAAATTGCCCACCAAAGCATGGTTCTAGTGTCATTAATGATGGTGTTGGTTGTTAAAATAGTGTTTGTTAAATTGTTCATCCTGTTCATCAGAAATGGCCCAAAGTATTCTAAGAAACCTGAAGGTGAGAATTTAAAAAATGATTTTCTACTTTCATTCTTCAGCCTGTGTTATTGTATTAGTCCGACTGATCAATCAATATGGAAATATATTCAGCATCTCTTCTACTATCACAAAAAAAGCTATCGCTATAATAAAGCTGTAATAATTTTTAAAAATTATCTAATTCACTTGAGATTCATCAACAAAAGTTCTTCTTCAGTCTTTTCTTTTATTTGAAATGTAGGCAAAATGGTTTTATTTAGCTTAAACATTAAGAATATTTTTTCACATTGACCTTTCCAGTACTAATATTTATATTTTACATACCATTCCTATTAGGCTACACCTTAAAGTTTTGGCAGCCTTTTTGATTATGAACAGCCAGCTCCAATATGAAACACTTCATCAGTCTCTCTTTCTCTCCCCCTCCATCCCACCCCTTACTCCTTCCAGTTATAATTAGATGGATCATATCATTTAAGTAAAAATATTTTTTTGTTAAGAGCTAAACGAACGGTTGTTAAAAAAAAACCCTATGAAAATGAAAATCTATCAAGATAACTTTGATTATTTTAGATGTATAAAGCTTCAAGAGTTCTAAGGTTCAAATCCTAGTAAAGGCAGTTACTTTTATATGGATTTGAATATTAGATCATCGATACCAGTGCTCTTTGGTGGTTGGGTTTCAATCGCATATCTCTGGAATGGTCGACTTGTGAGTGTACATGACTACATTTTACTTACATTCATATATATCATCCTCTAAAGTGTAATATCTTATGGTGGTTTGGAGGCTAAACAGAAAAAGAGAGAGATGGCGGTTTAATAGTTGCATTAATATTTAAAAATAAGGATCTTGCTTGAACACCTCTTGTAAAAAGTGAAGAGATAATTTTTCTATAAATAAAAAATAAACACATTTAAGATTTCAGTATGCTGCATTTATTTATTATTCCTTCTACATGAAGCCTATAAATTTAATGTTTGTATGTTGTTTTTAAATGAATCTTCCCATAGTCGGGAGCACCAGTGACATGTTACAGTCAAGATTGGTGAGGAGTGAACGCATCATCTAAGTGAACCTTTCATATATTTTAGTGTTTATTCATGTACTCTCTTCACTGATCTGTGGTAGTTGCAAATGTCACTTTTTTCCCATCTGTCCTTAAAGGCAGATTTATGTAATTTCTACACTATTTTTAGATTTTAGTCCGAGAAAGGAAGCTTCTGATTGCAAAATTTGATATTCATTTTTTTAATTAATTTTTTTTATTAAAGTTATTGTATAGATTTATTGGTTACAGTTCAATATTTATGAATCTGAAATTACTAAAAGCAGTAAGTGTTACAATCTTTATTGTTGATAGTTATTTTGTTATTATATTATTAATATTACTTGCTTTTTTTTATTTAAGGAATGTACAAAAATGGAGAAAGTGGGCTGATGAGGTATTGGTACATTCTTTATCTCCTAATGTATATAGGACTAGAGAAGAAGCACTCGAATCATTCAGGTGGTTTTCTAAGGTAAATTATCTTTAAGATTGTTAAATTTTGTTTTATTTATCAAAAGGTTTCCGATATTTTCCAACTGAAGTAAATTCCCTGAACTGAGGTCATTTATGATCACTTGCCCATAGGCTGATGAACTGATCAAGGGATGATGCTAGCGCCCTCTCTGGCAAGTATGATAACTTGACAGAGAGGTGGCAATGCTACCTCTATAATCTTTAAATAGGGGTTTTCAACACCTGTACCTTCAAATTCATTTTATTAAATAAAAATATTGTATTTATAAATGATTTTTAGAATTTTGAATAAAAATTAATCTTATGTGCAGAGTATTCTTTTGATTAACATTCTTCGTTTTTTTAATAGAGTGCATTAAAGTCCCACAGTAACTACTATAAAAAATATTTAGACTTCAAGAAGTAGGCTTCGCTGAGATCAGCTGGTACTGATCACTCAAGAACAAATCAACCAATTTATATCAAATTGGATATGCATATCTAAATATCAATGAAACTGGTGCAGTAGTTTGGATTTTATGAGCCTCAAAATGCAAATCTGAAGTTAGAGGTGAAAAAATCAGTGTAGCTTGGAGTAGATGTTTGAATTTAATTTTTTCTATCATTTATAAGTTACATTCCTAAATGAAAATTAAAAATATATACAAAAATTCTGAAGATACATAAAATACATAAAATTTACATGTTCAAACAAACCAATTATTTCCAAATAAGAGTATCTTACTCTGAAATCTCTGCTTGTGAATCGGTTAAGTATAGTCAGAGTCCTGTGTGTTTTCGATTGAAAATAAATTGAGTAATGATGTGGGTTACTTGTTTCATTCCATTTTTTCTACAGGGATCCCATTTTAATTTAGACAGATCTCATTTTTTTTGTTTTTATCCTACAATGAATTCTACAGGATGAATTCACAAGATACTAAACACTATTAAGAATACTCTTTAAAAATAAGTTGATATATTTTGTTCATCACATATCTTTTGTTGAAATACGAGGTTTGTAAATAAAGTAATGAGACAAAATTTTTTTGGCAACCACGTGGCAACACTTAGCAACACAAGTTACTACTAAACATATAGTTACATGAACAGCTGATTAATATTAAGGTATTACTATTTTTAGCCTGTTGTTGCTATGTGAGATGTAAACAAACTTTTCGTGAAGCAAGTTTTTGTTGTGCGTTACAAAAATGAGTGGATACTAATTATTAGCAATGTTGTGCAATCAAGTTTTGTGAGAATAAACTCTTGTGCAATAAACTCTGTGAGAATGCTATTGCAACTTTTTGAAAATTGAAAAGGGCATACAGAGATGAACTTTGTCATGAGCCCAAGTTTTTAGATGGTTTAAAGCATTTTCAGATGACCGAGAATCAGTTGCGGACAATCCACACTCTAGAAGACTGTTAACGTCAAAAAGTGACAACATTGTTGAGCGAATCAAAGACTATATATAGTATGACTGGTGATTTAACTGTCAGAATCGTGGCAGAACAATTCAGTTTGAACCACAACACAGTCCATCAAATTTTGACAAAAGAATTTGACATGAAAAAAAGTTTGTGCAAAATTGGTTCTAAAAAACCTCGCTGTTGAACAGAAAAACAACAGGGTGAAAGTGTGCCGTGATCTAGGGCGAAATGAAACTGATCCTGATTTTCTAAAAAATGTTATTACTGGTGATGAATCTTTGATATTTGAGTATGACCCAGAAACAAAACACCAGAGCAAAGAGTGGTACACTTTAAACTCACCACGTCCCAAAAAAGCAAAAATGAGCAAATCAAAAATCAAAACCATGCTAATTTGATTCTTTGATAGTAATGGCATTGTTCATAAGGACTTTTTGTCTACAGGACAGACTGTAAATCAACATGTTTACAGAGAAATTCTTGAAAGACTGCAGAAAAGAGTTGCCCGTGTGATACCAGCCATCAAAGACAACTGGATGCTGCATCATGACAATGTACCTTGTCACACTGCATTCTCAATTTGGCAAAGAAAAACATTCCTGTATTTCCTTAACCACCTTATTCATTTGACTTGAGCCCCTGCAACTTTTTCCTCTTCCACACTCTATAAATGTCCTCAAAAGACACCATTTTGGAACAGTAGAAAACTGACCATCTGAAAGATATTTTGGTTTCAGAGTTCCAACACTGCCTTGAAGAGTGGGAAAACTGTGTTGTTTGAAGCATTGCATGGCTTCCCAAGGGAACTATTTTGAAGGTGATAGAGTCCATGTATAATTGGATTGTAAATAAAATGTTTTTCTGAACCAGTCTCATTACTTTATTTAGAGACCTCATATAGTATATAAATTGTTTGCAAAAAACATTAGTTCAACATAAATATTTTTAGGCATAGAGGTTATATGTAGAAAAAAGTCTTATATTGAAATATAAAAGAAACTTCATGTAGAACTTCAAGCTTAAACTTACATTCAATCATTTTCCTGTCAGAATGTGTTCATTCAATTCAGATCAAATGATCACTAATTTTGCAAATAAATTCTACAATTACAAAGTCTACAGTCTACAATTCGACAAATTTTGGTTTTAAAAAGCATGGTTGTATGCTTGAACAGTGTGATTTAGTCCAAAAGCAGCTCCATTATGCAGTATCAGAAATATTAATGGTTGCATTCAATTCAATATAATGCCCTCTGAAGTAAATTTTGATCACATAATAAATTACCTCCTTACATGATAAACTATTTTTCAGTTATTTTGCAAGCTGCAGAATGTGATTATGATATTGCTAATAATGACATTTCTGTAGAAATTGGTTGAAATGCCTTCATAAATCTCTGTAAGCATAGGAATGCATTAAATTTAATCAATTATAAAATTAACATTTCTTAAAATAATGTAAAGTATTAAAAAAAATTAAATATATTAAATGCATAATTAATTGAATTTTGTAAATTCAAGTTTTAATTCCACATAATTCTAGGCTTTGTGAAAAACTTGAAAATATTTACTTCCTTCATCCATTACCATTTTCTAAGATTCTCTTCTTCATTCTTTCTTTCCTGTTTAGCCTCCAGTAACTACCGTTTAGATAATTCTTCAGAGGATGATATGTATGAGTGTAAATGAAGTGTAGTCTTGTACATTCTCAGTTCGACCATTCTTGAGATGTGTGGTTAATTGAAACCCAACCACCAAAGAACACCGGTATCCACGATCTAGTATTCAAATCCATGTAAAAATAACTGGCTTTACTAGGACTTGAATGCTGTAACTCTCCACTTCCAAATGAGCTGATTTGGGAAGACGCGTTAACCACTAGACCAACCCGGTGGGTCATTTCTAAGATTCTCTGCTTCGGGATATCTTTACCTTAAAACCTACACCAAAATCCATTTCTGTTTTTATGATTTTCTTCTCTGTATAACGAAAACAGTAGAACTTTACATTATGTTCATCATTGTATTATCACTTCACTTCTGAGAATGAGCTGTTAGAACTTTTGAAAATTCCAAAAAAATATGTACACATTGTATCACCAATTGAATGTAACCTTGAATTTCTTACATGATTGTGAGCTAAAGAAGTTATTTTTCAACACTTCTAGATGTCTCTGTTGAATTTTTCATTTCTGAAAAGATAAATATGAACTGACAAGGGAGAGTAACAAATCTGCAGTAGTACAGGTTATTTAATGTTTAGTAAAAAGCTGCTGAAGCTGCAGTGAGGTCTGGAATAATTTATGGCTTATAAAAGTAGATGTTTCATACATAATAATCACAATACTTTTCCAGTGTGTTTTTTATTCTACATAAACTCTTCAATAGTAATGATCATTGGAAAGGATGCTTCAATGATAATTTTTAATGAAAATGTTTTATTATTTACTAGCAGAGATATCCCATGCACAAGTAACATTGTCTTTTGTTTTGAAAAAAGGAAAATATATGAAAACAATTCTGGTGTAATATTATTTCATAATATAAACTTGTAAATTTAACCTATAAATATGATTATAGAGCAAATGCAGGTATAGAACAAGATTTTTCATCAGTTGTCTTACAGTGCTTTATGACAATCTTAAAAATGTGGAACTAACATTATATAAAGCTTTACAAGTTGTCCTTATAAATGTGTTTCCTTATTTGTGCAGCTATAGAATACGAGGTATCTTTTTAAAGTAAGGTCCGTTTTGAATTTTTTGCCTGTATATGCTTTGCAAACTGATAGTGCTTGTGTAGCTCATTTATTTCAATCAGTAGTCAGCTGTTAATAACAATAGTGTTCAGTCATTTGTTGTTTATATTCATTAATCTTTGATAGAAAAAACAATTCCACAGCTGAGATTCACAGGCAAATTTGTGACATTTATGGGCCAAATATTATGAATGATGCTAAAGTAAATCATTTATAATAAACATTAAGAAAATCAAAGGATCAAGAACACTACCATCTGACAACCTATATTTTACATTTTGAATTAAGTCCATATACTTATATAGGTATGAGAAGGAACTTGTATCTTTTTTACATTAAATTCTTATGGAAGTAAAATTTTACCATTGTTAGTATAATGGAAAAAAAACATTGGAAATACAGTCAACTCCTGATTATCCACGAGCAGTTTAACTGCGGTTTGACTTAAGTCATAATACCTCTCAAAAAATAATTTCTTAAAGAAGCTAAAGATTTAGTTTTTTCTTTCTTTGATAGGTTTTACTCCTTCATTCATTCGGTACTTGAATTTGTGTTTGTTTTGAATATAATGCTGTAATGTAGTTCATTGTATAATATTATGCTAGGCAAACTGCGAAGTTCAAATAAAAGATGATGTTTTCAGTCACTAAAACAATTTATTGCATCCTATTTTAAAGAAAATATCTGAAAGACTAAAATGCACAATTTTTTTTAAAGTTTTGTATATTTTTTTCTCAGCTACTGTAATTTTAATAAATGTTTGTTAATACTATTGTATGTACAATCTACGTACAGTATTAGTGATAATTATGTTACGTTAATATGTAACGTAAACTTGAATAAACTTATGGATATTATTTTTAACCAGGTATGTAATAGTGTAGTGTATAATATAATATTTATAAAGTAATATGTGTTAAAACACATATTACTTTATAAATATTATTTTGGGATCATTGCAATTTTGCTATGGTTTTGGATTATCCTTGAACCTCTTCCTGGTTATTGCAGTTAATTGGGAGTTGGGTGTATTTTAAATCTTAAATTTGAATGAAATATTATTTCATTATAATATACAGTTTTAAACTAAGTAGATCAATAATAATTCTAATAACTTATTACTTTACTGTTGTTATATATATCAGCTTTAAAGTATTGGTTTTTCACGTGTAGTTTGATTTAATGCTGCAGAAATCAAATAGTGATATATTTTTTAATTATAAAATTATTTATTAATATAAAATGATGAAACACATGACAGAAAAATTGTTTTTCTTTACATTAACCAGCTGCGATTTCTTTATCTATTATAGATGTTTTTCATAGGGTGATCTCTACAGGGTTATTTCAGTGACTATCAACAAGAGTTGTGAGAAGCAGTAATGGAGAAGGGAGCAGAGATTGAATGTAGGATGTGCAAGTGGAAATTAGAGGTTTATGTTGATGGTGATTGTTGCATTGAGAAATTTTTCTGAAAAGTTGATAATTCATTTGTGTTATTATTGGGAAAAAAATTTATAATATAAAATATATATATATATATATATATATATATATATATATATATTATATAAGTAATATTTATAATAAATTTATAAAATAAATAAATGTATATTATAATTACTTTATTTACATTTTTATTTTTATCTCAGGTTGGAGAATGGGAAAGATTATTTCCCGCTTGGGAAGTAAGTCTTATTGTTTATGTTGGTGCATATGTTATGTGGATCATTGGAAAACGTTTAAAACAAAGGTCATTTTTAAAATATATTCTACAATTTAAATCAATTAATCATATATTTAATTTAATCATTAAATTAAAAGTATTAATTATTATCTGTTTGAGTATTAATTTATTATGTTTAGATCTGTAAAGTTATATATTTTAACCTTGATTCTTTCATACAACTGGACTGACTGTAAGCAGTTTTATACAAAATTGGTCAAATGTGGCAATGTCAATAAAAAAAAAAATAGTCTGTATAAATACTTTCTGAAGCTTAACATTTTATCAGATTTCTTATTTGTATTCCAGTTTTATTGTATCTTCAAGTGTTATGTGTAGCTATTTTCAAATATTAAAAGATTTAAAAAATCCCTATTCTCCAATTTTTTTGTTTCTTTTCAAGGTTATTGTTCCTCATAATAAACTTTTGTAAAATTAGTTGATCTTGTTCAGTTCTCCCACATTGATCATTTCAGTGATGAAAAACTTGATGTAGAATATTTATTACATACCGTGGAAAAAGTAGAATTTTTAAATGCATCTAATTGTATTAAAACATATTTTTTTCTGCATTATTATAGTGGATTGCTATCTATTTGGCATTAATTGCAATCTATTTAAAAATTGCAGAGAATTATGCTCAAAATAATGCAGTATGTTGTTTGCTAATTGCCTGATAGTGCAATTTCAACATTCCATAATTTTATTGTGATTTATAAGGATTAAAAATTAAGGTTATTATGAGTATTTGGATATTTAAATTTTTTATGCTAATTGGTTTCAGTAATGGAAACAGAAAAATCTCAACAAAGGTAGGAAATATTTTTGAGAGAACCTTGTTTTTTAATAGCATTGTTATATGTGTATATGCTTCATAATTTCACTTAAGAACATGAAAAGTTGTATTGAAGAAAAAAAACACAATTAAAAGGGATGAGAATCTAAACTGTCTTAGGAAAAATATAGTTTCTTCACAGAACTTTAAGAAAAGACAGGTAGAAAGACACATAAGAGGTTTTTATTACTTTTTCAGGCATTCATTTTAAAAGAAAATTTTCGTTTCCTTTAAAACCCATTAAATATATGAAACAGTGTTAGGATATAGATGGAAAAATTGTTTAAACATACTTAAATGATATAACTCTTTAATACCAGTAAACCTCACTTTTTAAACACCCTTAGGAAACTAATTTACTGGGAAAATAAGTGTACTTTTTTACCTGTGTGTTACTTTGTAGGTGTCTTTCAAATAAATTACAATTTTCTATTATAATGCAGAAAAGAACAGTCTATAATACTGATAAAAATTTTTTCAGTCTGTTTCATAAAATGAGTTATAATGTAATGTATAGAACACATGTAACAAAATAAGTAAAGATAAAATCTACTAAAAACTATGGAAAGTGCATTTATAGGTTATATGAAATAAGTGTTAAACTAAATTGTTGGAACTTACTACAACATTATTCTCCTAAATAAAATAAAGGATAGGGTTTAAAAATTTGTGGAGTTTGGACAGTAGTAACATTTTAGCAGAGTTGGAGAATAAACAAAAAAAAAATGGAGATAATATATGATGATAGTTAGTTAAAGATGTAATTTAGACAGGAAATTTTTTCTGGCATAAATTAAAGTGAAAAATAAATAATAAACTTATTCATGAAAATGTAATTTTACATCTTAAAATTTAGTTTGGATGTTCATTTTTCAGGCACTCATTGAAAGATGATGTTCGACAATCCCTTTATGACAATTGTTTTCAATGGTTGAAAGAATTAAAAAGAAAAGGAACTCCCTATCATGGAGGGTCATCACCTAATCTGGCTGATCTTGCTGTGTATGGGGTATTGAACAGCATAGAAGGATGTAGAGCGTTTCAAGATTTGTTAGATAATACAAAGATTGGTACATGGTATTTCAGTATGAAAAAATTATGTAAAGAACATCATGGTAGTTTGTCATTAAATTAAACTACGTATAGTTTTAGTTGATTAATTGTTAGTATTTATCTGTTGTTTTCTTATAAAAAAAATATTGTCTTCAATAAAACATTTATTAAAGTATGTATTTGTGTATTTAATTACAAATTGTTTAATGATTTGTATTTGGAAAAATTCTGATTAGTAAATTCTGAAAAGTAATTGAGAAAATATGTTCATAGATTATAAAAATTCCTATCATTTTTTAAATAAAGCAAACATACTATATACACCACTTTTTTATAGATTCCTTCTGTAAAACTAAACAAATATTTTAATTTAATTTTGGATATGCGTTTTCTTCAGATGAGAATTTTATGTTATACTAAACAGAGACTGGATAAAAAAACAGCTTGAACTCAATGACTTATATCATTACTATATAAAGTAGCAGATGCTTTAGTTATAAAATCAGAATTTTCCTGCATACATTTGACTCTTCTACTTATGTAATACTGCTTTATGTAATGTGACAATTAAGTTCTCTGGCTTAAACGATTAACTACTGCAATACATCATAATCTTCTGGATTCATTAGAACATTCTCAAGTCCTTGTCCCTTCTGTCACCATTTATATTTTTTAGACAGTTAGCCAGTTATATTTTTCTATAGTCTTATATTTTCAGTCTGGTAATTTTGACCATGAAGCAAACTATATAAAAAATATGCTAGTGCATCAAGCAGAAGACACACTTAGGTGGTAATGTTCCCCACAAGTGATTCAAAATTCCCATTCAAAAAATGATTTTTTTCTTATTTTTCTACGTCAAATATTTTAATATTAATCAAAATTTTCAGTATAATAATAAACTCATAATCAATCGATGATCGCTAGAGAAATCATAAAGTACCTTCTAGTTAAAAACATTGGCAGGGATATACTACCAATGGTAACATCGATGTTCGTTCCTCCAAACAACCGTCGGCCATCTACACTAGCTGCATAAGTGAGCAACTCTCCAGGCACTTATATCTGACGACCATGCTGGGCTAAGAAGCCCTCTACTAATTCACGGCCATATCGGTGAAACCGCTATGCCACAAAAGTGACTTAGCATTCATATCTGCACCAATAAGGATTGGAGTAGTACCAAGGATATTATCCTAGACCTCAAGATAGCGATCAGCAGGATCTCTATTCTGAAAATATGAACTTGCAACATACAGATGCAAGTTCACAACATCCATATGGACCATAACATGATGGTTATTTGAGAGCTGTTGAATGAAGATGCAATCAAAACCTCTCTTTTTCACAAAACAGCGGGCATACTATCTTAACCAAAATAAAACCTCTTCCAACGAGAAAAACCTGGCAGTTCACAAGATACTATGTATGGATGCTATGACAGAACAACATCCAACCCTTGACGTAGCGCTATCTCACCAAGCTCAATTTGAACAATGTAGGCACCCTGTGCATTTAACTAACCAAATCTAACCTTTAAATATTGAGTTGTAATACATTTCAACAGCTCTCAGATATTGTCCACATATTTTCCTATTGACAAGGGTGCTTATGATCTTTGCCGAGGGCGCTTGCAATTAATGCAAATCGGATCCTCTGACATACTCATTGTCACCACAATGAGTACTTACTGCAAGATGATTACAGAACTTAGCCCTACAGCACTTAAAATAACGCTGGACATATAATAACTCGACTAGAAGAGAAGGTTGTTTATAGACATAAACAACCTTTCCTCCTTGTGAAGCTGTTAAATAAAGTATTACTTACCTCGAAGATACCGTGGTACTGCTTTGCCTCGCGCCAACCCGATTTAAACAATAACCGACATTCAGACTTATAAGAAGTTCATCTGAGTATTCTGCTCTCTAATGAGAGTTCTCAACTCATCCTCAGATAGTCACCGATTTGTATCATAAACTATGATTCTTGGGCGCTCTTGTTTTTAGGGTCGACTTTCATATTGGACTTACAACCTTTAGAGAGTCAGAATTAACCTTAATGGTTTCTTCATCAGCAATGACGATTACCCCTTTTTTGTTTTTTTGAATATTATGAATCTTCAAGCTTGACCTCTTTTGTTTAAGGACCACCTGAAATTTGTCCTTCATCTCCTTGCTGGATTTAGTGGTTGCCCCTTCCCTTAAATTTGTGATGACTACCTCCGGTTGTTTTCGAGACAGACTTGCCTCTCTACTTTCTTTTAAAATACCTGCGTATCGTTTACGCTTAGGAATCGTAATCGTCTGTTGAGCCGGGACCGAAACAGAAAGAGTCTCCCTCACCACAACTTCCTGAGTCTCAGCCGGCTTAGCAGCTAACCACTCATATCTTTCCATCAGGGCAGTCATGATGGCTTAAGCTGTTTTAATTTAGGAATGATTTTTCCTCGGGCACTTGTGCACTTTAGGTGGTACCGCAGTTTGAAAAAAAATTTGCTCGCTAACTTCGACTAATTAACAATTAGTCAAAACAGTAATAAAAAGCTTGATTATTTAAACAATAACCCAAAAGTTAACCTACTCTTGCTCCGCTTGCTAACCTTGACTAATTAACAGTAATGTTTTGATTATTTAAATAATTGCAATAATTACTGAATTTATTATTTAATTACTTAAAACATTACTTTTATTACTTAGTCAAGGTTAGCGAGCGAGGGTTAAGTTTGGTTAAATTATATTTATAAAATTAATGGTTATAAAAATGGTAATATAATTGTTATATTGGGTGATATTAGCAATAACCCAAAGGTTTGCAGTTTAGTTCAGGCTAATACGTAAGCCACTGCGGAACCACTTAAAGTGCACAGATGCCTTTTCTCAAGCAGTTCTACAGTTCTCTATAATCTTTAAAAACTAAACAAAGCATACATTAAATGCATTAGTGACGCCAAGTCTTCCGCCTGGGGTTCACCACGCACTGACCACAGAGGTGCTGGTCTCGCACAGTTTGTAGAAGCCAGGAACCTCTACTTGGTTAACAAGGCAGAACAACCACCTACTTTCTCTTGTGAACTGTGGGAAAGTTACATCGACGTCACCTTGGTGACGGGCGATCATAGGCTTATAACCTATGAGATGGTTTACGGAGGCGGTCTAAGAGCTCCAGATTCAGGTTGCTACAACCTAAGGAACCTAGATGAAAACAGACTGCGGCATGAGTGTGCAGCTGTTTTACATGGGTTGGAATGGCGCATGGAATACAGGGTGGAGGTGGAATTGATGGCTGAACAATTCAGCCGGGCCATCAAGACTGGCTGCGATAGAGTTCTACGGCGGCCATGGCCAATCGACGGACCCTTGGGTAGTGACCAGTTTGCTGATCAAAGAGAGTCTGGAGCCGTCATGACCTCTGCTTCCGAAGGGTTGTCTGTTAATCGCAGGTGGCGGCTCGGGGAAAAGTGTTTGTTCTCTACCTGAGTGTGCTGCGCGAAAGAGTGAGATCCACGCGTAGAAAGTACCAGGATCGCCCCCTGACGGGGATTATCGTGAATGACGTGCGCGCTGAGGGTCTGCTTATCTACCGGCGCGTCCGTAGCGAATACTTTCATGCCATCAAAGAAGCCAAACTCAAGTTTTGGAAAGATTCCATGTGCGAGTTGCAGCGCAACTCCTGGCAGCTCGCAAAGTAATGTTACCGGCTAAAGCCATTGCACGTGCTGTCCAGTGTTTGGTGGTCTCGACCAGACGTTAACATCTGTGTCGGTATACCAGGCGTTCCTGGATACTCTGTTTCCAGAGGGTGAAGCAGAAGTCGGCGTTAGGGCGAGAGTTATGCCTATTCTGGCATACGGGCTGTGGATCCCGTAGATATAGACAGTGGTTTCTCGAATGGCACTGAGTATTGACCAACTTATCCGGATACTTTTTACCATCTTTTCCCTGTTGTAAGAGAGCCGCTTAGCAGACAGTACTCGGGGTGCCTTAGCTGGGGTTGCTTTCTGACTTGCTGGAAGGTGGCTTTAGTGAGGGTGCTCCTAAAATTAGGAAAGGATCTGAGTGTAAGGCAGTTATCGGCCCATCAACCTCTTGCCGGGAATTGGCAAATTGCTTAAAAGGCTGGTTGTGGAACTGCTCTGGGAAAGCATCTATATGAACTGTTTTCTAAGTCGAAGTCAATATGCCTTTATGAAAGGGGTTGGCACCGAGGATTGCATCTTAAATGCTCTTGCCGAGATGGAAAGCGCCGACTGTAAATATGTTTCGACAATTTTCATAAACATAGAGACTGTATTTCCTTCCTTGTGTTGTAGTTCTCTCCTCTATGAGTTGGAACGCCGCAATTTTTTCGTAGTCCTGCAGGCCGTAGTGCGAGACTATTTGTCTAATCGTACGGCTCAGTTTACAGATACGCACCTAGCTGTCGAAAAGTCTTTCACGAGGGGAAGCCCCCGCAGGGTTCCGTTCTCGGCCCCCTGCTGTGGAACCTGGTATTTGACGGATTTCTGGGATTGGCATATCTAGAAGGGGTCACGGCCCAGGCTTTAGCCGATGACTGTCTCCTTTTAGTTCGTCGTAATTCACGATCACAGGTAGAAGACCGGGCGCAGGCGGCTTTGTCAACCCCAGAGGGCTGGACATGGCAAAATTTAAAGATTGTGTGCCCAAGACGAAGTTCATGCTTCTCAAGGGTGCAGACAAATCATCGTACAGCCGTAACCCCCATATTAAATTTAAAGGCTGTGTAATCTGTTGAATTAGAGTTCTTAAGTACGTAGGTGTTTTGTCTATGAGAAGTTGCTGTTTAGCAACATTAGGCAAGTAGCGGTGGACGCTGTCTCAGTGAAGCACAAACTTAGGAAGATTGCTCGGAAGGACTATGGGTTGTCTGGCCGTTAAATGTACATGGTGTATTGAGGTGTCTTCGAAAGCATGACCTCTTACGCGGCGCCCGTTTGGGCGCATAGATTGGATATGAATAGAGCACTTTTTCACAATTTAAGGAGTGCCCAGCGCAGGCCTTAATTGTATGAACTGGTGTTTTTAATACAACCTCCTACGAGACTACCAATGTATTGGGAAAGGCTCTCCCAATCGATTTTGTAGTGTAAGTTCAGGCCGCCTGGACTACTTTTTCGAAAGTTACACGTTCAAATAAGTAAATAATGTTAGAATGATTAATTTATTATCTGATGTTTTCCTCTGGCGCCTACTGAATCCAGTTATTTACGAATTAATTATATGACAGCTTTTTAATAAAGTTATATTATCGTGAAAAAAACATGATAAACGATAAAATATTATAAAAACTGGTGAGGCCAACGAATTGAGCCATCCGGTACATTAATGCACTAACATGACTGCACATGCAGCAGTAAAATCTCATTACTACAAATAACAGCTGGGACAGCTCTTACGCTGAACACAATATACATAGCAGTAATAACGTTCTGTAGCAGTAGTACTATATATGTAGTTCTTGCTTATTTATGAATTACCGGACAAATATTACAAATGAAATGTATTTTTAAAAAAATTGATAAGTGGCGATTGTTTAATTGATCAACTATTTTTTCACGGATCAGTTCGAAACGAACAGATATCCCTGAAGTTCATTTGACAGAGTCTTTAGTAGAGTAAGTAAACATTTACTGCACGGTTTGCAATGTAGTTGGATATTTTATTGGTTATGTTTGGATGAAGTTGTTCATTATTTAACAAATGGTGAAAACGTATAAATTTTTTTGATTTATCATCTAGATTAATACTCTGTTACTTTCGAACATAGTTTACCTGTTTCTGAAATGGTGGTAGGTGATTAATTACCAAAATTTGTGTGTGTATTAATTAGAAAATATTCGTACCATAGATATTTTGTATTTTATATTATTTTACTGTATTTCATTCAGTATGCTGTGAATTAGGTAATAAAGTATTAATAGTAATTGAATTCTGTAATGCATGTATAGGTGCGTTAACATGATGCTATTTTATGTCAATATTTTGCGGTGTTTTTTAATAATCTTTCTAAATTATTTCGTGGAGTAGTTAGCAGTAACATGTGTTTAAACTCTATTTTTAAATTATCAAAATAGTTAAATCAGTGGTAATTGTTTGTGTGGTACTATTACTATTTATAGCAAATTCATCACTGATATGGAAGACCTGTTTGCATGAGCTTTTTATTGTGGATATCTTTACAGATTTTGTACTTTGAAATCAGTTCATAACCCATTTTATTTTTAGGGTTTCATTCCCTCCTTAGATTTATTTTACTCATGTATTTTTGTACTGTAGATAATAGTGTTATTTATTTTTTGTCTCCATTTGAATGGATGGGGGATGTTGCAGGATGTGAATTTTTAGGATGGTTAGGATTGGTTATTGTTGAAGTATGGAGTTAATGAAAGTGTGATTGTAGCTCATTCACATGATGCTCAGACCTTTTGAACTTATGATCCAATTGGCTATCAACAATGATGAGTCCTCATTTTCAGTGATGTAGGAATAGGATAGTAGGCTATTGTATTCATTTTAAAAAAATGCTCACCATATCATCTTTTTTATTAGAATGAATGTATGGTACTTTTTTTACCTTATTTTATGATTATGACTCTATTGTTTCTTATTTTGTGTTTGAATCTATAGCTTAGTAAATTAATTACCTCACTGATCTCAAAATTTAAACATGGAAACTGGTTTGTAGTCTATTATATCATTTTCAGAATTATTTTTTTTCGTTTTGTTATTTGTGGGTGAAAACAATCTTTCTTTTGCGGAAAGCAGAATCAGGTAATAAGGGATTCTTTAGATACACATGCAACTGTCCTTTTGATCAAAATAAATAAGTAGAATTAATACTACTGTAAATTGTAAATGTAGATTCAAATTAATTAAAATTTTTAATAGTTTTGTAAATTTTTTTGTCAGTAATAATTATACTACTTTTTCCGTAGAGATCAATTTCATGAATTTATTATATATGATATTCAGTCAGTATTGAACAAAACAAAATATCAAGGTTATCAGTTCTGTTATTAAGTTATTAGTTCTGTAACTATGTGAAAGTTAGTATAAATAAATTACCTAATGGTCAGCCAGTATTGATTTAAAAATGATGTAAAGAAGTCTATCAGTATCAAAAAAAACTAATTCAGTTGTGATAAATTTTATAGGGACCAAAAAAAGGGGTACTTACGTATTAACGCCACCGCAGCTACAGCTTTAGGTTATGTTGACTTCGTCTACTGACAAATCGTACGTATATCAAAATAACCTAACTAAATATACCCTATGCTCGCTTCGCTCGCTAACCTCGGTACTTACGTATTAACGCCACCGCAGCTACAGCTTTATTTAAAAACAAAGTAGTCAATCGGATTTCGGTGGATTAACATTAATTGGATTTCGGTGCTATAACATTAAGGTTATATTATTAATAAGTTGTATATATTATGCATATTTAATGATAATTATAAGAGGTTAGCGAGCGAATTGGATTTCGGTGCTATAACATTAAGGTTATATTATTAATAAGTTGTATATATTATGCATATTTAATGATAATTATAAGAGGTTAGCGAGCGAAGTGAGCGTAGGTTATATTTGGTTAGGTTATTTTGATATTCGTACGATTTGTCAGTAAACGAAGTCAACATAACCTAAACCTGTAGCTGCAGTGGCGTTAATACGTAAGTACCAAAAAAAGTTACCCAAATACATGGAACATTTATTGAAATTTCAAACAGCAATTTTTAATTATTTAAATTGATTTTTGAATCTATTATGTGGTTTTTACAAATACAGATCATGCTAATAAAGATAAATATTTTTTTAAATATGGCAACACTTACATTTAAAGAGTGACATGGCTTTTCTTTATTTTCTGTTTAGCATCTGGAACCACTGTAAGGTATTACTTCAGAGGATGATATGTATGAATGTAAATGAAGTGTAGTCTTATACAATCTCAGGTCGACTATTCCCTAGATGTGTGGTTAATTGAAACCCAACCACCAAAGAACACTGGTATCCATGATCTAGTATTCAAATCCTAATAAAAGTATAACTGCCTTTTCTAGGATTTGAACCTTAGAACTCTTGACTTTGAAGTCAACTGATTTGCAATGTTGAGTTCACCACAAGACCAGCCCACTGGGCTAACTGACATGGCTTTTTTCTTTTTTTTTAACTTCCAAGACCATCATTAGACATTACTTAAGAGGATGAGGTGAATGACAATTTTTGTAGCATGTGAAAATGTCATGCCCAACCAGGATTCGAACCTGGGACCTTTGGATGAAAGGCTTGATTGCTACCACTCGCACCACGAAGGCCAGCAAGTGACATGGCTTAACACATAGAAAGCAACACTTAATTTGATTATAAAATAAAAAGTTCAAAGAACCCTAACATTATACAATTTCATAAATATATAATGCCACTTAGCATATAATGGCCATTTTTTATAATGGTAAAAATTATAACTAAAAAACCCGGAAGGATGAAAATAAGCCATTTAATTATATTTTTTCAAGATAAAAGATTGGACCAGTGGTTTATTTACCTATCTCTCTTCTTTCTATGAGAAAATTACCAATAAAGTTGAACATGAAACTGTGAAATTTCATTTTGGTAAATTTTTCAAGAGGCAGGGATGGCATACACAGTTTTAATTATTTTTTTATATGTAGGTATATGTTAGTAGTTTTACCATAAATAATATTAATGGTGATATAATACTCCTAAATTTTTATGAATTTTTGAAAATAATGTTTTTTAAAAAATTCAAATTTTGGCTTCAAATAATTCTGATGGGGTTGGTGATAAAACCAATCCTTTACCTTGAGAAAATATGATTAAATTCCTTTTGTGTCATTCTTCCAGGACCAATAGTTTTTTAGTTATGATTTTTTCCATAAAACCTTACAGTCACAAAAGTAGGTGTGCTCATCGTAACAAAAATGGCCACCACAAATTAAACTGCTTAAATAAAAAATTAAAAAAACAAAAAATAGTTTTAAGTTCCTAGGACATGTAGGAAACAAGTGGGTAAGTTAAATTTTTTTTTTAATTGCTCAAGCAACCACCCTTGGGTCACTTCAAATGGATTGACCCCTGATGAGAATTTAATGAAACAGATTATTATTATTATTAAAAAAAAAACTACATATGATGAATGTTGTTATTTTTCTAAAAAATATTCCCACATGATTCCCTGTAATCGAATAAAATACATTTGTACAGTAAGTTCATTATTGTGTTAAGTTTTTTATAAATATTGTGTTGATGCAATGCTATTAAATATTATTTTTTAAATTAATATTAATTCTAAATAGATAATTAAACTTTCAAATGTCTTCCTGAAGAAAATAAGTCAATTAGATATTTATTTACATGCTATGTTACCTGATTTTTATGCGGGCTTTACCGTGGTCTTTTAAGGCAATCAAGATATGTTTCTTCAAATATGTAATAATTTTCTAATCGCCAAAGTGCATTGAGAAGTTTATCAGTTATTAATGTTATAATTGATACATTTTTTATATACTATTTTTCATCTGCTAGTTTATAAATTTCTTGTTTAAGGTTAATTTTGATAATATATGAAATTACTTTACAGCCTTTTTACTCACTACATTAAAAGCCATTGGCAACACTTTTCAATATTACTGTTACTGTTATTATGAACATTTATTTGTTTTTCCTTATAATATTAATTATGATTGGAGAGGATTTGGTGGTATTGTCAGAATTGTTAAGCTGATTAGTAAAAGTTTTTTTTTTTCAAATAGTTTGAATATTTTTCAAAAATAAAACCTCTTTTTTAAATTCTGTATTTAATTAGGAATATATTTAACTTTTAAGTTCGTTTAGTTTGAAAGATATGCATATCTTTTATATCTTGAAATTTAATTTGATTGCATAAAAAACCTTGGCAATATTACTGTCATGTTCTTCAAGTAATTGCTTTTAAATTTGCATTTCTTATTCCTTTTTTATATTATTTTATCATCTAATTGAGCGTGTAGAACTGAATTTTACTGATAAGTTTTATTGGTAATAATCAATTGAATTTATTTACTTCCTCTTAATTACAGTAATTTGTTAAGTAGATTCTACATACTTAAAAATGAATATTTTACATGGGTTATTGAATTTCATAGAATCAAAATCTAGTTAATTTCCATATTCCTATAATCTGCCCTCCTTGCACTTAATTTTACTTCATAGCAATCTTATTCAAAAAAGAAATCGGATTTTGTATCATTACATTTTAAATTTAACAAAGTAGAATTATAACCAGCAGTCTTTAAGTGATTTTTTCTTTTCCTTTTTTAAAAAAAAAATAAAAATAAATAAATAAATAAATAAAAACCAATATGTACAGTGTTATATAGATTAAAGGAGCCAAGGTTTTTCATGTGTGAATATAAAGTCAAAAAGCAAAAAAAGGTAAAAAAGAAGAGGGAAGATAAAGAATAAAAGAATGATAAAGTAGATACATCAGTATATTTTCTGTAATCCTGTAGTTTCAACTTAAGTTATTGTTGACAGTTATTTGAAATGTAGACATGTGTTCAGGTTATGATTGAAAAGTAATTAGGTAAAAATTATGTTATATATCTTTGGCTGAATATTATGTTTTCATTGCAGGTGTTCAGTTTGAACGTGAATTGCAACTTTGAAGGTATAAAATTATTATATGTCGATGCAAGTGAATATGAATGGTGTTTAAAGGTAAATTTAAATAATTGTTTTATTTTTACCAACTTATAATATAGCTTGTCCTTTGCAAGGCAGCCCCAGCCCTTTCAAGATTTTTGGCGATGCTTGAAGGAAAAAAGAGGTATAGTGAGAAAGTTATTTTTTTTTTTTTTGTATCAAATATAGTTATTTTTGAGAATTACTTTTGATTCTCAAAAATTCATGCCATAATTTTTTTTTAAGGATATTTGCCTACATAAGCCTTTGCATGTGTCTAAGCAATGAGAAGGTGAACAATAAATTATGAAAAAATAATTGATGAATCCTGTACTTGATGAAAATCAAACAGCATGTTTTGTTTGTTTTATTTTTGTGATGAAAAATTCCAAATCTGGGCTGGGGATTGAATCCAAGGACAGATGAATTTAATTTCTCTACCTACCAGTTGAATTTTATTCAAAAATTAGAAATTTTTAAAAAATTAACTCTAATTTTAATAAATATAGTGTTTTCAAAACTAATATTATTTCAGTCATTTTTGCAGCATTCAGTGGCTGGTGCTACCATTCTCACCCTGATGTCAGCTGATATTGCTGATAATTGCTTTTTTTAATTTGGCACAGTTATTCAAAACATTGTGAAAAGTGTATTGATATAAATTGTGTCTTATTATTTTGTAAATCACGGTATGTTTTAATAAATCAAAGTCTTTGACTGTTAAGATGTGGCTTGCCCCTTTTTTGGTTGTGTAGAATATTGCAGTTGATGTTAATGTTGGTGGATTTTGCATATCTGATATGGTTGGCAATTGATTTTCATGCTAATAAATACAGCTTCAAGTGCTCATTGAATATTTGAAGTTGCATCCCAATTGGCCACAAATATTATTCTAATTCAACTTTTCAAACACATTCTAAGTGAAAAGAATCACCAGCTGATGCTACAATAATAACAGCAGCACCAGCCTGTGAAGGTGGCTGACTGAAAATGTTATAATGTGAGTCTTGAAAACATTATGTGACTAAATTTTATTTAGTTTAATATTTAAAAAGTTGACAGCTTCTAATTGTTTTCAAAATATTAATGGAAAATGTGTACTACCTTTCTTTTCATAGAGTAATCCTCCTTTTCAACTTAAAATGTTTGGTGGGTTGTTCAGGAATTTTGTTTTTTTTTAACATTCTTACCTTTATTTCCATTTCTGTTAAAAGTTAACTTTGTAAATGTAGTAACTGCAGTTATCTTTTTTCTTGTCGTTTTGTTTTATAACTAGTGCTGTTATAATCTTAGCTATTTAATTTTATAAAATTTAAAGATGTTATTTCAACCATTCAGAAACTGAATCTCCTATTCCACCAGTTAATTGTGTTTTTTTCTATTTTTTAATCCTTTGACTACAAAAATACTAAAATATTGATTAAAATTTTGTGATTAAAAATGAAAGTGTTGGTGTTACATATTTATTTGTATCAGAACTATTATAACTTAAATTCATACATTTAGGTTGTTTTTAAAGGGATTGATTGCAGCAAATCTGAAAAAAAATTGAAATAGGGATTGATGAGTTATAATTATAATTGTTTCTTTAAATATCTTACAGTTTTTGCTCCATATGCAGAAATATTGAAATTACTCGCCCCTAAAAATTTGGTTTATGAATTTTTCCAACTTTTATACTTTCAACTACTAATTCATTAACTGTTTTACCACTTTGATGCACTTCTTCTTTCCTTTCAAGTGTGCTAGTTTTTAGACTCAATCTGCCACCTAATTATACATTTTAATCCTACATTTTATTGTTAGTTTTGTATGCTCCACTCCTCTTTGTCTTACTATTTTAATTATGTAAAAAATATATTGTTTACCAGATAGAGTTATCAAGTGGAAATAACTTTTATTTGAAACATTTTTCAGCCTATGGGCTAGTTGAATATAAGTTTGTACCTATTTATTGACTTATAGATACAGTAACTTTGTAAATATTTATTGACTTCTGCCTCGTTATAACCAAACTCCTTACTATTGAGGGAATGAAATTTTTTAGGTAATAAAAACACTTCAATTAAAAGCTGCTTTAGTAGTTATTAGTGTAGACTTCTAAATTGGCAAGAAATTAACCTTTCTTTTCTATCATTTTTAAAGCAAGAAAGGTCACAGTTCTTCAGAGGGAGGCATTTACTTGCTTTTAAGTAAAATATATATCTAATTTTGTCTGAATTTTTCTTTGATATTGTTTGTTGACAATCTTACAGGTAAAATGTTCTGGATGTGGAGAAGAATCACCAAACTGGCATACGTTCACAGCCAATGATCACTGTCCTCTAAAAGGGGGAAGAGGTTCTGCTAATTTCCTTTATAAATGTAAATTATGCTCAAGAGAAAATTCAGTTGGTAGGGTAATAAATTTATTATAATGTTTATTTTTAGGATAAAAAATGACAAATTATATTCATTATGCCATCCAAAAGGAAATTGGACCTGGAATTGTACATAGCTGGTTTGCAAAAATTGTTACATGTGGTGTAAATTTGGAAGATGATAGAAAGGAAGTGGAATATAAAGCATTTGTATAAATATTTATTTAGAAGTAGTATTTAGTTTTATTACTTTGATCAACTTTGACCATAGACAGGTTCCCTTTCTCTTGGCTATGCCTTCCTCATCTCACCCATAACCTTATTTTTTATTCCTTCTTACTTGCTGAAACTGTTTTCGTTGTCTGGTAGTTAATCTAATTTACTGCTTTTATCTGTTGTGTCTTTCTAGAAGCCTATAATCATCAGTGCATCGGCTTCTTTACTGGAATTTAGTGGGGTAGTAACTGTGTGTGCCTCTAAAACTGTTTAAGGATCACCTTTTATATTTCTAAAGCATGTCTCTTTATATGTTCCATGTCTCATTTGGGTTGTCTATTCCTAAGATTTGATAATCAATTTTAATCACTCAGATAAAAAGTAGCTTTGTCACAAAACAAATTTTATAAAGGAAATTTTCTTAAGTTTAGATTCTGTTCAGATTAGATTCTGTTGAATCATTCAATATAAGATTTAAGGGAATTTCCTTTATCATGTTGCTCTGCATAAGTTGTAACCTCTGTTTGTATCAACAGAGTTGCTAGTCTTCTCTTCCTTTAGTGAATCTGGCAGAATCATAGAAATAACAGATTGATTGGATGGCCAGATGTTCTCTTCCTTCAGAAAAGACAGACCATTCCACCAGAGTTGTGACGAGGTTAATGCATCCGGCATGCAACCACGTGACAGGATGTCTGCCGGGTTATCCCTTGAAGGAATGTGCTTCTATAAGCATTCCTTAATTAGCGTTTGAATTTCGCAAACTATTTGCGATGAATACTTTCCATTGATTAGGAAGCGATGACAACCAGTAAAGTAAAACTTGAGAATCCAACCAAAGGTGGATTGAATGAAACCTTATACCTAAAATACACTTAACTTTGTTGAATAGACGAGATAATAGAAGAGTCGCATTCATTTCCAACCTTGGAATAGAAATTTGCTTGACTGGAGCAACTCTAGATTTTGAACACAATAAGTGGGTTTTAATGTGTTCATTGCTATCAACAGATCTGTTGAAAAGACGCGCACCATATGCGTTACTACTTGCACCACAAAAACCATATAATTGATAACTCTTACTAAAACTAATTTTAACTAATCTAGGAATCTTAAAATTACTTGAAGATTTGAGTGGAGAGTACAGAAAATGCCATTTTTCTGCTAACGGAGTGGGAAGAACTTCATCCCAGTGAAGGTTGGCGCACCATAACTCTTGTATGAGCACTTTAAACGTAATGATTATAGCAGCAAGTAGTCCTAAAGGATCAAACAATGAAGAAATCATTGACAAAACGGAACACTTGCTGTAAGAAGTATTCTTATCCCTTGGTTTGAATTGATAAATGAAATCATCGCCTTGAGGATTCCCAAATAATCCAAGTGTCTTGATATTTTCATCCTTATCTAATTTGATGAAAGAATCAGAATTGTCAAACATATCTGGAACATTGGAATGGCATTTATGTACGGAAAGTCCACATTTGCTAAGGAATAACAAAACATCATTGTATAATTGTTTCAACTGATCGATGTTGTCACAGCCAGTGAGCAGATCATCGACATAAAAATCATGATTAATTACTTGGCAAGCTTGAGGAAAAGAGGCTTCATTTTGATTGGAAATTTCAATCAAACATCTTGTTGCTAGAAAACTTGAAGGTGCTAAACCATAAGTAACTGTCTGTAAGTTATATGGAATGATTGATGAGTTAGTTGGTATCATCATACCAGAGAATTCTTTGTAATGAAAAATCTCTAGGATTAATGTGAATTTATCTACATTTTAGGAATCTCTCCTGCTAGCATGTAGCTGTGATTTCTAAAACGAATTATAATTGAAAATAAATCTTGTTGTACTACTGGATCTGTAGCAAGAATTGAATTGAGTGATTGGCCATTTGAAGTTTTCGCACTATCATCAAATACTACTCTTGTTTTGGTAGTGGTGGAAGATTCACGAAATACTGCATGCAAATAAAAGGTTTCAGATGGAACCTTGGACTGGAATGAATCTACAGGTTGCATGTGATCCAATTCTTGATATTCCTTCATGAAATGGAAGTAGTCTTCCTTGAGTTTAGGATTTTTCTTAAATCTATGTTGTAATAAATTGAAACGATGTTTGACATTTGCATAAGAATCTCCTAAAGTACAATTTTCCTTACGAGGAAGAGACACAACAAATCTGCCTTGTTGATCATGAAAGGTGTTTTCAACGAAATGTTTTTTACAGAAAGATTCCTCTTTGGTGGTTGGTGAATAATTTTCTATCTCATCAGATCTCCAAAATGATTCTAATTAAGAGGAAAGCTGTTCATTATTAACAGGAAGTGATATTGAATTTGAATTGTTTTTCCGCTTACTAAGTTTAGTAGGGATTTGACCAGAAACTATGAAACCAAGACGAGTTTCTTGAAGTATGGTATGATTGGAATTATGAGTTAATTGAACAGGCTTAAGTAGAGAAAGATAATATTGAGCTCCTAGGAGAATGTCGATTTGTTCAGGAATATTAAAATGAGGATCGGCTAGAAAAAGGTGAGAAGGAATTTCCCAGTCAGTTACGTTTACAAAGTGATTGGATAACAGACGTGTAATGGATGGATGGCATTACATGACAATTCAAATTAAAATAAAAATCTTTATATCTAGAATTAATATTTAAATTAACACTTAGCTTAGATTTAGTAATGACATTACTATACCTGTGATCAGCATGACAACAGGCTTGGTTTCAAGCCCAAGTTTGGTGGCAAACCTTTCAGTACAAAATGAAATCATTGAAGTGGAGTCACTAAGTGTCTAAGTTAAGACTAACTTAGATGAAATTACCTTTTTTATTCTTAACGTATACTATTGCTTTTGCAAGTAAAACAGACTTGTTAGGTTCTGATTTTAAAGTACAATATGAATTATTAGCTGAAGGAGCTTGATTCTGCTTAGAAGATTTATTTGCTGCATCTTGCAGCGCCTTATCTAAGTGAATTAGGATATGATGCTTCAGTGAGCATTTTTTACATTTATGATTGCTTGTACAATCTTTGACAATATGTTGTTTACTTAAACAATTAAGGCTTAATTTTTCTTGAAATACAAAGTGTTTTCTTTCATTAACATTATAACTTAAAAACTTATCACATTGATACAGTGGATGGTTGCTAGTTTTACATAATGTACACATAAAATTATTAGAATTATTTACATGAAATACATTTTTACTAGAACTAGGTTTTGAATAATCATATTTTTTGCAGCTGAATCTTATATTAGATGGCTTTTCATTACTTTGAATCGTGTCTGTGGATTCAAGTAATTTACGTTTAATTCTAAGAAAGACATAAGTTGTTCTAACTTAGGTAATTCATTACCTTCTAATGACTGTTTCCAGTTTCTTAAAGTATTTCAATTTAAGTTTTATGGAATTAATTGTATTACAATAAATTATAGATAGTCAATATTTAGATTTTTCAATGCATTAATATTTGAGTTAACTTGGTCAATGAACTTAGATAAATTTTCAGAATTTTCCTGTTTTAATGGTTTTAAATTAATAATTTTGAAAGCATGTTTTGCTGCTATTAGCCTTTTGTTATCATAACAAGCTTTAAATAATTCTATTGCAGTTTCATCATTTTCAGACGTTACTGATAAATTTTTTATTATGTCAAGAGCCTCTTAAGAAATTTGTAAGGTAATAAAATTTTTCAACATTAGAAAATTCTTTTCGGTTATGAACTAAACTATTAAATATCAAAGATTTTATGCCCCTTAACATCACTGTGAAAGGGCTCAGTTTGTATAGATTTTAAAGTAATTGGATTAGGTTTGTTAATAACTTTAGTTGCATCAGTTACCTCTGAAATTTTGAAACGATTTTCTAGTTTTTTATGTTTTAACTTAAGTTTATCAAAAAGACTTTCATAAGTATCTCTGACTTCAAGAGCCTTATCAATCGCATCTTGGTGCAATTCGATTTCAGATTGAACATTGAAAAATAGTTTTTCGTATTCTAACAGTTATCAAACTTAATGGTAAATAGATTGTAATCGCCTGAATTAAGATCAAAGTTTTCAATGGGTGCTTTTAATTTGGCTATATTATTCTTCATAATGCCTCTTTTTTGATTAAATCCTTGAATTCCACTTTTATTGATATCATACACAAGATAAATGTCATATACAATAATATTGTTAAAGTTTATGCATAAAATTGAATGAACTGGATTGATTGGTTGTAAATATGATATGATATTGATAACATCTGCTGGTTGCAGGTCAGCGAACAATAGAAAGATTGCCTGAGATGTGTGAGTGCATGTTTTGTACAGCTTGTACAAACTGGTATCGAGGGTTGGTTCCTTATACCTGGCTAGCTTCAAAGATACAATTTTAACAGTGTTATAAAACGTTGAAATATTTAACTATTGAAATATTCACGAACATTTGAATGTTTCACTAATTTTAATTTTTTAATTGCACTTCTAACATACACCCCTAATTTTTGATACACTTGTTATAAATACAATGTTGTTGACTTGGTTTGACTTTATCGAAGACCCTGGATGAATGCTGTAGAGTGGTTAAGTCCGTGTCGTTAATACGGCGACTTGATGATGAAATGTAGGTTGACAGATGCAGTAGTCGATCCGGTAGGTACTTGACCATCTGGTTCTTGAATCTGGAGACGAATGACCAAAAAACGTACGTTGAATCCAACGGCGTAACTGTTCGGTGATGGAGGACGAAAAAATGTGTTGCGACGTCAATGGGACACCGTTTGTCAACAGCGTTGCGAAAGATTTTAGTGAGGGTGGATTGTATGTGTTCATAGGTGATGAATGAAGACAACACCTTGTTGATTACTGAAGGATTGTTTAATTGTACGCCATCTTGCGGTTTAAAATAATTTTGTAACATATAACTTGTAACTTATAATTTAATTTTAAAGATAGCAAACATAAGCTAAGTAAACTTAAAGTATTGTTCATCCAAACAAGAATTGTGAGAGTCCTTCCGGACACGACCGCCTTGAGTCAGGTATAAGTGTAGACTGGTTTAAGACACTACGTACTGTGCTCGAGGGAGCAGCTAGTGACGTAGAGTGGCGTCATGCTCTGACGACCATAGTTTCCTGTGGGCACCCTAGCCACCGCTAGGTTTCAGTAACGGCAAGAGGAGATGAAAACGTAACAGTAATATACATATTAAAGTTCTGATGTTAAAATTGTACAGTATTGTATATATCAAATTGTATTGTAATAATAAAAATGCATATTTGATAATTTTATTCAAATGATTGCTTTTTGTTTACATTTAATTGTGGAAAATAATCATATTAATTTTTGGTGGAGATCACATCATCCCTGTTTTCTGGGTTTTTAGGTTTTTAAAGAATACTTAATTTCTGTTTGGCAAGTTACATTGGCTGTTAGATAGATGAATGTGTAAGAGATGTCTGCCAGTAAATTTGTTTTATTATGTATTTATATTAACCTAAATGTATGTAACCTTGGTATTTTTGAAACTTTCAAGCTGATGTCATATATACCAAATAACTACAGGTAAGACTGTCGCTATGAATAATATTCAATATTTTTAATCTGATTTTCCCTAAAAAATTAATATTAGTGAAATATTGGCCAATTTTTTTTTTTTTGTTTGTTTTCTTGTAATCTGGTAGTAATAGGCAATACATTGATGTAAACAGATTAAAACAATAAGGACTGTTTTTTGTAAAATGTGTACTTTACATCAAGGAAGAAAAAAAAATTAAAAAAAATTCAAACTGTATGTACTGTTCTAGTCAATGTTTCACATAATATTTACATTCAAGGAACTATAATTATTTAGAATAAAATTCCTTTTATCTAATTTTTTTATATAAATAAAATAAAATGCAAAACGGTTATTAGAATTTAAAAACTTACTTTTTTCAGAGTTAATAGCTCATATTAATGAGATTTATCATGATTTTATTATCTATAAATGTTTTTGAAATTAGCTTATTTTAAATTAATATTTTATAGTATTATTTATTGAATATTTGTCAAGGATTTGGGTTAAATATAATAGATTGTATATTTTCAGATATCATTGAAGATAGTTTAAAAAAAATTGAGTTAATTGAAGGAGATAGATTTTTACCACTTGTAAGATTTGATTGCAGAGGATTAGAACCTGTTTCTTTTCAACCAAAGGTATGCATGACAGGTTAATGCTTAATTAATTATTGTTTAGAAATTTTAATCTGTTATTATACTTTTGTCCAAAGAACACATCTAAAGGGTGTTTGGTCTTATTTAAATGTGATTCCACTGAGTTTCTTCACTGTTTTATAACAGTAGGTGAAACATGGACTCACTATTAAATGTCACAGACCATACAGTACACCAAATATTGGGTAGGGCAGATGAAATTGTGCCAAAGAAAGCAGAAATGATTTCATCTGCAGGGAAGGTCACATCACTGTTTTTTTTTTAATTTTCGTGGTGTGGTGAGTGTAGACTACCTGAAAAAAGGTAGGACCATCACTGGGGATGATTATGGTTAATTACTGGGCCAAATGAAGGATATTGTTCATACTTAATATCTACATCTGGTCAAAAAAGTGTTCTTTTACCATGATAATATGCCTGCGCACACACATACACATACACACACATACATACACACACATATACATGCACACATACACACATTGGGTTGTTGCAGCAAACTTTATGACCTGAAAGATTTGATAAAAAAAACAAAATTTTTAAATTTTCCATATTGTGTAAGTCCAATTGTCACAAGTCTTTTTTTTGGCGTTGGTACACTTGTCCCATACATATATATATATATATCTACATTGGTAGCCATATTCGATGCTTAGTTTATTCGCTTTCAAAAAGGCTACACATGTTTTTGTAGGTCGGCGATTTTTAACTTAACTAACTAAAAAATGGAACAAAGAATTTGCATTAAATTTTGTGTTAAGAATGGAATAAAGTGTAGCAGTGCATTGGAAATGTTGAATGTTTCTTGTGGCTTCTTTTCTTCTATGAATAAAACAAGTGTTTACAAGAAGTACAAACATTTTGAAGATGACAAGCGCTCTCATCCCAGCACATCAACAACCGATGACAGTCTTGAAAAAGTGAAGAAAATAATTATGGACAAAATATATGGACAATCACTATCAGAAAGGCTGCTGGTGAAGTTGGCATTTCGTTTGGCTCATGCCAAGCAATTTTTGAGATATTTTGGATGTGAAATGTGTGGGAGTAAAGTTTTTCCAAAATTGTTGGAATTTCAACCAAAAGCAGTGCCAAATGAATATAGGAGTTGCTGAATGAAGTGAAGGATGATCCAGAACTGCTCAAACGAGTCATAACTGGTGATGAAACACGGGTGTGACATCAAAACTAAGGCCCAATGGAAGCTTCTTGAAAAGCCAAGACTGGAAAAAGCTAGTCAAGTTCAATAGAATGTGAAGGTTCTGATCACAACAGCTTATTGTAACATGAGTTCTTGCCACCAGGTCGTATGGTTAATATGGAGTACTACATGGAAGTTCTACGCTGTTTGCATGAAGCAATTTGAAGAAAATGCCTGGGTTTGTGGCAGAACAGTTCATGGCAATTACAACACAATATGCACCTGCTCACACTTCACTGCTTGTTCGTGAATTTTTGGCCAAAAATAGCACTGTTATGATGCCTCAGACTCCATATTCGCCAGACATGTCTCCCTGTAACTTTATTAACCAAGCTAAAAAGAACCATGAAAGGATGATGTTTTGCCAACATTGAAGAGATAAAGACAGAATTGTTGAAGGAGCTATAAATTCCACACTGAAAATTGTATTCCAGAAGTGCTTTGAAGATTGGAAAATGCGCTGGCACAAATGTATTATATCTGAAGGGGAGTACTTTGAAGGTGACAAATCAATATTTATCAATAAATAAAGATTTTTTGAGAAAAAAAAATTCCATGTATTTTTTGATCATACCTCATATGCTTTAAAGTACTTCCATATGCATTGGATTTTGAATTCAGTGATTATTTCCACTTCCCACGCCTGAAGAAATAGCTTGCTGAACAAAAATTCACTTCAAATAATGAGGCAAAAACTGAACAGCAACTTATTTTGTAAAGTTGGATTAAGGGTATTAAAAGATGGAAAGTTATTTTGTCTTTCCATCTTAGTGGAAAGTCATTTGTCTCCATCTTTATATTGAATTGCAAGTTGATTTTGTGAAAAAATTAAAAAAATTCTGAAAAATCTTTGTCTGGCAAGAATTTTTCAAACAACCTATTTATAATATAATTGCTGTGTAAAATTGGTGGAGAAGGCCTTGGGAAATCAAGAGTAATTATTACAGCAGCTGGAGAAAGAGCTCAGACTATCAAGTATTCTGATGATTGAATATGTTTGAAGAATCAGAAGAACTGGTTGTAGAACAGGTATGATTGTAGTTAATTGTAAGAATCTATACAGTACTGTAAAGTAAGGTAACTATCAGGTAGACAAACATGATGAGAGATGGAAAGGTAAAAATGCACCATTATTGTAATAATGGGAGGTGAATTGTTGAAGTGGTTGTGATTTTGTTTAGAAGTTTATGATAGATAAACTGATTAGATAATATCTATGGGAGAAGATCTGGAAAGGTGAAAGGTTGCTGACAGCTCAGCCAGGATTCTTGTTTTAACAAAGAAAAAGGTTTTCAATGGTTTGAGTGAGGAAAACATTTTTGGAAGAAATGGTAGTGGAGATTGATAAAAGTAAAGATCAAGAAGGGCTGAATTTCTAAATTTTGAAGAATGCATAAAGAGTTGGTTTAAAGACCTAAGAAGTCAAAATGGATATTCAGAATAATTAAAAAAAGCAAGTATTTTTATCCATACCAGTAATTAAAATCAGTTTTACTGGGCACTACAGGAGATCTAATTATATTCCTAATAATTAAATATAATTTCAATATTGATGATACAACATTTGAATTCTCATGCAAAGTCTTATACTATTTATCTGTATCCTATGATCAGCATATAGTATATAAAAAAATTATTACTTTATTTGTGAGTCCCATTTAACCATTTTTAGGTAATCCTTTTAGAAATTTTTAAATAATCCTATTAGAAATCAAACAATTTTTTTTATTCTTTCACAGAAAAAAAAATTATTACACTGTAGTTGAATAATTGTGTGTTTTTTTTATTGTAGCTAATATGCTATTACATAAGATCTTTCTAGTTTTAAATGTTTTCAATTTTTTACAAAATTGACTCGTTTGTTCTATTCAAATGTAGTAAGTGAAGTGAAATATCTTATTTCATCTAGAATTGTAATCATATAATTACTATTCACTCAGTTTTAAGATAAATTTAAAAAAAAGTAGAATACTTTTTATTTAAAATCTTAGAATCTACATTGTGATTGAAGCTATTCTTTAATAACATGATTAGTAATACATCATGTGTTTTTCTGTTAATATAAACAAGGCACTTTGAGTATAAACAAATATATTAACTATTCTATGCAAAATTAGTATTACCTTAAGACACTGTTATTGCATACCAATGATTTTATACATATGTGATCTATTTAAAGCAGTTACAGTAACATAATTTTAAGGCTGCTTCAAAGTTGTATGGAAATTACTGTAATAATTTTGTTGGTAAGTAAAATGCTGGTCTTTATTTCTGTATCGCTATGATTTTCCTGTATGAACAACTGTTAAGGAAAAAAATGTTTTTAAAACTTTGCAGTTTCACAAAATTTTGCAGCTCCTGCTGAACCACAGAAGGAGCTGTGTTTGTAAAAATGAGTTTGTTACTATTTTTCTGTATTTAATCAATATAAAAGGATTATTGAATTACATTATAATTAAAATCTAGGTTTTAATTATAAATTGTAGGAACTTAATTAAAGATTTCATTTTTTAACATTTCAGGGTTCATGGACTGCTATATCGGAAAACAGTGAAGCTGTCTTTACAGATATTGATTTAAGTGAAAATGATTGGGTCGATTATGATACTAATGCACAGGAAACTGTTGGGATATATGATTTTAAATCTAAATTTGAACGTGTTAAATAACGTTTTTCTGTAATGGATGCCTTTTGTATATTGTATATTTGAGTTTCATTTTTACATCGTAAAATTTGTCTTATATTAAACTCATTATTCTCATTTAAATTTCAATAATTTATTTATTTAAAACCTGAATTCTTATTCATTTGCACATTTATGAGTAACAGTTTTGATTTTGTTCATGAATTGTAAGTTTTTTTGACATTGGTTTCCAGTTTTAGTATGTAAAATTAGTAACTCCTCATTTTGTTATATGCAGCCTATTATTCTTCTTTCTTAATGAATACTCAAAACAGTTCGCCAATTTAAAGGATTTATGGAAGGAGTAATTTTAAAATTATTAATTCTGTATATGGTATTCCATTCAACTCCTACAACATGCAAGGGAAGCTGTATTGGTTTCTTTTTGTATGAAAAAAATCTGTACTAGTTTTTTATGTGAAACAAACTAACATTTTTTATTTTCAAATTAGTGTTTTTACTATATCACTAAAATATGGTGTGCCATTGATTTTTTTCCTTAAGTTTGTTTCTAATTTCTAGATGTGAGTGAGGGGTGGCCATTCACAAGCAAATTCCAAAAAAATTGCTAAAATCTTGTATAACAAGATTTAACTAGGGATGTTTATGAAGTCAAGATTCAGAAAAATAAATTTTCTAATCAGTTTTAGAATTTAAGCCCATATTTAATATAATACTAAATGTTCCATCAGTTGTGACATTATTAAATCCTTTTAGGCAGGTAATTTTTTTTTGTAGAGGAGAATTTCTTAATTTTTTTGAAATTCATTCTGTACATATAATCTGTTATTTCCCTAATAAGATATTCAGTAAAAAAACTTTGAACTAAAAAAACATACTTGATAAAAAAGTTGATGGAGAAAAATGAAAGTAGCGTGTATTTTCAAAACAAAATTGTTCACTGCATAAGAATTTTATGTTGTATCTGTTCGATTATGATTGCATCATTAAACTTAAACATCTCCAAAATATGATTTATATCATGATCATGTAAGTCAAAATAATAACCCCCTTGTACTGCCATTTCACTACCTAACATAACCAAAGCAAAATGAGTGATATTTGTGTGTAAAGAACTTCTGTAGTTTTATTGTTTTGTAGCTGCTTTATACAGATATGTGTTTACCTTATTATCCTGCTGGGTAAAACAAGAGTTAAATGATGAAACAAGTGTGGTCAACAGTAGACCAGATGAATAAACGTGATGCTTACAAAAACTGCAGAAATAATTTTTTATACTAGTTATTTTTCTTCTGAAAAATAGTGAAGTGAAAACAGTTATACATATATATTTAATATTATACGATATAAACCACCAAAACAGTAATTTGATAAGTAACTTAACCATATTAATTTCCAGTAACTTGTATTCGCAGTATCTCACATCTTCAGTTGTTATTAGATTTTTAATTTATTACCATGAAATATATTCTTTTAATTTTTTATCATCTTTTTTGAATTTTTGTTTTATATTTTGAAATTTTTAATAATATAATGAGCTTATATGTAAACTGAAACAGGTATAGAATCTAATATCAACTTTACTATATCACTGAAATATGGTGTGCCATTGATTTTTTTTTTCTTAAGTTTGTTTCTAATTTCTAGATGTGAGTGAGGGGTGGTCATTCAAAAGCAAATTCCAGAAAATTTGCTAAAATCTTGTATAACAAGATTTAACAAGGGATGTGAAAATGTGAGACACCACAAAAACTAATTATTGGAAATTAATATGGTAAATTTAACTTATTGAATTATGTTTTGGTAGTTAATATTCATATAATATTAAACTTTATTAACACATTGGTCAGTCTGAATATATATATATATATATTTAAAGAGAAACCAAGAAGTACTATATGTACACTTCTTGTTTTTCTAACTCAATAAAATATAAATCTAATAGTGAACGAAAAGTTATTTTTGTATTACAAAATTTTAATTCAAAATGTAAAAGTTAGAATTACAAAAACAAAAGTATAGTGAAACATTCATTTTTATTCATTACTGAAAATTAAGAACTGCTGTAAAAGTGGGAATTCAGAATAATTCAAAGTGAATAAGTATTCATTAGGCAGATTGAAAAAAATAAAAAGAATATTATGTACACAGGCATTAGATATGATATCGAGTTGGTATCAAATCCTTGATGTTTGTAACAAATAGTATAAATAAAAATTGCAATTTAATTTTAAAATCCTTTTAACTATTTTGAAATTTTTCTTTGTTTAGGCTTAAATTGGATACAAGGTGTTGGCTCATAGTTCAGTTGTTTACAAACAAATTTCATTAATCTATCGTAACCTCTAAAGAGTCTCTGAAAAAAGAAAAAAATTATGTCATCATAATTTAAATTATATCATTAGTTGTGGATTTTAAAAAAAATTTCCCTTCCTGGTGTACATTTCATTCTGTTAAACTTATGAATGATAAAGCCCAGTGAGATGAGCATGATATGTATGACATGTAAATGAGATGTAGTTTTGCAATACTCAGGTTGACCATTCCTGAGATGAGTGAACCCCAACCACCAAAGTACAATGGTATCCACTGTCTAGAATTCATATCTGTATAATAACTTACCTTTACTAGGATTTGAATCTCAGAACCTTCAACTTTGGAAATCAGCTGTAAAACACAGCTAATTTGCAACAGGGATTTTACCACTAGACTAACCCGATGGGTTAGTTGTTAACAGTTAACTTTTTTTTACAAGTAAATAACATTATCTTTTGTTAATATTAATGCTGTCAGCATTATGAATAGCAAACACTTGTGACAACTTGTAATTTTTTTCATAACACCATGTGAGTGATGACTTTTCTGTTGTGACATTTATAATGTAGAACTTGTAGTACACATAATACCGAATGATCAATTTAAAATTACACCGCTACTTTCTTTGTGAATGTTACATCAGAATTTGTCTTAGCAGGAATAATTCATTTGAATGAGGGAAATTTAGTGTATTACAGTTGTTATGTAAGGGAAACTTCTAAACTGGATTGTAACTGACTCAGTAGTTGGTTACATCTATCGGTACATGGTTAGTTGTTTGAACAGTATTGTGTCAATATGCATTTCGTGTCGATAGAAGAAAAAGTGTTCATTGTCATTGTCAAACAGTATTTTGTCACACCTTATATTCAATGCATGAATGAATTTACTGAAGAATTCAACAAGGTGGCACCAACAAAAAAAGCTATTGAGAAATTGGTAAAAAAGTTACATGATTCAGATTTTGTTTGTGATAAAACACATGAATCGGGAAGAGGACAATTTTAACAAAATAGGTGATGAGTACAATTAAGGAGAAAATGGTTGCATCCTCACATAGACTTCACTTCTTGTCTTGTTAAGACACGAAGTGAATCTTTTTTATGGTTTGACTCACACAGCAGTCAGTAAAATTTTAAAGTTTTACCCACATCGTATTCGAGTGTTCATCAACTCCATTATGTTGATTACAACAAAGGATTTATTATTGTCAGTGGTCTAAAAACATTATCTGTGGTAACGTATCAATTTTAGATACACTTTTGTTTATCAATGAGGCTTGGTTCACCTTAATGGATACAAAAAAAAAGCCAAAACTATTGTGTATGTCATGCAGATAATGTCACTTATACTAGTTAGTTTAGTTATGTGCTGTAACATGTCACTTCTTCATGTGCAAAAATTAGGTGTGTGGTGTGCTGTGTCAAGAAAGAGAGTAGTTGAACCAATATTTTTTGATCAGACTAAAACTTCTGAACACTACCAAGAGATTGCTATTTAGTTTATTGATTGTTAGAAGAGGAGTGGTGCTGTTGGTTACAATAGAATAATACGACCAGCCATACTGCTCACTCTATAACAGAGTTTCTTCATGAGTTTTTTAGAGATAGGCTGATTTCTAGAGGTGTGTGGTCACCATGATCCCCAGACCTTTCCAGTTTGGATTTCTTTCTATGAGGTTTTCTAAAGGAAAACATTTGTCAGAACAATATTCATACCGTAGAAGAGCTTAAGATGAACAATACTGCTACAATACAAACAATTACGCCTGGGATGTTATGAAACTTATCTAGGTCAATGGTTAAACGTATGGATAAGTGTAGAACAAAATTGTAATCACTTTCAGCATTTACTGTAGATGAGTTGGTTTAAAGTCAACCTAAATATAACAAATATGAATAAAATTAATTTGATTAAATAATGGTGTATTTTTAAACTGATCACTTTGTATATGATTATGAGCATAAATCAGGCAATATAACAAATTTAGTTAAAAACATTAATCAAGCTGTACATTTATTGTAGCAATTTTCATATTAAAAACAAGAAACAAATTCAGCCACAGCACAAACTGCCTGGCCTGCTCGGTGGTCAACAACAATCAGCCGAATCACAGAATGATTTTACATGTATTTGAATTTGAGAAGGCAAACATTTTTAATAAATTTAATGTTATATCCACAAAAATGTAAAATATAGTTTGTGATAAACACAAGACATGAACAATAATAATATATATAGATGGGGAGCTGATAAGATAAGAATCTACTTACATTATTAATGAATACAGTTGGTACATGCTTAACACGTGGTTTGGAGTTGATAGCAGTCTGTGTAAAATTGGATAAGTACATGTCTCCTATTTCAGATGCACCACATGTTTTAATATAATCTGAGGAAATATTATTCATATTTGCACACTAAAAAATTAGAAAAGAAAAAAAATTGTTTAATAATTTGTTTATTATTTGGCACTACACTAAGCTTTTATTTCATGGTGTGTATGTAATTTTATTAGATGAGGTATTTTAAATTTTATGAAATTTAGTTATTCTCTGCTTAAATCTGTGCAATTAATTGTTATCAAGCTTCTCATTATTTTTATTACAAAATATATGCTCATTACGTGATTATTTTTCATGTCATTAATTCAAAAAACCATTTAATAACCCTTGAACCTGTTTATACTCAACAAAAATGGGTATTCAGAAAGGAAAAGGTAGTGTTGAAGTACTAGACCAATAATTCATTTTTTATCAGTAAGAAATCCCTTTGTTATTAATTCTGGACTTCATATTGCCATTGGTATTTTCTGTTTTATTTGATTTAGAATTTTTTATTAACACCTTGATTTCAACCTGTTTTGCAATTTATGATTTGGGAATAAGTTCCCACCAACAGTTGTGATTTTGGCCCATTATTGTAGAATGTGGTGAAAGTCAAAATGATATAAAAAATAATAATAAATGAGCAAAATAAAAATGTTTACAAAGAAAAATTAAAATTTACACTGATCAAATGGTAGCTTGTATACTGCTGATTGATTGTATATGTCTTAGGTGAATTGAAAAATCAGGCTCATTGTTAAGAGTACTGTAATTTTGCAATGTGCCTGGCAAAGTGGAAAATTATCTAGCAATTTCTAATCAGCCTGTTATTTTCTAGGCTTATTGTATGAGCCCATACAACTTACGGCTAATTAGAAAATGTGCAATTGTTTGCTCATTAAAGAGGAATAGAGATCCAGCATAAGCATTATTGCTTATAATTACGAGAGGTGGATAAAAAATAAGTTACACCCTTGCCATGTTCTTGAACTGAAAGGGATATATTAATGTCTTGTGGTGACAGCATTGGTTGTGTTGTTGTCTTCACGCTCCCCCAGCAGCAGTTCTGTGCGACATTCAGTACGTGTGTAGTATTGTCAATATAGCGTGTCCACATGTCCTCTAGAGGTTTTGTACAGAATAAAAGTGCATTCAGTAGTCTGTGGGCAAAAATTACAATTGTTGTGAAATTCATTGCCAAATTGTTGAGGTATACAGTGAGAATGCAATATCACGCCCCATGGTCACAAAATGGTGCTAAATGTTCAGAAATGGAAGAACAAATGTGAATGATGAACTGCGTGCTGGGTGTCCAACTGCAAACATGACAGATAACATGGAACGCATGAATGAAATGATTTTGAGTAACCGCTTATTAAAATTAGAGAGATTGCAAGTGAATTTAACATCAGTTATGGATGTGTTTACGATTTTTCACGATCAGCTTGGTCCAGCTCGGACCAGTTATTTATAGTGAATTTATGCCAGAGGAATAACAATCAATGCCGAATCTTACTGTGAGACTTTAAAAAAATTGTGTAAAGCCATTATAGATCGAAGACCCAGAAGATTGAACGATGGGGTCATTTTTCTTCACGACAATGCTACTCCTCATTCAGCTCATGTGACAAAGGAGTTACTGTAAAAATTCGAGTAGGAAGTGTGGTCTCATCCGTCTTACAGCTCTGACCTAGCACCCTGCGACTACCTGTTTGGTCGTCTCAAGTGAGACCTGGGAGGGGAGCATTTTGCTAATGATGATGAACTAAAGGAAGTGGGTTCTCTTAAATGATTGAAGAAAATTGGAAAAAAATTTTATGAGAATGTAATTGAAAATCTTGTCACAAAGTGTGAAAAGTGTTTAGAAAAACTTTGTGATATGTTCAAAAATAGATAAAAATGTGTAGTTTTTTGTTCAATAAAAAAAAATTGTTTTATAAATATGTGTTTGTTTCATAGAGGGAATGTAACTTTCTGATCATCCCATATAAATTTATAAAAAAATTATAATTTCTCTTCAGGTACTTCCAAATAAACACGGATTTGGAGGGAAAATGTGCAAACACTTGCACATTTTCTAATTAGCCTAAAGTTGTATGGACTCATTAAAATAAGCCTGAAACATATCAGGCTGATTAGAAATTGCTAGATAATTTTCTGGGAACACTGAAAATGTCATAGGCTCTTACAATAACCCTGAATTTTCAATTCGCTTATGACATATATATCACTTGTATTTTTGTCTATGAATCTGTCCATACTGTAATTGAAACTTTAGTACTAGTTGACTGAAATATTAGTAAGTCATTAAGTAATTGTTCTTTTTAATATTATAACTGTAATTTTTTATGTTTTATATGTTTTAAATCTCAATAGTATTCATGTATTGACCTTTATTGCAAAAGTTCTTTATGTGGGAATAATTTTTTTTAGTTTTAAAACAGTACTATAAAATAAAATTGTGCACTACATCTGTAAATAATAACCATATTAATTATACCAGCTTTTATTAAATATTTTATTTCTATACACCTTTTGCAGTAGATTTAATGCATGAATACTATTGAAAAATTCAAAATGTATAAAGAATCTAAAATTCTGAAAAAACAGTTGAATAATTGCATTCAAGTTACAACTAGCATTCAAGTCACTGCTTATATCATATCATTATCTGCAGTTCTAATTGGGGAACAAATGTAGAACTAATATAAACATTTGACAGCAGTTTACAAACTATTACTACTTGGAAAAAGCATGTTATAAGTGATTTTTTTTAATGTGTACAATATGAGAATATTTGTTTTTCATTTTATCTTGTTTTGGCTCAATCTACAATACTCCTGTTGTCATACATGATGATGGAAACTTGTTCCTGAAATTCGTTGTACTGTTAAAGAAGTTGCAATATTGATCTAAATCAAGATATTTGTTTATTTTAAAATCTATTTTAGCAATTCAAAAATTATGAAAAGTTAAAAATGAATATTTTGAATGGGATAACCCTGAATTTACCTGATAGACATTTCAACATTATTGTGTTTTATTGTGCAGCCTCCATCTGCAAACAGAGTGCCTGGATCAGTTCATGATATGCTGGAATTGCATTGAGGGTTGGTTAATGGGTGTTTATCATTCTGAGCAAATATTTTATAGTTTAGGGTTAAACCAGGAAAGTTACAATTTAGCATTACTAGCTTTCAATATTGTCTCCAAACAACTAGTCTGTTTTTTGAGTTTAATGTACAACTGGCCTGGTGATTCAGAAAGTTACAGATAAATTCAGTACATAAATAAATTGTTCTTGTTTCTTACAAACTGGTATGCACTGTACAACATCTTTACTTAATATGGCACCTATTTTATAATTGATTTACAATTTAGATTGGATTAAGTACAATATAAATGGTTAAATATTAAAAATATTTGATTAAGCAAAGAATTGTGTGTAACAATAACTGTGGAAAAGAATTACGATTATGGATCCCTTGCTGTCAGCCTGATTGATGGGTTAATATAATAATAGTAAAGTAATTTATTGTAATTATTAGACTTTTGGGTTTATTCTATGGTATGCATTTTTATGCAGGATTATAACATCCAGTATTAGTGAGAAGAACGTAAATGGCACTAAGCAATCCAATTTTAATATGGGGTATTTGGTATATTTATACTTGTAGTGATCTAATGTTTGCCTTCCTAAAGGCAGGTGAGGGAAAATGTGAGAAATTTGAATTTGCCGTCTAGTTTGGACCCAAAACTGAGGGAAATTTAGGAAGAGAATTAGTCTTATTGTAGAGAAAATATAAAATAGTATATTTAATAAACATTAACTACTGACTGTATATGTTTACCTCATCAAGTAGAATAGACTGATTTTTATGCTGCATGAGACAACCAATAAACATAATTTTGTTTTCTTTTGTAGCGTTAGAATGTATTGCACAAGCATGGTATTTGTTATATTTGCACTCCTCTGGTCCGTGATAGCAGTCAAACACCCAACTACCATTAGTGAAGTTCATTTTCTATTAATTAAAAATTTTATAATATCTAATTAACATATTCTTTAACTATTAATTAATAGACTTCGTAAAAATGTTATCAGTGTAATAAATTCATTTTAAATAAATTAATTGTAGACTTAAATACAGATAATGTACAACTTTGCTAATCTTAATCTTGAGCAAACTGAATCGTGATTAAGACTTTGACTGCAGGACTGAAGAATCAATCCTGAGATGGACATTTAAAAAACATTTAATCAATTAAAACTTCTAAAATATACAATTGATAATTTATACTAGGGAAATATTTTGGAAGTTGAAAAACTGATGAAAAGTAGACCAGACAACTAGTGTAATCTACCTCTGGAAGTGATTTAATCCCTACAGAGTACCCTGCACTGCAGTAGACATTACTTTCAAATCATACTGTTCCATAACTAATACTATTTTTTATTTCTTCTGGAATTTTTATTTGAAAGTTATATATAATAAAATTTTTATTAATATTTACAATTTTACATTATGCCAGCAGATCAGTATGGTTACAGTTACAGAAATTTTTTTTTTTACAAAGGATGAAATCAAAACTGATGTAATACTAAAATTATTTCATTATTTATTTACATAGTTTACTTTTATCAAAAAATTATTTTTTGCTAGAAATTTTTTCAGTATTCTAAAAACAAAAAATAAAATTATTTTATATAAAAGTCAACAAAAACAAATTCTTTTATAAAAATTAGAACAATAATTTCTTGAAAATACCTTTACTTAAAAAAAAAAAAATTTAGGCTAATGCTGTATGAATTAAACCTTCTGTACTAAAATTGTTCTTCTATCAAAATACAAAATGATTTGAAAACTAAGCAATGCATAAATTTTGGTTAATTATTTTTTTTATAGTGATTGCTTAAAGGTAAAAGACAAAAACAAATTTTTGTGAAAATGCATGTATAAGAATAAAAAAATATATAATTACTTCTCATGAATATAGGCAGGCCTGATGGATTAAAGAAATGAGATTTATTTTTTATTGAACAGCCGAACCATTTCAAAACTAATAATAAATCTCACATAAATATTAAAAAAAAATTACAATACTTATGAAGCTACTGAAATTACAAGTTTTATATATTTTTATTATATAAATAGGCAGCTCAAGATTTTAAAATAAGAATAATTACTGAAACTGATTTCTTAAAGTATTCTTTTTAACAATTTGAATGTTTCTTGTAAACATTTAAATTTATTAATTTAAAACAAAATGACTGTACTTAATGATAAAATATTAACTAATGACAAAAAAAAATAATGATGTATTTATATTTTTGTATTAATATTCGTGGGGTGTTTTAAAACAAGGATCCAGATAAAGTCCTTGCAAGCATGGACAGCTTTAGCATAAAAATAACAAAACTCTTTTTTTATTTTTCAGTCACATAATTTTTCTTTCCTAATTTAAATATGTCTCAGATCATAGTTCCTGAAGCACTGGTAAAACTGTAGGATCAAAATCCAGTAATTTCATTGATTATTTATTATTTGTAATAAAATGTAATTATTATTTGTAATAAAAATGAATACCTAGTTTTGCATACTAATGAAGCATTTTCCTTTCAAAGGTATAGTGTGCTAAAAGCTGGCCTTTTGTCTATTCCCAACATGTTATTGTTGTAGTGTTTTACCACTGCCAGTTTTTTTACTCTTTTACCTTTGACTTATACTTCTTGTTTTATAACTGAATTCTTATGTTATCATTATTATGTCTGTTTTGCGATTCCATTTTAAGACTAAATATTTTCATGTTGAACTGTTGAATGACTTCACTGCTTTTTATTTTATGAGATCTTGGGAATTTTCTTTATGCGATCTTCATAAAGTTCTGGTATGATAATCTGTTCAGCAGATATTTAGTTAGATATATGCTCTTGCAAAAGTATATGGAATAACAACACTGTAAGATTCTTAGAACCACAATATACAAGTCACCTGATCAATCCTTCCAATTGTGTTAACACATAAATTTTTATTCCAAACCTATTTTTATGTTGTTGTTGTTTTATTATAAATGTTGATGTATTATCAAGACCTTATTACATTGAAGAATTTACTAATATAAAAAAGTTTTAAAATAAAGTAAATGATTCCAAATAGACCGAAAGTCAGATGATTTAAGATTTTTATTTTTTTTAAGTACTGTATTCTGAAATACTTCAAAAAACATATTTTGGTTCTTATTAAAACAAAATTTTATTTATTTTGTAGAAAAAATTTTTAATACATTTTATTATATTTGATATTTATTAGATATATGTAGTATTATATTTATTATTATTTTTTTAACATACTTATTTACAACTTTATTTATATTGGTATTTAATAACATTTTACTCACATAATAGGTAATTTGAAATATTTATTATTACTAGGACTCAGATGTATGAACACGTATACTTTTAAAAACATGTTTTTAATAAATATTATGAAATCTATTTTTATGTAAATCTTTTCTTGATAAATTTTTCATTGCTTCATTAAATCTTATATAAATGATAATATTTTTATTTATTAGTTCCTATTAATTTTAATCAGCTCTTAGAGTTATTCATGGAGATTAATTTGTATAATTAAACATAAAATTGTGGAATGAACAATAGAGACATATTCAAAAAATTCATGGATTTACTAAATTAATGTACCGTAAGTTAATGCTGCACTGCATATTTACCTGAGCAATTGGAATAACATCTAAATTAATATATTCTTTTAATAACTTCCACATTGGTAGTAACTTTCTCATAAAATATCTCATAGAAAATGGACTCTGAGATTCATAGAAGACACTTATGTTAGGTCTTGTTATGTTGGTTGATAATTTTATCGGTGATATCTGAAATTAGTTAATAAAAATGTTATCAAAACAATTCAGTGCACATAATTCATTTATTTTAAAATTACCTGTGTAGTCTCTCCTCTCTCTCTCTCTTATTAATTAGAGGAATCCTTCCATCATCTCTGTTAAGATGGCTCTTGCATTTCTGACTCCATCCAGGAATATGGCATCCAGCAATGCAGTGGTAAGGTGTGTAATAAAATATATCTACTTTTGTGCATAGGAATCATTAACATAAAAGTGCATTATTGGTCCTTGGTTAGTTGGTATTGGTAAAAGTCATCTTCAATAAACTGGTTCTTAGATCACAAATTTAAGAATTCTAGATGCATCTCAATGCATATGGAAGGTCTATGAAAAAAGGACAAGATTGTTAGATATGGTTTCTGAAAAAAATAATTAAAATAATGTTCTTTTTTACTTCCTTATACGAATTAAAGGAAATATTGTGGTAGCGAAAAATGTTGGTTTTCAGATTTCAATGGAAATATCCATTTTGACCATCTCTGAATCCATTTTGTCTAATTTCAGCGTGATATCTGCATGTACATATGTTTCTTGCATAACTCAAAAATGATTAGCTGTAGGATGTTGAAATTATGGATTTATGACTGTGTTTCTTGCATAACTCAAAAACGATTAGCTGTAGGATGTTGACATTTTGGATTTACGACTGTTGTAACATCTAGTTGTACACCTCCCCTTTTAATTGCAGTTGACTGGACCAAAGTGTCCAAAAAAGCCCAAAATCCAAAATATTTGGATTTTGGACTTTTTCTTAACTGCAGTAACGAGCCCTCATTGAGAGCTTTTCAACTATGAATCATAAGTGGTACTTATTTTTATTGGTTCCAGAGTTATAGCCAAATAAAATTTTAATTAATGAAATATTTGGGTCTTACAAGGGGAAGGTACATCAGTTCAAATCTGACTTCATTTCCTTTTTTTTTAATTTAAATATATTGATTTATTATTATTAACCTCTGATTGTAAAAAAAATTGCAATAAATAATAATTCAATAATAACAATAAAAAAAATTAAAAAATATCAGAAGTTATTAATGAAATAAAATTTTATGTAGTTTTCATTAAAAACAAAAATTGTAATGTAATTTAATAGGCGTACAAGGAGGTCATGTGGTTCCACATCAGATTTTTTTATATTGTTTTTTCTGAGGTGTTCTAAATTTTCAAAGATTGGTTAGGGGATTTTAATGGCTAGTTACTCTATTTTTTCAATTTACTTTGTCTAAGTGCATATTAAAAAAAATGTTACCTCTAAAATAATGATGTTAAAGTGTCACACTTAACTTTGGTAATCTAATGGGAACTGTTGTGTTATTACAGCTGGGACCATGGTATTTATTGTGTGATAATATATCGAAAAATAAAAATATTTTTTTAAAACTTACTGATATTGTTGCATTCGTATATTTTACAAATAGCGTTGTATTTCCAAACACATTGTACATGAAGAAAACAAGAAGTATTAATAAAATAAGCAGTTTCATTTTTTTATATTATTTAATAGATTAAGTCTTTCATGAAATAAGTTTAAACTATTTCATTATTATTTTCTTTTAATAAATGTTATTATCGCAAAACACATTATTAAATAAATTACAGATTAATTAATTAATCAGGTGATCATGTCAGTTCAAAAAATTATTATAATTCATTAAATAAATTATGATCAATCAATAAATTACTAATCAATCAAACAATCTCTTAATTTAATAACAAAAGTTGTTTCCCATCTAGTGAACAAAATAGAGGCATAATCTTTAGTAATAATTAATCAGCTTATACTATTTTTTTTGGTTCACACATAACAATCTGATTGTAGTGATAATAAGTCTCACTTATAACACTTTAAAATATCATAAAATATAAAACTATAGTAAATTTTTTAACTACTTGTTTAGTACTTATATATATGTTTAATGAAGTTTTAATAAAGGTAAAACTCTACTTCTTATAAAAGTCAAAACATAAATGTTTTAGATAATATAATTTAAATGTATTATTTAGTATAAAAACAATTTATGTTATCTTAATATCTTGTTAATAGCTAATTTATCTGATGTAAAATCTCTTTATAATAGTAATAATTGAAATGTTTAAAATGTATTGCTATTGGTAGTATGTGCATTTATATTGACATTTTTGGTTTTGCATTCTAATACATAAAACTCATGCAATATATCAGTTTTATAAGAAGATAAAGTAAAAAATAAACGCAATACTTCTGTACATTTAGACATACTTATTTCATTCTTTGAGAATGTAACTATAATTTTATCAAACATATTAATGGTAAAAAAAAAACCATAATACTTAATTATTATCTTTGGCTACAAAAAAAAAAAACTACTGACATTTTAGAAAAATGCAACCACTTGGTTTTCAGAACATCAAACAGAATATAATAATATAATACACACCTACTGTTTACCCATCACTGTCCTGGGATTTAAAATCTAATTTAAGTGTCCACAACAGATATAACAAGTACTGCATAGAGTGATAGTGTCTATATCCAAATTGTTTTTGTTAATTGGCAGCAGTTTTTACAACTGAAAGTGTAAGCATGCTTCTCTTAGTTTGATTATGTATCATACAAAGTTCAACAATGTAATTATCAGGTTAATTATTTTTTTATTTTGTTTTTAATTTCATTTATCTCTTTTTTATTTTACTAACATTAGTCTTTTACATTTACTTAAATATGTTAATTTTTAATTTCAGTTGCTTCTTTCATATTTTACTGAGTATTGCAGTTTTATTTTAACTATATTATGTTTCTACTTTCCCGTCTATTGCTACTGCAGAGCTACAGCTACAGAAGGTAAAGTATGGTAATTGGTCCAATTTGGGCAAAAGTGGTTTTCACCGGATCTTGATGTTTTGACACCTAAGGAACTGAAGAAACCAAAACACAGATGAAAATTTTCTGGATATTTGTATTTACAATATCCAGCGGGCGAGTGCGTGTGTGTGTGTGTGTGTGTGTTCGGGATGTTGACCTATAAATTACCTTATATCTCTAGAAGTACTCGACCGATTTTGACCAAACTTGGTCAGATTACTTCTATATATGGGACATTGTTGCCATTGAATATTCAACTTAAAAGGTCAAGGGGATGAAGCTAGCAAGGTCACCCTCAGTAACTCGAGATTTCTCCTAATTAAGGTTTTATTTTTCTTAGGCACATTCGTTAAGAATTAAAGAAAAATATTTCCTAAAAAGTTTTTGAATAATCAAACCCCCCCCCAAAAAATGGTTTACATAAACTAGTGAGTACAGTGTGTCATTAATACCCCCTCTCACCACAAGGAACGCTAGTGTAGAACTGACGTAAAACCGCTGTAGTCGTTTTTCTTTCTTTTTCTGTTTAACTTCCGGTATCAGCTGTGTTGTAGGTCACAGGTGAACGGTAGAATTAAATAAATGAATAATATTTACAGAGAAAAAAATGATTTAAAGTGGCCGCCAGTACCGCCACACCCGCACGGGTTTGGCGGTACTAGCGGCCACATTAAATAATAGTAATAATTAATATGATATTTAAATAAAATTAATAATAATATATGTGCGCGCGTTTTAGTTAGAATCATTAAATAAACAAAAAATGTTATAAATAAAATGATAAATATTTTAAATAAGTTGTGTGTGCACCCGTGATCAGAAAAAAAACCGAGTGGCGGCAGTCCTACAACTGTGTTGTGTTGTCAGGTTTTTATTTGAATTTTTTTTTAGGCATGATTAATTTACTGATGACAAAAATATTAAATTTATGATACTATTTAACTGATGACCTAATCATAGCTTATTGTCACACTGAATATCAGAACAAAGATCCCAGTTGAAATAATTTGGATATCCCCTAGTTTTTGTGCTATTATTAGATCGTTGTGCTAAAATCATCTGATTAAATAAATTTTTAGAACAGGAGAGCTTCAGAAAACTTATGCTAAGAAACAATCAAATTTCAACTAATACAAAGAAATATTGTGTCCATATCAATAAAAAATTGCTGAAATAAGTTCTTAGCTGATAAAGAAATCTCTGAGAATATTGTGTAAAATATGTTTGCAATACAGGCATATGGTTCAGCCCAGAATGGAAACCTTAATAAAAATTTAAGTTTCCCATGTAGAGCTCTTGTTGTGCACTCTAATGACTTTAAAATGTGCTCCTAACTGGCTATCAGTATCCTCTGTTAGAGACTGTATTTGTACTGTGTAAAGACTCTTCCATGGATTTAATAATAAAGATGTGGACTGTTATGTGATAAATTCATTGGAGAAAGGAGGTTGGAGTATTTAATGAGTTTTATGTTTGAAGGTATAGTAGCTGCAGGGGTTTAATTAATGTCAAAACTGTCCCATATTTTGTTGTTATGTCCTATACTGTTCTAAGAAGAGGACTTAAGCCTATTCACTGGAAATATGGCAGAACAGTTAGGTAAGCATGAGTATGAATTCTTACATTTTGAGAGACTGTATTCCTCAAAGTTTATTTACAAATGTTGGTTGGTCAGCTTTGTCTAACCAGGGAGATTTATTCAGTATTTGTAGAGGCTGCTCGAGTGGCTTATGAGAGTAATGTTGGTGAAGGTATCTTTTACAAAGTCATAATACACAAACCTAAAAATAATATCTTAAATGAAGAAGCACGATTCAAAACTGATTCTAACACCACCACCACTACTACAACATTCAACACACTTAGTGACGGTCTCTGAAAAAACTTATAATAGAGTGACAGCTAGCTCAGATCCAGGTTAAAATTGTTTTGTAACTTTTGTTTTAAAAAGCGCTTTTCAGTTAACTCTTTGAATTGAAAAAGTATTATCAGCTTATAATGTACTTCTCTTTACCAAATTCACAGACTGATGATAATCATATTGAGAGTCTTGTTTGAGCACAATATAGAATCCTGTTGGAACAATATACTCTATCTGTGAATCCCAAATATCCCTGTACTGTCTCAAGTTCATATTGCTACCTATTAGCCTACTAAAAACCTATGCAACATACCATTATGTAATATATCACCAAATCTAATGTATGATCCCAACTCTGGTTTTTTTCATATCTCATTTCCCAACAGATTACATGTAATAGAACAAAATGTTTAATTAAACGCCTTTCTTACTTCAAAATATATATATGACTTTTTTCATGTAATCTATCACCTGACATGAAAGCATTTTAACCTTGAAAAAGCTAATACATGATGTCTTTTTTATTTCCCTTTTATAAATCTATATGGCTTATTAATAATGATTTAAACTTATAAAAATAGTAGTGAATTCAACCTTAAAGGACCTGCAATTTACAAGGCTTCTCCTTCTTATTAATTTAATTTGTAGTCATTTTTTGTTTACTGTCTAATTTTATCATTGTATTTTAGTTATGTCATTGAATAAATAATAAAATAACACCTGACATTATTATTAATAATAATGGTCTAATGAAGATGAAGAGTCGACTTGGGAGGAAATTTTACATAAGATATTAAAGTTAAATTAATATGCTGAATGAATGTCAGAATTCTCAATATTTGAAGAGTTGATAAAAATACTTAATCTATTTCATGTATTATAAGACACTTTGTTTCCAAGTACCTTTCTTTTTTCTTTATGTAAATTTTCTGTGGTTGAATTTGATTATTAATTCTGATTGTGAAGAGTATGACAGTATTTGGGTTATAAAACGTTTTATAAACAATATGAAGCAGGATTCAGTAAAAAAATATATTTTTTTAAAAGTGGTTTGAAGTTGTAAAGTTTTATCTGTTTCATCAAGAAGTGGTATGTTACTGACCAGTTATAGTTCCAGAACGAGTCGTTTGTGACTTTTTCGTGTTGTCCGGTGCTTTTGCTAAATCGAAGTGTGAGATTATGTAAAATTTGCTATTGTTGGAGTGTGTGTGTGAAAATGTTAATGTTGTCTTAATTTTATCTATAATTAAAATAATTTAATTTTGAACTTTAAAAATGGCTCATCGACTCATAATCGCTGCTAAGCGTATAGAAAGGCAATTAGTTAATGGCTTGAAAAGCGGTTCCATAGACACTTTTTTGGTACGTCCTTGCAGGTTATGTTATTTCATTTTCAAACTTGCTGTTTTTGTTAATATTTGCTTTTTTATTATTAATTGCTTAAAAAAAAATTGTTGAGCCCTATTCGTATTGAAATTGTGTTTTTATTTTATTAATTTAAATGAGAACTTGCGTTACTTTTTTCTAAGTTGCAACATGTTACGGTTTTCTATTGTTAAGAAGTTTAGAATTTTTTATATTCATTACTGTTATTTTTCACTTATTTGCATTTTAGTGTAACTTTGAATTTGGACTAAATTTTGATTTTCTCTGGAATATTTATTTCATTGACTATTGTAGCTTTAAAGTAAAAGATCATGACCCTTCAGTACCTCTTACTATTATACTTCTGTAATATATGCACCCGTTAAATGATTGGTAGGAAAAAATGATTCTATGTGAAGGGAATCGCTTGGTGTGCAAGTTATTATTTTTGGAGATACTGTATCAAAAGGAAGTTAGGTTAGGAGTTTTTCTTTTCCCTACTTTCAGATATCCTTTTGATAGTAAATGAATCTTTTTAGTATTAACATTAAATTTGTTTTAGTTAGTTGCAAACAGTGTCATTCCACTTGAATTTATTGAAAAAAAAAAAAAAATGTTATAATAAAAGGAGCTTTGGTATTACTTTTTCTTCAGATTTTTTGTTAATGAATTTTTGTTGTTCCTGTGAGAAGGAGTGTTATTGTTTTCTAATAATTTTGTAACTTTGATTATAGCGGTTACTTCACTTTTAAAAAATTATTGTAGAGGTCAAATTCTTTGTTAATGTAGCCAGCCCCTGATTTTTCAATAAATTATGTTACAGTAGGGAGAATACGGTTAAGAATATTATTATAGAATTAAGTTTTGTTCTCTGAAAAAAAGAAATGTGTGGAATGATTTATTAACTCTACATAGGATTATGGATTATGAGAATTGGAAATATCTACTATCTTCTTAAGGTGGTGGCTGTTTTATCAGCTTCAAGCTATAGAAAATTACAGTCACTAATAGGTAATTAAATATAGTGCTCTAAAAAATGAAATATATTTTTCATTTTATAAAAGATTACTTGATGATAATTTTTAATGGTTGGTAAATTAAAACCAGGTGGCTACTGGGAAAAACATTTTTTCTGGCATTACATCATCTTCGAAGGGTTGAGTGTAAATATTCGTATTTCAGTATCTGAGTGGGTATCTCGTGTTAATTGAAATAAATTGAAAGAACTCAAAATTATTTTTAATTTTAAGTTTGTTTAATTAATCTTTTTCTTACTTTTCAGTTAAAAAGAAATTTATCAGTATTTCAGCATACTCCTGGAGCACCAACATTAGAATTAGTATTTCAACAATGGCGACATTTTTGTGAAAAACCACCAAAAGGTTTTGAGAAGTATTTTAAACCAGGAAGTAAAGATTTTGGGAAGAAAACGAAATCAACCAGTGAATCTTCAAAAGATGCTCCTCCTCCGTCTTCTCCTCCTCCATCACAACCTTCAAAAGGCTCTTCGTCTTCACCATCGCCTTCACGTCAATCGCAGAAACAAGACAACTGGTCATTTGGCATGTTTGGGAGCTCAGGGTAAGTCATTTGTCATGTACATTTACATCTTGAGTAAGATAGTAAACTTTTGTAAGTCAGATGGAGTCCCTCTTTGGGGATGATCACCCTCTTTTCTTTACACTCCCTCTTTCGTTACACTTCATCCAATCTTCCACGGATAGTAGCTATGGGAGTTGTATTAACTGCTGTTCTAACTACATCTGGTAATTGCTGTTACTTTTGAGTAGCAACTTCTTATCATTGAGGTCAGTTGTCATGGGAAGTTTGCTTTTGAGACTATCTGGGTATAGTTGTCTCTTCCTGTGGGTTTGAACAGAAAGCTAAATCAATGGCTGAGAGTTAAACCTTACCTACTGAGTTAATGGGTTAAACCTACCTTGTATCTCCCAAATCTAAGTCATATTGTGTTCTATTATTAAATGTGTTAAGGTAATTCAGAGCAATTACTTAATCAGCTTCAATTATGTTCATACTTTAATATTTCATAGTAGGTATGCTTAGGATCAGGAAAACACAAGATCTAAATATTGGAAAGCAGGTTTTGACTGTGGGTGACCCAAAGCAGGTTTGGACAGCAGGTGGCTTGTGCAAGGTCAAAGTCTGTACAAGCTACGTTATCTGTACTCAAGACAATTAGCTATCAGTTTTGTGAGTTATTGAGACCTGTTTAGATGCTAATCCATTCTGTGGAAAGAGTTTAGGGTTAAGGTTAAACTTTTGTTGAGAGGAGATAAATTACCAAGGTATTACAATACATAACACCATCTTGTAGGACACTTGGCAAAATCTATGTTTTAATGGAAATATAGTCACTACAGAGAGAGACTACACCACATGTTCTGTGCTATTAGTCATGTTTATGATGAATCACTTTAAGAAGAGTGTTGTCTGTTGTTTTCAATGGCCGACTGCAATCCAACTTGATGACTGTTAAGAATAGTTTTTATAGTTTATTCCTCTCCTCAAAACTAATCTTAGGTTAATTCTAACCTTAACCCTAGCCGGCCTCCATGGTGCAAGTGGTAGCACCTTTCTTCAGAAGGTTCTGGGTTCGAGTCTCGGTCAGGCATGGCATGTATTTTCACATGCTACAAAATTGCCATTTTATCTCATCCTTAGAAACAATATCAAACATGGTACGGAGGTAAAAAAAACCTTATCTCTAACTCTCTACAGAACTTCAACCTTCTTTTCTACATGTAGAGCTTCTGTTTTCCTGATCCTAAGAGCATATCGATTATGGTATATTAAAGTACAAACAAGATTGAAGGTGATCAAGCAATTGTTCAGAATTACTTGTGTTAATTTGTCACAATGTTTATGGTTGATAATGAGTTATGTTCTTTGATGTTATATTGAATTTGAATCCACTGTTACTGTCTGTATACTGTTATTTTTTATTTTTATTTCAGATGGTTGGTATCTATATGTTGCATACATACATGTGTATATATACAGATATTTACAGCAACTCATAACCTTTTCTTTAAATTAATAGAACTGCATGTATTCATAATCACATTTAAATATTAGGTTTAGTAGTTTTATAAAGATAAACCACAGTATTTAGTATATTTCTTAAATTGGTTAGGGGTTAATTACTTGGGGGTTTTGGAATGGTGATATGTAATAGCATATTTGACTGAGTATATATAGTTTATTTGAAGACACTAAGCTGCTTATTTGTTTATTCTCTCTCTAGTAACTACAGGCAATACCTAATTACAACTACCCTATTTTTATTTCATGATAAGAAATAAAATGTATAATATGTAATAAAACAACTTATGTAGTAATCAACTTCCTTAATGGAGTGATCCCAACCTCCTCTTCATATCTAAATTTTCTTATTAAGCCTAGCATGGAATGCTTGTTATACTTGAATAATAGTTTGTGTTTTCAGGAGTGATTGTTCTCTAATGTCAGTTATTAAGTTATATTTATTTGGTTACGGCTTTATTCTAATTTTTATTTGTTATGCCATCTTTTTTTTTTATAAGAGTGGAAATTTCCCTGATTTTTAGTTTCGCACTAACTTATGTAGTTATTTTCTAGTGAATATAATTGATTTTTTTTTATGTGATTAATATTGAAATATTGTATTTGTTGTACATGTTTCTGCAGACAAAATCATTAATGTTTCTGTGAGGATTTCATAATTAGTATTTGTCTTTTATTGTTTTAGTGGTTCAAGAGGGAGTGGAGGAGGTGCTAAGCCACTTTCAAGTAGTGATGGCGAAAAAGAAAAATGGTTAATATTTGGTTTGCTAGGAGCAGTAGCTGTAGTTGCTACTCTTGCATTTTTTGAAATGGGTTATAAAGAAATTGCTTGGAAAGAATTTGTGAATAAGTAAGTAGCTTTACCTTTTCTTTTTTTTTTTTATTACTTTTGAATTGATTCATTTATGAGTTTTTTTTTAAAGATACTGTTGCTCATTGATAAGTGATGCTTGTATGGTTGTTTTTCTGACTGATTATGATAGTTTTAAACCAGTAAATGCTAAATGACTAACTTTAATTGACTATTTCCTGATAGAGAAAGAATCAAGGAGGGGATTAATGGATGTAGAGTCTGCCCTGGGATAAGCATTTGGTGTTGACTTCAGATTAGTGAAGTAAAAGTGAGGATAAGAGGGTTTGTGAGGTGATGGAATGTAGAGTCAAAAGATTAAAATTATGGATCTGAGGGATGTGAAAGAAATGGATAACCTTAAGAAAAACATAAAACATTCCAAGGAGTGAGGTAGGAGAAGTGGTGAAGGAATGGAAATAGTTTATAGCTACCATTGTAAAATGTGCTGCAGAACTTATTCCACCTTTCCTGAAGAAACAAAGGTATCAAGAAGCAAAGAGGAATTGCAAGAAAAGAAGGTAGTAAAGATTGAGATGTTGGAGAGAGTTTGTAAATGAATTGGAAGCGGTTATTTGTAGTAGAAAGAAAAAATTGTTGGCCTGGAGAAGAAAAGGTAAAATGAAAATGATATTTTGCAATGTTGATAAACAACATGGTCAGGAAAGTGGAGGAGGATATTAGTGATAGATGGAGAGAGTATTTTATGAATTGTTGATTATTGATTGGGGGTAGCCTAATGGTGAACACAATGGAGAAGATGGATCAGAAGGGGATGGGGTTGAAGGAAGGAAGTATAAATTGTTATACTAACAAGGAAGTAAAACAATTGTGTTGTACTTCCTCTCTCAATTGTTATACCCTCTGTACTTGAGAGAGTTGTAATGGGTATGAAATTGGGGAAAGTTGCTGGCTATGATGAGGTGGCAGTAGAGATGATAGAGGGTGGTGTCCTAACAATTGATTGGCTGTACAGAGTGTTTAGAGCAGTACAGAATGAAAGAAGAGTGCAGAATGATTGGTGTAAAGAAGAAATTGTACCACTGTACAAGAAAGGGATAAGAAGGTATGCAGAAATTATAGAGAAGTGACACTGATATCCCGCATTCTGCCAAAATATTCATAAGAATTTCTTAAAAAAGAGTAACAGGGAAGTTTGAAATTATATTAGAAGAGGAACAGAATAGTTTCAGAAAGACTGTTCAACCACGGATTTGATGTTTGCAATGAGGCAAAGGATGGAAGTGTTCGGAATATGAGAAGGATTTGGTCATGACATAGATATTGAAAAGGTCTATGACAGTGCCTGAGATCAGTAGTCAGGAAATCACTTCAAAATAAAGGGCTAATAGAGATGGTGTTGGCTATGTATGGGGATTGTTGGGGAAGAATGAGAACCAAAGTGGGAACATCTTAGTGGTTTAATATTAAAACTGGGCTAAGACAAGGGAGTGTACTGTCAATGCTTCTGTTTATAATAGTCATGGATGAGATTCACAAGAAGGTAAAGAAAGTGCTGAGAGAAAGGGGACAGAAGGAGAAAGCATGTTTATTTGCAGATGATGTTGTAGTGTTGGGAGAAATGGAACAGGAGATCCAAGAACAAATAAATGTGTGGAACACGGAAATTGAAAAGAGGGGAATGAGGTTAAATAGGAAAAAAGTAAGACTATGGTTATGAGTTGAAGGGAGAGAGTTGGAAGAGGTGTTATTAAAGTGGATGAAGAAAATCTTGAAGTATTGAAGAGTTTTGTGTATTTGGGGAGTGAGATGGAGAAGAACAGAAGATTGGAGGTGGAAGTGAGTAGGAGAATAAGACATGAAGTAGGTTTTTTCTAGCAGTAAAAAGTTTGATATGGGATAGAGATGTCCCCAAGAAATGTAAAGAAATTATGTTCAAAACATATTATGAACCGATCCTAACATATAGAGCAAACACATGGGTGTTGAAAAGTAGGGAGGAATCAAGAATCGAAGCTGCAGAGATGAAATTTTTTATCTGTAAGTAAGGAAGGATAGACAGGAATGAAGTAGTAAGGTCAATTGTTGGGATGAGTAAAATGTCTTGAAAGGATCGAAAGGAATAGATTGAAATGGATTGGACATGTAATTAGAATGGAAAATTAGACGGTGGCAAAGAGAGAGTGTGTGGAACTGTAGCATGAGAAGTGACAGAGAGGAAGACCATGAAAAAGATGGGTGGATAAGGTGAAGGAAGATATAGGGAAGGGAATAGAAGATGGTGTTGCGAGAGAAAATATGGAAGAATAGAGAAAAATGGAGGTTGTTTCTGATTGGCCCCACCCAGCTTTGTGTTGGATAAAGGGAAGAAGAAGAAGAAGAAGAAATGCTAAATGCTTCTTTCAAAAAGATAATTTACTTTAGGTATATTTAATTGAGAAAAATTCTTTTAGCTGGTATAATTTTTTTTTAAATTTAATAGTGGCAAATGTCATATCTGTGATTTTAGTAATTGGCTGTAAGTAATAGATAGTTATTGAAATTATAGTACCGGAGCTAGATTCAATTGCAATTTTTGCCCTTAATGTTTATGTTTACCACCAGTGCTTGTTTTATAATAATATTACACAGTATAATTTCCCATTTAGAATACGTGTTGATAATTTTGTTTAAAGAAAAACTTTTTTGTGTGTATCTTTGAAAATCACTAAAAATTGGACGTTTTGTACTTATGTTTATCTTCTCAGTTGTGGTTGTTCTTTATTTATTTTATTTTAGTTAATTTTTAATTTTAGTATGTTTCAGATATAGTTTTGCATGTTGTGTATATTTATTGTTTTTAGTGAAGATTGTCAGTATTATTTGTGAAGATAAATTGAAAATGTTGTGGTCAGTGAAAACGGAAAATGTAGATAACCTCTGCATAATATTAACAGTTAGGAGCACAATTAATAATTTTGAATGTTTTTGTTCCTTCCCTATATCCAAATTACATTAATTAGAGTATAATTACAGTATATATTAATACTGCAACAGTATACAGTATTAATATATAGTATAGTGTTGTTTTCACATTCATTCCTTATACCCAACAATTTTGACTTTTCTTTGCTTAGTTGTGGTGCTATGAATTTATGTGTAGTTTGATACACATGGAAAATTTATTTATTTTTATAATAATGTTTTTAAAATTTAAAGCAATTTTGTTATCTTTGAGTAAGTTTTATTTTGAAAGTTGTATCAGGGTCCAATATAAAAAATTAGATTTATTTATAGAAAAGTAAAATTATCTTTATAATAAGTAACACATCTTTCAGTTGTTGTTGAAAGTAATGACATTTCTTTAATTTAAAAATTTATTAGTCAAAAACTGTAGCAAATATGTTTTACAAGTGAAAATTATTTATTTGGTAGATCATGTCTGTCTGCTTCATCTGCAGATGTCCTCATTTCAAGATGTAAAATAGTATACACCTGCAAATTTTTCAATTTCTTATGTTAAAAAAGTTACCAAACCGTCATATTAAAAAAGAAATGATGTTCAACTGCTACAGAATTTAGCAGAGAAATGCTAAGAAGATAGCAGAATGAACTTCAATATCATTCCTTTTAAGTGCAATTTGCTCATCAGTTTTTTCTTTTTAAATAAATAGTGCTTGTTGATGTTGACTAACTTGATGCTGTAAATTTAAAATTGATTTGTTGTAAACTTAATATATAGTTACAGCTTTACAGACCCATTAATTATTTAGTGATCTGCTAAATTATATTTTTTTAATTTTATCTGGTATGTTTATAAAGCTGTATCTGTCGCTTAGCATGGTTGTTTTATTATTATAGTAATAATCGTGCAAAGGTCCCAGGTTTGAGTCCTGATCAGGCATAGCATTATTTACCTCAAAAAATTGTTATATTCTTTACTTAAATGTTGTTACATTTGCATAAAGAATTAGGATATGTATGTCTGATCAGATAAAAATTTGTGATCAAATATAAATTAGTAAAACAATTTTTTACTATATAGGAGTGTTATGTATTTGGGTAGGGTAGTCCGTTTTTGGCTACACAATAATATCACAACTTGCTCAACCAAACAGATTTTTGGTAGAGCAATTTACTAATTGCAGTAAGAAATAGCTATTATTTTTATTGTACTGGAGTAGTCAGATGGTAAAGCAATTAAAAAACAAGTATAGAAAATTAAAAGAAATAAAATATCTTTTATATCAATGATAGACATCTTCTACATTGTTAAGATGTAGAAACTATGTCATGTTGTACTTAGAATAGTGCACATCTGTTTTCTTATACTTTCATCATCGATAACTTCTGCATAGTATATCAGGAAATTAGTAAAAGTTTTTTGTTTGTCTAATTATTTTTTTAAACTGAATGTTTTTTCAAAGTTGAGTAACGAATACATGTCTACTCCTTTATGTGACACTTTGATTAAAAATTTTTACCCTCTTCTGTTATACAATACTTCTCTTGTGTTATGGAAATTTTCAAGAGGTTCACTGGGGGCACAAAGCTACTTAAGTTGTAAAAATTTGATGTAAAAGAACGTAAATTTAACAAATCTTGTGAATTTTGTAATCAGTTTTTTGTTCCAATTTATCATAGGAGATGTACCTAGATGGTCATCATTATGAACATATAATCTTCTTTTATTAAATATCAAATGTAATTATCTAATTCTGCTTATACAGAATATCAGTAAGTAACAGACTAAATAATAATAATAAAAATTAAAAAAAAAGTATGACCAAACAAGGTTATGTATTTTCAAAGTAATCCTCTCTGATCTACAACATTTATATCTTTTGTAAACTCCTTTTCTAGTTCTGCTTTCAGTATTTGGTCTTTATTGTCTTTGTTGTTCTGTATCAAGTTCCTTTTTTGGGGTCTTCTGATTTCAGTAAAGTAATCTGGAAAAGCCAAATCTGAAGAATGAGGTGGGTACTTGATGACTATATACCCTTTTGGGTCAGAAAATCCCAGATGTTTGTAGCAAAATGGGTGGGTTCATTGTCACACAACAGCAAGAAGTTTTTGGGTTCAAATAGTTGTGTCTCACTTAACTGGTTTGATAACACATCCTCTGTTTAAATTCTTTTAAGAACTTTTTTATGACTATAGTTCTTTGAGAAATAAATTCTTGTTAATTAATTCCTCTGATATCAAGGAAGATAATCAGCATGATTTTCACTTATGATTTTTCACAAGGGCAAGGAGAGGATGTTTAATGCTGAGCTGTATAGGTTTTTCTGTGGATTGCATAGAAACATACAGCTTTCATTACCAATAGCAGTTGTACTCAAAAATGTTGAATCATTGTCAGCATGCACCAATCTCAGCTCTTTACCTTGTTCCAACACCTTTCCTAGTTGCAAAACTCAATGAATGTGACACAAAACAGAAATAATTCTTTTCTTGGCATTGTTTTTTTGAAACTCGCACACAGAGTTCTTATTAACAATTGTTTATCTAGTAAACCTTTTTAAGTTTATTGATGCAAATGAACAATTTTTCTTACTTTTTCTAATTTTTGTGTTAAGATGTCCATCAGATGACCAGGTTGAGAATCATCAAACAGTTAGTGCTTGCTTTCTGAAAATGAGAAAACCGTTTAAATACTCAGCTATAACAAACATTCATTACCATAAACCTTTTTAAAATTATTGAACATCTCTGAAGAGCTTTTTCCTAATTTAAAATTAAATTTGGTTACTTGTCTTTGCTCATTTTTAATTTTTTGATGATAGACAACAAAGTACTGCTACTACTTTTGTTATAAATAATTAATTAATTTCCTTCCATCGGTTTTGATTTGCATTCATTAGAAAAAATACACTAGCCAATCAAACTGTGTGCTACTAACCTTTCTCATGTCAATACTTAATGTAGAGGACAAATGTAATCTATTTATTTATTTGTAAACTTTATACTTCACCATATTCAATTTTATATCATTCACTTTCCACTATCATAAACTTCTCTGATTTGCTTGTGATCACCTGTAGGGTATATGTAGAAATTCAGTTATTTAAATAATGCCCCAAAATTTCTGTTTGATTTTATATTTTTTCCATTTCAATATTGAATTGTTTTTTGAACTTCACATATTTAATTTCAAATGTTTTGTGAAACAGTTGCTGTTGTGACAAAATTGTTGCTATCATGGTGTAAGAGGGCAAGTCAAAAATTATCTACACTTTGCCATAACACACCTTCAAGTTTGTCACACTGTATTCTGTGCACGCGTGCTTAGAGATGGTACTACTGCAGTCACACGTGCAAAATTTGATCCTGACTGCATAATTTGCCTCCTGGTTATTACAGTGTAGACATGTTCGCTCTGCTAGCAGTCTACAACCAGGAGGAACAGCTTGCTTTGATCCAATTTCTCTGGTCGGAGGGTGTGGAAATGGCTGAAAGTCATAGTAGACTTTTATTACAATATGGAGTTAGTGATTTATCATGTAAAAGTGTATTTTGTGGATCAAGAAGTTAAAAAGTGTGGCCGGATAAGTATGATGCATAAAGAGGGTATAGGACACACATTAACCTCCACCAAGGACGATAAGATACAGCAAGCTCAAGAAATTGTTCTGGTGAAAATAGGTGAGTTACCATCATTGAGGTAGCATCTTCTTTGAACATCAGCCATGGTTCTGTTCATCAAATCATCCTCGACAAGATCGGCTTTAAAGTCTATTGCCAAAACAAGTTTTGTTTCAAGACAATGTCTGCGCATGGCTCGTGGTGCGCCACACCGTTCAAACCATTAACAAGTTGAATTTTGAGGTGGTACTGGAATTCCTACAGTCCAGATCTGGCTCCCTCTGACTTTAATCTGTTTGGGTTGCATAAGGATGCTTTGTGAGGTTGTTGATTTTCCAGACTTAGATACACAGGAAATCTCTGCAAAAGTGGCTTCGTGACCAACCAAAAACCTTTTTGGAAAAAATATGCAAGCTTGTGGTCCTTTGGACCAAGAACATTGACAAGGTATTGATAATGTAGAAAAATGATGTACATGTTGGATTCCTACCTTTTTGTAAATAAATTGTAGAACGGAAAGTGTAGATAGTTTTTGACTTAACCTTGTATTTAGAAAAGTATCACTGGTCTGCATAATTTTGTCTGACGAGTACCAATAGATGTTCTAGAGCATTGTAAATATGATGGAACCAAATGAGTTAACTCAAAGGGTAATGTTGCTACTGTTGTGCAGGTTCAGACATGTACAAATGTGATCTAGTGTAGCACACATTCATCAGAATGATGCCAGTTATGAGATAGTGAACCAGTAAACACGTCATTATGAGTGCTTTGTGTGTCTGAATTATTATTTATTACATATTTACAACTTTATTTCTTTTAATTAGTCATTAGTTAGAAAATGTCTAAAGTTTGTTTAAATCATCCTAACAATTTTTGTTATATATGTGGTGAAGTGACGCTCAAATCCCAAAGGTGAAATCTTATTCCATTAGTAAAAAAGTGTTTTAAATTTTATTTTGGGTGTAAAGTCTGGGACCAAACAAGGGCCAGGGTCCAACATATCAGTTGTTTATCATGTTCTAGGCTCCTCACTGCATGGAAAAATGGCACACGCCATATGCCATTTGCTGTCCTTATGATTTGGAGGGAACCCAAAATCACTCTTGTGACTGTTATTTCTGCTTAACAAACATTAAAGGGATTACATCAAAATCAAAACATACAGTGATGTACCCTAACTTGCAATCTACAATGAGATCAGTTCTACACTGCAAAGAATTGCCCATACCAAAGCCTCCAGAACATGTGACATTAGATGAAGAGAGCTCAGAGTCTGATGGAAGTAAGGAAGAAAAAGAAACAGATTCTAGTGATACAACTTTTGAACAAAGCAGTTCATCTGAGCCTCATTTACTGACTAGAAAATCTTAACGATCTCATACGAGATTTTAAGTATCCCAAAGACAGTCTTAAATGCTTGCTTCCTGGCTAAAAGGATGGAATCTTCTTCAAAAGAATACAAAGATATGTAATTATCGTAATAGTCCATTTTTCTGAAGAAAATGGCTTAATGTTTTGTAATGACATTTCTTCTCTTATGGAGACACTTTGTAATGAGCATAACCCAAGAGAATGGCACTTGTTCAGTGATTCCTCTAAAGTTAGTTTAAAAGCTGTGCTGCATAATGGCCCATCAGTACCTGTGGCTCACTCTGCTAGTATGAAAGAAGCATATGAAAACTTTAAATTTATATTGGAAAAGCTTCAATATGCAGTGCATGAATGGAATATTTGTGGAGATTTGAAGGTAATTGCACTTATTGTGGGTTATACAAAGTACTGTTATTTTTTGTGTGAATGGGGTAGTAGGGACAGAGAAAACATTTCATTAGAAAAGAGTGGCCTAAATGCGAATCACCCATTCCTGAACGGAAAAATGTGAAACATGAGCCATTGTGTAATCCTAAAAATGTGTATCTACCTCTGCCACATACCAAACTAGGATTAATGAAAATTTTCATCAAGGCCACGGACAATACTTGTGGTTTCACGTACTTGAAACAGATTCATTAAAGAAGTAATATTTGTGGGTCCTCTAACACAATCACTAATGCATGATGAAAAGTTGAAGAACTATTGAATCCACTGGAGAAAGCAGCTTGGCAAGCATTCAGAAATGTTACTCAGAGTTTTCTGGGAAATCGAAAGGCGGAAAATTACCACGATATTGTCAACGATCTTATAACATCTTATAAAAATTTGGGTTGTAATATGTCCTTAAAAGTACATTTCCTGCACCTACACCTAGATTTCTTCCTGGAAAATCTTGGCGCGATGAGCATGGGGAACACTTTCATCAGATTTCGGCTATGCAAAAGAGATATCAAGGCAAATGGAATCCTAATAGGCTGGCCAATTATTGTTGGACCATCAAGAGGGATGCTCCACAGCGAAATGTAGCAGAAAATCATCATTCCTTTCTTTCTAGGCAAGTCAGATATTTGAATATTGTTTAGATAAGAATACAGGAAGTATTAAAACGTTTCAAGTTATAAGTGCCTGTCTCTCGGAAACCTCGCATGATGGGGAAAAACCGTTATCATATTTGAATTCAAAGAAAAAATACTATCAGAATCACATATTTTTTTCTTCCTGAGACAAAAAAAAGTATTTTTTGTTCCCCACTGTAATTGACCTTTTTAATCAATGGTTGTCACATTACAAATCCCTAACATATTGCATTATCTTCTTGTATTGGGTTTTGTAGTCTCTTAAATAAAAAATAAAAGTTGTATTAGAAGAATATTTTACAATAATTTTATTTCTTTTTCTACATTGAATTTAATTTTTTTTAGCATATTTAAAGTGATGTTTCAAGGTATACTCTATCTTTTTTTTAAGAAAATTTAACTTTCACTGGTTGAAAACCAGTGAGATAATATTAGCTGAAATAATTATCATTATTTGTCTTGCAGCTTCTGTTTTCTTCGTCTTCATCTATGATGAATATTTACATTTATACTTTCTTAAATAATATAGTAAACTACTTGTTATTCATTTTTCTACAGCTATCTTTCAAAAGGCATTGTTGAAAAGTTAGAGGTTGTTAATAAAAAGTGGGTTCGTGTACGTCTTCTCCCAGGAAATTCAGTCAATGGATCAGTTAGTATTCATTTTATCTTTTTACTTTTAGATTTTAGTTTTTGAATAATGATATCATATAATTGTTTAACTCTTAAATAATGTTACCCTTTTACTCATTCCTGCATCTCCAGATTAGTTTTATGTTTCAGTATTTTGTCTCCATTGTCCATGTTCAGCTTTTGGCCTTCCATAAATTAAAAAAAAATTATTTATAAAACTTTTCACACAGAATCAAAAATATTAACGTTATGTTTTAATTTTTGTTGCTGCAATTTGTGACTGTAAAGAAATTTAAGGTAGAAAATTTAATTTTTAATTTACATTTTGGCTTCATTTTACAAAATGTAAAAAATTTTACATCATTTTACAAAACTTCAAATATATTTCATATTATAAACAGTGTAACTATTTTTAAATTGTTTGAAACTATAAAAAACATTCTCTTTGAAAACCATTTTCGGGAATTATAAATAATAGTTCTGAAATTTATAACAGGATTTTGATTTTTTTGAATTACTGTTTGCTTTCATAGAAACCGGAATTTTCTTCAGGGGAGTGTTTAAATACCTTTTTATTTATTCATCATTTGGCTTAAAGCATGAATAAGATTGCATGTTTATGATGCTTTTTTGATAGCGCAAAGCTTCAAAGATAAATTCTAATTTTTTTGGACTGGAAAAGTCGGAATTTTAAAATGATGGAAATATTATACATTTTCTAAAATGAATAAGTGATTTTTATCACTTACAAAATAATAGATACTAGAAGTAATTAGTAACTCAATTTTTATTTTTCCTTATCAAGAACATGTATTCAGTAGTATTCTGAAACCCATAGGCCTGTGTTGCTGACTGAGCATTCATGGCTAGTACCAAGCCTAATATTTTTATACCTATTTGCTGGACATATAAATTTTTGCTTGATGTTAATTTTAATTTCTAGTATATATTCTTTTAAGTAATGAATAAAAATCTACTAAGAAAAATAAAACTAAAAAAAAAATTAAAAACTTAAAAATAAAAATTGTTTTTGGATACAATCAACCAGTGAATTTACTGATTTTTAATCAATTTATGAATGTAAGTGTATATTATTGTTATTATGAAATGAACGAGTTATTTCATTTTCTTTAATTACATATAGTAATTCACAAAATTGTTACTTGTAAGTATTTGTATTACTTGTAAATCATTATTCATCCAATAATAATATATCTAATATTTTGTTATATCAAGAATATAATTAATTTTCAAACATGATATAATCCAATTTATTATAAAATTAAAAAAAATTTAATTTGATTATTTTTTTAAAACTGTAATCTAACATAGCTGTTTTATTATTGCATTGCTAATTCTGAAATTAATCTATTTCACCAATGAAATAAAAACCAACTGCTTTACAGCATAGTGTAACTTGTTAAATGCTTTATTTTTATAAAATATATATGTAAAAAATAATTGTTATTATTTATGAAATAATTATGATATGATTATGTTACTGAAATGATTATGTTATTCCTAATTGTTGAATGATAAATACAAGTGATAGGAAGTTATAAAGAGACAAATCTCATATCACATTCTTTCAGTTGTGGAGTAGATTTACATATTCATATAGCTACTATTTGTTTCTCTGTAACTGATTAAATTTTCTAATTTTTGTGTTCATACTTATTTGATAAACTTTTGTACTAGTATTTAGGTGGCAAAATATAATTTTTTTTTGAAAAATGAGAGAAGATACAAAGTGATAAATAAATGTCTCAGATATGTGGAGTCAGCTCTTTGTGTATGGGTACTGAACTCAAAGGAGTTTTCAATCTTTTTATATACGTGTGTATATATAAGTACTAAATTTTTAAATAACATTATTTTACATTATAATTACTTACTTGTAATAACTGTTACGCTTTATGTTACACTGTTATTTTCAAATTATGCTTACATTTTTTAAATTTACTTATTTAATTTTTGTTTTAGTGTTTTAATTATTCATTGTTTTAGAGTGTATTGTGGTTCAACATTGGAAGTGTAGACTCATTTGAACGTAATCTTGAGAATGTTCAGATAGATATGAATATAGAGCCACCTAACTTTATTCCTGTAATATATAAGACTGAACTAGAAGCTGCTAGCCTTTCTGGATTACTTCCTACTATACTTATTATTGGTAAATTATAATCCAATACAAATGACTTGAAAATAATTACACAATGTTTTTTTTTTTTTTTTTAAATAATTGTCTTTTATTTAATAACTATTTTATTTTTAAATGAAATGAATCCATGAGAACAGGCATAAAGAAGTACAGATTATCTTTGGAAATTTGAAGAGTTTTAAAAGAGCTAGACTGTGGATACCAGTATTCTTTAGTGACTGGGTTTCAGTTAATCGCGAGTCTCAGGAGTGGTCAACTTGAGTCTGTTCCAGACTATATTTTTACTGTTACATTTACACATACATTGTACTACATCTGCAATTATGACAGGCGTGGCAAGCCAGTAGTGGTAATTGCATTTGCCTACATACACATACATCCAGACCCGGCAGTATCTGGATTACTGTTTGTAGAAAACAAACAATCTTAATAAATTACTGTTAAATATAAAAATTATTCTGTGTTCTTCAAAAAATAATGTTACCCTGTTATATCTGAAAATTTTATGATTATTTAAATTTTTTATAATTTTTACTTTTAACTCCTTAGGCCGGTATTTAAATGCCCCAGTTTCTGTACTTCAAGTGGTATTTAAATTTATAGTCTGAACAGATTTTTATACCATGTTACAAAAAGATTAATATCTCAAAAGTTATTCAAAATAAAGTAATGAAATTTTCAGTTACTCACCAATGATATTGAGATGGCCCCAGTGTGTAATTAACCATTTAAGGTTATCCAGTTTTATACAGTACACCTGAGAACACTATATTATTTGTCAGATATTGTTTGTGAAAATGTTGGGGTTTCTAGGAAAGGATCCTTGCTAATGTAACTTTTCATTGTGGGTTTCTGCAATATACCCATCAGCATAATGAGGCCTAACACAACATATATTTCATCCTCTGTTACGGGTTCCCACTTCCTTGCCCTTGACCTTGGTTTGAGTGTGATACTTTATGTGCGTTGGTCTGCATATCTATTTGTTTCTGTTACAATTTTATTTATTACCTCATCATCAAAAAATAACAAAAATGCACTTTCAAAATGTTTTTGAGGGCAATACTGTCTTGTGAAATGGATTTTTTGTTCTATATACTGTGCACTTATCTCGCACCATGCCCACTGAAGGTCAGTATCTTCAGCTGACACTGTGACAAGTCCATTTCCCTCTTCCCCGTTATCATTCTTGGTATCACATTGTACAAACTCTTCTTGAGCATAATCAGTTTCAATATTGTCACTAAATATACTACTAACACTATCTCCATTCGTATCTAAAATATCAATAATCTCGTCGCTCATCAAAGAATGCGAAGGCCCAGCCATTTTTCAGGGTCACTGCATTACACTCTTATTTTGAACTGAGTAAATCCCCTTAAAGTAGCAATACTATCAAATTTTACTTTATTGAAATAAATGATAATTAGACACCTTCAAAGATTATAAAACTAGAGAAAATCTTCAATACAAGCAACTATACATATTATGCAACTATGCAATTAATAAAGTAATATACAGACGTTGAAAGCTGGTGTGAGCGTCAAGGATTAGGATTAGATAATTATACCAAATAATCTTTCAAGAGAAGATTGCGTTAAATCATAGATGGCAGTGTAGGTATATGCTTTCTGGCAACCGTCTGTGAAGGAATATCTGAATACAAACCCAGAGAGTGCGTATGAGTGCAGTTATTACAACTTTCTGCATGGAATGTATAGGTGGTGTATGTTGTGCCGTTATAAGGAAAGGAAAATGACCAACGTACTCATATACATTCTGCGAGGCAGTGGGGTTAATGTTATTTTTTTAGGCTGTGTGCTGATGTCTGTGTACTATTGCCCACTAATTTAAGACATTCATGCATCTGTTCATGCATGCAACTCATTCCATTCATGCAACTCTAACTGGGATTCTTACCATGTAGGAATTCCAGCAATGAGTGAGCAATAAAGAGAAGTAAGTACTCAGTTGACCTTTACAAAGTGTACAATGAGTGATTATACATAGTTTGTGGAACATCAAAAGCAGAGTGGCAAAGTGAGTAACTAGCTGCTGTCAATTGTGACTTGTTAAAGAGTTTTGTATCTATTATTATGGAAATTGTCTGTATGGGGCAGCTACAGTGGAGTAGTAGTACTTAGTTGGTTAACTTGGGCACATCAGATGAATGAATGGAGATCTCATGATATTTATTAATGTATCAATTTGTCTTCTATATAACTGCTGTTCAAAGATTTGTCACATTTTCCTTAACGGTATACATCATGTAAGATTACAGTAAAATTTCAAAACAGCAAACAGAAATAATGGTATTTTGACTGATGATGTGACTGAAATACAGAGTGATTACAAATGATTCATTAGATTTTAAAAATGTAGTACAGAAAATTATAATGATACATGGAAATAAACAGAAATTTCATAAATGTTTGATATGGCCTCCATTCGTCACATGACACACATCTATGTGGTATTCCAGTTCAGCCCACGCATTAACATATCCCATATATTGGTGGTCATAAATGCAGCTGTAATACTTTCCTGTAGCTCAACCAAAGTTATTGGGTGTGATGGTACATAAATATAGTCTTTATTATACCCCAAAGGAAAAATCACAAACCATGAGATCAGGAGATCTAGGAGGTCGTTTTAAGAGTGCCAAGTCATTATCTGCATATGCCCTATATGCCCTATTCAGTGGTATGGGAGTTCTTTGTTCAGGAAGCCTTGTACTTCAGCATATCAGTGAGGTGGTGCCCCATCTTGTTGGGATACAAAGTTATTGGAGTCGTCTTTCAATTAAGGAAACAACCGCAACTGCATTATATAAAGTTAGAAATACTCGTTACGGTATTCTCTTGAGAAGAAAAATGATCCGTACACCATTGTTTAGAAATTTCGCTAAAACTTAAATGTTTTCCTCAAAACATTAAGTTTTGAGGAATATGTTCATGTTCTGCAGAATTAGATTGTTCAGTACCCCATATCCTGATGCTATGGCGATTCACTTTTCCATTTAAGTGAAGTGCCACCTTGTCACTAAACACCAGATTGTTAGCAAAATTGTCATCCTCCATAGTTTCCTACATGTCATTACAAAATTTGTATAATTTCTTGAGATCATTTGGTTGTAAATTTGGTAATAACTTTATACAGAATGGTTTCAGTCATAGTGGAGTTTGCAAAATTTTCCAGACAGTTGGCTGTGGAATATAGGGTTCACTACTAGTACGTCAAGTTGACTTCTTTGGGCTATGAATAAAACTCGCCTTGACTCTCTTCACTGTTTCATAGGAAATGCTTGGGCATCTGGTGCTTTTTAGCTTTGTACAAACAACCAGTGTAACTGTCTGTATCTGTCTGTAATTTTAGAATTCTTTGATGGCCTGGTGGTTCTGTTTCAAATCATCACTATAATAAATGTTGCATGGTAACAACAGTTACCATGGACAGTTTCTATTTATTTTCATGTATCATTCGTAATTTTAAGTGTACTACTTTTTTAAATATAGATTTTTAAAAGCCGATGAATCATTTGTAAGTAATGAATTATTTGAATCCTTTAAATAATTAAAGAATCTGTTTAAATTTCTTAGATTTATTTCAGATACAATGTACTTTAAAACTTAAATCTTAGTTTTTCTGTAACGTAGGAGGGAGACCTTTATTTTATACTTATGCCTTGATTTCTTGTACTTGGCTGTATATAATTGCTTGTTTGTTATAAAATTCTTCCTTTAATTTTACTTTTTAACTCAATCTGCTCTTTTCATAGGTGTGTTATGAGAGTGATAGATTTCTCTCTCATTTTTATTTTGTTTAGATAGGCTCCCTTTATGCTGGGTTCACTGAGTGGGGCCCCATTACTGTTGTTTTTTCTTTCTGTACTTGGGTGCTACTGTGTTGAAATTCTTTTTTGTGAAATTAATGGATGTTTTCTTTGTGATGTTTTTTCTTAATATTAAACATTGTCTTAAAATTAATTAATCTTTGCGGCTGCAGTTGTATTTTTTGGGATGCAGTTTCTCAACTATTTATATATATATATAAAAGAAAAAAAGGCTGACTTCGGAAACAGTTTTTTCATTTTGAGGTTTATAACCTGATGATGGTAATAAAATAAGATCTTATTTTGTAAGTCCTCTTATGATAAACTAATCTCATAACATGCTCACAGTTTTTGAAATAATTAATTTTTCAGATCAGAACAGTCTCTTTCCTACATCTCATTTGGAGTGCTGGATTTAGTTCCTCTTGAATTAATAATTTATTTTTGAGACTGCCTATTTGCAGTGAGCATTAGGGCTGTACTCTCATTTCTTTATCTATTTTTATTAAACATTTGAGGTGTTAAGCAAAAATCATACAAATATTTTGATGTAATGCACTGCAAAATACATTATACGTTTATTTGGCTAATCTAATAATTTTTCCTAAAAAAAAAAAAAAAAGATGTAATATTTTATCACTATTCTTTGGGTAGGAAAATGAGAAATATTTTTATATGTAAACTCATTTGGGTAAGTTTTCTTAATATTAAAATTATACAGGTGATTCAAAAGTATAAGGCAATCTCTCAGTAGCTGATTCTTGGAAAAAAATGTTCTAAACATGACTTGAAAATGCTTCATAAGCGAGTTATGGTTAGTGAAAGATTTTGTCTTGATTTCAGTTCCTTCAGGGAAATGAACTCATCCTGAAATTCTGAAGGAGTTAATTTAGTTGTTTATTATGGTTTTTGGCTTGAAAATATTTTAAAAAATGGGTCCCCAGAACTGTACCTCAGTTAGTTGAGATAGTTACATATTAAAATATCTGATGTAAAACACAAAAATTTGGGATAAAAAATAACAGGTTTTTGGGTTTAACATAGGAAAACTTTGTTAAGCGATTAATTAAGGTGTATTTATTTTCAATTAGAAATGTAGAAAATTTAATTCTGAAAAGATTCATGTAAATTAATTAACAAAAAATTGAATACTGAATATTGAAATTTAACTTTATTAAAAAACAAAACAGACTGAATTGTGAAACAAATTTTAACAGCATAAAATAACTAATTTTGTCCATAGATTGGAAACAGCTTTTAACATAATATGCAATTTAACTTTTAAAACAATGGAAAAATGACGTTAAAAATTAGTGAAGGTGTTATTAATTTCCTTCAAAGTTGCTGGAAGTGGCCGCTATTTTGTTCAATACATGATTTCGTTTGACGAATGTATTCTTTTCTACCATGTCTCATAATGTTACAAGTATTTTTAATAGTTTATGAAGCTTCTATTATGCGATTCCTTAGTTTCTTTTGTGTGTTAATCTGTTTTGTTTAAACAATTGACTTCATTCAACACCATAGAAAAAAGTCTGATGGCAGACTTTCTCAACGAAATGCCATCATGATCTCAGGAGATCATGGTGACATTTCACTGGTCTGTTTCGACTAATCCATTTTCTATTGTATGTGTTATTTAAATGATCTTTTACATTATCAGAAAAGGGAAGAGGTGCCTCGCCATGCGTGAACCACATCTGTAACCTATTTTTATAAAAAATATCTTCCAAGAGGGTGGATAGGTTTGTTTCCATAAAGTTTAAGTACGCTTTTACTGTAAGTCTCCTTGGTAAGAAAAATGGACCAATCAAATTATCACCTAGAACACCAAAAACCATTAATTGAAATTGTATGCTGGAAATGTCTTGTTGAAATCTCATGTGAGTTTTCATCCGCCCAAATACGGACGTTATGAAAATCTACTATTCCATTTCTTGTGAAGCATGTTTCATCAGTTACCAGAATACGATGAAGGGAATTGTGATTTCATACTCATGTTCTAGTTAACATCGGCAGAATATCTTCTGTTTATTATGATCTTTTGGTAATAAGTTTTGTACCCATGTTACATGGAACAGGGGCAACTGTGCCTTTTGAAGTGCCTGCTATTGTCTTGATTGTGAAATATTTAAATGCTGTGATACTTGATTACAGCAATAACTTTACTATATTTGTTATTGCTTGTTTATTATTTGGTTTATTGTACTTCGTTGACAACAAATATGTACTTTTTTGGTTTAAAACTGCCAGTTTCTCCAAGTCATCTCTCTACAGCTTCAAAGGTTTTGCACTCAGGTGCTCTTTGATTTGAATAAGTATCATGATATTCTTGAACTGCAGGAAAACCATGCTTGTTTACTTTACTGTAAATTAATATCATGTCTGTGCACTCTTAAAATGAGTTCATATTTGTATTGTCTCCCATTATGTATTAAAGAAAATTTCACTAAATTTTGTAAAAATGTTTCTGAATTTTACACAGAATCTTACTTATACAATACAGTACAAAAACCACCATCAAGGTTATTCAGACACTGTTTCAAAAAGTTAATTGTTGATCAGCTGAAAACATTATTGTCAACCTATGAAAACATATTAATTCATTCTGATAAAAAAGTAGTAACTAAATAATCAGCTGTTATTTCCAACCTATGGACAAAATTAGTTATTTCATGCTGTTAAATTTTTTTTTCACAATTCGGTAGTTTCATTTTTTAATAAAGTTAAATTTCAATATCCTGTTATACATTTTTTTAAAAATAATTTACATGAATTTTTTCAGAATTAAATTTCCTACATTTCAAACTAATTTTAAAAACTAATTAAACTAACTTTTAATTAATTAAACTAATTAAAACTAATTTTAAAAGTAATGGAGGCACAGTTAGAATGGAGGTTCAATGGAGGTTCAGGTCAAAAATCATAAAAAAAGAACTAAAAACTGGGTGAATTGAAATCTGTGTGAAATCTTTTGCTAGCCGTAACTTGCTAATAAAGCATTCTCAGGCCTATGTTTATATGAACCTTTTTCCTATTTTTAGCTACAGAATCAGCTCCCAAGAGATTGTCGTATAGTTTTAAATTACTATATATATAACAATCACTCTGTATAATAACCATTATTCTAATTTTATGAAAACATTACGAGTGTTCAAAAATAAGCATTTTTAGACAGAATTATCATATAATTAGATGTAATTATTGTTACTACTATTCCATGTGTAAATGTGGCACAAATTACACTGTGTTTATATTTTTAATCTGATGCTTTCAAAAACCAAAGTTGTAAGAGTTATTAATAAATTGTAATTCCAAGATTAAATCTGATTTGTATTTCCTTGAGGAAAAATATTAGTGTGTAACAGATTTTTTGTGCTTCTTATATTTTGAGTATTTATAATGAATAAAATTTCTTGAAATAATTAAATATGAGATTTTTCAAACCCAAGTAGGAAAGAGCTTTTATTTTTCATGAAAATGTTTGATTTCAAAAACCAGAAGTGCCTAATTAATATAAAATTCAATGTGTAAAGAGATAGAATTCAGCCCTCTTAAGTATGTTTCCATTTTTTAAGTTTTAACTTGAAATAGTTGAACAAAAGATGTGTCAAGTTTGTTATGAATAAAATTTATATGATTTTTAGCTAATAAAATAATTTTATTAAAATTATAGTTCCTGTGATAGAAACTAAAAATTTAAACAAAATTTTAAAATTAAAAACTAAATGCAATGTCAAAATTTCAATACAGAATTTGTTTCTATTTACTCTGAAACAAACGATTTACTTCATACCTGATTTTATTGAAGTTTTTCATTTTATTCTTGAGATATTAAAAAAAAAAAAAAAATTATTTATGGAAAACTAAATATTTAGAGCTGTTTTTTCCCCGAATAAACCCTTAAGAGGCTACGTTTATGATTGTAATATTTCTTGCCATTTCTGATTGTTCTTAAGCGTGCTGGATAATTTCAACTATATTCCCTGAATTTCCTCTCTTTTCCAATTGTGCATTAAAATCTCCCATAAAAATTATAACGTGTTTTTTAGGTGTCTTAAAATGTTGTTTCATCCCAAAATTCAACTTTTTCTTTGTTTGCTCTACTATCCTGATTAATTGACACATGGGAATTAACTACTAAGTACATTTTATTAATGCTTTTAAATGTTAGAACTGATAATTTGGCGTTGACAGAACTGAAATTTATTATTGAATCTAGTACATTTTTATGAACTGCAAATCTGGTTCAGAGATGTGGAACTTTTTCGTGACTTTCCTGCTTTGCCTTTGTATTTTCTGTGATTTTGTAATTCAAAAATGCTTTTGTCTGTAAATTTTGTTTCTTATAGAGCTGCAATTATTATTTTATGTTTATTGAATGCATCTATTGTATGTTTTAGTTTTCCTGCATGTAAAAGAGAATTAATATTTATTGATGGTAGGAAGTTTATTCCTTTATGTGTAATTTTATTGAATAAACGTTTTCCAGAATGCTCAGACTCATTTTTGCACTTAAGTGAAAGCTCCTCAGAATCTGAATGCTTTCTTGTGCTTTGTTTATTCAAAGTGGTGAATCCTCAACCTGAGGTAATTTGTTTTATAAAGTTTTCTTCCATTGTTGATATTTGTTGGATTAATCCAACAGTATACAACTGGATTGTTAGTCCAGTAGTCTTGTACTTCAGTTTTTTTAGTCTTTTACTTCAAACCTATTCAGGGTCATCATATGGAGGTGCACACTCTCACCTAATACCAGCAAATTCCTATTAAAAGAAAAAGGTGCTGACACCAGAAAAGGGTTTTGGAAGAATTGGACCTAGCTCTACGTTTATTTAAACAATTTTATTTTATTTACAATATATCATATGTAATCTTTATTTTAAGTGGTTTTTTTGTAAATTGTTTTTATGCGAGATAAAATTTACAAGTTGTAGTTGTTAGTTTAAAAATGGAAAAATTTTATTTATAATAAATATTTTCAATGTTATTTAAATGTGCAAAATTGATGATAGTATAACAAAGTGAATTATTATTACTTGTTAATTTAATTATTTTGAATTATTAATTTTTGTTGTTGATAAATTAATAGATATTTTATTATAAAAAAATTATAATATATTTTATTATGTATTGATTACAGGTTTTCTGTTGTACATGATGAGAAGATCTGCTGAAATGATGGGTGGAAGAGGCAGAAAAGGGGGTGGAATATTTGGTGGAGTGATGGAAACAACTGCAAAATTGATCAATTCAAGTGATATCGGTGTTAAATTTAAGTATGTTTAAAAGGCTATCAAATCTTTTTTTTAATTATTGTAACATTATAATGTACATCAGGTAATCCAAGAAATTCATATGACTGCACTTGATTAATGTAAAACAAGATTTGTTTTACATCTGGTTTTACAATCTGGCTTTACAAGCCAGATTGGTAATTTATTTTAATGATCTTTTGTCTATATTTATTTTAACAAAGGTTATTAATGTTTTTATTGAACTGTTTAAAATTTAAATTTGAAGTGAGACTTATTTCTTGTTTGTGCTCCAGTTATTTAAGTTCAGCAATGGAACATTTAAAGAGAAGTGGATAAGTCATTTTCAGAAAATGCATTAAAAACATTGGATTTTAATATAATTAAATCTGTAATCACAATCATTTTTGTAAGTTTATAATCTACTGTTCATTAGGAAATTATTTTTTTTCAGTTTTACATAAAATTGTAATTAAATCTGCAGCCACTAGCATTTTAAGTTTATAATCTAATACGCTATTCACAAGGAAGTTATTTTTATTTTTCTGTTTCACATTAAACTGTAAGAAACTTGCACAATCATCCCAGATAAGTATGGGTTATCTGAAAATCTGTGTTGTGAATTGCCAGTTTTTACTATTTTGGAATAAAAATAGAAACTGTGCTTGCTGAACAAAAATAATTTATAACAATTTATTTTGGGTGAATAGCTGTTAGATTTTAAAAATAACTTTCATAGAATTATTTTGGTAAAATGATTAAAGCTTGGATTATTTAATTTTAATTTGAAAAGCTTGACTTTTCTTACTGAAATTTTTATCTTATTGTTATATTATGTATATTAATATATGATCAATGTAGTTTTTTCTTTTGATTTCTTTTTTTTTGTGGTATAAATTGTAATGACCTAAAAGAAACATAGGATGAATAAAAGAGAATCTTAGAACCAACATGAGTCATTCAGATATTATATCTTACTGTCAAATCTAATATAATGAGCACTGTTGTATGAGGAATAAAAAAATTAGTATAGTGGATGAATGTTTTGTCTCATAGTAGAAATTCCTTTAGTCTTATAAACTTATGCAAATTAACAATGTACTCTCTTGGTCTGGTTGGGTACAATAAAGTGTAATTTTTAATCAAGGGTATTGAATAAAACTCAACAGACGTAACAAGGAAAATCACGTCTGTCATAAATTTTGCTTTGACTCTTAGCAACTGCACATACAAATAATTAGTTTTCAGCTTCGTTTACTGATTATTTATAATCCTTAAAATAGAGGCAGAATAATATTTGGCTATCATATTATATTATATTATACATTGTCCCATATAAAACGCAACCCATCAATCACTCAATCATGAAATTTCAAAACTCAAGCTTACACCCCTACTCGTTACTGAAATGGACTCGTCCAACATTTGAACATTGCGGCAACGCAGTAGAACACTACCGATAGTAACAATGCAATCATAACTTTCACTGTATTGCTAGAGACAAAATGGTGTTTTCGCTAGATGAACGTGTTGAGTCGTACTTCAGTACGAAATCAGTGGTTGCAGTGCAAGATTTGTTTCGCCATAAGTACCCAGATAAACCAGCTCCTAACAAAACATCAGTATTAAGGTTAGTTGCAAAATTTAGAGAGACTGGTTCTGTTAATAACAAGGAACACAAAAGATCTGCGTCAGTGTTGAATACAGATACAGTCACTGAAATCAAAGACCGATTACTCGCTTCGCCAAATAAATCGATCAGACGTTTGTCTGTTGAAATTAATTTGTCTAAATCAACTGTTCATCGAGCGACCAAACGATTACAATTACGACCTTATCGCATTCAAACGGTTCATCAACTTCTTGAGCCCAACAAAGAAAAACAGCTACAATATTGTCAATGGTTCCGTAGATTTCTGCGTGAGGGAATTAATGTTATGGATTCGTTATTTTTCACAGATGAAGCACGGTTTCATTTGGATGGCTACGTAAACAGCCAAAACAGTAGAATTTGGAGTGCTGAAAATCCCCACGTTTATCAAGAAAAACAATTACACCCGCAGAAGTTGGGCGTGTGGTGTACAATAACAAGGAAGAAAATAATCGGTCCTATTTTTTTTTGAGTACACCATTAATGCAGAACGATATCAGGATATTTTATTTTAGTTAATTTCACTCTTGGAAGAGGAAGACAGACACTGCTGGCTACAACATGACGGTGCGACATCGCACTACACAGGTTCAACTTCTGATTTCATCGAGGAATTCTTTGGTAATCGTGTTATCGGTCGAGGCTTGTGGCCACCAAGATCTCCAGATTTAACTTCGGCGGATTTTTTTCTACGGGGTTACCTCAAAGATAAAGCCTACAGCAACAAACCACGAACACTTGGAAGTCAATATTGAACAAGCTGTATTAAATATCCAACCACAAACTTTGAAAAAAGTTGCAAGAAACGCTGTAAAAAGAATTGAAGCTTGTATTCAGGAAGATGGCGGCCACTTCCAACATTTACTCTAAATGTAAGGTAATGGATGGTAATAATAAAAATTACATTTACATAGCCTTTTTATTATTTCAATACCTACCAATATAAGGTTGGGTTGCGTTTTATATGGGACACCCTTTATTTGATATTCTGTTACACTGTAACTTTGACCAGGGTCAAAGAGATTGTTATGTATTACATGTATTAATAAAAGCAGATAATGCACTTAGAAGTAAAAAATAAGACTTACTCCAATTAAGAAAAAAATAAATGAAAATAATTCAATCATTTTTTTTATTTTCTTGATTTTTTAGATGACTTCCAAAAGAAGTGTAATATATTTAGGGTGTATGTGTGTATGTATGTTCCCTCCTAACAACTCAATAATTTAGCAACAGCTGCACTGATTTAGATGTTTGACCCTGCGTTGGAATCCTTACATTACTGGGACTGTCATAGGCTGTATAAATGTGTACATATGTGTGTATATATATATGTATATGTAGTAATGGAGGATTTGCCGGTTGAAGCATAAACTTAATTGAATTAATAAACTGTGAATTGTGAGCTTCTATGTATGTAAGCCTCTGTGTAAGATGGGTTCGAACTGAATGATTCAAATAATTTGAATGAATAATATTAAAAAAATAATAGAATTAAATTTACATAGTAAAATAATATTAAATAAATTTAAAAAGTTTCTGTTTAATATTATTGGGCTTCCCATGGGGACTGCGTGTGAAGCTAGAGTGGTGACATGATCTGAGCACCTTTTGAGGCTAGACTAATCATCACCAACTGGTAACAAACAGGGTGTCCCTGGGACACTGTTTTGGTATGTGCAATGGGGTGTTCTTATAATATCTGCAAACAATGTCCGATTTTCAAAATTCAAACTGGGTATTTGGTAGTATAATACAAATCATAATGGAACCAAACCAGAACAGAAACAGCAATGTTTATCAGCATTGTTTTTTAATTTCAGCAGTCGTGTTATTTAATTTTTAATATTTATCTCTTGTTTAAGAAATTTCTTTTTATTTAAATTAATTACTTCTGTTTAGATGAAAAAGCCAATTGATCATTCTAATATTCTGTGTAAAGTAACATTATGGTTTTCATGGCTTCTGCTTGATTTGAATTATTACCTCTGTTTAATTTATTGTTACATGAAGAGATTGTTAACTTTGATTCTTGTAGCTGTGCTACTGAAGACTTGAAATTGAAGCCACTTTTGTTTGCTGCATAAAGTTTGTGTATTGTTAATGTCTAAATTTAGCCACTTTATTTATATACTCTGTAAAACTAAATTATTCTCTTCTGATTAAAGGGATGTAGCTGGATGTGAAGAAGCTAAAGTTGAAATCATGGAATTTGTTAATTTTCTTAAGAATCCACAGCAATACATTGAGTTGGGTGCTAAAATTCCAAAAGGAGCTATGCTAACTGGTAAGTTTATTGCATTATTCTCTGTTTTATCTACTACATTTATTATATCTTTTTATAATTATCTTATTCATCATCGTTACCATTTCATGAACCTAGGCCGTTGATCTGTTTTAGAAATTTTCAGACCAATCTTTTTCTACCAGTATTTCAGGATCGTGTATTGTACAATTGCTTGAATGCATCTTAATACCGTCCTGCCAGTGTGATCTTAAGCTTTATGTATTACAAGATAGTCATGGTTTTCATTTATTATGGCTTCCATTCTCAGATCTTACTGAATGCCATTATCTAATTCTCTGGTGTATCAAAACTGACATTATGAATGAATCTTACCTGCTGCCTGAATCCATTGATGATTAATTGGTACAGATTATCCATTTTTCACTTCCTTACATTGACTTTCACCAACATTACTTGTACTGTATTAACAATTTTACTTCCTTTTTTATATTTAAATCCTAATGGTTATTCCTTAGATCAGCTGAAATTCAGTTTGCTTAATATTTCTACCATAAAGTTGTATTGCAACCTAAATATTCGAGTAGACTGTTGTTTTTTCTCTGATATTTGACATTTAGAACAAATTTTATGCAAATGGGATGCTTATTAATAGAAGATGTTTACTGTCTCACAAGTAGAAATGTTAAATTAATATGATCACAGCACTTCTTTTGCAACTTAGGGACTTTTTTTACTGGCAAACATCAAGATAAAACCTTGGAATGTATTGTATTACAGCAAATGCTAAATTATACTTAAAATCTTTAACAGTAAAAATCCTATGAAACACTCACTGTGAGTCATTCCATTTAAAGTTTCCCAAAAAAAAAAACATAGGCTGGTTGCCTGACCAATTCAAAAAAAAAATTGAAACTTACTCACTTGTTTCCTACAAAGTTGTAAGTTTAGGAAACAACTTCCTACTTGTTGTAAGTTGTGTAAATTTGAGATTTTTAACATCAGCCTCATCAGCGTTATTTGAACCCAAAATTTGAATTTAAAAAAAAAAATTAGTTTTAATTAATATTAGTTTTCAGAAATTCATAAAAATTTAGTGGTAAGTATATAACCAATAATATTATTTATGGTAAAACTACTAACATATACCTACATATAAAAAAATAATTTAAACTATGTATGCCATCCCTTCCTCTTGAAAAAAATTATCAAAAGTGTATATTCACAGTTTTTCATGTTAAACTTAATTGGTAATTTTCTCATAGAAAAAAGAGAGATAGGTAAATAAACCACTGGACCAATCTTTTACCTTGAGAAAATATGATTAAATTACTTTTTGTTTCATCCTTCCGAGACCAATAGTTTTTTAGTTATGATTTTTTCTGTAAACCCTTACAATCACAAAAATAAGTGTGCGCATCATAACAAAAGTGGCTGCCACAGGTAAACTGCTTAAATAAAAAATAAAAAAAAAGTAGTTTTAAGGTCCTGAGACATGTAGGAAATGACTGGGTAAGTTTCAGCTTTTTTTGAATTTGTCAAACAACCAACCTTGGGTCACTTCAAATGGATTGACCCCACTAATACTTCCATATTACTCATAATAATACTTTTTTAGGAAAGAAATGATTTGTCCATATGTCAAATGATTTTGAGAGTTTCAGAATCAATATCGTATGACATTACTGGGTTGTTGATTGTTGAACAAACAATCTGGAATTGTTTGAAGTTAACACTGATTGTGGCGAATATTACACTAGGTAGACGTAATGTATTTACAATCACACATGCAGAATTTGTAGAAAGAAGACCAAGATAAAAAGATATATTATGTGTAGCTAATAATATATACTTAGATTTTTTGCTCATAAATGCAATATTATTTTAGTATTTAAAGTTTAAAAATATTTTTCTTGTACAAAATATTATATTCTGTAAAAAAATGCTATAGAATTTAGCATTCCCTTTTGGGTTGACCCTTTTGAAAAAAGGGCCAACCTAGTACTAAAGTAGATATAGATTGTTTGTTCTAGCACAGTAGCCAATCAGAGAGCAGCATTTTGATCACGTGACTTAAGTTGTACACATTCTATTTTAGAGAAAAAGTTACATATATACTGCAAAATTAAAAAAATATTTCACTCTTTTACGGACGTTATTAATGATTCTTTAACTAATAATTAGTAGAGGCGTCAATAGAGAATACATGATTACGTTACCATCTCGTATATGAACATTTTATACCACTTGCAATTGAGTAACTAATACAATATTAAAGCGATTTAGCGAGCATACGATATGCGGCTTGGTTTGTACCGCTGCGTATACAGATTGGCTTTTTCCCCATCCTACAGTATAGGGCTCTGGTAGGCAGATAAAGAGCGTCCCTGCAGCAGCTGTTGACCGCAGGCAATCGTCAAAAGGTTCGGCACATTCCCTCGTGCCTGAAAAAAAAAATTTTATATTTTCATTTTTCAGGCCTACCAATCCGGAAAGAGCAGACTCCTATGCGATGGTAGAGTTTGCAACTTCAATCGATATCATCATTAATCAACTTACTTAAGCCGTGCACACTCTATTTTAGAGAAAAAGTTACATATATGCTGCCTTTTACAGGCAAAAATCCCATATTTCGCACTCTTTTGCAAATACCATTTTCTCATTAATGATTCTTTAACGGGATTCCTTAATCTTTTACAATGGTCTGATTCTTGGAACCCCTATATTGCGTTTGTAATGTATTTATTATAGCCTGTCGATGACGTCAGGGAATTTTTCTTACATTATAATAATAGCTGTCTTTTTTATTCAGTGAAAGATAGATATTAACAATAGCATTGACCTTAATGTAAATTAGTTTTGTTCGCACGTGCGCAGTAGCATATTTAATAATATAAATACAATATTATGCAGTACTTTATTCATTTATTATATAGAGTGATGTATGGTAAACATGCGTATGGTAAACTAAATTATCTAATTTAGTTTAGATTTAAAAGTTTGTGCAATTGAAAAACCAAACCATTTTGATTTATTGTATTTAAAGAAAAATGATGTTTCACACTATTGCTACATAAAAGATTTTTCACGACTGGTTAGGTCTCAATTAACGAAAAACAATCACGCAATAGATGCATGCAAACGTTGTTTTACATTCTATTATAAAAATAGAAATAGCGAAGATAGAATGAAAGCCCATTTAAAACTGTGTATTCACAATGAATCGGCACATATAAAAACACCAAAACCAGGTGAAAATGTAATGAAATTTAAAAGGTACAAAAATCAGTTTCCAATGCCTGTTGTAGCATATGCCGATTTTGAATACAAAATCATATAGTTACTAGCAGACCCGACAGACGTTGTCCTGACGCGCCATTATTCTGTAATAAATGCACAACACATAAATATAAGTAACTTATTTAAGTTAAAATTAGCAGGAATGTGTTACAAATTTCATTAAAATGACTAGTAGTACGATATCAGTTTGTGATTGTTGTATTATTGTAATGGGTTTATTGATTAATTATGTGCAGTATGGGTAATATTTATTTCACTAAATATTGAGATGCCTGATGAAAATTGAATTAAAAAATCAAAACGTCGTAAAATTAATAATTAGTGTAATTAGTAAATTTTCATCCAGATTACTGCTAATTTTCACTTAACATCATTCTAAAAAAGGTACCTCCTACATATTTTTTTTTTATTTAATAATTTTGATGTTTCATAACCATGTAACAGCTTAATTAATCAATAAAAAAAATTAAAGCACTGTAAAGAAGCAACGTAGTTAAAATTTTGGTAGAAATGTTTATCATTTTTCTCATTCTTTATTTTAACATCTATTTTACCAAATTTTAGATAATTGTAATTAAAAATAATTTAAAATAATCAGCTAAAACATTATAAATTCAATTTTTTAAATATACTTTAAATTATAATTATTACAAGTAACTTATATTTTAATTTTATAAATGTTATAATTTATTTTACAAACTTATATTTATATTTTCAAAGAGCCGTTCAATACTTCATAAGTTGCATAGAATCAAATGAGAACTGACAATTTAAATTTGTAGGTTAAGTTGATTGTTATTGAATGCAAGTGTGTACATCATTAAAATTCATGTAAAATACTCACTTCAATACTGTGCACCTTACAAATTTGCACAATGCATATTTTTTAATTAAATTTTAAAACGTTATTTCAATAAATAATAATATAATATAATATAATATAATATTCTCAATAAGCGTGCAATTCTAGCAGACTCGGCAATGCTTCGCTATTGCTAGATTTGGGTATACATACAGATTAAATGAACACAATTGAAAGTTTCATAAAACCTTAAAAAACTGAACATTAGCAATTTAACAAAATTTAACCTTTCACTTTATAAAAGTCAGAATGTAAATAAATCCAAATGACAAAACAACAGCACTACCTATCGGATTTAATTCAAACTATTCTCTAAACACAGTAGTCCATTAAAAGTATGAATTTTTATGTAAGAACAACACTAGCTATGACGCAAGTAACCGATTTGCGAAAAAGCAACAAAATAAAAAAAAATTGCTAGAATCCGATCGCAGCATCAACTACCGGGTTTGACTGATAATCAAAAAATTAAAAAAAAAAAAAACTTCTAAAACGCGATCGCAGCGCTGCCTACTGGACCCAATTGTGAACCTTAACCATCCCAAGATCAACAGCACAAATAAATTAAAAAAACATTTTCACTTCAATACTGCACCTTACAAATTTGCACAATGTATATTTTTTAATTACACTTTAAATCGTTATTTCAATAAATAATAATATAATATAATATTTCTCAATACGCGCACAATTCTAAACGCGATCGCAGTGCTGCCTACTGGATCCAATTGTGAACCTTACCATCTCAAGATCAACAACAACACATAGATAAATAAATTTAAAAAAAAACATTTTCTATCTGTTCAAATTGTGAATCTAAACCATTCTCGAATTCTCTTGAACACACACAAAAAATTTCATCAAAATCGGTCCAGCCGTTTAGGAGGAGTTCAGTGACATACACATGCACACAAGAAATATATATAAAGATACAACCCATGTGCAAGAACCGATTAGTTACTGTTTGTATTTCGTTTGTCACGAATCGGTTTTCGATAAAATAAAACAAGTCCTCCCACAAGAACCTGTGCTTTGTAGAGGCGAAAAAGCGGCAGAAAATTTCATAAGTGTTGTATCCTATCTCGCGAATCAAGTTGCGGATGAAATTATAGACGTTGCAATGACACCTCTTTCCGCCGTGAACAAAGAAAATTCGACAATGCTAAGCGATGTGAAATGTGTAACGCAGGATTCGGTTTAGATTGCGAAAAAGTTCGTGATCATTGTCACTTAACCGGTCGTTATCGAGCCGCGTTATGCAATAGCTCCAATTTACGCAGACAAGCACAAAATATGATACCGATATTCATTCACAATTTAACCGGTTACGAATTGCATTTCATTATAAGACAGCTGGATTACGATAAAGAGGATATAAACATCATACCTAAAACCACCGAAAAATATACAATGTTTATGAAACGGATGTCTGACTTTTAAGCGTAAAATTTGTAGACACTTTGGTAACGTAATCGTGTATTCTCCATTGACGCCTCTACTAATTATTAGTTAAAGAATCAGTAATAGCGCCCGTAAAAGAGTGTGAAATATGTAAGTTTTGCAATGTATATGTAACTTTTTCTCTAAAATAGAGGGTGGACGGCTTAAGTCACATGATCAGAATGCTGCTCTCTGATTGGCTGCTGTGCTAGAGGCGGTCATCTATATCTACTTACTAAGGCTTTCAGAATTATTAGTTATCTGGGTTTTGAGTAATTCTTTGTTATGATATTATATTATATGATAAACTTCTGAGGCATCTCAGTATTAATCATAAAATTATTATGATCCTCAGTTTTGTTGGTTATCTGTGAATATGAGTAGTTATATGTTATTAGATTGTTGCAATTTAAATACTTACTTGAATGTTATCTTTTGATGTATTTTATACAGAGAGAACAAAAGTAAAATTGCATGTGATAATTGCATATTTTCCTGTGAAGTGTGTTTGTTTAGAGGTCAAATATCAACTTCTGCTGTAAAGTTGAACATCATGAGAAAAATGTATGTGAAATTGGATGTTTGAGAGATTATTTATGAATATTGAAGTGGTTAATGCGATTTCAAAAGTGGTGGTCTGCAAACCATTGAAATTGATTCCATTTCTGAATGTACAACTTTTGTTTTAATGAAAAACTCATTGCCAAAGTAGGAAATACATTCAAAAAGATCATTGTACTGTTGTGAGAATGATTACCGATGAATTTGGCTTTAACACAGATTGGCAAATGTTAGTGGAAGATTTGGGTAAAAGATGGTCAGTTTCTGGTTTTTTCAGAATTAATTATAAAATCATCAAAAGGCATGATCATGTGGAGTGTGGAGAGGCATCCTTTCAATATTAAGAGAAACAAAATCTTCGAATTGTCTCATTCAATTCTTTAATGGTTGCCTCTGGAGAAGAAAAAGGCAAGAAGATAATTTTAAAAAAATCTAAGATAAAGATGTTTATGTGTTTCAGTGACAGTAAAGGAATTTTGCTTGATGAATTTTTCCATGAGGCGCAATCACCATGTTCAGTCTGAACATTCATCTTTTTTATGACAGTGCATCGGAGAATAATTGTATAGGAATTTTTAGCCTGTAAATAAGTGTTGTGCTCTATGATAATGCATCCTATTTTTTTAGATTTGTCTCCCTGCATTATTTTTTGTTTCCAAAATTAAAGTAACTGTTGAAAGAGTACATTTTAGACAACTGTTAAGATACCCAGTGAAATATCATGACCCTTACAGTTATATTAGAAGGACATTTTAATCATTGCTGGGAGATCAGTGTGTCACATACTGCATTTATACAAAGGGATGCACTTAGAACAAAATATAGGTAATATTTAGTTAATTTTTTCTTGATGTTTGTTTCATTGTATAATTTTTGGGATGTGTATTATGTTGTGTAATTTTATTAATCTGTATCTTCATTACTTTCTTTTCTGTAGGTCCACCTGGAACAGGTAAGACGCTTCTAGCTAAGGCTACAGCTGGTGAAGCTAATGTTCCTTTCATTACAGTCTCTGGGTCTGAATTTTTGGAAATGTTTGTTGGTGTTGGACCTTCAAGGGTTAGTTAATGCTATCAAAATTTTTATTTATTTTATTAGAATTATAAGCAAAGGTTTTTTGATTTTTCAATTTTCTGTATTTGTTTATCAATTTTTTTCATGAAAACAGCTGCTTCGGGAAAGGATTTTTATATTATTCGGGCACAATTTGATTGTGGACTTCATTTTTACTTCCTTGTACGAAATAAAGAAAGTATTGTGATCGCAAAAAATTTCGGTTTTCAGATTTCAACAGAAATATCTATTTTGACCGTTCCTGAATCCATTTTGATTAGTTTCGGCGTTACGTCTGTACGTATGAACATATATATGTATATTGCATAACTCAGAAACGATTAGCTGTAGGATTTTGAAATTTTCTATTTAGGATTGTTGTAACATCTAGTTGTGCACCTCCCCTTTTGATTGTAATAGACTGGACCAAGTGTCCAAAAAAGCCCAAAATCCAAAAAAATTGGATTTTGGACTTTTCCTTAACTGCAGTATGATATATCATAAGTGGTACTTATTTTCATTAGTTCCAGTTATAGCCAAATAAAAGTGTAATTAATAAAATATTTGTATCTTAAAGGGGAAGGCACATCAGTTCAAATTTGACTTCCTTTTTTTTATTTTTTTATTTAAATATATTGATTTATTAATAATTATGAACAACCTCTGATTGTAAAAAAAGTTTTACAATAAATAATAATTCAATAATAACAATAAAAGAAAAAAATGAAAAAAAGATCAGACGTTATTAATGAAATAAAATTTTATGTACTTCTCATTTAAAAAAAAATGTGTATATGAATTTAATATGTGTACAAGGAAGTCATGTGATTTCCCCATCAGATTTTTGTATTTAAGTAATTTTTGATTCTTGTAGTTGATATTTCAGTTTTTTTGTTAAAGATGATTTAAATTTCTACAGATTCCATTTACTCTATGATATCTGGTTAGAAATATATGTGTGTATAGTCTAGCAGATTTTACCTGCTGCATATTTTTTCAACATCATTCTCATCTTGGTCTATTTATCTGTTATTACTATTACTCTCTGTACTCATCATATGGTATTTGTCCTAGAACAGTTCCTGTTAGCTCCTATTTCTGTTTATGTAATTTCTTATTTTTACTCTTTTATTCTCTTTTTTGCATCTTCTAATGAACCTTCTGTTACTGTTTTAACTAATATTCATGCTATGTCTCAGCCAGTTAGCTCGTGTATTCTGAATTGTTCTGATTAAGGCTCTATTCTTGTTCATTCTCCTAGTTCTATATTTTCACTTTACTCATTTAATTTTTCCAATTTCCCCTATGCTCACATTTCCCATTCCTTTCCTTTTCCCCTTTTTTTGTGTCTGTGTTTCACATCATTTCACAGTGCACACTAATGATAACATTTCACAGTATGCTTCTTCAACCTGAACTCTCTCTCTGTTACTGTCCAGTTACTGTATAGTAACTTTCTTTCAATTAAATGCTTTTTAGTATTTATTTGCACTTACTTGCTATTCTTGTATTTTGTTTTTCATTTTCTTCTAACATGGTATCTAAGTGTATGTACTGTTTTATTTGCTCAGATCTTTCTTCTTTTGAGCAGACATTCACTGGATTATTGTTTTCCTATCGTAATTACTTTTGTTTTACATTCATTTTCATGTCACACTGTAATAGTATTTTCCAATCTTGAAGAAAAAACTATATATTTATTTTCCTTCCTTCTCTGCTGCTCTTTTCATCTTCGCAGCATATTTTTTTTTTATATAATTTTCATTTTACATGTTGAATAAGGTTAGTGATAGAATCTATGTCAATTTTTTCCCTAGATCAGTCAAACCACTCGATTTGTTCATAATCATTTTCTGATGCAGGTAAAATACTTTTAACTTGTTTTCATTTTTCAATCTAATTTTGAATTTTTTTAGTTTTAATTAGTTTTTACTGTTTTATTGGTAAATGCTTTCTCCATATCTGTAAAACTTATTTTTTTTATTCTTATAAAACAAATTTATTCTTTTACCTTTTCTATATGTTTCTTATCAGTTATTAGCAGATTTAATTCCTTGTCCCTCTTTCCTTCCTGAATCCATATTGTTCTTCTATAACCATCTTTATATATACTTTTTTTACTCAGCTTATCTAACTTCTGCTGAATGTGAAGTTAAACTGATTGTAAAACAATCATTACAATGCAATTATTGCACCATGCTTTTGGGGATTGGAATCATGGTTATTTTAAGAAAGTTTTTTCTGCCCATATTCTATTGGTATAGAATATGGAAACAATACAATTAAGATATACAATTAGGGTATACAATTAGGAAACTTATAGGGAATGAATAAAGTTTCCTAATTGACTTATTTTTCATTCTGTAAATTCATTGTAAGGATTTTATTTTTCTGTTTGTATTGCTTGTGTTATTTATTCATTTGTGTCATTCTATCCCTATCATTTATTTGATGCGTTTTGGTCACACTGTATGTATTCAGTAGTTTGGAAAATATTGTGCTATGTTTTCTCTGTATTTAAAACATTTTTAATATTGTTTAGGTGTTACTTTGATTTTTCCAAATTGAAATTATCAATGGAGTTTAATTTGTAATATCATCACTAGATGACCTTTGTAAAGTAACTTTTTAGTTGTATTGTTTTCGTACTCTTAAGGACAACTTAACTAAAGTGATTTATTGGATGATAGTGTTTATGTAAATTCATTTCTTACATCTAAAAATTTGCTTGATTGAATTCTATATATTCCTATTCTGGAACTCAACTATAACATTTTTTTTGTTGGCAATTATCATCAAATTAAAAAAAAAAAATATTATTAATGTATCATGCTGTAGAAGGGTTAACAAGCAGACTAGTTTGACTGTATTAATATGTATTATTTTAAATATTTTGCATTATTTATATATGCTTGTATGTGTTTATTTTTGCATAATTTGTTTCATTTATAATGTATTATTATTTTTTGTTTTGTTGTATTATAGGTAAGAGATATGTTTGCCATGGCTAGAAAACATGCTCCATGCATTTTATTCATAGATGAAATTGATGCTGTTGGTAGAAAGAGAGGTGGTCGTAGTTTTGGAGGCCATTCTGAACAAGAAAACACTTTAAATCAGTTGCTTGTTGAAATGGATGGTAATAATTAATATTATCAAAAAACATATAAGAAGACAGTTATGTAATATAAAGTGTGTGTGTGTGTGTGTGTGTGTGTGTGTGTGTGTGTGTGTGTGTGTGTGTGTGTGTGTGTGTGTGTGTGCGTGTGCGTGTGCGTGTGTGTGTGTGTGTGTGTATATGTGTGTGTGTGTGTGTGTGCCTGTGTTTTATTCAGTTGTGTTAGTGTAAATTACTTAATATAAGGATAATGTAGGATGTGGTTGGTGTGCATGTTTATGTTGGTTTTTTCTTTTTTTCAGGTTTCAATACCACTACAAATGTCGTTGTGCTTGCTGCAACAAATCGAGTTGATATTTTAGATAAAGCATTAATGCGACCTGGTAGATTTGATAGACAGATATATGTTCCAGCTCCTGATATCAAAGGTCGTGCTTCCATATTTAAAGTGCATTTACAGCCATTAAAAACTAACTTGGATCGTACTGAACTGGCTAGAAAAATGGCTGCATTGACTCCTGGATTTACAGGTAATTATTATTTTTTAAAGAACCTGAATGGCTTGTTTGTTGCAGTTTCCAGATTCTTTCCTTCTGTTAATTTTTATTTTCACCTATATTCATCAGAGAAATCCTATGTTAAATACAATGTCAAGCTATGAATTTCTCTTAACACTTATCTACAGTTGTTGCATTAAAAAAAAAAGTAAAAAAGTTGCTATATGTGGCCTTTTTTTCCAATTCTATATCATGTTATTTACTTTTACTCTGCCTTAAAAATAGTTTTCCTTTTTTCTTGGTTAATCCTTATGCATGTATACAGGTAAATATGTATTGGTGATGTTTATTGACTGAACTGTTCTGATTTTTTGTCAGTAGTAGTTATTGTAAAGGTTGTATATGAAACTTGCTTATCTTTTAAGTGTTTACAAGGGCCATTTCAGATATAAAGTAAATGAAAAAGAAAATGTAATTAAGATTGTGAGTTGAATTATTTTTCTTCAAAATTCATTTCAACTCATTTTGCCAATTGATGTTATAAAGCTGTTACACTATTTTTATAAGTAGCATTTATAAAATTAATTCCATTTCCTTTTAAAGCCATTTTTGAGGTTTGGGTTTCTGGAATTCAGAAGGCAAGTCTGTAGAGGTCATTTTTCCTTGATTGCAATTCTCAACGTTTGCTGTAAATTTGTATAATATTCACTGGTGATTTTTGTCTCTTTTTGCAAATAATAATGCAATTTGTACCCTGTATGTCATAAAATACAATCAATGTACCTTTGTAGCCATAATAATTTCTCTACAGAGGTGTTGAGTTTACTCTTTTTCAAGGCTTTGTTTTATCTTCCATGTCTACTATTTTTATTGCTCTTTGTTGTAGGGGTAAAATGGTGAACCCAGATCTCAGCAGTGACAGTCTAGTACAAGAATTTGTTTGGGTTACTTTTAAAATGATCCAAACAGTCGAGTGACACGTTCACTTTAAAATTACTTTCTAAACTGAGAAATACAGCATGCATCAAGCACAAAGTTTTTTCATTCCTAAATATTCATGTAGCAACATTTTTACAATTTTCTGTTGTTTTATGATTTTTTATTGTTCAGTACTAAACAAACAGAAACTAAATAAGCAAAAATTTACAATTTTTATATCTAGTTATTTTTTTTTAATAATGAATGACAATTTTGGTTTATGATATGAAGTTGTAGTAGTACTTGTTTTTCTCAGTCTAAGTGAACTGTATTTTAAGTATTTTATTGTTTATGTGGCTAGAGAACTCTGTCGTTTCCCCTGAACAAGTTATTCATTCTTGAACAAAGTTTGTCAGAAAATCCTTTATGATAGTGAAAGAATCATCTGAAATAAAATAGTAGGGTGTTCTGTCAGAAAATGTCAGTTTCTAAGTATGAATAGTTTTCAGTAAGAAGTAGTTGTAAACCATCTCTTTTAACAGATGAAGTTTTAGATTAACTGAAAAGAGGATTGCTTAGTTCTCCAAAGAAAAGTTTACAAAGATTTTTTTGAAAAGTGGTTTGTACAAAGAGCTGCTAAGAAAGTAAAATAACATCTATTGCATATGAATACATTAAGAGATACAGCTTCCAGATATAATCAAGCGATTCCAATGTTAGTTTTTCTTTAGTATGTGATTTCTGAGTAGAAACTTTAAACAGAGTTCTCAAGTGATCAAGCCTGGATCCAAATTTGAGCTGCTGAAAATCCTAACGCTAGAAAAATGAAAAAGTAAGAAAATAAAAACAAGAAAAATCTTTACTCATTATAAATTGGTGTATGATGTATAATATTGTAGTGTATGGTCAGATCCATAATCTTCAAACAGACTGTGTGTGATGAAATACACAGAAATATTCTGTTGTAATTTGTTGGTCTACTGGAACAGAAGAATTGCAGTACTGATTGCAGCAAGATCACCTATCTGTGTCAAGAAACCAAATTTCTTAGGATCAGCTGCTAATAAATAATGGCTTACGAAGCTCCTTGGACGATATTTCATGACCACTTATTGTGAAGCTACATTAACACGGAGGCTTTCAAAAGCAATCATCACACTAAATGAACTTAAAAGTCATTGCAGTGGAAATGATCTTAAATATCTTAATGTAATTATTGAAAAGGTTTCTTTCAAAATGCTAAAGAGATTTTGAGCATTTATTATTGCAAGGAATGGGAACTTTAAGCAAACTCATTAAGAAAAAATAACCTCTAAAAATTTTTTTCTGAAGTTACATTTTTATTTACTGATTTTTTGTTCTTGTTTATTATATTTAATGATAATTTTTTAAAAATAATAATTTCTCAATGGGCAGGAGCTGATATCGCAAATGTTTGTAACGAAGCAGCCTTGATAGCAGCTAGAGACCTTAATGAATTTATCATAATGAAACATTTTGAACAAGCCATTGAAAGAGTAGTTGCTGGCATGGAGAAAAAGACAAATGTTTTACAGCCTGAAGAGAAAAGAACCGTTGCTTATCATGAGGCTGGACATGCTGTTGCTGGCTGGTTCCTGCAACATGCAGATCCGTTACTTAAGGTCAGTTATTTTTAAATAAAGTATTTCCACGTATGTAATAACAATTATATATAAACATGGTGATTTTTTTCAGCATTTATGATGTACAAATTGTATGATTCAGTATGATTCTTAGTTACTTGTTACTATCAAATTTATTTAATGAAGCCTCTAGGAAAATCTGTGTGTGAACATATGTATGTTACCTATTTTTCCGTAATTTTTACTCTGTGTTAAATAAATTTTAATTAGCTGAATCAATGTAAAATGGTTGTATTATTAATATTGATAAATAAATTGTCAAAGTTTATTTGTGGACTACGTGAAAACTAGATAATTAAGAGAAGTGAAGCTGATATAATGATATTGCATCCTCTGATATTTATTATAATGTAGTACAAAGCTAATATGTCAGTTTAAGGTGGTAATGGAATATTTCTGGACTGTAGTTGCAGTGACTGTACACTGTGACAGTATTGTTACTAGGTGTTCCATACTTTTGAGAACTCCAAAATATAGCATGTCAGTTTGGTGAGAGGCAGTGTGTTATGTGTATGTACTCAGTTGAGGTAAAATTTTATAATCTTGTATTATTACTCATCTGTGATAGCTGATCAGTTTAAACAATGGGCCTGTATAAAATATTCTATGCAAGCCCATTGATGATATGAAATCTGCTACTGAAACTTTCAAAATGCTTTTTGAGGCTTTTGAAGAAAACTTTGGCTGGGTTGAACCTGTGGGTCTTTTATGGCAAGCTCATTTTAAAGCTGGTGATATGCCATTGAAGTTGGTTGTATTGGAGATAGTAATTAATATTAAATTGAACAATAAAAATTAGTATTCTTAACAGTACATAAATTTAAATTTATGCTTAAAAAGATTTAAATTCTAGTTTTCAACTGAGCTTACCGATCATGATTTAATTCACGCCTCATGTTTAGGTTGGGTAAGATAAACATCTATCTGAAAAAAAGATAGATAAACTTAATCAATCAGAGAGATTGGTTTTAATTTATTCATAAACAAAAATTAAGGTAAGGAATTTCTATTTAAATTATGATTGAACATTCGTTTCAAAAAGATCTTTAATAAATTTTAAAATTCAGAAAGGCTATTGTATAGTGGGTCCTTATATTCTGTTTCTTTTTTAACCATGGAACAGCATATATATCCATTCCTGACATGGTCTATGTAAGGTATTATTACGTATCGATCAGAATAAAAAAAAATTACTTATAATAATAATGTAGGGTTATAAAAAATGCCCACTAATGACAACATTTTTGAAAGCTGAACTAGAATGAAGAAAAATAAAAAAAATAAATGTACTAATTTTACGTACATTTAAAAAAATGTACACTAATTAAGAAAAGGATCATCATTCATTTTATGATAGTCTTATTTGGAAATCTAATGAAACAAATAACAAACAGGAAAGTTATACAAATAAGAAAAAATATTAATTTTAATAATGTTAATTAATGTAGGACTAATAGTATTTTTTTTAATGTTTATTGTTTGTTTCAGGTTTAAAATGTATTTGTTTTTGCTTTTTAAATCTATTTAAAATAGTTATTTGTGTTCAGATGACAATCATATTACCTTGATATACAAGGTAGTTCCTTCCATGATATTCAGGATATGAGCAAAAACCTCTTGCGTGATGAAAAAATTAATTTATGGGTTTATTTATTTAAAGAATTTCATAACAGTCAAAAACATATTTTAAAAAAATGTTTGCATTTCATAAAACTTAAATACATAAAACAAAACAAAATAAATATATGTATTGTACTATACTAAAGTTATTAACATTAGTTAGTGTTTTTTGCTTCAGAAAAATTTTGTTTTTCACTTCTTTTAAAAAATTCATAACAAATTTACTTTTTAATCTATTTGTAATGTTTTTAAATTAAATTAAGTCCATAACTTGGTGTTTGTAATAAAATAATATTTAAATCACCTTAGGTTTTATGTATTTCAAAATTATGTTTGAGTAATGTATGTTTGCCCTATTTTGAACATTTTTACATGAACTAGCTAGTAAAAAATTATATCATAAAACTTATTTTATAAACCTAGTGTAACATTTATATAATAAAAATAAAATTATAAAAACAAAATTAATACATACAAAAAAGGGTTTTATAGTGCTATAGTTTTATAGTGCTAGTATGTGCTACAAACTGAAATAAGGTGTCTTGAAAACTAGTGATTAGTTGCGGAGATCGATGGCTTTCCCCCCGCAAAGAACTGCTCAATACATCGATTATAGAAAATAAAAAAAAAATTGTAAAAGTTAAAAAGAAGTAGCAACTAGGAACACCAATGGAAAGAAAATGAACTGTATTGGTTGATACTGAAGTTGGCAAATGAGTAGCAAATGGGAAAACATATTTAAAACCGTATCTTATCCAGTTGTCAACTAATGGACTAAAAATTTGTGATGTATCACATATGGCTGTTGACTGGAAAGTGTTAATAAATAGGAGGAGGTTTTGCCTGCTAACTGAAAATAAGTCTGGGCACTTAAAAGATACTAGCATATTTATTTGGTACAGAGCTTTTTTAGGAATTTTTATATCTTAAAGGTATTAGTCAACCGATGTAAACAAGTAGTTTCTTCAGCATTTGTAAGGGTAGAGAAAATTAATTTATGGTGTATATAGTGTAAATAGTTTTCCACACATTTGTTGGTAATTATTTTAGAAAATTCACTTTGTCGCATTTTATGTTCTCTTTCTTATTGTTAGTGATTTAATATTACTTTAAATATATATTCATTTAACATACTATTTGTTAAAAGAGTGTACAAACACCATAGCCCTTTCAGTTGTGTTTAGATTAATAACTTGTAAAAAAGGGAACTTTTGACAGAAAACTTGTTTTGTTCTCTTTGCCTTCCCGCTATAAAATACTTTCATGAAAGTATTTTATTTACGAGGGATATCTCTACAGTAAAGACCGCTGGGAAATTTTTCTCCTTAAGGTTGGCGAACCTGTGTTGTTCATGGCTAGTAATAAACACACTGCATTTTTGTCTGTAAGTTGTCGCGTTGTAGTATCTTTGATTATGTGTGAGTTATTATTTTATAATATTAATAAGAAAATCGATGTTATTGCCGACTGTGACATATGTGGAGTCATGTTTCTTAAACTTTCAAAACATTAAGCCGGCTGAAATTATAAGCCATTGGTTGTTATATGTGGTGATAATGTAATGAATGACAGAAACATCTGAAAATGGTGTGAAAGGTTTAGAAATAACAGAATTAACGTGCATGACGAAGAACTTTCAGGGAGGCCCTCTATAATCATCGAGAACTTACTGAAATGCGTCAATGATGAAATCAGAAAAAATCATTGCTCAACAATTTCCGACCTGGCTTTTCTTTTTCCTGCTATTTCAAAAGCTGTTATTGGTCTCATTGTTCATGATCATTTAGACTTCAGAAAGGTTTGTGCATGTTGGGTGCCGCACATCTTAACGGAAAGTCACAAAAAAATCTGAATGAGTTCTGCTTTGGAATTTTTGATGCACTACACAGTAAAATGTGATGAGTTCCTTAATTCAATTGATACCGGTGATGAAACATGGATTTTGTATTACATGCCAGAGAGTAAACGGCAGTCAAGTGAATGTGTTATCTTCTATCACCAACCAAACCAACAAACGTCAGGGCTTAGCCATTTGGATGTAAACTGATGGCCTCACTTTTTTGGGATTGGTTTGGCATACTGCTTATTGATTTCATGCCATGTGGAACGACTATAAATGCAGAAGAGTACTGTAAAACTCTATGTAAGTTACAGCGCACCATTTAAAATCAGTGATGTGGGAGGCTGACTGACGGTTATCCTGCTACACGATAATGCATATCCACATGTTGCGGGTGTGATACGTGATTTACTGAGAACATTTGTATGGGAAATTTAGAGTCACTCCACCATATAATCCGTACTTAGCTCCTTCTGATTACTATTTGTTTGGGTAATTGAAAGAATTTTTAAGTGGTAAGCAATTCGCAGGTGACAGTAAACTTAAAAATGCTGTTAATCAGTGGCTAAATGGACTGGCGGCAGAAGAATACGACCAGGGTATATTGAAGCTGGTGTATTGCTATGATAAATGTATTAATTCATGTGGCAATTATATAGAGAAATAGTATTAGGTATGTAGTTTAAGAGAAATAAAAAAATATTTATAAAGTTTTCAGAATAAATCTTTTTACATTTCTTTACTTTAGAGATATCCTCTCATATATTTAAATAGTTGTGATTTCTGTCATTTTTTTGTTCTACATTAATGTGATTGGTGATTGGTGTAACTTTGTAAGTATCTGTTTATGAATTATTTTTTGTTGTGTTTCTCTTGCTTTACTACTTTAACTATAAACCCATGTTCTGTATTAATATTTTCATGATTCTAACATTTTTATTTGTAGGTTTCTATTATACCAAGAGGCAAGGGTCTGGGTTATGCTCAGTACTTACCAAAAGAGCAGTTTTTATATACAAAAGAACAACTTTTTGATAGGATGTGCATGACTCTTGGTGGACGTGTCTCAGAAGAAATATTTTTTAATCGTATATCTACCGGCGCACAAGATGATTTGAAGAAAATTACACAAAGCGCGTATGCTCAGGTAAGTAATATTTTTAGAATGTTGCTTTGAATGTTTTTGTAAATATATTAGGCTTTAATAGAGAAAATTCTATTTGTGTTGGGTTCATCTTTTGAATTACATTTTGTTATAATTTTTCTGGTTATAAATAATGTCCATTGTCACAACACAATTTTACACTCACAAATACACTCTTATGTAACAAGTTTTGTTCATTCAGAACCAAATCCCCAAATAATGCTCATTATTATACTTTGAGAATAACAGAATTAAATTTACCTTTAAACCTTGGTCAATTTGTGAAATATCCATCACATTCATAGTTAAAACTAGATAAGAATAATTTTATTTAAAAGAGACATAATGTATCATGGTTTATCAAAATTAATCTATTATAAAATTTTACTCTTTTACTGATTAATTTTTACTATAAAACTTTGTTAAACTTTCTTATGCGGATGAAAAAAAGTGAGAAAATATCTAAAAATATTCATAATAATGTAATACTTAAAGAAAGTTACTATTTTTGTCTTCCAAATCTCAAGATATACAAAATTATTTTTGTAAAAATTTTAAAGGTGTTTAAAAAAATTTATTTTAAAATTTTATAAGCTTCTTTACTGAACATTCTTGTTTGAATTTATTCGGTCTAGGAGAGTGTTGGGAAAAGTTAACAAAAAATAAAAGGAACACACAGCTCGTATTTGCCAAAAGAAATTGGACTTTAATTTGAAAGAAAACAAATGAACTTATGTTAAATCATAACCGTAAAAAAAATTAAAAGAAATTAAGAAATAAACATAACTTAATTCTATATAAGAAATATTAGCTGAATCAACATATGAATAATGATAATAAATGAGAAAATACATGAATATATAATTTTCAAATACACATTTTGAAAATCTACAATTTAAAGAAGGCCTGAAAACAAGAGTACATACAGCACCTTATTTACAATTATATACTTAGAAAAACAAAACATCAATAAACGTAGTATGACTGGAAAACTATTGCATTAACCACATATTCTGTAATAATGAAAATTAGCAATGAACAGATGTCATTAACTTAGAAAAATAAATTACAATAATTCCAGTATAAAAAAGAGTTAATTACAATATAATCACATTAAAATAAGTAATAATATATAAATAGAGTTCATTTTGGTAAATAAGCATTCTTGAAAATATAAAATTACAAGAAGTCCTAAAACATAACTGCACATCAGGAGTAATTTGCTTTAGGTTAATTTAAGAGCAGTATTATGAATACAGTTCATGAGTAGAAAAGGATTAGTCTCGGCGATTAACAAGTTACAAGATAAAAAGATAGAGTAAATTACAATAACAACAAATTGTAATAATTAAGCACGTAAAATATGTTGCACCTGAACAATGACATAACCTTATTTAAGCCACCTGCCGTGACTGCACTTAAGTGAATAAATGGTTTTTTAAACCAAACTTGAAATTGAAATGCATAATGTACGATTAACTGAATGTTACACAAATTTTACTGATAAAATAACCGTTTAACGTAATAAATAATGAAAATTGAACTTGCCTGTAGCATACAAATATTAGCAAGAGACGAACTCGTGAATGAAGGTAAATGAATACATCCAGTAATCATGGACATAGTCTGCAGTGGTGTATCAGGAATACAGGGGTGAAACGTGGTTTAGAGGTTGAGCAGGACGTGGCATCTCAAATATGTAGCAACGAGTTAGGAGAGATTCTGCATCGATGAAATTGTAGTAAGCAGCTGGAGAAGATTTGGCGTCGATAGAATTGGCAGTTTGTAGTGATTGGCACACATTTAACGGAGACGTAATATACTGAATTGGAAGAGTAACTTAACAAAGAAACGAGGCAAAACAAAACATAGAGATCGGTGAAATCACGAAACAGTGACAAGTAGAACTAGAGAATATTTCGACAAAGAAATACCGCAACGTTTATAAGAGTATGAAGACGACAAAAGTATTAACAGTATATGAGAGAACATCGAAACCTGGTCCTCCAAGGCTGGAGGACCTGGATCCACGCAACGTGAAAGTCAGGACTAGAATGAACAAAGCTGGCGTGGTGAGAAGTAGGGGAAGCGAACAAAGCAATGGACAGAAGAGTGTGTGTGTGTATTGACAACAAAAGTAGTGTCTAAGTGTTAGTATGAGAACGAATAGAGAAAACGTGTGGAATTCAGGAACGAAGACAAAACAAAAATAATTTACAAGCAAGCAGACCACTAAAGAATTACGTAAGACTGATAAAATAATTTCTGAATACGCAAGTTGAAGAAATGACATCAGGGCAGACAAAGAGAAATAGACTTCTAGGAACTATGACAATATTGAAATTTGTGAGAATAAAAAAAAACACTTAAGAATAATATATATATTAAGACTAAACAGCAATAAATAATGCGTGATAGAAATAAGTTGACACCAATATGATGATGCAACAGTCAGTCAAGCTGGAGCCTGAGAGAAATGATATCGAAAACAAACCCAAACAACCTATTTAAAAATACATGTAGATAAGCCTTACAAAAATGCAAAATAAAATTACCAAGCCTGTAAACTACAAGACTCCTCGACCATAACCTTGAATTCATTGGACTAAAACAACTTTACGCAATGGCGTAAACAGAGAGAATTAATGGTGCCATTGTATTAAATGCGGCCTTTTTCAACATTACAATAAGAAATCCAGGTTTCATCTGTGGTAACAATGTAATCAAATGATTTATCACCTTCATTTTCATAATTAGTGCCGCAAAAGTTCATGTGCTGCAGCAAGACTTTTTCTTGAATGGCACCCACTTGGCACACAATTTTTTATAATCCAATTTTTCAGTCAAAACTTCATAAATCAAAGACCATGAAACATCAAAGGCAATTGTGACGCGGTGAAGCACCAGTTTTCCTAAATTTTTTTTGTCGGCATTTTCAATAAAAATCATTGCCAGCCGTCTGCTACATTCTTCATCATGAATGGTTCATCCTTCTTGAAATGAACATCACCACTGTCTTACTTTAGCATCATTCACAATATTTGGTTCACATTTGCCTGTGAATTTCAGCTGCAAAATTCTTTTTTCTATCAGAAATCAATTTGCCGTCAAAAATTCATGAATATAAACAACAAAATGATTAAGTTGTTGCTAACAGCTTACTATTGAAATAACTGAGCTATGCTAGCGAGATCTGTTTGCATCACATGTATAGGTGGCAAATTTAAAGTGGACCTTACTTTAAAAAGATGCCTTGTATTATAAAATTGCACAAATAAGAAGTGCATTTACAAGGACAACTTGTAAAGCTTTGTATATTATTATTAGTTTCATATTTGCATTCCATTTATGTGGCATTATAAGAAATTTTATGAATATTTTTTTGTTTTTAAGCACTAACACCCACTCATGATTATCATACAGGTTAGATTTACAAGTTTGTATATTATGAAATAATATCACACCAAAATGGTTTTCATACATGTTTTCCTTTTTTCAAAAAGATCAACAATGTTACCTATACATGTGATACCTCTATTACAAATAATAAATTTTCATTGAAAATTATTATGCTTCAAGCATCTTTGCCAATGATGATTATTAGAGTTTATCTTTAACTGCTACAGTTTATATTAATAATATAATATAATAGTTAATATAGAATAACAATAAACAGACAAGAAAAGGATTGTGATTACTATGTATGCATCACATACATCTACTAACCATACTATTACGCCACACTGTACTGCTGCTTCAGTAGCTTTTTATTGAACATTAAATAACCTGTACTGTTGCAGAAGATTTGTTACTCTCTCCTATTAGTTCTTAAACCTTTTCAGAAACAAAAAATTCAACATCGTCTTCTAGGAGTATTGAAAAATAGCTGTTATCGCTTTTTACCGTTGGATTAAACATTCATTGTTGTGTAAAAATTAATAGCAGTTCAGGCATGAAATTTTAACATTATTGCAAGATAGGTTTTTGGCAAAAAATAATGGAACATTTTAATTAAAACTATCACGCAGGATAATAAATTAAATCGCTTACCTATTCTAAAAGCAGTCACAGTCTTAACATTATAGTCAGATAAATAAATACTTAAAAAATTTATAAATTTTTATAATACTAAAACTCCTAATAAAGTTGTAAAACATAATTCACTAATTGAGACATTTTTTAGTTTTTAAACCATTTTCAGTTTTGGTTTTTAATGAAGGTAAAAAGTCTTCTTGATTTTTAATTAATTTTATTAACACAGTTATTAGTAACATTTAATAGAGAGAAGAGAAGATTATCAGGCCTTTTGACTTGATAAATATTGTACAAATCAGTCAAAAAATTTGATGTTAATGTTTAAGAACTGTATTTCTGTTAGAGGCATGTATAAAATAATAAAAACAAAAAGGATATTCTAAAGTAAATATTTCTTGTTTATTGTGAGAAGTGTTGTATAACAAAATTAATTATAATTAATTAGGTTAATAAAATGTTAGGGTTACTTAAAAATTATTGAAACCTGGTTGTCCTATTTAGATTATAGCTATATCAATCAAACTATATCAGTGCAAGATAGTTGAAGGTAGTTGATCTGACAGGCATATAATGACAGACAACATAGCACTATTTCTGTAGGATGTTCTTATGTTTAATCAGCAGCGTAATGCATCTGAATTTCAAAGAATTCTATTCATGATGCATGCCTTAACAACTGGCTGAGGAACAGAATGAATTGAATGGGCCGTTGCCACATCTGTCTAGGTGTTATCATGAAAAAGACATGGCCAACAGGATTATTACTACAGATGAATCATAAGTGCGTCATTATCAACCTGAATCGATTGTGGTTCATTGAAATGGTAACATCCTTCAGTTACATGTATCATCAGTTTTAAAGAGATTCAAGCAAGGTTTCAACAGTGAAAGCTGGAAATCTGATTTGTTAGTGGTAGATTTTATAGTATTTTCATAGGTTATGAATGAAGACAACGCCTTGTTGCTTGTTGAATATTGGTTTAATGAATTGTCGTTTTGACATTTTGATAACGTGTAATTGAACATTTAATACATAACTTTACACATATAATTAAACTTAATAATATATAACTTATACTAATAAACTAAGCGTTCATCCGAACATGTCCGTCTGGACTGAAAGTGCATAAGACCGCTCTGGAACGGATTCTAACGTAGAATGCTAGTACGAGCTAACTTTCCGGCGAGTGCTAGCACCCACTAGATCGCAAGACCAGACGGTTTGACGTGGAACGAACAGTTAGTTTATTTGTTTTTTCAGTTATCAATTTTTATTTAAAATTTATTAAATTTCTGTTTTTATTAAAATTATGCCTAGATTATTTCCGTTTGTGTATCATAATTTTATAACTGCTGTATTTATTTTTAAAGCGTTTATTTTGTGTTTTTTTTGTTATGTAGGTTGCACATTATGGTATGAATGAGAAGGTAGGTAATGTTAGTTTTGATATGCCACAACCAGGTGAAATGGTCTTGGAAAAACCATATTCTGAACAGACCGCACATATGATTGATACTGAAGTTAGAACTTTAATTGATTGTGCCCATAAGCATACCATAAGTCTACTGCAACAACATAAAGAAGATGTCATTAAGGTAACTAATTTGATTATTTCTTAAATTAGTAAGCATATGAAATAATGAAAAAGAGGAATATCTTGTTTTTATGTGTATTTGTAACCCTGCACAGGAAATATGTATTAATATATTTGTTGTGATATTTTACCCCAAAAATTAGTGTATACATGTATTGCAGGATATCTGAAAAAGAAAATGCAAAATATTTCAATTCATAGACCAATTCATGGGGTATATATGAAGTTGGCTGAAACATAATCCAGAATTGGTCATAAATCAGAAATGAAAAGAGATAGTTAACTGTAAAAGATTTGGCATAAAAGTACATTTTATGCTATAAAAACTTATTATTTTTTCATGTAGTGACCTGTTACAGCTACACATTTATCCCAATGATGAAACGGTTTTCTCATTCCATCATTGAAGAATGCTGGCAATTTTTTCTTGATCCAGAACCTCATCCGTGATGAAATGAATACCCTTAATATCCGTATTTATTTGCAGAAAAATGAAGAATATGGTGACAAAATCTGGTGAGTATGAAGAGTGTGAAATAGGTTCAAATTTCAACTTCAGAAGAGCCTCAGCAGTTGGATGTAATGCTGTGGCTGAACATTATTGTGTTGTGAAATTATCGTAGATAAATGTTATGGAATTATCGCTCTGAGGACTGTTGAATGCAACACGTATATCTCCTAAGTTGCTTAGAAGCTCTTTTTGGTGCTTCTCATCAGTCAAAAAAACTATTGTACCATTATGAGGTTCATCTTCAATGTCCGTTTACCAAATTCTAATGTACAAAATTTCTTATTGTACACCTACTCATAGTACTTCTATTTTTTTCTGTTTAGCCTTCAGCTCTATTATAAGGTATTACTTCAGAGGTTTAATGAGGATATATATGAATGTAAATGAAGTGTAGTCTTGTTCAGTCTTAGGTGAACATTCCTGAGATGTGTGTTTAACCAACCACCAACCACCAACCACCAACCACCAAAGAACACCGGTATCCATGATCTAGTATTCAAATTCATATAAAAGTAACTGCCCTTACTAGGATTTGAATCTTAGAACTCTCTACTTCAAATTCAGCTGATTTGTGATGACGAGTTCACCACTAGACCAACCTGTTGGGTTTACTTATAGTACTTCAATTAACAGTTTTATCACCATAAACAACTTTTAGACAACAATGAATATTGCTTATATTCACTTATTCCATTGTTAAAAGTTCAATCACAGTAGATTGTTTAGAAGTGTTGGCATAGCAGGCTTATTCAGCTTTATAACAGTGACAAAGTGAGAGGGCATGGGTCAGTGATTTTTGGAATGTTAGTAGTAGGAGGATGAAGCTACAAGATGGGAGCACCTATCAATTTTTTCAACATTTTGTTCTGTTACAATGCACTAGATAGTGAATCTTTGAGAACTGCATCAAACCAGTCAAATGACTGAAGACAAAAAAAACATTCCAGTGTGCATTTACATGTCAGCTGTCCCTCAAATAACTGTGTATTAGTAAACATGTTAAAATGCTTGGGAATTCAAGAACAAATAAATATGTAGCCAAGAATTTGAAAAGTTTAATGATTCTGTTTTTATATTCCATTTGTCATTTTGTGAGGCCTATATATTTTTTGTTTCTTATTTGTTAGGAATAGTTTAGTGACAATATATGCTTTAAACATAATGTTTCTTTTGTTACCTACTGGATTCTTTTGTTAAAATTTTCTGTCATCAATTTATTAAACCAAAAATATATTTATTATATTAGAGTTTTATAAAAAAGGATTGTCTTTTGATCTTAAAACATTTTTTTTTGCTATGAAAAATGATTTACAACTGGTTGCAAATTACTTGGAATTTATTCTTCCAGAATTTTTTGAAACTATTTATGCATCTCCTTCATGAAATATTGGTAAATTTTTTTAGTGGCACCTGTTTTAAGATGGTTGTATATGTAATTAATATTATATTTGATAAATGTTCTAGTTTGTTCATTTAGAGTATTATGTTAAATGTAGTGTGATGGTAAATTTCATATTGTTCAAATGTTCACAGCAATAAATACTACATTCAAACAGACCTAATGAGGCATTTGTAGCCTCCTGGCTAAAATATAACCTGCAATATAATCTGTGTAATTAGTCAAATTACAATTATTTAATTAAGATAGCATTTACAACCCAAGAAGTCAGCCTGTTGAACAAGAGTCTAGAATATTCTAATAATAGTTACATACATATTTTTAATCCTTGACATTGAAAATCAATTCCAGTAGCAATGATCCCATATAAAATTACCAAATTAACTTTCATCACACCACTCGCTACTAAATTTCATAAACCAAATGAAATAAAAATAGTCGGTAAACTCAACAAAAATAAACTAATACACATAATGTAGCAACACTTAGGTAAGTTAATATAAATATCTGAAAATAGAGACATGCTCAATTTAAAACTTAAAAGACTGATTAACACACTTATCCACAACACAGTTTTTCATTCCACACAGCACGAACATGCACCTACTTAAAAACATGTACATTGCCTGATATATCACTTAGACCAGCCCTAATCAGGCTTACACACACACAAACACATACACACGCACGCATGCACGTATGTATGGCTACTCACCCAAATTTATGAGCAATTGTTACCTTAAAAACTCATAAACAGGGACAAAAAACATTAAACAACAATCATTCAAAATTTTTTACATTTTTAGGAAAGAAGGTTTTTGTGTTACTTCCAGAATGCCATTGTCACATGAACTGAACCATGAGTGTAACAAATCAAACTGCAGTTACCATACTAATTACTACATCAGATAAATGTACACTCCCCAGATACAAAGAACACTTATGCAAGTATTAAAAACTACAGAATCAACCATTATTAATCACAACATTCAGATTTTATATATAGCGCATAAAAACATAACTTCAATAAACTTGAGCAATATAAATTTATAGGTGCGCTAACTTTAGTGTAAACACTATATATACTAACCAAATACAATGCAAATTAAATATTACACTCTACACTATAGAGATTTCCTAATTATTTAGGGATGCTATTAACAGCATTATTAGTGTTAACTCCACTGAAGGAGTTAGCTATTATAAGGAGTTATCTAAAATAATTATCTATTTTCAGAAATATTTTCGGGAAGGGTAATTCACATGTTAATTGAAGGTGATAATTTTGTTTATTTAACTGTTTCATAAATCAAATTAACAAACTCTTCTGTGGTAACTAGGTAGCTGAACGGTTATTGAAAAAAGAAATATTGAGTCGTGATGATATGATTGAGTTACTTGGGCCTCGACCATTCCCTGAAAAATCAACTTATGAAGAATTTGTTGAAGGAACTGGTTCATTTGAAGAAGATACTGAATTGCCAGAAGGCCTTAAAGAATGGAACAAAGATCGAACTTCACAAGATGAACAGTCTGCTCAAAAGAAGAATAATTGAAATAAATGAATTAAAATTGCAGGTAAGTTTTAATCTTAATTAATAAACAATTTCTGGTGGATAGAACTGAGTAATGAAATTTCATGTTTTATAGATGATACCACCAAAGATTTATAAGCAATTCATACACATATGGGACAGATTGATGCATACACTCTTGCCTAAATGATTATAGTATAAACAATCACTGCAAAACATAGTACAAGCCATTACTACCAGTTATGGACAAAATATTACATAAAATACTTTAACAAAAACAAATACTTAAAGTAAGTACTTTATACTTTTTGTTCACAAACATTCAAAACAAATTGCTAACATTTAAAAAAAAAGAAAAAAAAGGCAATTTTTTGTTACTGGTAAACTTTAGAAATTTCTCTCTTTCATCAAAATAGATAACAGACATAAAAGATAAAAACAATTAAAACTACTCCTGAAAATGTTCTAATGATGAACTGCTATCAGACATGCTCAATTCAGTGTCAGTTGCTATCAGTCAGTTTGTCCAATTTCATCAAGGAAGAAATGTAACCATTATTATAATATTTTCAATTTAGTAAGGGTTTAACCAGCAGAGAATTTTGTTGAATGCAGCTGCAGTATGGAGAGAGTGGTTTGAATGGAAGCAAGATCTTTGATTAGTTCTAAATTGACCCTACAAAGATTTGATTGCTTTTTTAAAATAATTGTTGGAGATAGCGTCACTGTCGTATTAGTGGTATATTGGTGGTGGGAGGCGTTCAGACGAGTGAGTGGTCAGTCGCATATTAACAACCATGATCCTGGTTGCTGGCTCCACTCAGTGCAGTTAAATAGATATTTGTCATTAATCATTGTCAATACATCATACGTTTTTATAACAATGTGTTTATTTTCTTCATCATCTCAGAATTAAAAAGCTGGCGGGATTGAAGGAGTACCTATTACACATAATTAACTTCAAAATTAATTTCAAAAGTAATTATTAGCACTCTTCAAGTGGAATTTCCAGTAGTAGTTTGTGTTAATGGTGTCTTTACTAAAAAAAATAGGAAATTTCCTTAAGCATGTAATCAAGCAATCTAATTTGATCTCTGTTGTATTTGTTTAATGTACTGTTTTTTATCTAATTTACTTTTTCCTAAAATTCATATTGTTCAACTGTATTGAGATATTGGTTCTATTTATTCGACTTATGGATACTGGTTTTATATTACTATTTTTTTAATATTCATTATATGTCTTATTTCTGAGATGATTTGCAAAAGTACTGAATAGTACCTGTCATTGTAGTAATTCCAATCACTGCATTTGTAATTTATGTATTAGGTGGTATGTTTGTTACTATATATATTTTTTTAGTTTGATGTATAAACTTGTGTATTTTGTTATTGGTTTAAAAAGTGGTATAGAAATATTTCCTGAAAAGATTGAAAATCTTATATTACTTTAGGTTGATATATGTCAGTATAGTGTATTTTCTTTCATTAGTTAAATTTTTTGATTTTGTTCTACATTTTATATAACATGTCTATAAGTTTGGATAGGTGAATCTTAATCTATGTTGGATGCTGTTGTATTGAGTTCTCAGTATAGTTTTTGACTGATATAAAAGTGGTTATTAGGCAGTTAACATACCTAAGAATGTTTATACTGCATCTAATTGGGGTGTGTTATCAGTAGGTGTCATTTGTAACGAGTTTTCTGTGTATTTTAAAATTGTGTTTGGTATCTGTTTTGGTTGTGGTGATGCAAAAGAAGTTAAGTATAATTTTTTGTGTTCATATTGGGCAGTTAATATATATGGGTCTAATTTAGCATTGGATATATCTTATGTTTGTATAAAAATATTTCAACAGAGTCTAGAAATAGACTATGAACCCATTGCTAGGACTACTTGAATGTACTTTTTGTTATACGTGAAATTAAATTTTTCTTGTATGACCCGTGTTCAGAGTTATAATTTCAGTGTTAGTTCTGGTAGTGATTTTTCATTTTTTTATGGATTCATATTGTTTATTGATAGTTCTTTGACAATTATGTTAATGTAAAAATTGCCTTTACTGAAGGATGGGGCTATGGAGTTATGTAGGGGGGGGGGAGAGAGAGAGAGAGAGAGAGAGAGAGAGAGAGAGAGAGAGAGAGTCCTTAAATTTTGTCAATAGTTGTTTTTTTGTTGATTATGTACAAGCTGCTTTCAAATGTTAAGTTGATGTATTTGCTTAATTTGTGGGGGTGGGGTGTAGTACAGTCAACTGGTGTGTCTGGTGTCTGAGTTTTGATTTGTGCTTTTAATGTGTTTAAGAAAACATTTATTAATTAACTTAAAAATATTTGAAAATTAAAATGCTTTAGTAAAGTAAAATGTACTTTTTAAAAGACGCTTTTGTAGTTAGTAATTTTTCTTAATTTCAAAATGATTAATTGAATGATATCCAATGATTCATTGGACTACAGTTCATGACTGATGTAATGAATTGGATTTTTTTTCCAGATATTTCTTCAGCCGTTGGAATTAGTTGAGGTAGATTGATATATATGTTTTGTACAATTTAGTAAAAATATTTTTTCTTCTCCAATTTCTACTGCTAAACCTTTGCTGATAATAATACATTTGTCGTGAAGATGCATTGTGATTTGGGCAACAACTTCAGAAGCTGTTACTGCTGCTGTGCACTTCGTTTAATTGTACTTGACTGTATATCTTTATTTCATTGCTATGCATTATTGTGTGAATGTTCATTATATACTAAATAATAATGATATTATAGAAAAGAATTTAATTTTAATAAATAATAATATAGGTATAAACAATTTTGTACAGAAATTATTTTATCTCCTCAATCAATTTCATATTATTGTTTTAAGAGTTGTTTGGCAGAAAATCTTTTTTAATAACAATTCAAATTAAAGTGTTGTACTTGTATACTGCAGTAGATACAGTGTAAAGAGTACGTAGCTTATGTAACAAATTTATTAATAAGAAGCAGTTCAAGTTTGTAGTTCTGATTCTATCTCCATTGGGGTGTATAATTGAACCATTATAAATCAGTTTGGTACTTCACTATAATTATGAGGATGGAATTTTTTTCGGAGCCTGAACCTGTACCCAGGTATTTAGTATCAGGTGTTATTTAGCTCCCAGGTGTTATTTAAGGAAAAGCAGGTCATTGCAGTTTATATATTTCACTGGTAAAAAAGAATGTTAAGTAATGTGCTGCTGCCACCATCCTAGGTTTAATTATTGCCAAAGATTTCCTTAATGATTATGGGAGTCGTAGAAGGGGCCTTTAAGTGCTGCTTAAGAGGGGGTTTCATATTTTTTACAATCCCTCTTTGGGTAGATTTTCAATATTCAACTATTACCTTACCTCCTTGATCCCTTTCTTCCTGGTGGTGGTGTTTGATGGATGTTGCTAAAATCTGTGGCTCTCAGTCAAATCAGAAAGTTGTATCATTTGTTATTAGTGGGGAAAGTTTAGTATATACGCAAAACTCAAGAATTCTAATTAAGTGACTGTACAAGAGACCCAAATGTTGAAAGTGAGAATTAGTGCTGGGCTCAACCACATAATGCATGCATTCATATTATTTTTTCATTAATAGCGTGAATTTAGAAATAGAATATTAGTTTAAATGAGCTAACATATTACAGATTTACATGCAGTTTATATTTCATTAGTAAAAAAAAAATCTATGAGTAATGTGATATATGATGTTAAAATATTATGATATTTTATGACAGTTAAGATATAATTTATTTTACAGATGTAAAATTATTGCAAAAATTACCATGATGAATTAGTTAAAGCTTAGCTGTTAATTGTTCAACATTGTGTTGCATTGGTTATTCAAATAGTATATACCAGAAAATTTTACCTGTAGAGTAAAAGACTAATGATAGTAGTAGGAAGTTCAGTTATAAACTACATTTTTGATTATAATTCATTTCTTCTATCTTGTTAGAATCAATCATGTTGGAAATTTTGAATCTTGATTCATCGATGAAAATCTACTTTTGTAGCTTCAAATTGTATTCATTCTCCCAATATGAAGAAGCATTGGGAGATCAATTCCATTAAAATTTAGATTTTAAATTAGTTAATAAATCTAAAAGGATAGTAGAAAACTGAAAGACAAGGTATATTTATAGATAACTCTTGTTCTGTTATCTTGATAGATATAATTAGGTTACTGAAACTATGAGTGGTCCTCATTTTCACAAAGAAAAAGTGTTTAACTGAAATTTAATGTACATAATAATTGAAAATCTACTTTGGCAATTGAAAAATTAAAGGATATGGAAGCTAGAAAGCAATATAATTTTGGCACTTAATGTATTTTTCTGCAATACTGACAGATTCAAATATCATACTGTAATTATTTACAAAAAATGTTCTCTCTTGAAAAATAATGTTGGTGATAAAGCTTAAGTTTTAAGTGTTTAAAAATCTATTTTGTTAGTGGAAAACTAAGGTTGGCTATTCTCATTCTGCTATTCCAATGATTTCTTTCTTTTTTCCTTAGAGAAAAGAACTACATTTTTAAGCAGCAAATATCTACAGATTACTGGAAAATTAAAAAGATATGAATGCCAGATTATAATATTATTCTGCTGTTCCACTTACTTTCACTACCCTAATATGTTGAATTAGAGTAGTTTGAAGCCATAAATAGTGTTGACTCTAGTAGTGCAAAGCGGTTGCTTAATGCTTAAAATCTATGAATTATTTATTTTTATACAATAAGTAATGAAGGTTACAAAAGTTTGTTTTATGTAACTTTCTGGGTTTGAAGCAGAAGAAGAACAAAGAGGCTCTTGTGGGATAATCTGATAGTGACAACCACATTATATACAACTGGAAATATCAAGAAGTAATAACATTATTATATCATTTCATAACAATTTTTATTCGCTATCTTTTTTTTAAATATATCTATAGTAATTAACTACTTTACATTATACAATACTTATTCAATTTAAAAATAATACAATAATATTAAACTTTTTTTTAAAGAATTTTTTTATTAAATTTTATTAACATTAACTTTTAAAAAACTATTACAAAACTAGCAAACTATGTCATATATTTATTTTACATACATACATTTATACATACATACATAATATACACACAAAATATGCGCTGTATAAAATCAAAACAGATAAAATTTCTACAATCAGTTGGGTTTGGTAGGAACTCGCCTAATGTAACTCAATATTCATTACCTGAATCATATAACCATTTTATATTCCAAAATTTCTCTTTCTGTTTCTTGAGATAATTATATATTTTTCAGTTTTTATTACTTAAACTTACTAGTAAAGGAAATTATATAAAAATTGTGTTTATATCGCATGTGTGTTTATGTGCTTTTGTGTATACTGTTGAATACATTTAACACAATTGTGTTATATGAATGCTTAAGAGTACACCTTATTTATTCTTCTGAATGTTAAAATGAGAAGATAAAAATTGAAGGTAGAATACATAAAACAATAACTGACCAATAAAAGAAAAACATGTTCACAGTGTAAAATTTTAAAAATAAAATCCTACTTTGGGTATGGTAACAGTTTCAAAAAGTAAAAAAACTGATTTTTATATAATTAAACAGATTTAATTTAATAAAAAATTAGATTAATTTAAAAATGGAACATTGCACTTATATAGTTCACAATTTTAAATTACAATAAATTTGTAGGTAAAAATATTCAGGCTGAATTGATCCAAATTTACTAGTAACCCATAATTTACTGAAAATATTTCTTGTATGAAATAATCTTACTGTTATAGTAGACTTATGTATGGACCCATCTGCTAAAGACTTTTTGTAGCCTCTCTAGTGTTACAGAAATCCTGATCGGTGTAAAAGGAACAGGAGTTAATGACATTCAGTTCCTTTCTTCTAATTTACGTATCCCAGCAATTGATTGGTCACTGAATTGATTTCAGATCTAATAGTCCAACAGTGCTGTTTCTACAAGCATCACTTTTCCTTATAATTCTGGCAGGGGATTATTATTATTTGTCATGGAATTATTATTGTTTAGAATGGTTATGCCCATTTTAAGATATATAAAAAAAAATTACTGACTGCAACACAAGCATGCACACTCACACACAGCGAAAAAAAGTAAAGCTAAAAATGGTATAAAGGAAATATATAACAGAAATGAGATACAAATTAATTAAAGTGAAAAATCTACCTGGTTGTCTTTTTTTATAGTACTGTATCATTTACATAATGGAAATGTACAAAATATCTAATAACAATGACATTTAATTTTAAATAAAATTATAAATTTAATTAATAAACATTTTTTTAATATATATATGAATTGTTATTCAGTATATTTTAATAATGTATTATAACTGAAATTATAAAATATTATCTGTTTACGTATTATAATATTTATAATATTCAATTATTTGTTATTTGTCATAGTATCTTTGTATTTGGTTTACTGCAGATTTTTAAATTACTATAGTCTAAACCAAATTTTTTTTGGATATAAATCCATTTTCTTTTTTTTATTGAATAAAGTGTATCATTATTATGCAGTACCAATACAAATACACAGACTTTCAACATGAACAAAATAAATAGATTATTAAGCACCAATATATATATATATTTCTTATAAGAAAATTTTTATTCCTTAAAAAATTATTACCAAAGCTGAAGATGTGGGCATTTGTGAGAACAACTCAGAAGTAATATGAAATATAAACGATTATCATCAAAAAGGTGTTTACATTAAAAAAAGTGTTATATATTTATACAAAATTAGTACATTAAAAAAATAAAGTGGTAATAATAGGTAAGTTAATTTCCAATGATAAAATTTCATTTATTTTAAATAAATTAACCACTTGCAATAAGAATATATAATAATTATTCTAATAGCATCCATATAAATTTATCATTATACTTTTTACAAACATTACAAATAATACAGTTAAAATTATTATCTTTAACAATACGTAATAATATAAAACATTTATCGCAGCATTATAGTATTATTACATAATAATTACGCCAACGTATTAATATAATAAATAACATTTATATATTTACTTGTCTAATAAAATGCATGTAGTACATAGAATAAGTAAAATACTGCTTTATGTTTGATGTCAGAATCACAACTGTGGTGACTGGGTTGAAGCAGAGGGAAAAAATTCAGTCAAAATGCCTGTTCAGTTTTCTTCAACACAAAATATCTATCTACAAGGAACATTGAATAAGAATAATAAAGGTACACTAATACTACTAACTAAACAGAAACACTATCATAAATAAAGTTGTGTATTAAGTCACAAACCCTGGATGAATTTACTAATTTAATTACGTTTAATGTTTTGAGGTAGTCATTCTTCAAAATATTTAACTGAAAATTCGTCTTGTATAGGGAAAAGAAAATAACTTTATTTTTGATAAAAAGATAAAGATATTTAAATATGTGAAGAACTTGCAGAAGTATGCTGTGGCAATGTAGTTTCATTATGGCATTATATGATTAAAAGATTTGAGATAATCATTTGTTAATAAAGAAGAAAAATCTGGGAGATCACACTTGTCACATTCCTGAAGTGAATGTCTTGTTAAAGAACATTTAAGCTGATTAAATATATTATTTTTCACATCATTTATATTAACTGTTTGTTACCTACTTGGGTAACCTCAAATAAAAATTGGGTTTCTTTCAGAAACCCAATTTTTTTTGAACCCACGGAATGAATTGAAGTTCAATAAATAAGTATTTCTATAATTGCTGTATTGTTGTGAACAGCTGTAATATTGATTTTGTTACCTGATATGGACACATTTATCTACTGCAATAGGTCTCAGGAAGAAAAAAATTCAAAATATAATCCATCCACAATAGTTCTGGAATAATTAAATACTTATCTCAGTGAATTACTTTAAAAAAACCAATTAACAACACTAAATTGAAACTCTGCATTGTCAATGAGAAGCTACCTTTGGATATTGATTGGAATGGATTATTACGATATCAAGCTTATGAGTGTTGGTGCAATTCCCTGTGGAGTGTTTCTTTCAAATTTAGCCTTTCATCCAGTTATATAAAAAAAAAAAAAATACAAAGTGAATTGTAAGCTGAGTGGTATGAGAGAAATCTTTTTTTCAAATGTATCTTATTTCTAGAAGTTCATTCCTGGTCACCATAGTTAGGAAATTCAAACATCACCAATTTCTCACATATTCTAACAAAACATTAATGCAATACACAATCAGTAATTAATTAATTATTAGAAATTACATTATAGTTACATAAAATTATTTATAAATACAACAACTACAGATAACAGTTACTAAAATGGTATTATGTATTTACTTACAAGTAAAATAGAGTAATTTAATGCATTTAGAATTCATTGTATTTTTCTTATTATTTTTTAAAATAAACTTCTTATAATCTAATGTAGAGCCATCTACTGCAGGGTTTACTATTGCAATTTAATAGTTGATAAAGTTATTATGAGTTAATTGTGATAACAGTTAATTTTTATACTAAGTACAGTATATTTTTATTAACCAACTTTGTGATCATTAATTCACTAAAACATTATACCAAAATGTTTGATGCTATATATCTCTGGGAATATTTAACAAAATAAATAAATAAATTCATATATATTTATATTTTAAATAAATTATTATAAATTGTTACAATTTAACAGTAAGTGATTATTATGCGGTATGTAAACTTGTAATTTACTTAAAGCTTAGTGATTCTGCAGGCAGCAATTATTTATAGATACATAATTTGTGTAGAGCATCACTTCTTCATTCCAACCCTCTGTGGGAATCTGACTGAACAGTTTATAGTTTGATACTTTCACTTTTCTTTGCACATAATTCTGGGAGTTGGTGATATTTTCCTTAAGGGTGATAAGTAGGAGACCATTCTTGGGTCTACAAATCTGAAAAACAATTGTTTTAGAATATTCCAGGGTTGATCAATTCAAAATCATATGTCCATAGTAATATCTGCTCCCATCCTGAGTAGAGACCTTGATCTTTCGTTTTAAACAGGATGAGAGTAGTTATGTGGTAAGACTCTTGAGCAGTTCTGTGGATGGATTATTTTATTTTCTTTCATGGCCCCTGTGTGGTTGATTTTCCCTTTCTTATTATCCTTCTGTATTCTTGATTCCATTTTCGTAAAGGTGCTATGTGGATTTTGGTTTAAACCAATGAGATCTCTGCTAAGGATATGGTGATATGTAGAGTTATTATGTTTTTGTTATTTAAGTGGTTTGGTTGGGGAAAGGGGTAGTTTTATTCATCTGTCATGTGCAACAAAGAAGATTTTTATTGACTTGTTAAGGGAGTGTTTCCATTACAGTGATCTTGCAAAAAGCTGAACTTGGGGCTGAGGTGCTTTTTGGGTCAGTATCTCCTAATATGTACTACAGAAATATAATTACTTATTCAGCTAAAGTAAGTTAATTTCATTTTTTAATGTAAATTATTAATTTTAAACAATTAAAATATTACAGACTGAAAATCAAGATATAATTCTTTTGATCTTTATCATATCAAGTTCATCCCAAATCTAATTTTGATTTTTTAATATATCTAATATAAATTAAAATTAATTGATGTAATATAAATGTTCAAAATCAAAGGAGAATTAGTATTATTGTATTTCTATTTTCTATAAATTACAATAGAAGTTTCCAACAATTAATATGGCCAAGAGCAGCTGATTTATCTAAGTTTCTTATGTTGAATGTATTCCAACTGATGTGTCCCAAGCTGCTTTTAGTTGCTAAAAGCAGTTTTTTAGTTTTCAACTAATATCAACTGCTTTTCTTTTGCACATGTGTTTAATATAAATAGAACCTAGTCTACAGGTGCATTCATAGATTTATTTCTAATAGCATTGTATTCTAAGAATTATTTCAGTTAAGATATTCAAAAAATATATATAATTAAATTTCTATTGATTTCAATTTTAATATTTGCATAAGAAATTGATTCCTAACAGAATTTTCTGTTGAGAATACTGAAAGAATTTATGACATAAAACTAAAGAAATGTCTGATATTTTATGCTAATAGATCCTTTGTAAATTATTAAGCTGTAGCTAGTATTGCTTAAGATATTAGAGTAACTTTGATATCAGCCTACGTAAATAATTTACAGTTTTTTTTTCAGAATGAAGATTATTTTAATTAAAAGGCGTTTGTATCTGCTTATACAGACAAAATGTGTTTGTTGTTGAAAAATTAGATATCACTTATTTAAAAAAATAATTCCTTGCTGGTTTGGGAGTAGTATATTAGATCCCATAACAGAGTAGAACAATAGGGGCATGGACACATCAGGATGAAGGATAACATAGTGCTATTGTTTAAACCATTGCTAAGACATCACTCAATGAACCTAAACTATTTTTCAAAGTTATACTATTTTTAAAGTCTTCTCATTAAAGACCCATTAACACACTTGCTAATCTTATTTTTAGATTGCACGGGCAAAGTAAAAGAAAGTTTCATTTCCGAAAAAGTAAAAAAAAACTAAGGATTTTTTTTAGAAGATTGAAAATGTGTAATCTGAAACAAATAGAAAACCGGTTAGCATTTACTCCTGAAATGCTGAAAAATGAAAGGAACATAAATTTTTTAGTATCCTCTCTTCTGGGTAAAAATTATGATGCGGTAGGTCAGGCCCTGCATTTTGCTAAGAATGTAGTACTAGGATAAAAGAAAAAGTGCTGAGGTGTAAAAGATTGACATGCTTTTATTGAATTACGTCAATAACTATTTGACTGTTTGTAATTAAAATTTTAGCTCATGGTTTATTTATAAAAGGCTAACCGACACTGGAGTTACTGACTTGAACATCAACTTCAAGTTGGCTTCAGGAACTCGTGGATTTATGTGATATTAACACAACTCATGGTTTCATTAAATCTCAGTTAGTACAACTTGTAATTTACTATGTGTAAATCTTGCAACTTGTTGCAATATTTTTAAATTGAAAATTGATTAATTAGATAATTGTAACTGCAATAATTTTTTATTGTAGGTTGAAAGATACGGATTACTGATTTTGTGCGATATTAATACATTTTATAAACATAAGTAGTTTTTAAAAAAATGTTAGATATAGCAATTATAAATATCCTACGATAAGTAAAATTAGGAAAAATCAATAACATACGATTTATGCATGCTTTTCTTCTATTATTTTGCCTTGAAAATTTATTTACATGTGCATTTTAACAATGAAATGAGATGAGAAAAAAACAGTTGAAAATTCTCAGGTTTCTGGAATAAAAGAACACAAGAAGAGTTGATTTAGAAGACTTCATACTGACCACTGACCTAATTAATCAGTTAAATACCTGGTGATGTATTGGTTACTGTATTTTGATATTAGTTGTTGTACATTGGGTCTTAATCATTAGTAAACTTACATTTAAAAGTCAGAGTTTTATCTTTATAATACAAGATAGATATATACAGTCACTTCCTTTCATAATTTAGCTTTATAGTCAGGTGGATAGCATTAAAAACTGTGATCTTTTGTTCTGAAATCTAAATTCTGTTTATTTTACTGAATTATACAGAATGTGAATTGTACTGAATTATACAGAAGGATCAATTAAAACATTTATTTATTGGTAAGTGTTTAAACATAGTTCATTTTGGTTAATGTTTTTTGTAATTGTAAATCAAAGATATTAATAATACTCATTTTCTATGATTATCAGTTTTCTAATATATAAATCAGATAATCAGTTACCCCAATGAATAGGGCTCCAAAGATTAATTTTTTTTATTTATACTATGTTAAAAAATTAAAAATTTATGGCAGGAACTGAAACCGCAATTGTGATTATGTAAGTGGGAAACCTAATTACATTAGAGTGTCTGTTGATAGCTGTAGTTATTACTTAAATGTAAAATTTAATTGTTTAATCAGACATTTGATTAACTGACATGGCATCGGTTCTAGTTTATTCAGTTAAGAAAAAGTTAACTTTAAAATAAACTGAGATATAATAAAATAAAAAAAATAAATAACTCTGATTTAAGTAATCTAATAAGTATCATTTATAAAGTGAAATGAAATTTAAGTATCTGCATAACAAAATGTTCTAAGAATTAAAAAAAAAACATTGCTAATAACGTATTTAGATATAAATATATATTTGGTTTAGTGATTCAAATGGTTATATTTTTTACTTTTATTGTATCAAGACAAATAATAAGATTTTAGTCAAAGTTGTAATTATTAGTAATAAAAAAATTGAAATTATTCCTGCGTAGTATTAGTTCATTCATGTAATTAAATCTGTAACAATATATAAAAAAATATTAGGTAAAGTGAATAAAAAGTTAATAACCAACTACTAGTGTTAATCTCTACTAATTAGTTTTAGCAATTTTTCAAAATGAGATGAATAAAAATGCTGATACTAGTAACCAGTCCAGTTTGTTATCATCTGGAAAAAACTTAAGTAACAGCTATAGTTAGTAACTACTAAGTTTGCTTTATATCTATTTGTTATTATATTTTTGATGGAAACACATTCATGTGATTACAGTGACATGTTCTGTTCCTTTGTTTGCTGGTTGACATGAAGTAATCTTAATTTCATTATATTTGAACTCTTTCTGTAAAGAAGTGTTGCTGGCTGATATTTTACAACTATTTGAAAATGACTTCTTAATCTGCCAAAGAGAATAGATGAAAGGCTAAGCAGGAATTTGTTTGCAAAATTATTATCAGAAAACAGTATTTGAAAAGTCTCAGTTGTCAAAAGTGATCATTGTCAAAAAACAAGCCTGGGAACTAATCATGGATTTCTACTCAAATGCATTTGGTAACGTGCATTTTATTAATGCTGTTAATAAAAATGTTAAGCAATATGAAAGCTGCTACAAAGAAGAAAATTTACACTAAAACAATAGAAAATAAAAAAAAATTAGATTGAAATCACTGGAAACTACACTTCTGGAATTAATAAGTTACGAAAATGGAAATCCGATGTTCAGTAAGGACCTGGGAAGTTTATCAGCTGGAATAAGGAACATAGAAGATGACTACCTACAAAGTATTCGGTCTGAAAATGTTGGAAGAAAAAATAGCTCAGAAATAACGGATCAGAACTACATCAAGCGTTAAAACAGTTATGCGTATGAAGAAAGTAAAGATTTGTCCTGGCTATAACTGCAATGATTACACTCCTGCAGTAAATGGAGTTGAGTAAACTGCAAATCGAAGAAGAAATTCTGCAAATTGAAAAATTATAAAGAACATTTGCAAAAAATCAGCCCAAACAAATGTTAAAATTGATGAATCTAATAATTATTTAATATTTTACAACTTGTAATAAATTTATTTATAATCCTTCCCTTTTTCTAGCCATTGGATAAAAATAAATATAATAAAGAAGTTGAAAAGAATAAAAAAATTACAAAATTAAAAAAATATCAAGAGGTGATGTCTATCAGTAAAAATTATCTTGTGTCTGTCTTGTCTGTTGAGCACATGAAACATGACCATTGTTGGTATGTTCGCATGCACACACATTTACATTTATGTTATAAAAATAATTTTTTTTTTTTAGAAAGTATCATTCTAATTTTATCATTTGTTACAATGCAAAAGAAAATCATTACCTGTACTAGCTTTTAAAAAAATACATTTTTCAATAATTTATACAATATTGAGCAAATCCATCATGCTTTTGTGTTTTTCTTCAACTTTGATTGTTGTTAATCTATTCTCAAACTTTTCTTGATCAGCAAACATTGATCTTCGTTTACTAACTCAAGGTTGCCATTTAGCTGGATTGTAATGTTGTGTAAAACTGCACAACATATGATCACTTTGGTACTTTCTTGAGCTTTACTCTAACAGAGTATCTTCATATCATTGCATCATGGATACTCCCAGGGCATTCAGCACTACCACTGGGCATTTACAACCACTATTACTGTTGATTACTGAAATTGAAATTGTGACTGCCACAGAAGCTTTGCCTCATTAATTTCTCTCGCAATACAAGAGAAATGGATCCATTTATTCGATTTTTAAATAATTTGATCCATTAAAAAGTTTACTGTCTGCTGACAGTGTTATGATGAACATCGATGTCCTCAGATGTGCCATTCTGGAATTTTGGGTCGCCTACAAACTGTAAGAATAATTCCGTTTGCTGTCTGGGTGTAAGAGAATCACTACGTATTTGATTTTTTTCTGGCAATAATTCAGTTGTTAAAAACAAGTCTATGTTCTCATTTTCAAAATACAGTAACTCCTTGTTTACTTTCCTTCTTTCGGTATACACTTCACTGTTACATATGTTAAAGAACATTGCCGTGGCTGGTACTGATAAAAAACAGCGTGCCTCTTGTGATACTTAAAAAAAAAATCTAGTTGCTACTTATATTATAATAAAGTAAGTTGTTTTTTATTCTCTTCGTTTTTTTAAGTAGTTACAAGATATCTGAAAAAAACAAGTTTATACTAAGCTTAGTTGTAACTAGTGTTTATTCACACAAACATGGTAGTTACTTAAAAATAGCCTAGTATTAGTTACTACTACTTTTTATTTACTTCATTCATTGTAATAAAAAAATATCATTTTTTGATATACTTCTGTTTCTTAATAAAACAATAATTTTATGTAATTCAAAAATATTTAAAAAACATGATGTAAAATTTGTGACATCCAGAAAAGAATTGGCTTCCACATCTCAGACTTTTAAGAGAAAATCATGGGAAACTGAAGTCCAGATCAATATAGATTTTCATAGTTGAAGAATTTAAGGGAAGGTTATCTGGATCAACCATCTTTTATTTCGGTCAGCTGTAGAAAAATTCTAATTGCCCAGATGTTTGCTGATGTTCAGCCATGGTTAATAAAGAAGAAGAAGAAGAAGAAGTAATGTATTCTTGTAAGTTAAATAATACATTTTTTAATCAGACTCAAATTCATTAAAAAGATAATAAAAATTAAATAATTGATAAACATAGTTTTGACGTAATTGGAATGAAAATAGTAAAATGTTTAAAAAATGTTTCATCATTTCTACATGCATACATTTCCCTCCTAAATTTATTAAAATTACTTTATAAAAAAAAAATTTTTCTTGGTTAATCCAACCTGGATAATTGGGATTACACTATAAAAAAAGATATGTCTAAGATGGAAAATTAAATTTCTGAGGATAGGATAAACCTAATAGTTGAATAATTAGTTTTTAATCCAATGGTTGAAAATTTGGCTTAGGGAAGTTAAAATTTGCAATCTGGTTAATTTCTTCACTTCCACACACCATATCTTTTCATGGATAGTCTACTCTATCCATGTAAAATTGTAGAATAATTTTAATATTTTCAATACATTACCAAAAAATAGTAAAGTATATCAAATTAAATAATGTAACATAATGCTTTTAAATAATGAATAAATAGAAAAATAAATAATTACAATTTAAATTTTCTCAGTTGGTACACAAGTTATAATTTGCCCCATATTAGTTAAAACAAATTAGAATCATTGTATTTCATGAAAATCTCAGAGAAGTACTCTGAATAATAAAGCACTCATCAGTTATATAAAGTAGTCTGGAAATCTAGCAGGGTTAAATAAAGCTTACATCTTGGCAGGTGAGAAATAGCCTGGATATGACACAGTTAAGAATGGCTACACAGAAATGTATGGATGTACAGCAAGCATGACCCACAATCCTGAATTTCTTTAACTTTATTATTATTATATTTCTGCTCTTTTGTTCATATGCAAATATTATTATTTAAATTATAAATAATATGATTCAGTAAGTAAAAAAAACATATAATAAAGTCATCAATCTCATGCATGAAATTACTTCTTTTTTTAAGTTCCTTTTCAAAATGGAAGAAAAAATTCAACAAATTATAATTCTCAAAAAATAAAACATGTAATTTATTTATTTTAATAGAAAGTTTATATTTTCACCTTTTGATAAATCCCTTCACAGAAATGTCATTTGAACACCATGTGCTAGCCGTTTTTTTTGGCAAAAATTTTACCTTTCGTAAATGAGAAATATTCTTTATTACAGTATTTTTTGTAAGTGCAATTACTTTGTTTTTAAAAGCTGTGAATTCAAATGACCTGCAGAGGACTTTAATATAACGGAAAATCTGAATTATTTATTGGTATTCTCAATAAATGAAGTTCCAATGCACTTGCACTTTAGATTTCAAACTTCTCAATTGAAAGATTAGTTACAATTTTTGTTGAAAACTCAACACAATTATTGCCATTATAAGGGTATTTTCAAAGCTTTAAAAAAATTATACCATTTTAATGACAATTATTAATGATATGAAGAAAATTAATGTGAATTTATATTAATTTACATTTTTCACTTTTGAGCACTTCTCAAAAGTTGTAAAATTATTTTAGCCATTCTGTGAGGAGAGAATTCCACTTATGTCTATTACTAAACTATGTTTATTCACTTAACTTTGTCTTCAGTTTAACTGGGATCCAAACCATGGGTGTTGGGAATTATTGGTGAGTCCCTAAAGAAGCTTACTGTAGAGGAAAAGCTACCTTACAGAGGTAAGCTACAACTCTTACCTTAAAATAAAGTTTACTATAGCTGATTTTGAATACTTCAATTTTTAAAGTATGACTATCGTGGATGTAAAAATTCATGCTTTTAATTACTGTTAAGTTCTGTGAAAGTCAATCATAGAAGCTTGTGAACTAGCTGTATCACATTTTTATTTAGTTATTTAAAAAAAAGAAAAAAAAAGGTAAATAATAAGATTAGAAACAGAGTACTACATTTTAAATAATGCAGATGTACATTTTTAAGCAATCTCTGAAAAACAGATTCTAAATAACTGCTATCTGGTTTGTGAATGACTATTGATGTTTGATATTTGGCATTACCAAGTTGTGCATGTTTATTCACGTAATAAAAAAATTCACATATTTTTTAATGTGTGTGTGTATGTGTGTGTGTGTGGGTGTATGTGTGTATATATATATATATAGCATAAATTTTTTAAATAGTTAATATGTTATTTTAATATATATTAAAATTTTAGATTATTACTTGAACAATAAATTTACATAGTTATATTTTACTTTTTATATTAAATAATATGCTAAAATAAAAAAAGAAATATGAAATAATAATAATTGTAGTAGAATGATTATTATTATATGCAATCATCTCTATAATAATAAATTAATGACAAAAAGACAAAAAATATCATCAGCTTCATATGGCCTGCATTATTATAATTCATTGTCAAATCATTCATATTAAATTTGTTTGTGTTTATACATGATATTGATAGGCCATGATGGAAACAATGCCACAATATAAAATATTATAATAATAACAATTTAAATTACAATAGATTTTATTGTATAATATTTGTATTATTATTGCATAATTAATCCTCTATAATAATTAATTACTGAACAATAAAGTAAAATAAAAAAAAAATAAATTATGTACTTAATAAAATTTATAAATTTAACAAAAAAAGTATATATATATATATATATATATATAAACATTTAAACTATTTTAATAACCAATTAATTTAATATAAGAAATAATTACATCTAAGTATAACTAATTTTATATACTAATAAAAGAAAATAAAGAAATACAATAATAATAATGATAATAATAATATTATTATTAATAATCTTATCATATGTGTGTCTTTATTAAGGTAACATATTTTTGTTTTAAATCTCTTACCTAGAATTCTATAATAATTCTAAGTAAACAGTATACTATATCCCTTACAATCTAATGGTAACTAAATATACCAATAAATTTCAGCTTTATCAGATATGAGGTAAGGATAAATTAATGATACTCAGGCTACATTTACTGGTTTCTCTGCAGATCATTGAATTACAAAAATGAATTTCTCTCTGAGTGATAACTACCAGCTATTGCTATTTTCTATATAATGGCTAGTGGTGTACCTTAAAAAATTTTTTTTTTGACATTTAATGAATGTTTTAATCTTCTCTGTTATTCTTAAACAAAATTGATTTAGTTTTTGATGAAATCTTAAGCTTTTGACAAACATTAATCATGTATGAGAATACAGTATAGTAATATTAAGTCATGAGTAGATATTTCAATATTTTCAGAATGTGGGTAAACTGTATCTCTTATAGTATGATGTTTCTGTAACACCTGTAATGTATCAGGAAGGAGCACCTTGTTAAAGGGTATGAAGTTAGAATAAAATGCCAGTAGCTGAGCCATGCTTAATAGAAGAGTTTCTCCAGCTCGGTAAAGTTACATTTAACAAAAAAATAGAGAGTATAATGTATAGAAACATTGTTGTGAATAAGATATTAAAGAAACTACACTAATTATTCAAACTAGTATCTTACTGTAGTATTAGTTTACCTCCACTGGATCTGGCTGAATGATTTCTACAACTGGATACTCATACCATACAGTTCTGGAGATGAGCAATGGTTCTTCTGAAAGAACCCTGAGTTACATCTCAGGTGACTCTTTAGTATCTGAAGGTAAGGAAGTTTGTTACAGCATATATTTAAGCTGGTTGAGTGAAATCCTTTGTGATCAGTACTATCCCGCTTCCATCTTAGGGAAATATATCCTAATCTCGAGAGGGATTTTGGATGAGAAATACAAAATTCTACGGCCGGATAATTTTTTTACTTCCTGTCTGTAGGTAATGTAATACTCAGGAAAATAAAACTAGAAAAGTTATTTGCTATTTTCTTTGTTGTTTCATGTTCATTTTTTGCAAATCTTCCTAGTTTCACAGTTGGGAGTTGAGAGTTTTTCTAGTAGATTATCCTTCTTAATTGCAATTTACAAGAGAATGGTATCAATATAAATTATGATGTACTGTGTCAGCTTCAATTTAAAAATAACATTCATTGATATTTTAACTTCAATTATCCTATTAATATTTGAGTGTGTTAACAATACTACTAATAATGATGCATTAAATTTGCAAAACTTTTCCAATCAAGCTATCACTGCAATTTACATTAAAGCAGTAAAAACCTATTTTACCACAGATAGTCCAGTAAACTTGAATCTATGGCTTTCAAAGTACCTTTAAATGAGTTATGCTCCATATGTGGAACTTTCATATGTTACCATAGCTAAATAATACAGATGTTATTATATTATTATTAATATTACTATTATTATTACAGCTTATTACAGAAATGGTTCAATAAGAATCAAATATTTATAAGCTATATGAATAAAATAAATTAATTCAGTTCTTAGATCATGTCATAAAAACACACCTATTTAATACAAAAAAATGTAAATTGATGAGTGCGAGCAATGCTAAGCTAAAAAAATAAATTAATACTGATATATATTTATATTTGAATATATTATGTATATATTTATTATACTATATACAAACATACACTTCTATTACCCTGATACATATACAGTAAATAATAATAATAATAAATATTTTACTAACAACAACAAATACATGGTAACATACAAACATACATTTAACAACATACAATAAGATAAATACTAATACCTAATATAATAACTTAATATTTTGTAATTTTTTTATTGTAATTATAATAAAAATTAAAGAATTAAATGAAACATTCATTCACACATAAAATATGATATAAATTCTTTTATAAAAATGAATCAATTTATCAATAAAAGTAGACTGAAATATCAAAAGCACAGCGATAACCAATTACAGTACACTCATTAAACAGTAATGATTAATCGTAAATGTAGACTTCCTCTGACTAGATCTCTTATTCTTTAACTGGTACCAAACAGTACAAAAAATAAATATACATACGATACACTATAAAATAACTAAATACAAATCTACATTTTATAATGATTTAACATTAAATGGTAATTAAAAAACTGGTGCTTTTTCTTACAAAGAACCTTTCAGAACTAATGAGAGGCACCTTCTTCATGCACCGTGGTAGCGCTACACCTACAATGCTATTAGTAACTCCACTGAAGAAGATACTGCTAATTAGCTTTGTAAAGTCTCTTGGAAGATAAAGTTCTAACATTTTGAAAGCGAACATATGTATTTAAATTTATTTGCTTTAATTTACTTTTTTTATTGTACATCATACAAATTGTTTTAAAATATATAAATGCAGGGCATACCAATCTGTGCCTCAATTCCCTTAATATTTTTAAAACTATTTCTCATCATCTCTAATCCCCTATCATTTTCATCTTTTCTAATAAATTAGCCAGTTCATAAATATAAAACACTGTTGGTCAATAAACAATTAATCATTTTGAATAGATTTCTGCACAAATATGTGGAATCTACATATCAACAAATTGTAATTGAATTTTTTGAAATTTTGAAAACATTTTTACAAAAAAAAAAATTAAATCAAAACTGTTGCAGAAGACTTGAGATTGATGAACACTGTGTGAATGATATAATATTGAATACAGCTCTGTTCTGTCTATTTTACAATTCATAAATTTTGAGTTTTGAAGAATTATATCTGGAATATGCTTTTGAATGAATGTTAATATGGACACCAAAACTAAGAAATATATAAGTATTTGAAATGTAGTCGTAGAGGAGATTGTAGAAAATTAGTTACACAAATAGAAGGAAAAATTAACTAATAAGAAGGGTGAATGAAAGTACGAGCTTAATCAAAATAATTCAGAATAGAAAGACCAAGGACAAATCATGAGATACTAAAATGGCATATAACATGATATAAGAACAATTGATTAGAAATATGCTGTAGAATGTGGAAAATTTAGTGAACATCACACTATGTTATGACAAAACTTACGATCGGTGTTGCAAGAGCTAACTTATTCTCTACATCTCTGCAATATTTTCCGTCTATCTCCTGATTGCTATGATAGATCAGGTAGTAAATAAATAATACACTAAATAATAAATAAATGATGTATGTGTGCAAGTGCTTGTAAACCAGCAAGAACTACCAACAACATAAACCAATATATGATCATATATCAATACATAATCACTTATTAATTAATTTTCTACAGTCATCAAAGTGTACTGTAGAAGGATCAAAGAAGAGATACTGAAAAAGAATAAAAATAGGGTCAATCTAAAAGGAAATGGGAGCTGTCATAAATTCAAAATATTTTCTAGAAATAGAAAAGAATGGAGATAATGTGATGCAAGGACCTGGCTCAAGGCAGATTATGAAGAAAAGTAAACAGTGCATGTAATCTCTAATGTATATAAATGTATTAGTTATCTAATAAATAAATATACATTTAAATTCACTTATATCTGAATTTTTTAGGAGCTTGTTAAATATTCCTTATTTCTTATATCAATAAAAATATTTGTTTACTTTTCATAGCCACGTAAAACACAACTAATTATATAGGCCTAAGATAATTTCAATAAGTGAGATAAATTAAAAAAAAAAAACTTGTATTTGTTTTAGTAGCTGACCTGATACTTTAATAAATTATAATTATTATTTATAATTATATGTTATTTATTAAATAAATTTTATGTCATTTCAAAGGGGAGTCTTATTGTTGTAGTGGAAAGATCAGTTTTACTCCAAAAAAATAAACATTTCTTCTATAATGATAATGTAAACACGAATGCATTAATATAATTAAAATCCATTTTTTAAGATACAAATGTGTTCTTTGTGACAAAAAGAAGCATCAAAATGTCAACTATTGAAAAAAAATCTGTGTTTTAAACAAACTGCTAAAATTTGCACGGCATTAATCTTGTTCCAAGATTTTGTTGGAATGGAATATTAGTGAGGAAAACGACAAAAAATTTCATCAATAAGGGACCTTTGCTCAACTCCAATTTTAAAACCAAGATGGTTTTAATGAAATCAGTTTCAATAACCAAGTTATCAAATAACTAGTGGATAAACTTACAAAAATTCTAATAATAGTTAAAACCATTTTTATGTGATAAGACTGAAAAATCATTAAACATTTCAATGTGCAGACTGCCTTACCAGCTTTATTAATATAGATTCATATTTGTAAAAAAACAATTAAGCAATCTGAAAGGTTATAAATGTCCTTAAACATATTTATAAATATCAACATTAAAAATTGCTTTTAATAAAAAGTAACTTATAAATAAGACCAAAGTATAAATGAAATAAATTGGTACCATACAACTTTATTAACATTAGGAGTATTCTGCATTAGCAAAAGTTATTATAAAGAAATTAAACACATTATGACCAAAAAGTTGCAACATAAATAAATGAACAGTAAAACATTTACATAATTAAACAAGAAAAGTGTAATCTGAAATAAATATAGGGATGAATTTGTCTAAAAATGGATGTTTTCCTGCTACATTATTTATATACTATTGCAGTTTAAAGCTACTAAATTCTACATAACTCATTAGTCTGTGTTTTTCACTTTTAGTTATTGAACTTCTTTACTTTGCTTAAGGCATTCATATCATTACACTATTTTTTTTTGTTTTTCATAAAATTAGGGTTTTAATATTATTAAAAAAGAAATTTAATGTTTTTATGAATTTTATTGTATAGAAGTACTATTTTTAAAAATTTCAAATAATGTATGAAGTTAATGAAAATCACACAATCAATACTAATAGAAATACTAAAATAAACAGGAGGATATTTTGTTTGTCATTGTAAAACAAACTAAAAAATGCTTAATTAGAAACAAAATGATGTTTTGAAATTAATTTATTCAATTAAAAAACACGGACTTGTACACTAATTCACCATATATATTTGACAGGCTCACATAATCCTTGATATTTGATTCATTTTTAAAGTTTACTTGTTATTATCAAATTAGCAGTATTAGTGTTTCTAAAAAATTGATAAAAGTCATTTGTCATAAATCATTGGTTCTCATAACAGGTGCTCTTTTTTGATGTAATTAACATGAACATAATACAATCCCTAAACCTAATATAATCTTCAGTACTATTACACTGACTAATTTTATTCACGTAAGCTGTCATGTCTCACTCTCAAAACTTTACTTTTCCTCATAAGAACACTAACCAATTAAAATCTGAATTGCGCAGCATATGGTTCTGCTACTGAGACATTTCTCCTATTAGCTGCAGTTATTATTAATATACTAAAATTAATAAAGAAGTTTATTCATTATTTTTTCCTTCAAATTACCCTTGATGACATTTTAGCAGTCACACTTGAAATAATAATAGTAACAGGGATTAAACCGTTACATACATTTTAAAACCGCTAATACACCTTTTTAGTGAGTGGTAAGTGCATAGAAGCATAACCAACATGATAGGTCAGAAGAAATATTTTTTTTATCTATATATTTATGATTATTTATTGTAACTAATTAATTAATGTATATTGTTATGTAGAGTAATTATAATTGTTTTTTAATTATAAAAAATTGAAATGACTAGTAGATTTTGAGCAAATGAGTTTTTAGAAGTATTTTCCTATCCCATTATTTATTTAGTCATCTGTCTTACTTTTTTAGTGTCATCTAATTATGTTTTCTAGTCTTACATTTTCAATCCATCTCAACAGTACTGCTGAAGGGTTGGGTAATTAATATTTTCCTCACTGGGTGTGTCACAGCTGCTGATAAATAACACATATTAACGATCGATTAAAGTTGTTACTTTGGACTCTTGTTATTTTAACAAAAGGTGTGCAATGGATCAAACCACAGCATCCAGTCAGAGTGATTATTATTGTGACTGACTCACTGTGCCAACTCAGTTAATCAGGTTTCTTGCATCATTGCAGTCTTATTACAAAAAACAAACTTGCTTTGATAGTCAGGTCAGAGTATTGTTGATAAAGAAATTCATGTGATATCTGATAAGAAGAAAAAGATGGTGTTCAGCACAGTGAGCATGAATCATGATCAGGCTCCAGACTCTGGTCACCTAGTGACAATTCAAAATAAACATAATAGAAATCACTACTGTTCTACAATAATCAAAATGTGTAGTTGACTTGCCAGTAGGCATCAGTTCTTTTCAGAATCACTTGAAGGTTGAAGATTGCCTTCAAGTGAATGACCTTATCCAGCTGCACATTGTGGTACTCAGCTGTTGGTGTTATCAGCTCTGGGAGTTTAAACTCAAATAGCTTTTTAACAGCCAGCTTAAGAAAGTGAACACCATTCTGCGTCAATTACTACTGCTTACTCCCCCAGCAGCTGGGTAACTAAATGTCATTTTCAGAACTTCCAGTATTCGAGGTTCCTCTTGTTTTCTCCAGCAACAGATGTTAGCTGGACTAAACTACATACCTCTTCTATATTACTTATGTTTTTTTTCTGATCAGCATGATAAATCATGGAAAAATGAAAAAATCACTATTTAAAATTAAGAAAACTTTTTTTTTTATTCCATTATGAGGTCAGGGTACCATTTAGTCATTTACTGTAACATGAGTTTATTTTTTAAATAATAAATATTAATTTTTCTGTGAATAAAATAATAGTCTGAGGAATAAAACAGAACAACAAAGAGATAGAACAGAAAAATAATAACTAAAATCGTTTAGGAACACTGAAGTAACGATAAGAAAAAATTAATCTGAGAAGCTGTAAAATCAGAACATTTTTAGAAGGCACTGCCGTCTGAAGTTGCCCCTGGGCATCACAAAAGCTGTTTTAGATTAATAGGAATTTTTTCATGCTGTAAATGCATGGCTCAAAATTATTTATTTTTAATCATAAATTTAATCATTATAAACAACAAAACTAAGATTAATTTTTTGAAATTTTTGAGTTAATTTTACTGTTTAGTCACAGTCAAATAAAATTAACCCAGAATAGAGGGAGTCTACAATAATAATAGTAATTTTTATTTAATTTAAATTCAATTTAGGCCTCTATAAATTTATTTGGACAATATTTTTTTTTATTTTTTAAAATTTTTTTATTTCTACCCTAATTTCTATTACGTACATTTATACACATTTTCTGGTTAACGATCAGCCATAAAAATATAACTATTAGTACAATAAAAATAGTAACTATAACAGTAATAATAATCAAAATATCAATAAAAATGTTTAATGATAAATTATAAATAAGTTAATAATAACAATAATAATGAAATTAACTTAATTTCCACTTAATCTAATTCTAAACAGCAATCATTACATTCTCATATTTTTCTAACATACAACCACAATTTCATTTATTAAGATTTAAAAATTTTTATTATGTGTCTTTATAAAGCTCAAATATAAAGAGACATTCATAATTATATTATATAAAACATTAAATTGATAATTTAATTTATTGATCAAATTCTTCAGTTTGATCAATTCTCTTTTGCATTATTCATAATTTTATGTAATTCTTTATCATTTTTATACTGAAATAAGTATTAAGAAAAAATGTAAGAAAATAATTTTATGGCTAACCATTATCAAGTATTATTAAACTTATTTTTTTAGTAGAACAAAAGAGAACAGATTTGACAAACAATCTTTCTGTTAATAAAAACAATTTATCAACAATTCACTTCTTGTGAAAAGTTTCAGAATGGGACATACAGGAGTTGTCTTTCCTATTAAAAAAACCCCTTAAGAGAAATTAAATAATTTTTAATTAAATTAAAAAAAAAAATTGCGAGTAAAAGGTAAGAATGGATATTTCATTAAATACTAATATTTTTCAGAAATTCTGAAATTTGTCAGAAAAGGATTTTTTACTTTCCTATCTATGGAATACTAATTGCACCATTACTGAAATTTATGTAGCAATGACTAACTAAAATGACAATGTTTTTGATTACATACACTAAGTAAGCTGTTTGCCAAACAGCTAGTTGAAGTAACCCTACGTAAAATCCAGCTACTTGATGCAATAATCAGTTGTAATGAAAAAAATTAGCTGCTATCAACAAGGTGAAAAATTAAGAATCATACTGTTATAGAATATGGCCAGTTCCTTTTTCATTCAAATGTGTAGTGAATAATGATTAATGAATTAATAATAACAAAATGTATGGTAGAAACTCAGTCTATCTCTGTCTTGCACCAATACTGAAAAATCATTATTAATCATTAAAGATCATAAACTAAGTATCTATCAGTACTTATACAGATAGCGATTAAAAAGTAAGTAAATATATTTTCCTTAGTTGTTTAAATAAAATTGCATAGTTCTGTATTTAAGTACAACTGAATTTAAAGGGGCCTTCACAACAAATATGTTGAAAAGATTTCATAGCAATCTTCTTCATATTAAATTTGATTGTTCTTTTCCTGTGTCCATTTTTACTTGTCCCATTACTAACAGAAACAAAAATAATAATAATAATAAATAACAATAAAGATAATAGTAATAGAAATTAAATATATATTAAAAAAAAGCATTAAATATAACTTACCACAGATGTGGAAATGCTAATTGACCCTCTTTATTTTAATTTGTTTTCCCATTATTTATTACTTATTATTATCATCAAGACAATTATAGTAATAATTATGTAACAATAATTTTAAAAATAAATTAACAAATATAATGTTATATACATTTATAAAACTATATTCATTATTAGTAATCACTGCTCAATAAATTTATTAATAAGTTTTCATATACTAAAACTAGTTTTATTTTAACAACATAGATTTTTTTATGATAAAATAGTTTCTTATATGATTAATATCAGTAATGAATTGACAAAATAAATAAAATTTACACATAAATTTATTATAATCGAGATTAAATTATTTTTAAAGCTACAAAAACACAACTTGTGATATTCTATTTAAGTAAGATTTATTTATATAATACTAACACATTGCTCAGGATGTAATCAATCATTGGACATTGGAGTGATGAAACTGGATGGTGTTTAATAGTTATAATTAAACATTTTGATCCTTTTTATGTCTTTTAATTTAAACATCATATGTACACATTACATATAATTTACATATTTTATTATTTTTCTATCCCCTTAATCAATTAATAGTACCATTTTTATAAATTTTTCTTAATATTACGTAATACTGATATTACATTCTTATAATTCTTTCTACATAAATATGGAACTAGATCCAAGGTTTTGTATAAAACTGGTGTAAACAAAGACTAACCTTAGTACTGTTATAGGATATACTTGTGTCTCGAAAAACTGTTTCTATTTAATGATTAATGGATGGATCTATCATTGTCAATACTAGGAATTGGAATGGAAACTTAAGTCTTATAGAAAAAATTATAAGAGAAATTGTCAGAATGGGCTTACAGACTATTGTGGGATGGTATATAGCAAATGTGTATATTAGATGCCAAATTTAAAAGGTTGTAGGTGTCCCAAATTGTGATATAAGTCACTCATGAAACTGGCATAGCCATTATTAAAATAACCAAGCATCCCATTACAGGCTTAGTAAGGAAAGTAAGGAGTGAAGTGGTCTCCACTGCCATCTTTATTTACCCAAATATACTATGTATATCAGTATGTTCATTTCTACAAGTTAAACCTTTACTCTTTCATTACAGAGAATGGTTATACGGCAGACTTTACAACAACAGAAAGTAACTTCAACTTTTGTACCTCAGATGCTTTAGATGCACCACAGTATTAAGAAAGATTAAGCTAAAGTAAAGTAACAAAAAATTAATAAACCCTTTTTATCATGAAATAATAATGAATTTTGTACATTGCCTCTATTCAGTATTAAAGTATGAGGTTCTATATCTAATATAAAAAATAAAAAACAAAATAAAAGCTTTAAATTTCTTTATTTTTGTTGATGGCAATTTGTGAATATAATCTATTATGCGTTTTACAGTATAAGTAGATTTACCCCTTCAATCATTTATGCCAGTCACCAGTCATTAAATTTTATTACTTCTACTTTAAGAAAACATGTTAAATATTTATAAAAGAAAAAGCTGTTGTTGTTGTTGTCATTTTATTTCTTTTCATATATGAAAATTCATAATGTGTGTTGTATAATAACACACATTATGTACTTAGTGAACTAGTATTGGAAAATGAGATCAAAAATATTAATAGAATTTGCATGAGGTAATTCATTCATTATTATTGAATATTTATAATATAAATGAAATCTAAGGTGAATGTGGGAACAAAAATATGATTATGGAACTAAATGAAGTAAGAATGCAACATTGAAAGATAAACCTAATTCTAACTATATAATTCAATTGATGCAGCAATGCTTTATGTATTATTTTATGCAAAGTAAATTTGTAAATGTAATTCAGAAATTATCGTCTTTCTTAAGATATATTTAAAAATTCTGTTGCATGATTATGTCTCAAATAAGTTTACATATCAAAAATCACACTGAAACATTTTTATTCTAAACAGTTCTCTTTTGAATAATTTTTTAAAGAAATTACTCACCTTTAGTTATAATATGGACCATTTTAAAATGGTGTTGAAAGAAACTTTATGTTAATAATATTTATGAAAATCAAAACATTACAGAAAACTTTTTAAAGTGAGCATCCCAGTCGTTCTTGAAGTATAGTTAAACTTGTATCAAAAATCCAGTTTCATACTCCAGAATTTTATTTTAACATGATAATACATTTAATGATTATTAAAAAAAAGATATCATTAAAAAAAAATTAATTAACATGCCAATAATTTAAGTAGTTAACATATGTAATTATAATAATTACATTATAGAACAAATGCAACATGTCATGTACAGATATATTTGCTATACATACATGTACATATATATATATATATACATCACAAAAGAAATAATAAATACACTTATTTATTTATAATTATTCCTATTTTCTACAGTTAAATACATAAAAAATAAATAAAATAATAATAAAGATAATAAAAAAAGCTGATTGTCTTGTTAAAAGCATTCTAATGTATAAGTATATATATATATATATATATATATATATACACAATGTTTACATTAATCTACAATTTTTTTAATTTTTTTAAATGTTTTTGACAAAAAATGACAACAGTGACAATTACAAGGCTACAAATACAAATACAATGCAATACAAATAATACAAATATAAATACAATTCAATAGGGTAAACATTACATCGTTGAGCGAATTATGGATTTATTTATTTATTTTATTCATTTATATTATCATTACATACATAATATATATATTATGTTAAGGCGAATTAACTCATTTTATATATACACTTTTCATCTCATTTTTTTATGACCTTTTCATTATCTATTTATACGTGTATATATATATATATATATATATATAAGTACGCAAATACATGCACATTATCTGGTGTTTAGTATTATATATATATGTACATAATTAAGGTAATGCAAAATAGAATTACTCTGATAACAAGAGATGTTCCAAAATAATAGGATAAAGTAAGAAGAAAATTTTATTTTAAGTTATAATTATAAAGCATATTGTAAATCATTAAAATTTTTGTTACCTTTCATATACATTTATAATTTTCTTATATTATGTATTATATTTTTGTATTTTCTAACTTAAAAAAGAAATTCTAAGAAGATTAATTTTTTTCTTATGACTTCATTTACCAGCAGCTATATGTAGCTTCAAATTATAATATACTAACTTCTGTTCATGTTTCTTTTTGTAAGTTAGTTAAACTTTGAAAACACATTGTAGTATTTAACAAATTAAAAAAAAATCTTTTTATTAAAACAGGTCTTTTACCTTTCTCTTGCACCTACTTTTTTTTAAAAAATATTAATAAGTCTGATTAATAATAATAATTTATTGTTAGCTAGATTCATTGCCAAAGGGAAATAAAATGTCTGTACTATATATAGTATAGAAGTTTATTTATAAAGATGTTTATTTATTACATTTCATAAATTTTCAGTTGTGTTCCACACAATTTTATAGGTTAGGTATCATTACTCTATCAGCAGTAGGATATGAAATAGAAATGATAAAAACACTAGTTTTTAAATTAAATTAAAAATACCTTTAACTTGTTTACAAAACATGAACTTATTGTGTTACTACTATTGTAGGGACAAAAATCTATTTATAAGATTAGTAAGAGATATCTATTTGTAAAATTACCAAGAAGAATATAATCATCTGAATCACTGAACATGGTCTTTTTAATTTAATTGTGATAGTTTAAAAAAAGGAGAAATAGGAATGATTTGACTGAAAAGACTTTTACTTTAAATAATTCAAATAAAAAAGCCGGTTCCTAGGTTATAAAATTTTATTAAAAAATCATCATTTTTTCCCCCCCCTAATCCCCCTAATGCCCTAATACCCTAATCCCCCAGGCTGAATCCACACCAAAGCAAAGCACAGCCCAAGTGGTTGTCTACTCAAATGGGTCTTCCTGTTGGCTGGCCATAAGTCTACTGCGACAGGTCAGCCTGCTGGTTAGATCTTTTCATTGCCTGCCTCTAACCAAGTTATCTTTGCTATAAATGGTTAAATTCACACATTGTTTTAATAATGAAATTTATTTTATTCAGGATTGGGAGTATTTGTAAAATCCAGTTTCATATTAAATAATTTTCAATTCCAATATGAAACTTAGTTTTGCTTAATTTAAGTGTTGTCTTATTCAATGATATGATTGCAAATGGTGATAAATTTTTATAAATAACATCTGAATATGGAACCACAATCATAAAATATTTGTGGAAGTTTGGAACGAGGGGTGTTTCAAAATTTTTAAATTTATTTTAACCTGCTTTTAATAATTAAGTAAATAAATACATATTAAACAGGCATTGAGATTAAAATAAAAGTCTGCAGAAGATAAAAATCTAGTCTATAAAAAACGTAAAAAATACCCATCACTGACTTTATACACAATTAGCACACCACATAAAAATGCCATCTATTAATGTTTATTACAAAATGATTAGCACGATAGTAAAAACCTGTACATGTCAATTAGATGACAGACATGTTTAGAAGAGTATAAGTCTGTCTATCCCAGTGAGTTAAATTCCATGTTTGTGTTCTGAGTGATAATATGTGCATAGTTTTAATTCACATTATACTTGATGATGGAAGAATCCTTTTAAAAGTTCTCATGTAACAAATTCTAATGGAAACAAATGAAGACAGATTTAAATATAAATTATTATTTCCTTCCACTGTGCAATGCCAGTTAATTCTCTAAAATAAACATTAAGTATTTAATTCATATATGTTTAACTCTCAAATGTTTATTTCATATGTGTTTATCTAAAATTAGTGTTAAAAGTTGTTTATTTTATGTTAAGTTATTTAAGTAGTTTTGAAGCTATTCACCATCTTTCTGTTCCCTGGCAATATTTTAATATAAAGCTATTTGGTACATTCTATATTCTGAATTATTTTAATTTATTTATTTAAATTTTTATCTTCTCTCCAAGTTTCTCTTCTGAGAAATCCTGTAATAGTAAATTAACTATTCTTGAATGACTTACCCTAGTCCTTTTTTAAAAAGTATGCCAGAAGTTTGTTATTCAATAATTTGTTGAAAAACTTATTTATCTTGTGTTCGTTCTATCAGTGATTGGGTTGGCAACATTAATGTTGGACTGTGATTCAAAAGCCTATATTCTTTTTCTTTTAGATTCTCCAATATGTTTCACTGCTATAGAATACAATACTCCATAAAAAAATATATATCTAAATTTTTTTTTTCTAATTTCATAATTTGTATTTGATATGGGATGTTGCTTTTTTGCATGACAGTTCTTTTCTTTATGGAAGTCCGCTGTTAAAATTTTCCTTTCTTTTTTTATCATTCTTAGGAATTTAAATCCCGAATAACAGAACTCTTGAACTTCAGAATTTTATATTCTACCATATTAAAATTAATTGCTTATTATCCTCCTTTATCTTATATTCAATAAACTTTGTTTTACTTTTTTTTTATTTTCAGATTAAACTGTTCTTCAAATCATGAATACATTCCATTTAGTATTTCTTTGTATTAGATCTCAATTAACTTGATATTACTTGTAAACAAATGTATACCCCTCATGCAATTACCATGTTTGATACTATAATAAATATTACTTCTTATCAAAGCTGAGAATAAAATACTGGAAATTATAAATATACTTCACAAGTACGTGTATCATTAAAAAGCAATACATTAAGAAGACATATAATAGTTTGACTGTAATAGTAAAAATAATTTATTATCATTAAATAACACTGTAAATCTACAATTGCACAGCAAGCAAATGTATTGTGGTTAGATGAATTGAGTATTATATTAAATATTATATTTAGTAGTAGATAACATGGCATCACAATACAAGGCATTTTATGTTTAGACACAGCAGTAAATTTCCTTGCCCATGCAGCTATTATCATAGTATTATCATCTTAATGGAGATATAGGATAACTTATTTTTGTTTCTGCACCGAGAACAATGATATCAATGAATCTTAATATCTACTTTCTTTGCTTGGATTATTATTCAACTCTGAAATCTGTTTTTCAATTTCATATTGCTTATTCTGTATAGAAGTTTCATAGCAAATGAAATAGAATACAACTTTGTTTCACTCTCTTCTGAAGTAAGGCTTGCCTTTCTTTGTATTACATTCTAATCAAAGCTGCTTATTCTTGTAAAGATTGTAAGTAATCTTCTTTTCCTATATTTCAACCCAGATTTAAAAAAAAAAATAAGAATTTTATTTGGATTACATTATCAGATGCTTACAAATATCATGTAGTTGTTATTTTACTTTTATTTACTGATTATTATTACCTTGCCAAGAAACAGGTTATCAGTTTTTTACAGTTCAATGGGCATAATTATATCTAGTGGCTCAAAACTTCAGAAACAATGCTATTAATTATTTCCCCAAGATGGGGCTTCCCCCAATAATGTGGACTGGACATTCAAATTTTAGTTTATTATTTAACAGTATAGTTAATTTTAATTGAATTACAAATCAATGTTCTGCAAGTTTGCAAAGTAGCTGATTGGTAATAATGATAATCATTATTCCAATAAATAAGTTGAATAACTTATTTAGGTATCTTTTTGTATTACTATTACGCATCCTCAAATCACAGATAAATGTATTTAAGTAAAAATTCTTCTGGGATAAGAAGGACCTGCACTTTCAGATCAGATTTTTTATATGCTAGTCTGTAAAAATTATATGCATGTGTGGATGTAACCCATGTTCTTATCACACTCCTTTAAAAGGGAATTAGTGAATGCTACCTTGTGTTTAAGTTAGTTAAATCTTCAGTTTTCACATTTTAATCACTAAAATTGTATCAGAATGGAGATTAAAAATTTTCTTCCTACTTTATTAAAATCTTAAGGGTACAACCACTTGCTTGCATGATTCAGAATCTACCTATTTCATTACTTTACCCGCAACATATACATACATATATATATAAAATTTTAAATAAAATATAAAAATAAAATAAATAAAAATGTAACAAATTATTTAAATATTACAAAAAAAATACATATATACATTCATACACACATACATACATACATACATGAACAATACATAAATAAACTTGACTGAGATACAGTGGTAATTTTATCACATTGGACAAAAATAATTACACAATTATTAGTTAAAAGAACATTTAATTAAAACTATCATTAGATAGTAATTAATTATCTTCTGACTACTATAGCATAGCGTATATTGTTAATATATAACATTTTAGTACTGGTCTACGTTTCACTTTGTCTATTCTTATCTTCCATTAAGTTAGCACTTTTTTATTATTGTAACAAAATAAAGTGTAAAAATGAGTAAATTATGAAATAAATACTTACACAGCAAACTTCATTTTATAAATGATTAATTACTTATAATGAAATCAAAATATAGTATAATACTTACAAAACTTACTTTTTACAAAAAAAAATAATTCACCTTCAAATTTTGTGATGCATAAAAATAAGCTTATGCAAAAAAATTAAACAAATGTTGGATGGTAGAAAACTTCATCAGCCACTTAGAATCTAAAAGTGTGATCATTTTAAATGCTCTCTGATAATTACTGTGGCTTTGTAATTAATGAAAATAATTATTTAATTTGATTAAAGCAACAAAATAATTTGAATGAGTATTTACAGTGCTACTGTTTAGATGAAAAATTTATTTTATCCTATCAGTTAAATATTCTCCATTAGAAGAAAGTTAAAAACAGTTTTGTTGTTTTCTTTGTTATAATTTATCAGGCAGATGCCCAATTAATCATTTGCTATTCATTCATTCATTATTATTATTATTATTTGATTGTTCATAGGATATTCTATGTAGTTAGCACTGTAGTTAATTAGAACCGATTAATGTATTGATGGTCAGTTGGTAATCAAGTAAGTATAACTGGCCTGCATCCAAACTGTCGACTTTACATATGGTAAGATAAGCATTAAACTTTTTCATTACCATTTCAACCCAGTTATGATAAATGGAGATTATAAAATAATGAAAAAATCCCAGATCCAACCTATACTTGAACCAAGTTTTGGAAGAATGAGTGGCAGGTTTGCCTGCTGATTACTACATTAACCAGATGGTCAGTCAGGTTGTGGTTAGCATAACTCATAATAATCATTGAAAAATTATAAATGCAGTTGTAAAAAAAAATATGAACAAAAATTGTCCACTGCTTCATTGGAATTATGTTGAAAAATCACAAATTATGAGAAAGAAGGAAAAAGAAAAATTATAATGAAAAACTATTACTGTATAAATTTTGTTGATTGGATTTTTCAAAATTTATTGTTGTCAGACTAAACCTGAATGGGAATTTTAACCACAGAAATATCTATATTTTACCTACGTGTAAGATACTAAAATTGTTATATATGACATATTATAATGTAAAAGTTATTTGTAAAAAAATTTAGAAAAATGTAATTAAATCTAATGATGAAACAAAATTTTGTTACCACTATAAGACATTTCCAGGTTGATAGCCCAGTTTTCAGTTATTTTAAAATTTGGTTTATGTTAAAATATTAGACAGTGAATGCTGTCATTGTATAGAATCTGCCAACAGAAGATTGATATGAAGACAGAGAACAGAAACAGAAGAATAACAAATGTGAGACATCTGACAAAATTAATCAGTAACTATTGAAGCAGGCATACCAGCCTAACACCTTTTTAAAGTTTTAGCTACTAGTTAATTAATTAAAATTATTATATATGTAATTACTTATTATATTTATATTAACTATTTTATTACAATTTTTATTATTCTTATTAAATAAAGTTATTAAATTAATTTATAATCAATATAATCTTACTTAACATTTTTTGGATGTTCAAATATATTGTGTTCTTATTAATAACTTCATGATTAAACTACAATATTTTTATTTATTTATTACATTCATACATGTAAAATATATCTCGCATGTTCATTTATCACATCTTTCAAAACCCCTGCTTGTTTCTCATACTTCAGTAGAGTTTAATTTAACACAAAATTTTTTTTAAGATTATTATTCCCTATTTCCAGTCAAGAGCTATTTTGCAAAAGAAAATCAATACATCGTAACAATTTCTTGTGGAGGCTGATGTGAAGTTATAAATTTGTGGAAAGAGGATATACAGTACTACAAAAACTTCAAAATAATAAAAAATGAAAACTTGCTTAAAACCATTAAATAGTTTTTTATTTTATAATTCATTCAATTCAAATGATATATTCCTTTTTTATATAACTCTGGTAATGTTATATTTGAATAATAAAGTTTGTAATATTTCTGTAATATTTCATGAAATGCTACTTGTATGTTTATTTACTCTTCCTGTGTTTCTTTGAAGTAAAAAAAAATTACTTCTCATATTGAAAAGGGATGTTCTGTAAAACAGCACTACAAATAATAATTTATAAACAATATTTACATACATTTAATAACTAGGTCTTTCATCTAGATGAAAACACATATTGGAAAAATATATGCCATATGACCATGTCATAACAGCAAATATGAGAATGACTGTAATGTAGAATGCACTATTCCTTACATAAGGCAATAACCAAAATTACTTAAAAAAAACACTTACTTATAACACACTATAAAGGTTTTTTTCATTAGCATGTTTGTTGGCAATCTTTATTTAATTTGAGAGTATTAAATATTTTCAGAGTTATGGATTGCAATTTTACAAAATAAATAATACTGACCAGTATTATCAACATTAGAATTCTACTGTCATACATAACAAGTTCTTGGTTTGATTCTCAGTAAGGATCATTTCATTTTGTTAGTTTACATGCTGTTATTAGCTGTCTACATGTGGGGCAAAAAAAAGAAGTGATTTTTACTTACTTAAAATAATACATTTTATAAATGTTGCAGTGAGCCGTTTTTTGGTGTAATTATATATGGTATGATTTCAGATTAAGTGATTATTTTATGATATAAAATAGTATTCTTTAGTATGATCATCAAAATCAATTTCAAGTGTGTAAAGAATATTATCAGTTATAGAGTAATATTCTGATATAAATAAAAATTTCTAGTTTAATTAAAATTAGATAGGGTTTATTACAAAAATGAATAAGTTTTATTTAATAAATTATATCGTCTTTTTTACATATATGGTGAAATATAGCTATACAGCATGAGTTCCATGTAAGCATACTATGTCAGTTGTAGGGCTTGTGTCTCATATCATCAACATTCTCATCTCAGTCATTGCAGGTGGAGCAATAGAAGAGAAACATATTGTAATAATACAATGTGGTAAAGGTAAACCAAAAAAAAGAAAAAAGTAAAGAAAAATATTAATTATAATTTATAAACAAATAAATTATTTACTTTTCAGTTTTTTCTAATGTCACATTTATTCTATACATTAGATCAGTAGCAACTTTTCTTTTCGTACAATCTATAACTTGGGTATGGACATGTAATTTTTTTTTTTACAATGGGATTAAACTACCTTACGTAATATTAAAAATATAACTTATTGAAATAATCTAATTTTTATGTACATATTGTATTTAATTTTTTTAAGTTTTTGATTCATACATATAATGTTAATACTGGTTTGTTATTTTTATGTACTACTTGACAAAAAGTTTTGATTTGGAGTGTAGTTCCTACCCACTCAAATCAGACATTATATCAATAACAGTGCTAGCTGCAACTCTACTGATAAAGGGAGCTGCATAATAGCTCTGAATCTTGTGGAATATTCTGTATCTATAGTATTGATTTTTTATAATGACCAAGTCAGATCGATTATATCAATTATTATGCCACAATTTTTAATTAATCAATACTTTTAGACTAAAGTTGCACTAATATTTGTATAATTAATGTTTGGTAGTGCTTGAAAATAAAAGTTTAAAAAATATATCTTTACTGGTATTAATTAAAAAAGTGTTTTTATAATTATTTCTTTATTAATGCATCACAAAATTTGATAATTAGTTTTTTAAAGTATGCATACTATCGACTGACAGTAAACTTTATTTTTTATATACAAATATTTAAATAAATGTTTAAACATATATTTTTATTTAAAACTTTAATTTAGTATTTATTCCCTTTTTTATCCATTCAAATTTTAAATGTTCATTATAAAAAAATTCTGTGTAAATCTTCTAAAAAGTAGTTTTACAATTATATCCTTGACTTAATAATATTTTGAGACATTTATGCAACAGAGCATGTAAACCTCCATGAAATGGCAATTTATGAAAATAAATTTTGTAAATTTCCATTAAAATGGACATTTATTTTTAAGTTCAAGATCCTGAATAATATCGATAGCCATCCATGATATTTAAAACTAGAATCAAACTATTTTTATACAAATAATATGTCATAAAACAAATCAAAACAAGTGACATCCTTTCTTTTATTGAAAAACATTTTGCTTTTTTTCAGTGGAATGTGTTATGGTTAATCATTGATTCTAATGTGAATATGTGTGTGCTCTTCTCAAGAACACAACATGCATATTTGTAAGTCAGGATCATTCTGAATAATTTAACAAATAAAAAACTGATATACAATATTATGAGAATTTGACTAAATAATACCTTATGATTTATTATAAGGTATTATTCTCGAATCAAAAGTACATTCTTCTAATCGATAATATGCATAAAATATTTTATAAAATAATCATAACAGTGTATAAGAAAACAATATAAACTTTAATCATCAGCATCCATACCGATTAGTTCTAATTGTAATCGTCCTTTCTGTCTACAGCAGATAGTCAAGCACAATATCCTAAGCATCAATCTGAACTGCGGGCTGAGCGTAACTAAGATAAAAGCTTTCCAGACGGAATTAAGTATACCTAACCAGAAGACAGCGAAATGTATATGAGGTATAACAGTAACCCGATTGCCAGACCAATATTCATACAATCGTAGTAGAATAAATGGAAGCCAAGAAAGCCAAAAAGCTACTACTAGTACAAAAGACATAACGTGACTGGGATTCGATAGGTTTTCGGATAATGCGGTCGCATATTCTTTGTCGTGAATCGGTACACCGTTTCTTAACTTACGCATCATAGAGAAGATATAGAAATATGTATAAACGATTGTTATCAGACTAGGCCCTAATACGAGGATAGCTAGCGTTATCGAGTAAGCCGCCATGTCTCTCCAGTCCAACATACAAACGTACGCATCTCTATCAAATATAGGTTGATTGAAGCCAAGCAATGGTGGACAACACATCATCGCTGCTGATATCCATGTGAACGCCATCCAACACTGCCCTCTCGTTTTAGTCTGTACCGTTTCATACCTGCAACATGAATCATAAATAAACTCACACAACTATGGATAGACCTACTTATTTCTATTTTATACACACCACACTTTAGACAACTATGGAATGGTCACCATTCTATAGTTGGATTCTAATTAACAACACATTTAACCTGGCAATCCGTATGTGTAAGCTATAGGTACATGCTGTACATGGACAAGGGATGCATCTGCTTACAGAACCCAATTTAAGAAAGCTGAACTACATATCTGGAGAATTCTGGAATAGCATATGAATCAATCAGTATTAGGTCTAAATACCATATTGTAAAATCATTTATTGTATAAATCTCTTAATTAAGTTTTTTTAGTAAATGAAGGTAATTCCATCAGGTATTTTCAAAATCTTGTTAAAAAATAATGGATCAATTAAAATATTAAAAAAAAACTACTTACTTTTATAAACTTTATTGTTTTGAATAATAAAATTATATAATTTTGACTACTTTGTTAATCGGTTTAATCAAACAAAGGAACCCTTAGTAGTTATATAATAAATATGTTTTTTCCTTTTTGAATGCATTCTTTAATCTTTTAGAATAATTTTTTATTTTCAGAGTTATTTTTGTTATTAATATTTTTTTAAATAATAATGAATTTTAAAAAGATTAAATAAAAAAGTGGCTATATAACTTTGGCTACTATACGTTTTGCTCTTGACAGACAACTTTAGAAGAAAATTAAATGGAATATTAAAATGTGCTAGTATGCAAGTGAAGAATTAGGTAAAAAACTTTTCCTCTTAAAGTAAAATTTTGAAATATGACAATCATGAGACCATATCTGCTTACTGCCTCGACCAATTGTAATCAAAATTAAATGGTATCAGTAACTGATATTAAGAAGTAATCATACAACATTTCATAAAGGTTGCTAAATACAGCCTGAAGATATAAAGCAAAATGAAGTTAGGCTTACATCTTCTACACCTGAGTGAAATTCTCAATGTGCCATAAGAATGTAATGGAATCATCTAATTAGAACAATAATGTGGTTGAGGCTGGAAACAACAAAAAAGAAAAAAAGTGTTTTCTCCCCCACGGGAGTTTGAATAAGACCAAACTACCACCATTAGCTACCGGTATTTATGGGACATTAAATTATGTGGAAAAATTTACCTACCTTTTGAGTAAAATTTTGAAATAAGGGACCCATGAGGTCTGTATTACTCTGTCCCTTAAAAGATTGTTACTGAAATTAAACGACATCAATGTTCCATTTCAGAAATCATCATGACAAATATTTCATTGTCTGGAGAAATAAAACAAAAAAACTGTCCACATATATTCATCCTTCTGGAATTTTTCAATGCTAAAATTATATTTTTTGGTTAGAAATGTTCATGAAATGTTTTTTGTGCAAAAACCCTGGCAAACAAAATATAACTCGACTGGCATATATAACATATCAACTAGCATATTCTCTTATATAGTATACTAATTTAACAGTGAGAAGGGAAAACCAAATAATGTTGTGTAAATCTTCCAGAATTACAAGAAAAATGAATTATGTAGGTTATCATAGCTGAGGATTTTTTATTCTACATCCATGGAACCAGTTATTCTGTTACATATATTCTCATGAGAAAAACAACCTTGATATGTGCAACTGTGATTTAAATTATGATTATCAGAAATTAAACAACTGTGTAAATCAAGGGGATGCTTTATTATTCTCTAAAATATAATAATAAAATAATAAATTTATTTAATGTACTGTGAAATAAATTTAAATATTCATGTGGTTTAAAAACTCTTAGGAGGTGATGATAATCCTCTCCTTGCATGATTAAAAACTGAAAGACAAAAATGGAATGTTGATGCTTTATTTCTGTTCAAAGATATTATCTGCAATAGTATGTGTTGTAACATATAACTTTCTAGAATGGTTGAGTAGTAACACCCGTGTAGGTATCAGTAATAGGCCTTTATAACAACACTGTGGTATTGATAAGCTGGCTTGGCTCCTATGATCTTTGAGATTAAAGGAATAAATGCAATGCAAACCCCTCTTTCTCCTTATGTTATTTTTTACATTCTCTTCCCGTTTATATCACTAAAAGCAACAAAGTGGTAATTCTAAGAGAAAACATCAGAGATATATCTGTAACAACTATATGTCTGTATCTAGATATATATATATATATATATATATAGTTACTTAGTAAGTATCAATATAAAAACTATAGAAAACTACAGTATTAAGATACTGTGATGTGTCACTGAAAATGTGTCTATGTATATTTTGCTATTAGAAAACATTCTGCTCCTAAGTTAAAGCATGTATACTATATACTGTTTAATAACAGAAAGTGTATATTAATTTGTTTGCTTTTGACTATCTGTCCAATTATTTTTACTTCCTTGAATGAAGTAAAGAAAGTATTGTGATTGCGAAAATTTTGGTTTTCAAATTTCAATGAAAATATCCATTTTGATCAACCCTGAATCCATTTTGAATAGTTTCGGCATGACGTCTGTACGCACATATGTATGTATCTTACATAACTCAAAAACGATTAGCCGTAGGATGTTGAAATTTTGGATGTAGGACTGTTGAAACATCTAGTTGTGCACCTCCCCATTTGATTGCAATCAACTTGACCAAAAATGTCCAAAATCCAAAAAAATTAGATTTTAAACTTTTTATTAACTGCAGTAATAAGTCCTTATTAAGAGCTTTTCAATGATATTTCATCAGTGATACTTATTTTCATTGGTTCCAGAGTTATAGCCAAATAAACTTTAATTAATGAAATATTTGGATCTTACAAGGGGAAGATGCATCAGGTTGAATCAGACTTCATCTCCTTTTTTTTAACGTCTTTTTTAATTTAAATATATTGATTTATTAATCATTATTAACCTCTGATTTAAAAGAATCTTTACAATAAATAACAGTTCAATGATAACAATAAAATACATATATATATATATATATATATATATATATATATTATAATATTATATATTATATTATATATATAATATATAATATAATAAATAAATATATATAATAAATATATATATAAAATATTAGAAGTTATTAATGAAATAAAATTTTATGTACTTTTCTTTTTAAAAAAATATGTAATGTAATTTAATAGGTGTACAAGGAAGTCATGTGATGTCCTCATCAGAGTTTTTTAGTAGATGTGACCACAAGTAAAGCACCTGAGGTACAAGGGATACCAGTCACTGATTTTGATGATTCTTTTCTTTGTTTTGTACGTGCCTCTGATGAACGAACACATTGTAAATTGTTTCCAAATAAGTTAAGTGAAAGAATTTACTAAACTAAAAGTTATATGGACAGTTTGAAGATTTTTTTACTTTTAAGCACTGCTTAATAGTGGATTTTTATACTATAACATTTAGTTTTATGCCATATTGGTGTTAAAATGCTTTCATCAAAAATTAAAAAAATCAGTAGCAAAACTCAGTAGGTAAAATAGGTGATATATATTCTCATACTTTAGAGAGCCTAAAATCATGTTCAATAGCAAACTTTAGGACACCTGTATTTCTTTTGTTATTTTTAACAAAGTGCACATTTCTGTGTTCCTGTTCAAATATATATTTTCAAATGGACATTATTTATTTTTATAGGGCTATCTATATTTTAAATATAGTTAGAATTAAATAATGTAAAAACATTAATTTTTTAGAAAAAATAGAAGTTAAAAAACACACTAGAACAGAAAAATATATATGACTTCAGTTCTGTAAATTTAAATTTTTTAACATCAGTACCATAGAGTTAGTAAATTTAAGATATTTGTACTTTAATTAGGTGAAAATATCTATAAGTTAATATTAAAAGAAGTTAAATTATAATTGGTTCATTTTCAGTATAGTTTTTTAATTGAATTTATTTTTTTAAATAAATTCATTTTATTTTTTTAATAACACTGATATTTATTATTTTTATTTAGAAGTAAATAACCTGTTACTTTTTTATCCTTTCTTAGCAAATCTTCATATTATAGGAACTGATTTTGTTTTTATGCAATCAGTCTTGCATAATATTTGATTAATTTTTATGTTAATTTCTACAAAGATAAATGGGAGGGGAAACATTCTCTAAACTAACAAATGAACTGGTAAGCAAGGGGTGAAATGAAAGTAAAATTTTCAGTCATGTGATCCCCTGTTTGTATGCGAGAATTTTATTTTTCTTATATCAGAATAACAGATAATAGTAATAATGTAAATATCTTTAAATGTTTATTTACCTTAAGTATTATCTATCATTTAAGTGTGTTGAAATGAGTTTCAAAAATTTTTTTTAGATTTAGAAATTCTGCAACATTTAATAATATTGAAGTTATGATCTCATTTCATGAAATGGTAACAATAAGGCTAGCCATTGATAAAGACTACCTATAATCAAAAATACTATTATTATCTCTGTACAAAATCACCCTTAATCTAAAAAAACTGCCCTTGGTTCTTCTTTAAAAATAATCTGTATGAGCCGTTTTAACTGAAAACTCAATAAAACTTTTGAAATAATTCATTTTTCCAACATTTTTGAAAAGATTTTTACTTTTATAATCAACAAAGGTAAATGAAAAATGATAAAAATTGAAATGTATTATGAACTAGTATGTTTGAGAACTTAACTTTTTATGATCATGAAATTCATTAACTGTACTGTTTGGTGATTATTAAAGCTAATCAGTTACATTTTTCTGTTACAAATAAACAATAATTAAGATTTAAACAGACTAAAAAAATGATTAAATGGTTATCATAATTTTTAATGCAGAAAAATTCTACTCTTTTCACAATTATAATGATATACATTACAATAAGATAGTAATTGTGACAAAATCACCTTCTACCTTCCAATTTTTTGGAGTTTTTGATTTAGGTGGTAGTATATAGGTGAGTTGTTTGTGTTGGTGTCTGTTTGAGATAGTACCTTGGGATTGACTAAACCAAGTTTTCAAATTTAACACAGTGACTTCTATACATGTGGGCATAAATTCAATACCAGGTGTGTAAATATGAAACTAGAAGTTTTGTGTAGAAAATACACGTTTATTGAATGAAAATGGTAAAAAATAATTTATTTGAAATACTCTCCATTGCTAGCTATACATTTTTCCCATCTCTCTGACAATTTATGAATGTCACGCCAAAAAAAAACTGTTGCTCTTTTGAGGCAAACCAATCATCCATTTTTGTACATTTTCATAAGAAGTGAAGCACTGCTCAGCAAGTGTGAGTCCCATCAATGTAAATAAATTTGCATTAGCTCCAGCCAACTACTAAGTTGGCTGGAGCCAAGTCTGGTGAGTAAGCCGCATGCAAAAGTATTTCCCAACTGAACACCTCAATCGTTTCCTTGACCGGTTTTGCTATGTGTGATGGTATGAAGCAAAATCACTTTTTTGCCTTTTTTGATATTCTGGTTGTTTTACACGCAATACTTGATTCAAATCGATCATTTGTTGTCAGTAGCGTTCAGTATTAATGATTTTATTAACCCATTTTCCCATCTTCTGGATCTTTCCCATGGCTTTCAAACATATGGAGATGGATACTTGTGTTACATTTAATTGATCTGCAAGTTGTTGTTGTGTTTGAGCGTATCCTCAACCAACAATGCTTGCAATTTGCTGTCTTCAAACTTTTTTGATGGTCTTCCATGTTCTTCGTTTCTCACGTCAAAATCATCACTTTTGAATTTTTTTTTAAACCACTCAGAGCACTGTGATTTACCAAGAGCATGCTCACCATAGGCTTTGACAAGCATTTGATGCGATCTTGTAGCAGTTTTCTTTAAATGGTAACAGAAAATCAATGCTGTCTGCAAATTGTAGTTTGTAGGTACAAAACTCGACATGTTCAACGCTAATTAAAACTATGCTGTTGTATGAAACTTGTATTGTTGTGAGTTGAAAATCTTTGTGAAAGAAAATGACGCCAGTGATGCGGTTTGATGATAACTAAATTGACAGGTAGGGCCATCTATGGGCAAATTCCAGTTTCATATTTACACACCTGGAGTTTGTATCTCAGATAGGTGGGAAATGAAGGGAGCAGAGATCATAACTCATGATAAAGGTAGAGGGGCAGCACTTATGAAAGTTTAATGATACAAGTTTTCAGCTCTTTTAAAAAAATGAAGACTTTCCAAATAAAAATTTTGCTAAAATGACACCTTAAATCAAATTAAGGGCTTTTTTTGATGTATTTTTTCTAACTTGATAAGTATAATGTATTGTTGCCATTAATTTTTTTTTAGTTGTTTCTTGAAAGAATAAACAGCTGGAATGACACTAAATTTCAAATATTTTTATATTTCAAGGCTTGGAATAGACATTCCTACTGTTTTTCAAATCATATGTTATTAAAAATGTTACATTTTGAAATAACTGGTATTCATACAATAACAATTTAACAAAGATTCTAACATATTTCTGACATTTGTTGTAACAAAAAGTGAGATTTGAATGCTTACCAATACTTGGCTGACTTTTCCAAACTAGTGCAGACAAAAGTAATAGCCGTTTAAAAATTAATGAACTAATGTTTGCCTTTTTTTGTTTTAGGATTTGCCAAATAAACTGCTTGATTTAAGAGTGTATTTAGATAGAAAAGAGAAAATATATATGTTTAAATAACATACCTGAGAGGCTTTCTAACAGCAAGATAACGATCCACACTAATCCACATAAAAGTATAGACAGTGACAGCCCAAAGAGTGACCTCTAAGTAGCCGACAAGGCGGCAGACGAGATCACCATAGACCCACTGTTGTACAAGAGCTGGATAAACTGATAGAGGCACTACTAGCAAACCACATAGCAAGTCTGCAACTGCTAATGACAGCAAATAGCAGTTTATCACCTCGCCTGGCCCTGTAAAATAGCATTACATTATTAAAATAACAATTAAATACATGCTTTTAATTTAATTAGTCTAGCAAATTTCAAACATTAATGCATTATTATCACAAAAATTAAATGAAATTACCACACTTTGAATTTTCTGATTATTGATAAATAAATACAATAAATTTTAGGAAATAATTAACAATCTACATAAAAAACAAGCAGATTCAGAATAATTAAGAAATGTATAACATTACTAAAAACTATGTTTTCTAAACAGATTTTACTAAAGTTAAGTGTTTCTAATTTGTTAACTCTAATCCAGTTACTACTCACAATATTAATTGATTCTCAAAATAATCTAGTTTAAAGTTCCATTAAATAAGTAAGCTATGTAATGTATTTAAAGAAAAAGCAAAACATCAGATCAAATATTAATTTTGTATAAATATAAACTTGAAATGAATAAAAAAACAATAATGAATATTTTAGATTATTATAGCATTATTTTTATCGATACCATTTTCAAAAAGGACTCTACAACTTTGAAAGGATATGTAGGTTTATTCAGTCAGTTGAGACACCATTTTATACAAAATGTATCAAGTTTTTTTTTATTAAATACTCAGTCATTTTGGATTGATGTAAGTGTACTGGTGGATGACAGTTATCCCACTAAAATTGACTCAGCATGTACTATATCACTTCTACAAATGTGGTGATTCATTTTTTAAATTCGGCAAAATTGGAAGGTAAAAGTGAAACAAACATTTAATCTTTAATGAAATCTCTATAAGAAAAATTGAGTGTTGTGAAATCTAGGGAACTTGAGTGTTAGTCATTTGACTGTGCCAGCTCGACCAATTTACCGATCTCACAATTATTGAAGGAATCCAAGACTTTAGTGTAGTAGTGTTTTGGTGCATCGTTTACCTGGAAGAGAAGTGGTTGTTTTTGTCTAAATGTGCCTTATCTTAGTTTAAATGCCTTATCTAAATGTGCCTTACCAGGCAGATATTACAGTATTACTTACATTTTACAGTAATCTCAATGAAAAAGAACTAGTCGTACAGCATAACTAGTTAAAACATCAACACATTCATCATCTTTAGGATATCAAGAATGTGCTCCAGAGAGTAGATGGATTTTTTGTGGAACGGAGCAGGCAGTGAGTGATATTTTACCATTGACATGAAATTACTCTGCAAATTATTACATTTTCCATTATTTCATTTCTTATCTTTCTTAGAAATTTAACCGTGTAGAAATTTCTGTGAAGAATTTATTACAATTTCTGGGTAGAAATTTAACATTTCTTCACAGAATTCACAACTAGCCATCTTATTTAGTTCTCAGCAGCGGATAATATGACGCATGCTCTGCACCATCAAAAGTATTTTGCTAATTGAGCTGAAATGATACTGGTGTCTCTGGTGTAGGAATTTGTACTGTAGCACTCTGTGATTGGGAACTTCATATGTTTTACTACAGACTGATCCTGTAAATCTATGTAAATGCTCATTTGTTCAAAATCTTAAATCTCCGAAAGTTCTTCGGAGCAAAGCAATCTTCACCGATTGCTTTGAGATTTTGACACAACGTTGCATTTCACTATTTATATACCTAAGATGTCACACCTGTGACAAGTGAAAACATGCTTTTTTTTTAAAAAACAGCGCTATCTGTTGGACATAAAAACAAAACACGCTATACTAAATATTCTAGGATTCCATTTCAATGTTTCCGATATGTATGTCCGCTATAGACTAGAAAAATACTGACTGATTTACGCGCGGGGAAGAAGGGAGAAAGTGAAAAATCGTTAAAGGTGAATAGGGAAAAATCGAAAAAGGTAAAAGGAAAGAAGGAAAAATGGAAAGAAGATAAAAGGGAGAAAAAGGAAAATGGGAAAAGGAGAAAAGGAAAGGGCGAAAGGGAAAAGGGAGAAAGGATAAAAGGGAAACGTTAAATTTTGTGAAGTTCTGTAATGTTCATTTTGCTAATGTCTTATCAAACTTTAAATTGTGTTCATTTAATCTTTACACACACAAACATATATATATATATATATATATATATATATATAATCAAATCTAGCAATAGCGAAGCTTGCCAGGTCTGATAGTATTTTTATAAAACTGATACTCAAAATACTAATTTTTATTACTTTCTTTAACCTTAATTCTTTGTTTCTGATTAATTTAAAAATATATATTTATATTTAAAATATATTTTAATTCAAAAATTAAAAATTAGGCTAACACTACGAACGGTGTTAGTCACGTTGAACACGTTTTAAACACGATGTTTTGCCTAGGCTTTCTCAAGTATACATATATGTGTAAATGAATGAAGGTCGCCACCGTTATAGTACGGTAGAAACTGACCACACCATAATCGATTATCATGTGTGAGGCAGAATAATAAATTACTGTAATACAGACTTAGCCTAAAAACTTAATAAATACGAAGACTATTACGCGTCACGAAAGAAAAAGCTTGTTTTTGAAGAAATATATCTAACTATTTGATGGAAAACATTTTTATTGTATTTTTAGCATTATGACAACTGATAATACTTAAAAAAGAATATGAAATGGATTATATGATAGATGAAAAGATATCAGACCCTCACGTAAATCAATCCGACATCAATTAATATAAAAAATAGAATGTTTATTAAAACATTAAATTGAATGCTCAGTTTTAACCGTAATTGTGTTTTTTATGTTTTTTATTAAAATTTATTTTTTCTTGTTTACTGCTGAGTTTTAAAATTTATTTGAAAAAAAAGAAGCCTAAAGAAATTAAATAAAATTACGTACAAAATGTACCGAACAAAAGAATCTGCTTTTTACCGGCGACTCAGTTTCTATGTTCTATAACTTTGTTAAGTGATTATATATAAAGTATTTAAATATACTTAAGAGCACATTTTTATTTGTTTGGTACTGAATTTGTTGCTTTAAATATGATAGTCATTTTTTTTTATTACTGTTATGTTAATAAAAATAAGACTTTTTTTTTTTTGCTGAACATTTTTTTCAGTAGAACTATTTCATATGCATATAGTTTCAAAATTTCAGTGTGGAGGAAAGGCTATGAAAAAAGGATTTCTTTAAAAAGGAAATCTTGGCTATTTACTAGAAGAGTATATAAGTCGGCAACTTACAAGCGTAGAATGCAGTATAGATTTCGTACTTTTTATAATTATTATTTCGCCGTATAACATTGTGATTATTTAAATTGCACTAATAGAAAAGCAAACTAAAAATTAGGGATTCTTTATATGTAGTTTTCTACAATTCCTTCTGGGATATGTAAGATATAACAATTCTACAAAGGAATTCTTTTTCTGTCGCGACGCATACTGTAGTATTTACGAGTGATTGCTTTCATTTATGTTTATCACTAAGGTGAAAGTAATTCCAACAAGATTTTCAATAAAAACTCTTATCTCGTAATTAAAAATATCCGACTGAAATAAATAAAAACAGGGCTTAAAAAGAGAGATAAAATGTCTTGATTTCCTTTGGTCAATGAAAATAGGTTTAAAAAAAATGTAGGTAAAATCAAGAATGTAAAACAATATTGAAATTTTCATATTGAGTTGAACAACAGTAAAAAAAAAATAATATAATATGTAATAAAATAATTTTATATTTATTAGTTTATTATTATTATTATTATTATTATTATTATTACTGTTATTATTATCATCATCTACATTAACTACGATGATAATAAATTTAAAGTAAAATTGTTAGATTTTGTCAGTTGTATTTTAATTTAACTTATTTGTTGTCTTTTTTATCGCATGAGCTGTTTACTACAGAGATTCGATTTGGTTTTATTTTAAACTTCGTTGTTTTTTTTGTTTTATCCTATTTTATTTCAGTATTGTGCTGTCGGTATCACTATCTCTCATCAGTTCGGTCTACCGCACTTTGGTTGGTTTCAATGCGGATACAGAAGTACAAGACTGTACCAGTTACGGAACCGTTTTCACATTCAATCTTACACGAAACACGATTTCAGTGCGCAACGTATACAACTGCGGTAACTGTTTTATGTGTATGTGTGTTCTGTATTATACCATTCATATTCCTCGTTTTTTGAAAGTATTAGATGACAATACAAATACGAAGTATCGAAAAATAATAATATCGTGTATTACAACAATAATTTAAATTTAATAACTTTAATAGAAAAGAAATTATAATAAATTTTGATGTCAACATTTATTTATACTTTATATAAACGGTAGTCGTGGAGAATTTTTAGTTGTCATCACGAAATTATTTATTCAGTTTTACTAAACTTAAACAAATAAATAGGTTTTTGTTCATAAATAAATTTCCGCCGAACGAACAGTTCGTTATTGAATTCAGTCTGAATATGAGTTTGTGTCTAAAACGTTTTTGTCTCGGATTTTTATTTCGGATTTTGACTAGGCTAGAGGACCATAAAAATATACGAATGGGCGCGATCGCTCGTCGGGTTCAAAACCCAAAAAAATGGCTGTAAAAATTAAAATTTTGTAACCGTTATACAATAACGGTGTAAGGTATCAAGTTGATTCAAACACACCACGTAAGGTTTACTAAAATGCATAAAATATATAAATATCAATTTTATAAATCAAGTGTAAAATCCCAAGATGGCGGAAAAACTAACCTTTTAATAATTGAGAAAAAAGTATGCTATAAAACTGCCAAAACACGAAATAAATAAATTATTTTAACTTAGAATTTGTACAGCAAGTAGAAGTTAGAGATAATAACTTTGTTAGAAATGAATTCATAATTGAGAGAACAGTAATAATAATATGAATGTTCGTTCGGGAAAGTCTTACTAGACTTTTCATTGATAAATGGTTATTTAAGTATCATACGTAATCCCACGACATCCTTACATTTTATGATAAATTTTCAAATATATTTCGCCTTCTATATAGAAAGAGCGTGTATTGATTTTTTTTATTTTTATGATTAATTCATCATATAAGCTTGAAGCTTGCGCATGAGAATCTGAAATGGAAATTTTGAAGCATATGGAAAATGCCATACCTGACCGGGATTCGAACACGGGACTTCCAGATGAAAGGCCGAGACGCTATCAATTTCCCATAGAGGTTGGCGGAGTTTTATTATTTAGAATTATATCCTATAGGAAGAGACGACACACATTTACTTGAACTTTTTACGTTTTGATGTAAAAAACAAAAAAAAAAATCAAACAATCTGATTACAAGTGATATTATTCAAAGTTAGTTTGTCAGAGATAAACGTTTATTAAACAGCCTGCTCTAGTAATCAACACAGCAATGATGTGTAATTTGTAATGCAAATATCACCAGCGTATTTCGATGGATTTGGCATGATGAGATGCATCAGTGTATTTACAGTATATAAGTGTATAACAGTAAAGAAGAAAAAGGGAAACCATTTCACTCTTCATTATTAAAAGTGAGCCTATCATGGGATGTTTGTTATTTTTGAAAATCAATTTTTTCATTTTCGGGAATGTCTAGTCTTGTTTGTCATAATCAAACGTTCACAACCGTTTGATTATGATACTAAACATCTATTCGGGTAAAGTACAGTTGTAACTATTTTCTATAAGACAAATTAAAAGATAAGTAACATGGATATCGTTTTCTTTATTTTAAAATAATACAAACAATTTAATTTTGAATGATAACAGTAATTTTATACACATTCGCGCCGTGAGTATACAGATAGTATTCCATATATATATAGTAAAGATTTATATATCATAAATTTTATTAGTTATAAATACACTCAGGTTTTATGTAAAACAAAAAAGCCTCGGCGAAGCTGGGAAAATTAAGCGGCTCTGGATATCGAGAGTTTCGGCTTCGGCAGAGTACTTAGGAAGAAAATTGATAAGGTTTTTCTTCAGAAACGGCAAAAAAGAAAAACACTTGTTTTTTGTCTTCACCCATTTATGAGGGTTTAATTCAGACCAAACAACATTAGAGAGTGTTAGTTATCTAAGGGGCATTAAATTATGCAAACAAAGTTTACCTACATTTTGAATAAATTTTTGAGATACAGGGCCTGAGGTCCCTGCCTCCTTCACCAATTATGACCAAAATTAAGTGGCATCAATGTCCAATGTACAGAATAATATATAATCGTGTAAGATTTTCATCCAAATCAGTACCCGTCGGGCTAATCTATCAGTAAAACTCGTCGTTGTCAATCAAATAATTTCGAAATCGAGAGTTCTCGGGTCGAATCCTACTTAAAACCTTTATTCGGATTTGAATACTAGATCGCAAATACCGTTGTTCTTTGTCGGTCGGGTGTCAATTAACCAAACGTCTCAGATATGTTCGTCCCGAGTCTGTACAAGACTACACCTCATTCACACGTCACGAACAAGGGACGCGGCTGCCTACGGGTCCCGAATCCAGAAAGTTGCATGGTATATCTGTGTACTTCTGGAATATTCATACGAAAACAATCCAGATCGGTCCATCTATTCTGGAGATATAAAGCTAAAAAGAGACCAACATACAAACATATTATGTCTCGTACAAATATCCTTCCGGAATTTTTCAATGCTAAAATGTTTATTTCGATTAAAAGGGATCAAACGTTTTCAGATACACAGTATATTTATCCTAGTATGTTTCTGGGAAAGTAAAAATATTACTAATTCATTTAATTAGGTATTAAAAACATTTGATAATTGTGTGATTATTATCACATTAAATGAATATTACTCAAAAAATATTTAATTCATTTAACAAAATAAAATACATTTGTTTAAATAAATAACATACGTACTTTTATATTAGCAATCTAAAAATAAAGAAACTTATCTCAATTTTTACTTTCCCTTTAATATATCTAGAAGAGCAATATTAAAGGGAAAAGTACGGTGATAATATCAAAAATGGGGTATCGGGTTTTTGGAAAATCTTTACGTTTTAGGGTTCAACTGATTCATCTAAACCAAAAAAAATATTTATGTATGAGTGTAGTATGTATATATTTGTCGTACTACTTTTGGCCTTATCTCTCAGGATTGACTAAACCGATTTTCTTCGAAATTGACTAAAATATTTCTATATATGAGCCATTGATCATATTATTTTTTTAAAATTCGTTAAGGAAGAGGGGACATCGCAAAAAAAACCAATTTAGATTTTCTTCAGACGCATTTTAGAGAGAAATTTATTAAAGGAAATTTGTTACCTACTGAGCATATAAAAATAATCAAAAAGAAATTTTCAAAAAATCATCCCCTATCTCTTAAAATATTGTTTTTATTCTTTTGCTCTATCTCCCTTCGGTTTTAATATTTAAAGAAATTTTTTGGTATTTTTTACATTATATATAGGGCTATCAAAAAATGTCTACAATTTTTTTAAGTTATAAATCCTGGACCTTAAACAAAGAATTGTTTTTAGAAATTTTTACATTCTTATTTTAACTTTCATCGGTGGGGATTTTAGATTTTGAGAAAACCTTTCTTCAGAAAAATTTGCAAAGTTAACCTATATATGAATATTTTTAGAAATAAAAAAAAAAAATTATTTTCCACCTCAAAAAATTTAATCTGTTTTTTCTGGCTTTAACTCATTTAATTTTTATTATAAAAAAAATTTTTTTTTTCTTTGTCATTTTAAATACAACTAAAATTTAAATAGTATTAGCCCCTATAATATACACGGAACCAAAATAAGAAGAGATTTTTTTTTGATTACTATGATAAATACTTAATTTTTTCAATATTTTGAAACAATTCTTTTTTTAAATTTATTTTTTTTTGTAAGGATCACTTTTTTATAAAAGAATTATTACTAAATTCTCCTCAAAGAATAATGGAGCTCCAAAATCAAACATGTTTTTTTTTTAAATTTGGAAATTTTGATGTTTAAATCTTATTTTGGTAATCATTATACGTAATAAGTCTCAATAATATGGGCCCCAAAATTTAAAAAAATTCGGAAAATCTTTTTTGTTACTCATATTTAAATGTTTATTATGAAAATAAAAATAGCATTTTTAATGATTGAAATTTTAATTCAAATTATAATTTTAAGGAAAGTCTTTGCAATGAGAAAGCTGTTTTTTATTTGCTACTGCCCTGAACATTGAATTTCTTCTTCGCGGCAGGGGAAGGATTACTGAAGCAAAGGCATGGCAAATTGGATGATATGAAAAACAGATTAAATAAAAACTATCGTACTTGAAATTACTGGTCTAAATAAGAAACGGGGAGAAATTAACGTATAGAAATTATACAAATAATTCCTGTTATATGACGTAATAAGTAGTTACTGTTATTTTAAAGACAGTAATTAGAAAACTGGCAATAAAATAATCAAAATCTGTGTTAATGAACTCATGGTCTCTAATTAAATATTTTAACCGATCATACTTAACAAAATTTAGAGTTAAAATTCAAATAATAGACAAAATAAACGGTTAAACTAACTCCAAATATTTTAAATACAAAGAAAATTGAATAATTAAAAATCGGTTCAGTAAATATCAGTTACTTGGGTTTGAAAAATTGTAAAAATAAAAATTAAACAAAAACTAAATTAAATAAACAGTTTCTTAATGTATGCGTTAAAATTATGAAGAGGAGCTTATTTTAATGTTTTGTTGTTTTTTCCAGTACAAAAAATTAAATATCCTAAAAAATTAAAATTTTTTTCTCAAGTAGTGAGAATTTTAATTTCAACTTGAATTTTCAACTTGAAATTTTAAAACTAACCCGTTATTGCAAAAAAAAAATTATAAGCATTTAAAAATTTTAATACAAAAAAAAATTATTTTTTGACTAATTTTAATAAAACCGTAATACACTGACTAAAGGTATACCGATTAAAACAGAAATAAAATTATAAAAATAAAAGAGGCTGGCCAGAAAAAATGAGATGCTACGAAATAGATGAGTTATAAAGTAATTGAATTACACGAAATGTAAAAGGTAGGAAATCAGAAAAAAAATTAGAAACCTAGCTACATCAGATAATTTAAAAAAAATCCTATAGAGGTGTCTTTGTTTTCCATTTTTGCTACTTTAAAACAAGAATTAAAATGTACTCTATAAAAGTTTATTTCTAGGTTAATGTTATCAAATTAACCCTTAAGAAATTCTATTAGATGCTACCTTATCCAAATTTAAAATTAAAGTACTGTAATAGGCGATAAGAGGTATCATTGTATTGTAGAAACCGTTATGTGAACTAATATTATTTTTCCAAATTAATTATTTTTATCTGTTTTTTCTAGTTACTTTTTTGCGAATAACTTTCTTTTTTTTTAATTTTGTACAATTCCTTTATATTAATTCACCGAAATTAAATTCCGCACTTATGAATCATATATTAAACATACAGTACGCCTACATGAAAGAGCATATTTAAACTTAATGACTTGAGAATCAATTTACTGATTTATGAGATTGTTTTTACATGTATCTGCTACTAATATTAATTGTAACGAATTACTTACAGGATAAGCACTAAGAAAAGTTTTGAAAAACTTCATATATTTTTCAATTTAAACGGACTTAATTCGTAATTACTAGACTTTTACAAAAAAAAAAAAAAAAAGTTTAATTCATTTCATACTATAAAATAACAAACTTGAAATACTCCCTCTCGTTTATTTTCTATAATTCAGTTCTTAAACATTTTTTTTGTATAGAAGGTTATAATAAGAATGTTCTTAATTTTAAGTGAAATTTTAGAACAGATCAGTATTACTTAATACAAACAGAAGTAGTAGGTAATAGAAAAAATTCAAATGAGATCTAACTGAAAATTTTATCTTTTTTTTTGTTTTTCTGGGAGAAAAACGAAAATTTTTAACTCGCTTCTCAAGTAAATTAAATAAAATTAAATATAAAAATGTATAAACATTTACATAAAAAAAAAAAATTAAAAAAGCAGACAGCAAAGTTGTAATACTTTCATTATTACATTGGTTATTTATTCTTAAATAATGGAAAAATAATGATACATGAAAAAAATTACCTAAGATTTATTTTTTGGGGTGGGGGTAATTTATAATGCAGTTTTATGATTAAAAACATTATACGTTTAAATAAACAAAAAAAAGAAGTTAAAACAATCGGTATTTTTTTTTAATTTCAAAATCGCCTACCAAGAAAATGTTTTGATTTTTCTACGTTTATTATGTTAAATGGAAGAAACTAAACAAAATCTCACTGAAATGAAAAAAAATTCTATTTATCACACCAAAATCACACGGCGATATTTTCTATGATCTTTGTCTCTACATAGTCTCTACATATCATGTCTCTACATCTTGCTACCTTATGTTTAAATAACGTTGTTCTGTAGAATTACACAAACCTATTTATTCCATTTCTTGTGCAGTAATTATGGCTATTTCAATTTATTTTAAAATGTATCTGTCTACAATAATTAATTATTAATCCATAAATATTGAAGGAAACGTCAATTATTGTAAAGGATTGTCTACGTGTTTCATATATTGCTATACCTAATTGCTCTCTTTTTTAAACTAAAAATTCTTTCTAAATTTTATTTAGACTATGACCCCTAAAACAGTGTTGAATATGTGTTCGATATATATAATCTAATCGAAATCTAATCAAAATTTATAATCATGAAACCTATTTATTTAGTCTTAAAGGAAAGACATTTATTTATGTTTTTTAATAAATACAAATAACGATTCTAAAAGAGCTGTAGGTCAATTATTTACAAGTTCATTAAAAAAACTTCCCTAAAGAAGACTGTTTATATTATCTTCAAATATCTTAAATGATGATTATATTATAATATTATTTATCATAATATAACTATTATTTTGTTGTTTGCAATTTTTTTTTTTTAATCATTTGACTGGTTTAATGCAGCTGTCCAAGATTTCCTATCTAGTGCCAGTCGTTTCATTTTGGTATATTCCCTAAATCCTACATTTCTAAAAATTTGTTTTACATATTCTAAAAGTTGCTTGCCTACACAATTTTTTCCATCTACCTGTTCCTCCAGTATTAAAGCGATTATTCCAGGATGTCTTAATATGTGGCCTATAAGTCTGTATCTTCTTTTAACTATATTTTCCAAATTCTTCTTACTTCATCAATTTGTCTCAACACCACTTCATTTGTCACTTTATCCAACCATCTGATTTTTAACATTCTCCTATAGCACCGCATTTCAAAAGCTTCTAATCTTTTCTTCTGAGGTACTCCGATCGTCTTAAGTTTCACTTCCGTATAAAGCTACGCTCCAAACATATACTTTCAAAAATGTTTTCCTGACGTTTAAATTAATTTTTGATGTAAGGAAACTATATTTCTGAATGAAAGCTCGTTTCGGCTGTGCTACTCGGCATTTTATATCGCTCCTGTTTCGTCTATCTTTAGTAATTATACTACCCAAATAACAAAATTTTTTTACCTCCGTAATCTTTTCTCTTCCTATTTTTATATTCACTGGTCCATCTTTGTTATTTTTACTACATTTCATTACTTTCATTTTGTTCTTGTTTATTTTCATGCGGTAGTTCTTGCGTAGGACTTCATCCATGCCGTTCAATTTTTCTTCTAAATCTTTTTTACTGTCAGCTAGAATTACCATATCATCAGCAAATCGTAGCATCTTTATCTTTTCACCTTGTACTGTTACTCCGAATCTAAATTGTTCTTTAACATCATTAACTGCTAGTTCCATGTAAAGATTAAAAAGTAACGGGGATAGGGAACATCCTTGCAACGGACTCCCTTTTTTATTACGGTTTCTTTCTTATTCTTCTTCAATTATTACTGTTGCTGTTTGGTTCCCGTAAATGTTAGCAATTATTCTTCTATCTATGTACTTGACCCTACTTTTTTTAAAATGCTGATAATTTTATTCCAGTCTACGTTATCGAATGCCTTTTCTAGGTCTATAAACGCCAAGTATGTCGGTTTGTTTTTCTTTAATCTTCCTTCTACTATTAATCTGAGGCCTAAAATTGCTTCCCTTGTCCCTATACTTTTCCTGAAACCAAATTGGTCTTCTCCTAACACTTCTTCCACTCTCCTCTCAATTCTTCTGTATAAAATTCTAGTTAAGATTTTTGATGCATGACTAGTTAAACTAATTGTTCTGTATTCTTCACATTTATCTGCCCCTGCTTTCTTTGGTATCATGACTATAAAATCTTTTTTTGAAGTCTGACCGAACTTCCTCTTTTTCGTAAATATTACACTCAGTTTGTATAATGTGTCTATTGCTTCCTAACCTGCACTGCGCAGTAATTCTACAGGTATTCCGTCTATTCCAGGAGCCTTTCTGCCATTCAAATATTTTAATGCTCTCTTAATTACAGATCTCAGTGTTGTTTCTACCATTTCATCCTCCTCAACTTCCTCTTCTTCCTCTATAACACCATTTTCTAATTCATTTCCTCCGTATAACTCTTCAATATATTCCACCCACCTAACGACCTTTGTTATGTATTATAATTCTGTATTCTACAATTCGTATTATAATTTTCGTGTTATTATTTTACCATCTTTGTTTAACACATTATTAGATTTTAATTTATGTACCATAAAATTTTCCTTAACTTTCCTGTATGCTTCGTCTATTTTACCAATGATCATTTCTTTTTCCACTTCTGAACACTTTTCTTTAATCCACTCTTCTTTCTCTAGTTTGCACTTCCTGTTTATAGTATTTCTTAATTGTCGACTGTACAGTTTACTTTCTTCTTCAATAGTATTCTTATATTCTTCTTGTTTGCTATATTTACTTTCAAAATTATTTTATTTCAAAATAAATTTAAGAAAATATTATAATTAAAATTATTAAAATATTAGAACAAGGGGGTTGGCAAGAAAGCAATTTTGGTTTTGTAGTGTGAAATAAACTCAATTTTTACGTACAAGGAAGTATTGTAATCTCGAAAAATTTCGGTTTTCTGATTTCAACGGAAATATCCATCTTCTACATCCCTGAATCCATTTTGATTAGTTTCGGTGTGACGTCTGTATGTACGTATCTTGCGTAAGTCAAAAACGATTAGTCGTAGAATGTTGAAATTTTGGATTTAGGACTACTGAAATATGTATGTAGTTGTGCACCTCCCCTTTTGATTGCAGTAGACTGGACCAAAAGTGTCCACAAAAGCCTAAAATCCAAAAGATTTGGCTTTTGGACTTTTTCTTAACTGCAGTAATAAGCCCTCATTGGGAGCTTTTCAACTATGTATCATATGTGGTACTTATTTTCATCGGTTCCAGAGTTATAGCCAAATAAAATTTTAATTAATGAATTATTTGGATCTTACAAGGGGAAGGCACATCGGTTTGAATCAGACTTCATTTCCTTCTTTTTATTTTAAAATTTTTTTTAAATTTAAATATACTGATGTAATAATAATTAATTATTAACCTCCGATTGGAAAAAAATTACAATAATAATAATTCAATAACAATAAAAAAAAAAATCACAAGTGCGATAAAACTTTTTGTACTTTAAAAATGTACAACCCTTATTAGCAAAAAATTGAACCAAGTGCAATTTCAGGTCATCATAATTAGTGAAAATTTTATAATTAAAAGAGTTCGCAAAATTAAAAATAAATGACAATTTCTCAATTTATTTCTATTTAGCTTATTATCTCTTAAAAGTTTTTAATATACTTATTTAAACATAATTAAAAGGTTCGAGCATGTTAGTTTTCAGTGGTTGGATAGCAATAGAAACTAATTATAATTAGTTCATAAATATTTAATATTTATAAAATGTAATTTTTATTTAACGTTCACTTCTAATAAATTTGATATTTAAAACAAATAATAATTATGGTAATTCTATATTAAATATAAGTAACGGTTTTTTCTTTTTGTCACATAAAATAATGTAATATCGGCAGATGAAAAGTCGCTGGCTGACCCAAATCACTCAGCAAAATCAATGTTCCCTCGACATCGATTAAATACCCAGTCGACTCTAGCCAAGTTTTCGAGTGCTGTACGTTAAATAGTAAGTAATAGGCTATTTAATTTTGTAAACTCGATATCAATATAAATCAATGATAAAACATATTAATTTTAACCGCGTGCCGTACTCACTTCGCTCGCCATCCTAGAGAAGGGTTTCGTCACGTTCAATTATTCCGTTCGCCTACATTTCCTCTGAGTATACTACACCTTATTTTTGTAAATAAGTTTGAATAACACGAGTGAATCCAAACCAAAAAATCATACTAATAATTAAAAAAAAAAAAAAAATCATCTTTGTGATCAAATAAATTAGAAAAGTGATCGGCACGTTAACTAATAAACAATTACAAGACAATGTAAGAATTTTAATTCAGCGATTAAAGTTAAAATATATACATACATACACTCATATTATACATAGAAACTCAAGAAAAATGTAACAAACATTCAGAACATGTTCTACTGATGAAAATAAAGAAGAAAGTTCGTATAAATATAGTTTCAGAAATACTTGGTTAGCGAATGTTGGGTGGCGAAAGATTCGCCCTTATTTCTGCGCCTTAAAATTAAGCCAGACTGTAATTTTTGGGGCCCGAATTAAGAGGTAAATCTTATGGTTTTTATATGAAATATTACCTGAAAAATGGAAAAAAATAGGTCCCAGGACTGAATTTTTGGTAGTTCTCGAGAAATTTTGGGTAAAAACAGAAGACTTGAGTCGAAAAATATACTATTTAATGTTTGGCATAAAATAATTTTGTTAAATGGATAATAAACACATAAATGTTTAAAAAAAACTTGTAGAGAATTTTATTCTAAGTAAAATTCCACAGAAGCTAAATAAAAACGTAAGAATTTTGAAGTTTACTAAAAATAAAATATATCAAAATGTGACAGATTTTAACTAGTATTAAAAGAAACAAAATTTTCAATATTACAAATGTAATTCTGGACCGATTTTTTCAATTTTTCAGATTATACTTCATAAATAACGCTTAAATTTCCTCCTTAATTTGAGATCCAAGTATTAGAGTCTGGTTTAATTTTACTGAAGTTGCAGAAATCAGGGCGAAATCTTTCGCCAGCCAACACTCCCTAAAGAAGCGTTTCGGAACTTATATTTATATGAACTTTCTTCCTTATTTTCACCAGTAGAACATGTCCTAAAGGTTTGTTATAGTCTTCGTGAATCACTCTGTGTAAGCACAATATATATTTATATATATATAGGTGTATTAGATATATATTTAAAAAAATTGGGCTGAAGACCTATTTTAGTCTGCCTGAGCGTTCAACTGGACGGATCGTTTTTTTTCCTGCTCGGAACACTCCATTGATATGTCATCAAGCGCTATCGATCCAAAACTTTAGTCTCCTTTGTGAAATTTTCAAAAAAATTCTGATTTATTACTTAACTGAGGAAATTTCCGAGTTTATTACTCACAGGAAAATCACTTAGAAGGTCCGTCGATGCTTGATGAAAAATCTGCGAGCCATTCCAAGCAGAATAAAAAAAATCAGTCCCCAATTAAGTAAAATATAATTTTATTTAATAGGGGGCTTAAAAAGTAAGTAAAATTAATTTAGGTAAAATTACATTTTACTTAATCAAGATGGGAATAGTTTGTAAACCTTACCGCAGTATTACTAGGAGGAGGAGACAAAATTAAAAAAGATTGTTCTAAAAGGCAATATTTTGTCTAAATAACTTAGAATGTTGTATTTTAAGTATTTTTACATAAAAATAATATTGTATAAATACATTTTATAACAACTAACCTTATAAAACACATTAAAATAGGGATCAATTTCAGTAAACTTTTATTGGCTAAAATAAAAAATCTAATGTGGACTCCACATGAGTTTCTTGTACGCCTATTAAATTATATATATATATATATATATATATATATACACACACACATTTTTTTTTTTTTAAATGAAAAGTACATAAAATTTTATTTCTCTAATAACTTCTGAATTTTTTTATTGTTATTATTGAATTAATATTTATTGTAAAATTTGTTTAACAATCAGAGGATAATAATTATTAATAAATCAATATATTTAAATTAAAAAAAAGTTAAAAAAGAAAAGGAAATGAAGTCGGATTCGAACCGATGTATCATCCCCTTGTAAGATCCAAATATTTCATTAAAATTTTATTTGCCTATAACTCTGGAACCAATGAAAATAAGTACCACTTATGATATATCGTTCAAACGCTCTCAATGAGGGCTTATTACTGCAGTTAAGAAAAAGTCCAAAATCGAAATTTTTGAATTTTGGGCTTTTGTGGACACTTTTGGTCCAGTCTACTGCAATCAAAAGGGGAGGTGCACAACTACATACATGTTTCAATAGTCCTAAATCCAAAATTTCAACATCCTACGACCAACCGTTTTTGACTTATGCAAGATACGTACATACAGACGTCACACCGAAACTAATCAAAATGGATTCAGGGATGTAGAAGATGGATATTTCCGTTGAAATCAGAAAACCGAAATTTTTCGAGATTACAATACTTCCTTGTACGTAAAAATTGAGTTTATTTCACACTACAAAACCAAACCGAAATTTTTCACGATCAAATATTTCCTTTACTTTGTACAAAGAAGAAAAAAGCTGGCAAAATATTATATTACTTTCTCGGCTATTAATAATAGAAATTAATAGAGTTAAAAGATAACCAAAAAACTCAAAATACATATATATATATATATAAATTAAAAGAGTGGGGAATAAATTTTAAGACAACATTTTCTAAAAATATTAATATACAGGTTAAGCTTATCAAATTTGCTTTATTAAAGTTTTTTCTAAATATAACTCCCTTCAATAATGATTAAAATGAAACAAATTTTCTGAATTTTAGGTCCGGAGTCTATAATTTAAAAAAAAAAAAAAATATTGTGCAGTTCTGTGCAAGAAGACCAACTTTTCATTATTTTATTTTGTATAAGTTTTTGGACAAGAACTATCAAAACATAAATTAAATAAGAAAACTAAACATTTTATATATAAATATCTTTTTTTTCATTTAATATTAAAATATATTTTCTGTTAAGAAAATTAAATTATTATTATAACCGTAATTTGATGAAATAATTAAAAATAACGATTAGACCCTACACACATGCATCAGTTTTAAACTCACTTAACACTGTGACTCGCTCCATAAGCGCGTATGTAAAATACACCAATACAAAAGTCAAAATAACCTCAAATTAAGGTTACGTTGTCTGTTGTCGACCTTAAATTTAGCGTAATTAAAGAACGATTCAACAAATCTTCATCAAATTCTCACATGCACATGCTTCAAGTAAACTATTGCAGCATATCTAAATTTCAATTAAATTGGTCGAATAGTTTTGGAGATTTTCGAACCACAAATATTTGTACGTGAATGCTGTTTTTGAGAGTTTCGAACCACAAATATTTATAAATGAATAGTATTTTTGTAATCCTCACATTTTTGTAATCCCCAAAACGTAAACAAAATTAATCTTTACCCCCAATCCCAACACACGACTGAAAAAAATACCTCAGATTGAGCTGTTATCTAAATTTTAATGAAATTGATATAGCAGTTTTGGAATTTTTCCCGCCATAAATTTTATAAATAGGCCAATAAATATAAGGAAACTATTCTTTAAATGAATGGTATTTTCGTACTCATATCTAAAAACATAAACCGAATTCAATTTCACCCACAATCTCACCGTACGACCGAAAGAAATACAGTCCTTTTTACGTAGTCGGTAAAAATTGTAGACATTTTTTCATTGCCCTATATATGAAGTATAAATTTTTTAAAAATCTTTAAGAAATATTTAATCCCCGAAGGGGGAGGTTGAGCAAAAAAAAGATATTTTTTCAATTTTAAGAGTTGTGGGTTGATATTTTCTTTTGTTGATTATTTATGTACGCATTGTAGGTAAAAAATTAAGTTAAATAACAATGTTTTCTCTAAAATGCCTCTGAAGAAAATCGAAATTGGTTTTTTCGCGATATCCTCCGCTCGATCAACGAATTTTGAAAAATAAATTAATTGATCAATGGCCATATATAAAAATATTTGAACCAAATTTGAAGAAAATCGATTCAGTCAATCCTGAGACGTAAGGTCAAAAGCAGTGCGACACAAATAGGTAAATACATTACATATATTTTATTTTTAGTCTAGACACACTAGTTGGATCCTAAAAAGATTTTCAAAAAGACCAGTACTCCATTTTTGACAAGATCAGTATACTTTACTTTCCCAATTAATAATAGACCAACTCTAGCTATGTTACCCGGAAAAGTAAAAATATGAAGTCGTATAAGTAAATAATTTTTTACTTCCTTTTACGATGTAAAGGAAGTACTGTGATCGTGAAAAATTTCGGTTTTCAGATTTCAACAGAAATATCCATTTTGACCATCCCTGAATCCATTTTGACTTGTTTCGGCGTGACATCTGATCTTACGTACGTATGTATCTCGCATAATTCAAAAACGATTAGCCGTAGGGTGTTAAAATTTGGATTTAGGACCGTTGTAACATTTAATTGTGCACCTGCCTTTTTAATTGCAATCGACTGACCAAAAGTGTCTAAACAAGTCCAAAATCAGAAAAATTTGGATTTTCAACTTTTTCTTAACTGCAATAAGTCCTCATTAAGAACTTTTCAACGATATATCATAAGTGCTATTTATTTTCATTGGATCCAGAGTTATAGTCAAATGATATTATAATTAATGAAACATTTTGATCTTAGAAGGGGGAAGGCTCATCGGTTCGAATCAGACTTCATCTCCTTTTTTTAAACTTTTTTGTTAATTTAAATATATTGATTTATTAATAATTATTAACCTCTGATTGTAAAAAAAATACGATAAATACTAATAATAATAATAATAATAATAATAAAAGAAAAAATATCAGAGGTTATTAATGAAATAAAATTTTATGCATTTTTCATTTAAAAAAAAATTGTGTATATGTAATTTAATAGGCGTAAAAGGAAGTCATGTGATGCCCACATCAGATTTTTATTTCGTCTCTGAATAGGGGAAAGAACTACTTTTTTAAACCATGTTAAAATTTCGCTGTTAATAAATTACAATTTACTGCCAAATTTTAAAAAATTCACCAACTGATATTACTGCAATATTACTAACACTAATTATTATTTTATCTTCACTTAAATTAAATCTTTGACCGCTTTATATTTGTATTATCCACGGAACTGAATGTTTATAAGATTGTAGTTTGCAATTTATACATCAGTGAGATAAAACAATCTCTTAGCAAGCCGTGAATGCAGCTGCTGATCCTCAGTGTAATTATTATTCGGCAAACGAAGAAAACACCTGAGCTTGAGTTGCAGTAATTTTGAAACCAACAGTTAGAAAAAAAAGGAAAGAGAAAACACGGTGTATACCAAATTAAAGAATCCTTTATTCTACATTATTTTTTATTAAGTGCTCATTCAATCAACAAGAATGTGCCGTAACATTTAAAAAAGAATGCAGGAGAACAAGGATTTTTGGGAGATGCACAACGGGCCAATTTTTTCTGAATGTTGGACGTATGTTGAAAAAACCAGTTTTGTAAAATAAACAGTCTGTAAATACAGTAATAATTCTGTATATAGTTAACTTACGTTAAAATTATGTACCTTTTATCTTTACCAACGTGAAATTTTAAGTGATTTCGGTAATAATTATTTCTGTGGTAATAGGCGTTAATAAAACAGAAATCTTATTCCAGTAATCGAATCGAAGTCAGTTTTTCAACAATAGAAAAATTTCTATTACGAAGATTAAGAAATATTAAATATAATAAATTCGGTCGGAAGGTCAAAAAGAAAAGGTGAAATTAATGAAATCAGAAATCCTTTGAAATATTTTTGAGTCAGTCATTACGGTGTAGCTTTTTACTGGTGAAGAAAGTAGTCATTTTTAACTGATAAAAATATTACAAACTGTTTTCATAATCATTTATTATTATTTACTTTAAAGTGGGATTTTAAGTAATAAAATAATTTTAATTCTTTAATAATTAATTATTTCATCAAAGATGTTTTATTTTCAAAAAAAAAATTATAAAGCTGACAACACAGTTGTAGGATTTTCCCGAAATGCGGTTTTAGCCAAGCGATGTGGTTTGTTTCTGATGCACGGCTTACACATACAACTTAATTTAAAATATTTATCATTTTAATTAAATATAATATTTTTCGTTTATTTAATTCAATGATTCTAACTAAAGCGCGCGCGCATACCGTATTTAATTCGCGCGGGTGTGGCGGTACTAGCGGCGACTGTCGGCACTAACCAAACTAATGTAATTTCACAAATTACATAGAACAAATTTCACTTGTACGGTCGGCATACTGGTGTAACCGGCCGAGGCTTAACGCACAAGATATCGAGTCAACCGGGCGATAGAGTTCGAGACCCAGCCAGACAGAGTTACTTTCTTACATTTAAAGTATTATTTATTTATTTAATTCTACCGCTCGCCTGCGACGTCACAATATAGCAGGCGACTACAACAGTATTTTTTTGGGGTGGGTTTGCGATTTTGCAAAGTTTTCTTTTGAAAATATTGTTATTTTTTAACCGTTAACAAATATGCCTAGAAAAAAGATGACCTTAATTAGGCAAAATCTCGAGATACTGTGGTGGATGACCTTGTTCTACTGCCTTGAGGTTTTAAGTTGAAAATTTAATGGCATCAGTGCTCCATACATAGAAGTAATCTGACCAAGTTTGGTCAAAATCGGTCTAATAGTTCTGGAGATATAAGGTGGTATAGAGACCAACACCGAACACACACACACGCACACACTCACACAAACATTAACAACCGGAAAATTTCCATCCGGTTTTTGGGTTCCTTAGGTGTCAAAACGTCAAGATCCGGTGAGAATCGCATATGCCCAAATTGGACCGATTACAATGATTTCACTTCTAGAGCTATAGCTCTGCTATAGCGCTATTCAGACGGGGAAGTAAAAATTAAGCTATTACCCTTTCTAACAGCAATAATATTAATTGTAAACGTTAGCTGATTGCGAAGATTGAGGTTACTTCTAGTCTTAGGTACAGTTTGCATAGTCGCGGAATTTACTTCCTATTTGATAACTTCACGGAAATTAAGAAATTACTCCACGGAATTAAAATAAAAATATTTTTCCATTTTCTTGATAAATATGATTATAATTTTACAGAAAACCGAGTTGTAGAATCTATGTTTTGGGTTTTTTTTTTAAATAAATGATGCATTTCTTAAAGTTTATTTGTTAATAAAATAATGTAAAAATATAATAGGCTTTAATTTTCCATATATTCGGTTTTTTTGTTAATTATAAATTAAATTAATTAAAACTCAGATGTATTTCTTCATTAGTCAGGCTACGGTAGAAAATGTACAGGGAGATTCAAATGTAAACAGAATGTAACCGTAAAGTTTTTTGTAAAATATTTAATAATCTTTGTGAGAAAGGTACGCTTCCCAGCACTCATATTTCATCTGAACGTGAATAGTGGTGATGAAAGAAAAAAAAATTCTTTAGGTGGTACAGTTAAAAAAAAAGAATAAAAATAAGAATACCGAAAAGAATCCACGGATCTAAAATCACAAAATAAGAACACCGCTTAAAATTGAACAAAGAAAAACTAGAAAAACTGGAAACCACAATGCGAAAGAAAAGACTATTATTAAGACACGTGGTAAGAATGACCATTTCTAGAATCGACAAACAAATTTTTGTAAAATTATTCAACATGAAAAGTACGGGAAGTACACCAAACAAAACAAACAAGAACTCCGGAACCTTAATATTAATGACAAATACTGCTAAATACAGAGGAATTTAAAAAATGCATTAACACAATTAAGATTCTTACGGGAGATAAGAAAAAACACGCTGGCAAAAATCGGTTGAAGAAAGGAAAGTACTTCTGCCTCAAAGAATGAAAGACCTATAAAAAAGGAAGAAGGAAGAGAAGAGATTCAAAAGGAAATGATAATAGTGGTTCCTAGTTGGTCTGTTCACACGCAAAAAAAAAGAAGAAAGTAAAATAGTTAATAAAAAAATGACTTCGTTTTCTCTCAGTATCAAATTTGATTATAAAAAATTTCAGTGATCGGATATAAATTAATCTTAAAAATTATCTTATACTGATCTTCAGATTTATTTATTTATTAATCGGTTTTAAAAATTATTCTAATTATTTATTGGATCAATATTGTCGCGCATTATTAATTAAATTACAAGTAATTTAGTAAAATGGAAAATGGAAAAAAATTAAAAATATTTGGTCTCTATGTTTTTTCTTTTTGTTCAAGACGTAATTATTACCAGGTTTTTTTTTTGTCTTCAGTCATTTGACTGGTTTGATGCAGCTCTCCAAGATTCCCTATCTAGTGCTAGTCGTTTCATTTCAGTATACCCTCTACATCCTACATCACTAACAATTTGTTTTACATATTCCAAACGTGGCCTGCCTACATAATTTTTCTCTTCTACCTGTCCTTCCAATATTAAAGCGACTATTCCAGATGCCTTAGTATGTGGCCTATAAGTCTGTCTCTTCTTTTAACTATATTTTTCCAAATGCTTCTTTCTTCACCTATTTGTCGCAATACCTCTTCATTTGTCACTTTATCCACCCATCTGATTTTGTAGCACCGCACCTGTAGCACCGCATTTCAAAAGCTTCTAATCTTTTCTTCTCAGATACTCCGATTGTCCAAGTTTCACTTCCATATAAAGCGACACTCCAAACATACACTTTCAAAAATCTTTTCCTGACCTGATATTACCAGGTAAAAAATAAAAATTTTGATGATTTTAAAAGAAATATTTTGGCCAGAAGTTCCTCTGGTAATCATTTAAGGTTATTCCATACAATTTAAATTAGTTTTTTAAAACAATTAATTTATCTAAAAGGCGATTTTTACTGCAAGTGTGTGAAAAACTTTCCATACGGTAATGCTTTACATTTCTAGAAGGTCTAGAAGTCTTACAAAATTATTTTCTGTAACACTGGTTTGGTAACGTATTTTAATTTATTATAAGTAAGTACTACTGTTAAAATCTACCGTCCTCCTATTAACGATGATGAATTCTAATAAAAATTTTAAGAACATCATCGGCGTGGATAATCTTTTGACGAAAAAAGCTTTATGACAAAAAGCTGTTTCTGTAATGAATAGATTTGCTAATCCATACATCACACACATTTATGTAATTTTACGATATGAATTTAGCTTTGTCATTTTTGTTTGAAAATTACCAGTTTAAATTTTTCTATAATAATTACCAAAATAGTAGATTACCATAATAGTAGAAGGAAGATCAAAGAAAAAGAAACCAACATACTTGGCGTTTATAGACCTAGAAAAGGCATTCGATAACGTAGACTGGAATAAAATGTTCAGCATTTTTAAATAATTAGGGTTCAAATACAGAGATAGAAGAACAATTGCTAACATGTACAGGAACCAAACAGCAACAGTAACAATTGAAGAACATAAGAAAGAAGCCGTAATAAGAAAGGGAGTCCGACAAGGATGTTCCCTATCTCCGTTACTTTTTAATCTTTACATGGAACTAGCGGTTTATGACGTTAAAGAACAATTTAGATTCGGAGTAACAGTAAAAGATGAAAAGATAAAGATGCTACGATTTGCTGATGATATAGTAATTCTAGCCGAGAGTAAAAAGGATTTAGAAGAAACAATGAACGGCATGGATGAAGTCCTACGCAAGAACTACCGCATGAAAATAAACAAGAACAAAATGAAAGTAATGAAATGTAGTAAAAATAACAAAGATGGACCAGTGAATATAAAAATAGGAAGAGAAAAGATTACGGAGGTAGAAAAATTTTGTTATTTGGGAAGTAGAATTACTTACTGGGACGAAGCAGGAGCGATATAAAATGCCGAATAGCACAAGCCTTCAGTAAGAAATATAATTTGTTTACATCAAAAATTAATTTAAATGTCAGGAAAAGATTTTTGAAAGTGTATGTTTGGAGTGTCGCTTTATATGGAAGTGAAACCTGGACGATCGGAGTATCTGAGAGGAAAAGATTAGAAGCTTTTGAAATGCGGTGCTATAGGAGAATGTTAAAATTCAGACGGGTGGATAAAGTGTATACTGAAATGTGGTACACTGAAATGAAACGACTAGCACTAGATAGGGAATCTTGGAGAGCTGCATCAAACCAGTCAAATGACAAAAAAAAAATTACCAAAAATTAAAATTTTTCTGATAATTACGATCAAAATTAAATGATTATAACGTGCACAGTTTTGTATGCTGTGCAACAATGAATACTGCATCAAACATTATTAGATAATATATCGCTAAGAGAAGTGATCTTTCGTTTACGATGTCACTTTTAAGTGCTCCTTATTCTTTGTATTACTTCCGATATCAAATGTTACATTGTATATAAGATTGTGATATTGAACAATTAAAACCTGTCATTAAGCAGAAGACCATATAGAGTAATTCAGAAGAAAAAGGGAAATAATTTAGAAACCGATTCTAGAACTTAAAATAAGGAAACACCTTCATACAAACATATGTCCAAAAACGCTCTTATCGAGTTATTTTTTATTAATTTATTAATCGATTTTAAATATTATTCTAATTATTTATTGGATCAATATTTTCGTGTATTATTAATTAAATTATAAGTAATCTACTAAAAAATGATTTAATAGTTTTGAAAATGGAAGAAATTTAAAAATATTTGCTATCTATGTTTTTATTTTTTAATAGAAAAATGTTGCTCGTGTTTCAGTTCTCCCGGTAAATGAGGTCATACTGAAATTTTTAAGGTTTTACATTTTATGAGGGGTAAACTTGATCGTTTCTTATGTTTTTTGACCTGAAAAATCGAATAAACAGGTTCCAGAACTGTATTCCCGTAGATTTCATGATATCCATCGTAAAACAGAAAGATCTGGTGATGAAAAACACGTTTTTTTAGGTTTGAAGTACCAATAACTTTGTTAAATGACTAATAAATACATAAATTTTATAATCAAAACGTGTAGAGACTTTAATTTTGAAAAGAGAGAATTTAATTTAATTTAATTTTGTAATGAAGTCTATGAAAAAAAATCTGTTTTTATTATTAAAAAACAAAACTTAACAGAAACATTTTTATGAATTTGTAAAAATTAAAAACAGCTGGTTTAGCACAATAAATTTAGATCTTAGAAAAATCAAAATTTTAATTTACTAAAAAAAAAAAGAAAAAATACTCATTGTGGTTTATTCTGTATTAATCTATACTAAATGTTTTAAAATTTCACCATTGACATCCGATGAACTTTTCAACTCATTTCCTTACATTTTTTGTCGCCAATATTTATGATATCTTTGCGTTCCTCGAGGAGGGTAACAGGATTGAAAATGTGAGCGATCAGTGCATCACGTGTGTCTAATTTTTGCTTTTATACCTCGCATTTCATCCATCCCCATAAAAAGTAATCTAAGTTAATAAAGTCCAGTGATTTAGGTGGCTAATTTAGGGCCATCTACGTCCAATCCATTTACTAGTAAATCTTTCATCTAAGGATTCTCTTACTTCATTTATGAAATGTGTTGGTGGTCCATCAAGTTGATAGCATATTTCGATTCGTTTTACCGATGAGAAATTTTCGAGCACTGTAAGAAATTCATTGTTTAAAAATTCGAGATTATTTCTCGACACGTGATGATGTCTCCTCGTGACATTATGAAAGGGATTCATTGATTATCGATTTTGCCACACCAAACGTCCACTGAAAGTTTTATTCAACTGTAGCATGTGAGTTTTCTTCAAACCATCGATTTGAATTTCGTCTGTTCTTTATGCCATTACAGTTTAAAGCTTCATCCGAAAATAGTATGAATGGAATTAAGTGGTAATAATTGTTAAACCACTTACAAAAATGAAGTCGTCTGACATGGTCACCGAGCTGGAGGTATTGAACTTTCCGAACCTGATAAGATCGCCCTCCGTGAGCTTGTAATGACTTTGTGGAATTTTGTGAATGTCGTGTAGATATTCTTCATGAGCTCGTTGGACTGAGCTGTACCACCTAAAGAATGCTTTTTCTTTCATCACCACGATTCACGTTCAGATGAAATACAATTACTGGGAATGTACCTTTCTCACAAATATTATTAAATATTTTAGAAAAAAACTTTACGGTTCGGAGCTGCTCGTCCAGAATACCTACAACGGTATACTTTCAACGCAAAAACCATACATAAAAATCACATCGACATATTCTACATGTGTGAAGAGTCGCGGAAATTTTCAAAACAAGAATTCAAAACTTGTACAGTTAGTGTTGCCGACCTGATGTTTCGAAGGTCTAAAAATTTATTTAATTAAAAACAACTGTTTTGAATTTTTACAAATTCATAAAATTTTTCTGTTAAGTTTTTAATAATAAAAGTAGATTTTTTTTGTTTTTCTTATAGACTATTACATTAATTTTCTCAGATTTAAATTCTCAACAAATTTTGATAAAAAAATTTACTCATTTATTAATCATTTAACAAAGTTATTGTACTTAAAATCTCTCTTTCTCATTTTCTGTTTAGTCTCCGGAAGCACCGTAAGGTATTACTTCAGAGGATGAATGAGGATGATATTTATGAATGTAAATAAAATCTAGTCTTATACAGTTCAGGTCGACCATTCTCGAGGTGTGTGGTTAACTGAAACTCAACCACTAATGAACACCGACCGGTATCTACGATCTTGTATTCAAATCTTATAAAATTAACTGCCTTTACTTGGATTTTAACCTTAGAATTCTAGACTTCAAAATCAGGTGATTTGCAATGACGTGTACTTCAAATCTAAAAAAAACTTGTTTTTCATCAACGAATTTCTCTGTTTTACGTTGCTTATCGTGAAAACTACGTGAGATACGGTTCTGGGACCTGCTTTATTCGATTTTTCAGATAAAAAAAAACATAAGGAACTATCAAGTTTATCACTTATATGAAGCCTTAAAAATGTCAGTATACCTCATTTTACCGGGAAAACGAGCGAAATTTTTTATAGCCGAACTAACTTGATAAGACTAACTTGATAAGAAAGCGTTTTCGGATATATATTTGTATGAATGTTTTTCGTTATTTCAAGCTCTACAAAATAGCTCCAAAATTATTTCACTTTCCTTCCGAATCTCTCTGTATTTTAGCCTATTTTTAATTACTTTGATAATTCATATATTATATAGACAAAATAATAATCTATAATTTGATATTATAAAAGTAAATGTTTGTATGTGTGCATGCGCGCGTGCGCATGTGTGTTATTTATACACTAGATTTTACAAATGTAAAATGTCATTTTACAAATGTCTATCGTTTCACTCGATGTATGTAAATTCAATGTACTGTATACTTTTTGGTTTAAAAATAATCTTTATGATGCAATTTAAGTTATAAAGTTGAAATCCGCGTGGAATTATGGTTTAAATAATTGTTGTTCACCGGGTAATAATAACAACAGACAATAGATGAATAAAAAAATGATGAGCAGTGAATGAATGGGGGGACTTGAAGAGGGGAAAGGGATAAAGATAGAGAGAGAGAGGGATATATATATAGAGAGAGAGCGTATGCTGAATTGGAACAAACTCGGATGAATATTTGATAGATGCGTTCAATACACGCTTTGGCCACCGCGCGCTACCTTTCAACCCGCATCCCGCTAGCTCTTGTTCTCTCTAGAGTGTTATTACACTGACTGCTGGAAAAGGGGGGAAAGGAAGGAGAAATGAGCAAGTAGTTAGGAGGGATGGGGAAGGAACACGCAGAAAGAGAGAGAACATCGCCACACCCTCACCTCTCTTCGTACAAAACTATCTAACATTCAGCGTTTCTCACTCTACGCTCTCTACAACCACTGAAGATACAAAGTACACAATAATATTGTGTTTGCCGTTGCCATCAAAACCATTGTTTTTTTTTTGTTTTTCTTCTATTTCGTCATATTCTATCATTACGAAATAGATACGCTTTATTATTATATAAAACAAAAACATCTCTCTTATAATGCAGCTCTTCCTCGTGTAAAAAATTAAATTCGAAAGCGTAAGTACATTATATTAAATTGGATAGGTTTTTTACATTAAATAACGATGTTTTATATTAGTGTTTTTCAGAAAAACGTAGTCTACATTTCAGAAAATAACAATATAGCAATAATTACCATTGTAATAGTTTGCATATCGATCTCAAACAGCATAAACAGTGTGTTGTTTGGTGGTGAATTCTGTTATAAAATTAATCGATCCACTTCTTAAAATGTAATTTCTTAAAATGCTACATTTTAAGAAAAATTTTGTTTTTTTTAGAATTAAAATATATATTAGATTAAATGTAATGTAATGTATTAATTGTATTAGATTACATATATTCCCGTTTTATTAAAGATTTTCGTGGGGCGATCTTCTGTCACAAAGCCATATTGTTTCATTTTAAGAATCTTAATAAAACACTAAGATTGTCCATTATTATTAAATAATAATTATTATGCTTACGTACGTATACTAAAATATAATATTATATCTTGAGCTCCTTTAGAAGGAATGAATTTTCAGTACTCGAACGTCAGAAAAACGAACCAAACATTTAAAAGTAAGTATAACTCAGGTCGATCGATATCACTCTATATAAAAAATGATGGTTCGTGGGTTTGTTTGCTTGATGGATATGCTCACATTTTTATTTTAGCTGTTATTGGCGCAAAACGGACCACGTGGTGTGTCGGGCAGCTGAGAAACTGCGCGCAGCGCACGAATGATTCATTCGTTCGAACGATTTGTAATTCTTTATACGAACGATTTATCTCTTTCTTTTTTTTCCTGTTTAGCCTCCGGGAATTACCGTTCAGGTATTACTTCAAAGGATGAATGAGGAAGATATGTATGAGTGTAAATGAAGTGTAGTCTTGTACAGTCTCAGTTCGACCGTTCCTGAGATGTGTGGTTAATTGAAACCCAACCACCAAAGAACACCGGTATCCACGATCTAGTATTCAAATCGAAACCCAATAGGTTGGTTTAGTAGTTAACGCGTCTTCCCAAATCAGCTGATTCGGAAGTCGAGAGTTCCAGCGTTCAAGTCCTAGTAAAGGCAGTTACTGGTGTTCTTTGCTGGTTGGGTTTCAATTTTCCACACATCTCATGTATGGTCGAACTGAGACTGTACAAGACTAAACCTCATTTACATTCTCATACATATCATCCTCATTCACCTTTTGAAGTAATACCTGAACGGTAATTCCCGGAAGTTAAACAGGAAAAAAGTATTCAAATCGAACGATTTATCTAAAATTATATTTATGTTCTGGAGATAAGAGAAGAAAAACATTGGGGTTAGAGCCGGTTTAAAAAATCACAACTCAAGAAACAGCTAAAAATGTTCAGGATTTTGAAGCTATTCATTGTAAAAGTTTTTGTTGTTGTACACTAAATTCATAAACGTTATTTAGTTACAGTTGGCAAAACATTAAATAAAATCATGTGTAATGAATCATAAACTACGTAACATTTTCGCGGCGTCGTAGGCCCGCATTTTTTCTAGTTATAAAATAAAAATCCTAACATTCCCGTTAGCTTAAATTTACAATAGATGTAATGTCTTTGTTAATAATAAGAAAATATATTATTTATTACTAAAAAATAACAACATCCGCTTACAGCGTAACTATTTTTCCATAACATATCATAATTCGGCTTATCAGAAACTGTGTCTTTTTTTCAATAATTATTCACACCCCACCAATTTATTTAAAACTAGGGTCACCTCAAAATTAAATAGGTCAGGGCTCGCTTCGCTCACCCTTCCAGTCTAGCCAGAAGGTAGAGCTCCATGATACCTTAATGTGTTTATTATCCTCGCGCTTGTGAGAATAATACTGATTAAAGCCAGTTTAATTTATAAAAACTATCAGTGTAATGCAATTTCTTCAGAGCAACAGTTTAGTCAGCAGATGACTTGAAATTTGAGTGTTCTGAAATATGCGGGTTTAAGAATAATCGGCTCCCATCTTTAAAATAGTAGCTATAAATGATTACCCGTCCAATAAATATTTTGGATGGTTCTTAGCACTACCTAACAAACACCACGAAGAGGTGACCGTATTTCCTTTCTCATATTTATTTATCAATTTGCTTTTTTTTATTTTATGCTTTTTAGTCAAGTAACCGGAGGCAGGTGCAGCCAATTGCGGCACATCGCGTGAATAACAGTGGCAGTGGCTGTATTAGTTGAGCCGCTGCGCCATATACCGTAGCTCCTTTAAAGATACTTTTATCGGTAATCGAAAGATATATCGAAAAAAACAAAGAACCTTTTTTCTAATGGGAAATTTAATTTCAGATACTGCAAGTGGTTTTCGAATTCGATTTTTATCAGTGGTTTGTCAAAGTTGAATATCAGTAAGGAACATAATCCGGTTGTTACGTACAAGCCATTAAAAAGGTCTTAAAATGACCTACAAATCATCTTGAAACGGTGAAACATTTCGTAACGGTTCTTTACAGCTATAAAAAATATGTTATGTACAATTTTAGCTCAATCGGTTGAGTAGTTTTTGTATGAATGAGCAACAGAGTCACAGACACCACTAGGTTTTTATATATATCAAATTAAATTGAAATATATTTTACAACACTAATAAATTTTTAAGTAATACAAATAAAAAAAAAACTGAATTTTCGTTTACATCCTTGTTTAACTTGTACCAATAATATTCTTTCAATACTACTTTATTTCTATTAATTACCAGCTTGTCGTTGGGTAGCGTTAAAATCTATAAATGCACAATTATAAACATAGATTTGAAACAATTATAATATATATATAATAAAGTAATATAATATAAAATAATTAATTAATCTAGATCGCCAAAAAAGTAAAGGAAAAATTAAAGATTGGATTGTAGAAATTAAGAAGGGAGAATAGCGTATCAACCAAGTATTTATAAAGATTAGAAAGAAAAATTCCGGCATTCAATTAATGAATATGAGACAGCAACAGATTAAAAATCATAATTTCACATACAGGAAAACATTCCTGAGATTAATAATCTATAATGAGAGGGATATTGATGTTTAGAATCTTTTTATGTACTTCTACCCAAAATTTTGATGTACTTTTAATTCGAACATTTATTACTTCTTGTATAAATACAGACTTCAACCGTTTATTTATTTCCTTAACGTCGTATATGTGACATTAATCGGATTAATGTCGTATTTGCGACATTGATCGAATCATTTTTCACCGTTTTTCGTGTTCCTTGCATGTAATTGTTAGTCTTTTATTACTCGTTGAAGAGAACATTTATCCATTACCGTAGTGGTTTAAGTAATGTATAATATTTAGTGATAGGACGAATTTCTGGAATTCGAATATTAATCAGATATCGAATATTTGAATATTCATATACTCAAATCGTTATTCCAAGTCTGATATTTAAAATTTTAATTTTTAATTTACATTTATTTGTTTTTTTTTTTATATTTATTTTTCTTAGATGATTAATTCTCTACAACACAAGCTTACTGCTTGTGCATGGGAATATGAAATGGAAATTTTGTAGCGTGCGAAAAATGCCATATTTTTTTAATTTATTTACATATTCGTAATTCACACACACACACACACACACACACATACACACACACACACATACACACACACACACACACACACACCAGAGAGAGAGAGAGAGAGAGAGAGAGAGAGAGAGAGAGAGAGAGAGAGAGAGAGAGAGAGAGAGAGAGAGAGAGAGAGAGAGAGAGAGAGAGAGAGAGAGAGAGAGAGAGAGAGTGAGTGAGTGAGAGTGAGACGCGAGCGTGAACGCACGCACACACAAATTAGATAAAAAACAGAAATATTGTAATAAAAGAGTAAACGAAAAAACATAATTGCACAAACTTTTTTTTTATTTTAAATTTTGGAACTATTTTATACTTAAACTAGAATTATCATAATTGATCTGAGTATTGTTTTCTGCCCTTCCTAGCATGTTAGAGTGATATGTGAGAGGACAGAAAATAACATTCAAATTAACTTTATAGTTAATTATTTTATTATTCTTAAGTAATATTCTTATTTTAAGTAATTGGTCAGCATTAATTGTAAATACATCTCACATTGTAAATATATCAAATTTCATTTAAAGAAAATAAGAATTCGAAGATTTTCAGAATAAAATTTGCTTCCTTCCTTGACGCTAATTAAACCGGATGTGCTGAAGAGTCGCTCTAAATAAACTGTTGACTGCTACGCAATTAAATCATTTAAAAATAATTCCGAAAAGAGATGATATGCATTATTTATATCGTTTCAAGATGTTTTGAGAGGTTTAGGAACACGGTATATGTTCTTCTTTTGTTGAATATTAATATTTTCTGTTCTGTATTAATATATAAGTATGTATTAATATATAAGTACTGTATTAAAATCGAGGATTTTCAGAATTGAGTCATGCCGGAGAAAAAAATCAGACGAACCAAGAACTAAGATTGTCATTACAGAAGACCGAACTGATACCCGTTTTTCTTAATTCGCTTCCGGTTATTAACCTTAATATATTTATCTATCAATCGTTGAAGTACCGAAACAATATAAAATAAAAATATCTCATTAATGCTTTTACATCCTTCGTGATATCTTTATTTGTATATTATTTAATATTTGTATTAATTTAAATAATTATTATTGATATTAATATTACTAGGACCCGTAATTTAAAACCCAATATAACATTAAAATATATTAATCTACAACGAACTTCAAAATGATAAAAGACATTAATCGAACAAAAAATAAAAAATAACATTAAAATATACTTATCCAGCTTAATTTAAAAACTCAAAATGAAATAATAATAATAAAAAAAAACAAAAAGAAATTCTTGATTAAATAAACTTTTCATATAATTAATAGTAAGAGATTTCATTGAAAAATTTCATTTCAAAATCACTCTAAATTTATAAATAATTATTCAACAATAAAATCAAAATTAACTAAATCTTTCCTGTTTGAAAAGAAAGAATAAATCTAAAAAAAAAAAAATAGTTACGTAGTTAGAGAATTTTCATATAAGTGGAATGATCATGACAAAAACTGAAGGAACCTGACGAGCATAAGAATCGATTCGGAAAATTCTTAAACGAAAACATGAAACAGTGAAGATGGAGGTGTACTAAAAAGTAATTTAAAATAAATGAAAGGAAAAAAGTCAATGAAAATAAATTTACTGATCGTATCAATCAATATGACTATTGTAGTAAATATTATATATATGACGGAAGTTCAAAGAGAAGAGACAGTTTTTTCAGCATTTATTTTGTTATTTAAATGTAATTTTGACATTTGTTATTTGACTACTATTATTGAAGTTTTTGTTTATACGATACTCGGTTACTCAATTCCGGTAAACTCAATTCGGTTTGCCTTGATCTGTCTTTTGATCTAATTCTCCGAAATCGGAGTCAGTTTGTCCAAACTTAGAATTTATATTTTAAAATTGCATTAAAGATCTTGAATCGCTAATACTTTTTCAAAAATAAGAAAGGAAAAGCAGGACTGGAGTAATCATTAAAAAATATATTACATTTATAAATAATCAGAAGTAGTAATCTGAATTAAAGATTTATTTATTTAATGATAACCATTAAATGATACTTTGAATTAGCGACCGATTTATGTTTCATTACACACGATTTTTAAAATTTGTTTGCCAGTTGTAACTAAATAACGTTCATGAATTTAGCGTATTAACAACAATAATAACTTTTACAACGAAAAACTTCAAAATGCTGAACATTTGTAGCTGTTTCTGGTGTTGTGATTTTCTAACACAGCTCTAATCCCAATGTTTTCCTTTTTTAACCCCAAAACACAAATATAATTTTAGATAAACTGTTCCGATCAAAAAGTATAGATCGTTTGAGCGGTAGCGTCTCGGCCTTTAATTCCGAGGTCCCGGGTTCGAATCCCGGTCAGGCATGGCATTTTCACACGCGCTACAAATCATTCATCTCATCCTCTGAAGAATACCTAACGGTGGATCTGGAGGTTAAAAAAAACAACAAAAAACAGATCGTTCGAGAAGAATAAATCGTTGGAACGAATGAATTATTCACGAGTTGCGTGCAGCCGCCCGTCGTACGACCATCGGTCCACTCTGCGCCATTAACAACTAAAATAAAAATGTGAGCATTACAAACCTATGCACCATCCTTTTTTGTAACAAAGAATCAATATTTGTATTTCTTTATTTATTTAAGAGTAATTTGTTGAGTACACTTTTGTCAATTCGTGATACTTAGGTTGTAATATGTTACATTAATGAAAGTTCTTTCACCGAAAGAAGGTTTGATAATGAAGGAGAGATCAAGAAAAAGTAAAAAGAGTTAAGGAAGTTTACACGAGGCCGGGCTAATTTCTAAAGCTTTGGATTTTATAATTTTTAAGCTTGACTAAAGAAATAAAAAAAATATCTTATCGCCAAAAATAAAAATTTCGTTGAATTAACTAATTCTTGCTGGCTAATTGATCTGGGCTTTCTCAACGACATGGAAAAATTTAATTCTTTTAACTGGAGGATGCAAAAAAAACAAATATGTCGCTAAAATGGTAGGTTGTATATACTTATTTAAAGCAAAACCGGTTTTATGGATATCATAGATGCAGATTTGATTTCTCGTGCGTTTCCCAAATATGAAGAAAACTGTAGGCGACAATGAATTTTTCTTGTTATCATTTGTTAAGCATCTTGAAGTACTTAAAGAGCAATTTGAAAAGAGATTTCAGCAGTTTACTTCATCGAGTCGATTGTCTCTTTTTTTCAATCCCTTTACTTGCAGTAAACATAAGAGAAATGGCCTGCATTCGTTACAGAGCTTGTTCAAGTAATGGCTGAAGAACTGGAGCTAGAAATTTTAGATTTTCAGAATAACATTATGTTAAAGTTTTATATTTCAAACGAGAAGTTCTGGAATTTAGAGGACAGAGAAATGTTTCCATTCTTTCAAAAAAGTAGCGTAAAAGATAAAATTATTTTCCGGTTCCACATACTTTTGAAAAACATTGTTTTAGACCGTAAATATCATAAAAATCAGAATGTAGATCTGGACTCACCGATAACCTTCTTGATGATTATTATAAACAGATTATCAACATACTAATTACGAGACAATGACCGATGAAATGCAACGCCAAAGATCACACTTTGTTTGAGACTGACATTAAACATTTTTTTTATATAATATAAACTTTGTATGTATTCATTTAGCACAAGAATTTAAACAATAATTTTTATATATTTTAACAGTTAAAATTACATACAGAAATAAATATTTTTTGTGTATGATGTGTATTATTGATTTAAGCTTACTTGTATTTTCTTTTAATTGGTCCTTTACTTTTCTTTCGATTATATCCAACCATAAATTTTCTTTGAAAAAAGAGCTGGTCCCCGTCGCTTATTATTTACAACTTATTATTACATTTTAACCTTTTCACAACTTCTTATTTTAGAACGTGCTCTAGGGTATAATCCATTAATTATTAGGGAGTATGACAGATGTTCATATCCTGTATCAAACCAACATTTCCGCGATAATGCCATTAATTGAGACCGACGACCGATTAATTACTGGTTTATGCGTAAGATAATATTGTAATTTTATTTTATTCTGCGTAAATAAAACAGTTTTGTATCGGTAAGAAAAGGTGAACTAACTATTAATTGAAAGGAAACAGAACTGATTTCGCTCGTTTCATTATTTCAGCCATCAAAGAGCTGAAATAATGATTTTCTAAGAACGCTAACTGAAACCTATTTTTATCTATACAATTTATATAAATAAAAACGTAAATAAATGTTCGTTTGTTCAAAATCTTAAATCTTAGAAAGATCTTTACCGATTGCTTTAAAATTTTGACGCAACGTTGCATTCGAATACGCGCCTGTTTTTTTATACCTACTATGTATATACCTAAGATGTCACACCTGACACAGGTAAAAATATGCTTTTTTTTTAAAAACGCTATCTTATGGACGTAAAAGTAACACAAGCGATACTAAATATTTTACGATTCCATTTCAATGTTTCTGATATGTGTGTCCGCTATAGACTAAAAAAGTACTGGGCCGATTTACGTGCGGGGAGAAATGGAAAAATCGAAAAAGGTAAAAGGGAAGAAGGGAGAAATGGAAAAAAGAAAAAAGGAAAACGGGAAAAGAAAAAAAAACGGGAAAGGAAATGGAAAGGGGAAATGAGAAAAAATAAAAGGGGAAAGGGTAAGAGGAAGTGGGAAAGTGAAGTAACGGAAAGAGAAATGGGGAATAAAATTGATAGAGGAGGAAATTGTGAAAAGGGGAAAGGGTATATGGTAAAAATGAAAATGGGGAAAAGGAAAATGAGGAAAAGGAAGAAAGGGTAAAATGGAAAGGTTAAATTTTGTGAAGTTCCGTAATGTTCATTTTGTTAATATTTTATCAAACTTTCAATTGTGTTCATTTAATCTACATATAGACTCAAATCTAGCAATAGCGAAGCATTGCCGGGTCTGCTAGTACATAATAATAAAAATTATCATCTTGATTGTATTATATCATGTGAGATATGTGATACTGAAGCTGTCATAGGGCCTTTGTAAGATGACAACAACATTGAAGGGACCGCTTACGTCTGAAACGTTTCCTGTATATTCAACATAAAACTCATGCCATTAATAAGAGTGTATAAATAATTTTTAAAAATATTTTACTACTGATTTACAGCAAGAAAAAAGACATAATTTACGCGTGACGTAATAAGGGCGTTCACGAACTGTACACTCGCTAAATCATTTTTTACTTCCTGCTGGATGCACGTGTAGAAAAAAAATACGATTAGCGTAGCAAGCTTACTACCGGTATTAACCCGTCATTACCTGAAAAATATTTGTTTCATCTGAAAAATATTGTTGTTGTTGTTGTTGAGATATTCTATAATAAAAATAATTTGATTGATACATATATGTTAATTGGAAAATTCAGTGTTTTCATTAAAAAATGGACTAATTTCACAGTTTCAAGAACGACTGCTACGAATCGTTTAATTCACTATTTATTGGAAGGTTTTACAAAGACCATCCATTTTTAAATAATTTTGTAATTATTCTTTTAGAATTTCAAACAGATACTTACACCATATTGAAAAGCGTAAATGATTCTGTAAGAATTAAGAATCTTATAATCAAAAATCGAAATTATTTCTTAAAAATACAAAATGAGTAAATATCAACCAAGTAGGCAGACTAGTGTGTGAAATATTAAGAATATATTAGGGATAAACTATCATTTTAAACTTGTGAACCTTAAATTTTATATATAAAATTATATTACTTCAATATATCATTTGAATTCTTGTAATTTAGATTTGAATAAATTTGCGTTCATTTTTTACGAACTTTTTGAAAAAAACTTACGGTATACTTTCGCACTGTGAGAACGGAGATGAAATTGAATTTTCTTTACGTTTTCAGCTTTGAGCGATACGAAAATACCATTCGCTTAAAATTTTATTTCCTTATATATCGGCCTACGTATAAAATTTGTGGCTCGAAAATTTCCGAAACTACTGAATCAATTTCATTGAAATTAATATATGTTCTAGTACTGGATCTAAAGTTGTGCATGTAAATATTTCATGAAGATTGGTTTAGTCGTTCTTCAGTTACTCTCGATTTAAGATTGACAACGGACAACATATTGAAACTATGTTATCTTTATACAGTATTTGTTATTCTTCATAGTACTTATGCAGTAAGTCACAACGGTGAGTAGTTGAAACTTGATGCTTGTGTGTAAGATCTATTTGTTAATCGAACGTATGTAGTGCGTTGTACAATGAGAATCAGTGGGTTTCTGACTACGAAATTGTTAGGGCATCGGAAACGAAAAGTCGATCTTCTTGAACAGAACTGCGGAAGAATTTTTAATTATTAGTGTTTCCGTATAACTACTGTATTATCTACATTAGTAGAATTATTTATTTAACAGGTAAACGATACAATTTGGACCACCACAAAATACAAGTTTTCCAAATTGAAATTTTAAAATACGGCTGAAAAATTACAGGCGTAAAATAATTGATTGTAACTGAGTACATCCATATCAGCGTATAATGACTATTTTCAGTGTGTTTGCGCTTTCAGGCCAGAAATAAGTTCAAGGAAATAGTCGTAAAGGTGTGTAGAAAACATTTTTATTAAGATTTTAAATCTATTTAGCGGGAAAAAAATAAAATATACGAAAACCTTCTATTAACAAATAATGTTCAAAAAGGATTCTTGAAGGAAATGCTTAAAATAGAAAAAAGGTATAGGTGTTATAAAGAGGACGTTAAGCTAGATGCGGTTACCGGGAGAACAGTGTAAAAGATTCAACAAATTTTATATTTTTAAGATTATGATTCCAGTGATGTTTTCTCCTTTCTTATTTTTGAAAATGATAAAAAATATTAACAACTACATTAATGAAACTTAAAAAAAGATGGAATGCAATAAAAAAATTAAATAAAAAAAATTTAATTTACATAAATAAAAATGTAAATATTCGTTTGTTCAAAATCTTAAATCTGCGAAACTTCTTCACCGATTGCTTTGAAATTTTGACACAACGTTGCATTTGAATACGCGCGTGTTTTTATATATCTACTATTTATTTATCTAAGATGTCACACCTGTGACAGGTAAAAACAAGCTTTTTTTGAAAATCAGCGCTATCTGTTGGACGTAAAAGCAACACACGCTATACTATATATTTTACGATTCCATTTCAATGTTTCCGATATGTGTGTCCGCTATAGACTAAAAGTACTGGACCGATTAACGCGCAGGGAAAAAGGGAGAAGGGGAAAAATCGGAAAAGGGAAAAATCGAAAAAGGTAAAAAGGAAATAAGGGGAAAATAGGAAAAAGAAAAAAGGAGAGAACGGGGAAAATGAAATGGAAAGGGGAAAGCAGAAAAAAGAAACGGGAAAAGGGGAAGGGAAAAGAAAAAATAACGGAAAGAAAAATGGAGGACTTAAAGGTGGTGGAAAAGGGGGAAATTGGGGAAAGTGAATATGGTAAAAATGAAAACGGAAAAGAGGAAAATGGGAAAAGGAAAATGGGAAAAGGGAAGGTTAAATTTTGTTAATATTTTATCAAACTTTGAATTGTGTTCATCTAATCTATATATATACTCAAATCTAATAATGGTAAAGCATTGCCTGCTCTACTAGCCTGAAATAAAAGATTTTATGGGGGCAGGGATTTCGCAGTTGAGCATTTCCCAGTTGTGATTGTATTTGTTTCTATTAAGATGAATTAAAGGTACTTTCTAATTATACTTTTATACTTAGCATTGTGAGAACAAAAAATATTAATTCTTGTCTAATAGAATTTTCGAAATTACTCAAACTTAGGGTTTTGTACCTTCGAATTGGCTTAGATTTTTTAGCTTTATTTTCCAAAATAATAAATAATTAGCGATCTACATCATTTTGCTTTGATCACTACAAAAAATATCAATAAATTACAGTACCTTATAATTTAAGATCGTTGAACTTATTTGTACAAATCAAAAACATGTATTGCGATCACGATATCCTCTAAAAACATTTATTGATGTTATACTAGAATTCCTGATGTGTTCTTTATAATGTGTACCGACCTGAATAAGATAGTTATTTATAGTTTTCCTTCCGTGAACTCTGTAGTTTATAAGAGCGCATGGTGGTCGTTAACCAGATTAAGTTAAAATTGTAGGCAAAAAAGTTCATATTAAATTTCATGAGAAGTGAAAATTAATTAAATTTTTCTTTTCTGAGGTCTGTCTCGGTTTAGAAAATCCTTGTGGCGGAGAGTATATAACAAGTAAAACCCGATGAAATTAGATCGAAAATATAGTAAACGATAAAATGGAATCGACCGATAAAGTTTTTAATGTGATATATCTAGACTATCATCGATGCACAAAATAACAGATTTAAGCCAATCAGCAATCGAGGTAAGCTAGATTGCAGTTTGTTTTACTTTTTACGCTTATAAAAAGTAGTAATTGAGGTTCCATCCGGTTTAAATTTTTCTCTTCTCATTCATAAAAAAATGCTTAAAAAATCAAATAGTCCTTATTTCATTATAGAACCTAACTAACGATTCGTTATTTGAATATGTAATCTAAATTTACTAAAAAATTAACATTTTAAATAAAATATTTTAGTCAATTAAATATAAATTATTTTAAGATATACGACACCATAGTTATCCGAGTATAAATTCAGTATTCTACGATCCAGTTTATTTGATAAACTAGGGAAGGCAGCGATAAAATCACTTGACCGATTAATTCATCCTTGTATGAAGTAAAGAAAGTATTGCGATCGCGAAAATTCTCGGTTTTCAGATTTCAACGGAAATATCAATTTTGACCATCCCTGAATCCATTTTGACAAGTTTCGGCGTGACGTCTAGACGTATGCATCTAGCGTAACTCAAAAATGATTAGCCGTAGTACGCTAAAATTTTGGATTTAGGACCGGTGTAACATCTCATTGTGCACCTCCACTTTTGAAAGCAATCGACTGAACCAAACGTGTCCAAAAAAGCCCAAGATCTAAAACTATTTGGATTTTGGACTTTTACTTAACTGTGTAAGTAAGCCCCTCATTGGAGCTTTTCAACGATATGTCATAAGTGGTGCTTATTTTCATCGGTTTCAGAGTTACAGTCAAATGAAATATTTGGATCTTATAAGGGGAAGGCACATTGCTTCGAATCAGACTTCATCTCCTTTTTTTTAACTTTTTTTTTAATTTAAATATATTGATTTATTAATAATTCGCTCAAACCTCTGATTGTAAAACAAAAACAAAAAATACAATAAATAATTATTCAATAATAACAATAAAAAAAAGTAAGAAAAAAATATCAGAAGTTATTAAATAAAATTGTATGTACTTTTCATTTTTAAAAAATGTGTATATATAATTTAACAGGTTAAGAAGTTAAGCCAGCCTCCGTGGCGCGAGTGGTAGCGTCTCGGCCTTTCACCCGGAGGTCCCGGGTTCGAATCACGGTCAGGCATGGCATTTTTCACACACGCTACAAATCATTCATCTCATCCTCTGTACAGTAATGCTTAACTGCGGCCCCGGAGGTTAAACAGATAAAAAAAAAAACAAGTTAAGTCGTTTGGTGTCCACATCAGTTTTGGTGAAACATCTGATTATTCTTTTTTGTTTTCATTTTGTTGATGGTTACATTATAATAATTTAAAAAAATATATACTATTAGATAGATATATATAAGAGAAATAAAGAGACTTTTACTCTATCCTAATATTTCAGATAAGATTGTTGAATTAATAATTGTATAAATATTTGGTTTTAATAACTAATATTTTAGCAATTATGTAACCGTCTACTTTATTAAAGAACTGAAGGATCGTATCTCACTTTCAAACGAAATAAGTTTAAATGAAGTGCACCAAAAAATGTGTATATGTAATTTAATAGGTGTACTAGGAAGACATACGGTGTTCACATCAGTTTTTCTTATAATTGTAGAAGGGAATAGTAGATACCAGTCAACGGCAATCTTGTAAATCAGCCGATCCGTGATGAAACGTATTCCAGTATTTATTTTCATCTCTTGAGTTTATAAAATGTCATAATAGTGAAATGAAATCATATCTTTAAATGGGAATCGAAAACCGTAATGAAAAATACAAATTATTTCACAATAGATCACTGTTATTTAAATAAATTTCTCTGGATACTGGAATCTAATGTATTTTAAAATATCATAAATCCGTTTTTAAGAAACATTATACGAGTAAATAGGATTCCAGTTCAACAAATTTAACGATTACACTTACGAAAGCAACTTTTAGTCGCTATTCCCGCTAGATGAACGATGATGATTTTCTATGATAATTAAAACTTACAACATCATTTTTAGTAATTTACCGTACGAATCCTTATAATAAAGAGTAGCAAATTAGAGGAATGTTCTTCCGAAAGAGAAGAATTTAGTTTTTCGGTTCAGGAACTCGATTACTTGAGTAACCTACAGATGAAAGAGAATGTAGATGTAATCTCTAAACCGAGAAGAAAAACAATTAATAATAAATATTATTTTAAAGATAACAATAATAATTTCGGGGGCGTAGCCTAATTAAATAGCTAATTTATTTTAGTTAAAAGGTATGAAAACGTAGATAACAGTGAGACAGCGGGAGGTGTATCGAACCGAAGTATAAACTTAAGGAGTCTTTAGGGGCCACTGTGCTAATGGCAAACGAGAAACAAAAGAGTGAATCGGAAGAAGATAGAACGACGGCTGAGGTACGGCGGTAACACTGCACTGCCCATTAATTACTACAAAATGACACACACTACGAGCAGGCGAACCAATTAGCCGCCGTCGCCTACGTCTCGTTCTGTAACACGATGCAGGATGCACACGCTACAAACACCGACCCTACCCCGCACGACCTACACCCTCAGACGGATGATGCTCTCAGACCTCCCTTATCATCATCAGCATCATCGTCATCGTCATTCTCAACGTTTAGTTTAAACTTTCTTGCCGCTCACTTTGTGTTAAAACAAACACCGACCGCAAAGCAAACACACAATACTCGCTGACACGCGCACGCACACGAATTTATCTCTTGAGAACCAACATTACTTTTTCTTTATAAACTGGAATAATATAGTAGCAGTCGACTAGACTATATAAAGGATATCTTTCACAATCTTTCTATCATTTATATAAAAAAAGTACACGAAACAATGTTTTTGTTTGTTCTACTCCCATTAGGGAAAAGTATTGTAATAATTTTCCATCGAGAGGATTTTAATGATCTGTAAGATTTAGCAGTCTTCCGTAAATGAGATTCCTTAAAATTTCCTTTGAACGCACATGCGCGTTTGTTTGTTAGTTTAATGTTGAAACAAACTACGTACCTATTTAACAAGCGCTTATTGTCGAAAGAAAAATACTAATGAAATTCATAATCGATAATAAATTAATTTTTAACTTCTGTTAATTTTTATCTGATTATATCAAGGAGAAATATTCATTCCGCTGATTATCTGTTGAGTAAGTGGATTTATAAAACATGATTTATTCGTACAATATAATATACCGTTTATGATTTACAACAGAGCGCCTCAACACCACATAATCGCACCGAAAATGCACGCCTGAAAACAGTCAACGTTCTTGGCAACACATGTAAATAAATAATTAAGAACCCAGGACTTTACCTTTATTAGAAATCTCTTAAAAAAAGTAGAGATAACGTAAACTACAAGTATATAGATATACGTATAGGTAGAGGTCCAAAAGTGAAAGAAAAGTAACGTGTAGATATCTAAAGAAAATATTTTTTCTTGTGTTTTATTTAAGATAAAATTTTAGAGAATAACGTAAATAAATTCCAGAATAATCGATTGACTTTATGTATAAGGGTCAAATTACTCAATACGGTGTAAATTCAGTCAGATTTGAATTAGCTAAATAATCATACTTCATGCAAAAGGATCTTTTAAATAAAAGTAGGAAGAAATCAGGATTATTTTGAAAAATATGTGCGTGTGTGTATATCCGTTTATTCTTCTGCAACCCGCAAATCCAAGAAACTAGTCTTGACGTTGCAACATTAATATATCTATCGACATAAGAATATACTTGAACATCTCTATCGAATAAAAGTTAATCAAATAAAAGTTTTACATAGGTAATTTATAATTATATTCAAATACCTCTGGCATTGATGAATGTAGCGATAATGAGGACGTTGGCGAGGATGATGGCGACCGCCATGGTAAAAATGATGGCCGCTTGCGTAAGCGCCTCCAGGGTGAAGACGTCTTCGCCGTGGTCAGAGAGTGCGATCATCGTGGGCCATCGCGGGGCGGGCCGGCAGCCCCCTGGCGCCTTCGCTACCGCAGTCTCATCAGGCCCTCCCGCTAAAACAAAAAAAAAAAAAATCGAACGATTATTTTACGTTTTAAAATAATGCTTGTAGGTATAACTATTTATAATAAACTATATATATATATATATATATATATATATATATATATATATATATATATTTATTCTATATTAATAGATAGTCAAATTTATTCTAGCTTAGGCAATTGTTACGTAGAGTACTATCTCAGATGACTTTGGCTGTGATGATATCTAGCGAGTTGAGGTACAGGCAGGAGACGGTCGGAATATATTATCGTGAGAAAAAGCGCAATCGTATTCCATCATTAGCACGTCATCATCTTACTTACTTCTGTTCTACCGGTCAGAAAATTACGCTAGGATAACTTTTTATAAATACTTTTATTTCATATCTCACTGGAAGTGTTTTAATATGTTAGGTATTTTGATTAGACAACGGTTTTAATTTTCCCCACATAATTGTTGCATAATCGTGTATTTGGGGAGAGCCGTTTGATACATATTTCATGAAAATCGGAACAATTCTTTTGGATTCAAATTGCTCCAAATATACCTTTCACAATTGTGAATCACATTAATTAGGCGTTTAAATAAAGATGGCTATATACTTGCACCGATTAGAATGTATCTAAGGGAGCCACTGGTGCGACCCTAATAGAACATAATATTTGTAGGTTTAATATAACAATAAGTACTTATCGTTCATTCTTATTATCAAAAAATCTATCTGTTTCTTCATTTGATTTTTAGAAAATTTTCTGGAAGAAATTATTATGGAGGTCTTGTTTTAAACTTCGGTTAAGATTCAACAAAAATTTTCACTTCTTTTGGGTCGCATGACTTGGTCCGGGGATCGTATTTATTTATATAAATACATTCTTTTTTTCTTGATGAATTATTTCACCGCAGAAGCTTACGCAGAAAAGCTTGTACGCGGGAATATGAAAATAGAATTTCGTAGTGTAAAGTCGAGACGCTACAACTTCGCCTCGGATGTCGGCACATATTTATATAAATATTTTTTTAATTTTTATTTTACTAATTTGTGCGGTGCAATCTGTTCAACTAGTGTACAATAAGCAAGCCCCCCCCCTCGGCCCATTGATATAAGGGATAAGTACGACATGTAAATGATGTAATCTTGCCTTGTACAGACTCAGGACGACCATTCCTGAAAATGGAACCCCAGCTTCCAAAGTACATCGGAATCTTAGCGTTGTCACCGATATGTCTAGTATTCAAATTCGTATAAAACCAACTAACCTTTACTAGGATTTCAACCTCAGAGGTTTCGAATTCGAAAATCAGTTGTTAAACAATTAATTTGCGTCGACGAGTTAACCATTAGACCACTAGGCGGGCTATGTAAATATTGAAACAACATTATTTGGTAAAAATTGATTTTATTAAAAATATTACTGTGTCGTACAAACATAAATAGATTGATTATCTAAATAAGTCAATTGAAATGTCAAGTTTTTTATTTTACTACCATTAAATCACTGGAGCAACCTGTACCTATGTACTAAATATAATTTAAAATAAAACTTGTCTTAAAAATACTTTATCATAAATACGAATACATATATAAAAAGTTTGATGGCCTGTTAAAAAACTTGTCCTTGTTTTATTCTAAATGACGAATTGATTTTATCGAGTGAAAAATTTTATTAAACTAATCTAAAGATTTTACAGATGTTATTAAATAAAAAAAATATACCTGAATTTTAATATTTTTTCCAAATAGGTCATATAACAGCTGCAGTTTTTAAAGTATTGATATACTATTTTTAATATATCAGAAAAGTTTCGATTTATTCAATTTCAATTTCAATTTGCAATCACTATTTTAAGAACTTCCATTCTAGTTATCTAATTTAATTCCACCTTTTTCTTAACGTTGCTGTAACCACCTCATAACTTTAAGAGAAAGGATGTCTATACGCAATGCAGCCAATTTATGTATAAATACGTAGAACGTATTTATTTTTATTACATTATTAGATATTAATGAACGATCTAGCGGTAGTACTTAAAACGCAAGCTTCTAGAGATTTATAAGTTTTTGAATTGTCTGTAAATACTGTGCAGCGCGTGTTTAATAATCACGTGTTTCGGGCATTCCCTCTAACTTTAAGTATTGCATAGCAAAATGATGATAGACTATTGTTTATACCCTCGGTTTCTCGGATGTCAGTCATCTTGTACTTTGAAACTGAACAGAGAAAGGGGGTGTGAGAGAGTACGGAGTAGAAGGCAATATTGTGTTCTAGAAACTAGGGGGAACTTTCGACAAGAGCTCAAACCGTCCCCGTATCCCCCCCGTACCGGTACTTGAATGCTCCTGCCTAACCGCCCTTTCTCTTCGCACATATTCTTTCTTTCCCTGACTATCACTCTCTCTCTGTTCTTCGTTCGAAAGTCATCGTCTGCTGTCTTTGTTACGGTACAAACCCTGCTTCAAAAAAAAAAACCCTAACCGACTATCCTGACAACAAACGACTCCCTTCTCCGATCATTCACCACCCCTTTTATGTTTCGAGTACTAAATTATCACTACTCATCCTCGACACGATGGTATGAACAAATGACGATACCGTAAATATACCTATTTAACGAGGATTTTAAATCGAATTATTAACTAGGGCAATCACAATCATATCTTCTAAGACCGCACACATACAAATTAACGTACACATACACACATACATATCTACCGCAGGTTAATGACCGCACAAATAATTTATAAGATTATTTTTAAAAATTAAATAAAATTAAATCCTAGTTCGAGCTATGAATTTATTTTACTTACTTATCTTTGATACTACGATTTAATTCTTTATATTTTTAGATTTTAATGTTACTGCTAGTCGAATACAATCAGATACAATTTTCAAGCTACTGGTACAGTGCATCAACACGCAGAGTTCCTACAACGGATTCATTCTGTTGTTTTATTCATCTACCGTTGGAAGAACCATCCACCAATCAACGATTGATTGGTTTGATTCATCGTTGAAATCATCCATCAATTAACAATCACCGATATGACAACCTATTCGTATTTATTTACTGGGTGTCCCCCTTCATTTCCTAAAAAAATAGCAATCATTTTTGATTTGATTAACAGAATTGACCGATAATTAAATTATTTACATTTTGTGTATATTTGGTATAAAAGTTGACAACTGTGGGTTGTTTCTGATGCACGGATTACACACACAACTTAATTTGAAATATTTTATTTAAATACTAGCTGTACCCGCCACGCTTCGCTGTGGCACATTGTGGTTGCATGGATGAGAAATGAGAAACAAAACAAAGCATACGTTTCATAGAAGTTTAATTTTGCAATACTTGTGGATGTACAATTTTTTTTTGTTTTTCCACTGTCTGCGTAAATATAAAGGCTACGCACATACAGTTGTCCATGTGAGAAGCAATCCGCATCTAAATCTAAACCACACAAATTCTAAAGATTGACCTTGAGCTTTATCGATTGTGATTGCAAATGCCAATCGAATCGGGAATTGCAATCTTTTAAATTGAAATGGTGTATCGGTCGGTATCATGGGTATTCAAGGAATGAGGACATCTTCACCTTTGAAAGGCCCCGTTAAAATCGTTGCTTCCACTACGTTATTCATCAATTTCTTAACTGCAAGTCGCGTGCCGTTGCAGAGTTTTGGCCGATTAATATTCCGCAACAGGATAATTGGCACACCTATTTTCAATTTTAATATGTGTGGTGGCATCCCTGGCAGACCAAGTGAGTTTAAAAATTCCGTTGGATAATTAACTACTTCATTTGCTTCCACAACGGTGTCTGTCCACTTATATGTAATTTCCTCACTTTGAATGCTGGATTGAATAACATTATTAAGCTGATAGACATCTTTATTCTTTGCGGCAAGGATAGCTCGTTCACTGAGCCGATCGTGATTTCTATGATTAATTTGAATATCAGGAAATACCTTTTCGATCAGTTCTTCTTTCGATGTTACTAAATTACAAAAATTATCAGGAAATGATGTTCGTCTAGACGTCTCATCGACTGGCAGCTGTCCGTTTCCAAAGTCCAGTAACTGTCGTGAGAATCCCTCAGCCGATGGATCATTCTGCAACTGGACACGCATATTCGTAGTCAACTGCAATGTACGTGCGTGTCGCCACAGTGTTGAATATTTCAGGCAAGCATTTATTTCGTCTGCTGGTGTCGATCGAGAAATTACAGGCAATGCTTGCCTAAACTCTCCTGCGAGCAATATCAAAGCATTCCCAAATGGTTGAACGTTTCCACGCAAATCTCGTAACGATCGATCAAGAGCTTTAAGCGATTTTTTATGTGCCATTGTGCATTCATCCCAAACAATGAGTTTACATTTTTGTAATACTTTTCCCATACAGGATGCTTTGAAAATATTGCACGTGGGAGTCACGATGATTTGCATGTTTAATGGCAACTTCAGAGCTGAATGCGCAGTCCTTCCACCTGGTAACAATGTCGCAGCTATTCCAGACGAAGCAAGAGCTAAGGCTATGCCATTTTTTGATCGAACCGTTGCTAGAATCAATCTAATGAGGAATGTTTTCCCAGTTCCTCCTGGCGCATCCAAGAAGAAGGTCCTCCAACTCCGTCATTTATCATTTGCATTATGCGATCGTAAATGCCTTTCTGTTCACGCGTTAATTTGGGAATGTTTGATCGGACATATGACTGAAGATCATCAATGTTGTAACTCTGTTCACGGCGTAAATCCACATCAAATGAAGCAATCGCAACTTGGTGGGTGCTGGCATTCCCGATTGACTAAGAACTTTATTTGCATTAGCTAAGCACTTGTCTTCAATATTTACCAATGCTTCGTTGTAAATGCCTTCTGTAAATTCAGACAAAAGTGAATATATAACCTAATAACGGATTTTATTGGTCATTATGTAGGGATATTATTTTCTGTGTATTTGGTTATTTCGACTTTTTTGTTTGCATAGTTTTAAGTCTATCTGGGCTATAAGAAAGTTGGGTGTTTTAATTTATTTACTGTAAGTCATCCTTCTTGGTGGCTTTTCTTTTTATTTTGGTGTTTTTTTTTGTTTTTTTAATACAATACAGATGTTTTAGCTGTTAAATATAATTCAAAGAAATTTGTTACTTAATCAGTTGTGATTTTGTTTACATTGGCAACGGCCATCCGGGCTCTTTGTGATTGGTCGTTATGTTTGACAGCGGCCATCTTGCATTGATCTGATTGGTTTTCCTTTGTTTACTCTTCCATCTGATTTATTAGCATCTTATTTATTAAAAAACTGTACAAATTAAAAATAGATTTATTAAAAATAGATGAAAACAATCTTTGATGCGGGTTATATATCGTGCTAACATTTTTTTTATTGTTTTTTTTTTTTTTTTTTTTTAATAAAATACAAATGTTTTAGCTGTTAAATATAATTCAAAGGAATTTGGTCGTTGTGTGACTCAAAAACCGTTTGAAGCGTTGCGTGACTTCCCATGGGAACTATTTCAAAGGTGTTAGAGTCCATGTATAATTAGATTGTAAATAAAACGTTTTTCTGAACCAGTCTCTTTACTTTATTTACAAAGCTCGTATAAGGTGATTTAGAGGCCAACACCGAGCACATACGTACATATGAATATTAACATCCGGAAAATTTCTATCCGGATTTTTGGGATCTTTAGGTGTCAAAACGTCATGATCCGGTGAAACCGCATATGCCCTTTAATTACAGTGCTTTCCCTTCTACAGCTCTGGACGGGAAAGTAGTATATACACTCATTCATTATCAGCAAGAGCTTATATACATTATATCCTCTAGAATGATATGCCACATCATATGACATAAGCTATCACCATAAAAAGCTATCTTCCATAAATTTAAAAAAAAAATTGGTAATTGTAATAATATTGGATAAAGCTAATGTGATGACTGTTGTATACAAAGTTAAAAAAAAACACGAGAATAACATAAAAATATAAGAAATCCAATGAAAACCTGATAACGATATTCCCAAACCTTCTTGCGATTTGTTTTAAGCGTAAAATTTAACCTCTTCCAAATGAAAATAAAATTAAAATACTTTTAACCCAAACAATTTTATGTAATTTTTTATCAGTTGAATAAATTTAAAAAATTAGACTGATTTAATAAATCACTAAGAAAATAAACAACTACAAATTTGCACAAACTCAATTGATTTTTAAATTAATCATAAAATGTAGTTAAATTACTGCTGAAATAAGAGTACTTTCAGCTATTTTAATAAGAAATTGCTTTATAAAAAAAATATACTCATTATTAACATAAAAACTATTCCCAAGTCTGTTTCGTCTCTGTTAGGAAAAAACGTTCTGAGCACAAAGACAGACTTTTTGTTAACAAAATTAAGTTGTTATAAAAAAATGATAGCAAAATTTTCATAATCTTAATTTAAAGAAATAATTAAAAAAAATATTTTTTATTATCTTATATAAAATAAATACGATGTTTAAAATGAGTTATTTAAATACTGCGTTTAAAATTTTGTTTTAGTAAATTAACAATTTTGTGTTACTATATACTGGTAAATACTTACAAAATTTATAAAAAGAAATGTCACCGTTCAAATTTGCAGCATCATCACGAACCACGCTTCTAACTTTCCCCGCTAAAATATTTTCGAAATTAAATTTAGCGTAACTCATGAACGACTCAACCAAACTTCATCAAATTTTGAAATGCATAACTTCAGATGCACTACTACAACATATATAAATTTCAATGAAATTTATCGAGTTGTTTTGGAGATTTTCGAGCCACAAAATTTTATACATAGGTCTATATCTTACACTATTACATAAAGAGAAAGGTTTTTTTTTGTTCGGGATAAAAAAAAAACTACTCGATATATCGCTACTAAATTTTTACCCATGTCTCTTGGAATAACTAAGAAGGTTTTTGGATATATTTTTACCTCGAAAAAATGTATATATGAACTAGTGGAAATTTACCGGTTGAACCACAAGCTTTAATGAATTGTGAATGCAAGTGTAATCTTCTTGTCAGTAAACTAAGCTCTACATTTTTAAAATTCGATGTTGAAATGGGGTGAAAAAAGATAAAAACTTTTTTGAACAATGATTGTAAATTTTTCCAATCTCGACTATAATAATGTTCAGTAGATTGAACATTATTATAATTAACTGAATAATTGATGTTCAGTAGATCTGGACTTGCAAATTCTCTTCAGATAAATATTTAAAAATCGTTTTAGGGTTTTTTATTAAGATTTTTTTAAGGGGTGCGAAGATATACGGCGCTGTGGAATACAACCATTGCCATTGTTTTTATAAGTATGACTGGCTTCACTTGCCGCCGGTTAGTTGACTAAAAAACCTAAAATAAAAAGGTTGACTGCTACGGGAAACGCATGTAACCATATAACGCGGGCGAAGCTGCGACGGGGAGCTAGTATAAAAATATAAGGAAACCCAATTTAAGTTAAATGCTATTTTCGTACTCTTCATACTTCAAAACGAAAAAAAATTCATTTTCATCCCGTACTCCCACCACGCTACCGAAAGTAATACAGTATTTTTCTCCAAAAAACTAGTTAAAAAAATTATAGTAGTATTTTGTAAAGAGTTTTTCCACTCTGATAATAATTCACTTACAGAAAATAATATCAACCTGATAGGATGTAATAGAAAGATTGGTTCCTTTTAGTGAATAAAGTGTTGTCATTTGTAGGGTTGAACCACCATTTTGGTTGGTTTAGAACGGTGGTATGAACCTTTATTCAGCTCAGTGAATAACAAAATGAAAACTCATATTACTTATATGTATAAAAAAATTCTGTAACCAATATTTCTGTATTTTTGGACTGAGGGTATCTAAAATATCAAGAAATGTAAAAGTCTGAGGGTAGGAGTCAACAGAACAGCAGTAATGTGTCATTGATGTATACTATTACATTTTTAGAAAAGCAGAATTAAAATTATTCAGTGATTTTGAATCAAAGTCTCTTTTTTTCAGCAATGTACACGCAAATACAAAAAAAATCGTATAAATTATATTTTATATTACATATTTTATGATACACACAATGACCTAGATATCGACAGCTAAATCCAACGAATTCAGTTCGATTACCCAGATAAGATAATCTAAAATTTTGTGGAGTGCCTCTTCGATCTGATAAACCATACGATTCATAACGACTAATAGATCATATGATAAAAAATTTATTATTTGTATATTTCTAGCAGTTCAAAATAGTAGAATATTTATACCTATTTTAAGTTACGTAATGACGTAATGCACCACAAAAATAACATGAGATTATCCATAACATTAATTTAATATGCAGTACACCTTCGTGTGTACATCAAAGAAGGTCTCTTTATGATTATTATGGTAATGTCTGCTATAAATTTATTTAAAAGTACTTATATAATAGCGATTTCTGTTAGTTCACATTATTACAATTATAATTTATACTCTTCATATTGTCTCGTATTATTTATTCGGCGTATCTATCATTTTTCATCGATTATTTATATTATTACAAAGTTTCACTACAGTTAAACCTACATACTTGATCCCCCAGATTCAAGTTTTTATTTTGTGATAAGAAGTTTCACGATAATGATAGCAAAAGGATAGATTCTATTCTAGCTATAAATAATAGTGGAGTAAAATAATACAAAACTATCCACGTTCTTCTAAGCGATAATTGAAAAATAAAACATTAATTCTTTATCTCATAGATCGCCTTAAAATAATTTAAAGCAGCCTATCTAAAAGTTAATTTAATTAAAAAAATCTCCCCTTCGATTTAAATTTGTTAAATATTTGTTCCAGTTAAAATATACACGTTTTATAATTATTTATAATTACTCATAAAAATAATGCAGTTAGTTCCAATCTAGAAAATTAGATGAACGAAACAGTTTTAATTTCATATCAATGGACAAGTTTTTAAGCTTTAATTAAGTTATCAGTATATTTTTTATTACACTGTTATAATGATTAGTAGTTTAATTTTATATTTATTATGAATTACATTTAAGAATATATTGCGCAATATAAGTATTACAAAAGTAAAATTAGAAATTTAATTTTATTGTATCTTAACATTAAAGTGAAAAATAAATAAGAAATAAAATCACGTTAAAATTTATTAGACATATGTTTTTGCTTTTCTGTATGGAGCAAAAATATGGGTTTTACTGAGCAGAATAAGAGAAAAATTCAGGCGTCAGAGGTGTGAAACTTTCAAGCAATTAATTACGTGTAGCTTTTTGGCAGACAAGGAGCAAAAACTAGAAATTAGATACGAGTAAAATATTTTCAATTTAAAATGAAATAATTAAGAGTTGTAGTTATATAGGTCCTCTCAGTCATTAATACTACATTAAAATCTTATTGGTCGGCTGATTTTTATCAATATTCATCATTTTCAATGCGTTTTTTGCATTAATGTTACATTTCCGTAAATACCGTATTTATTCGCGTACCCCCGCCACGAATAATACGAACCTGCAGATTATACGCAACGGCTAAATTATGCAATCCGAATTCAAAAATTGGCAAGGGAAGAAAACGGGTTTATTCACCATCTAAATACGTATGATGACGCTCACTTCCACCTCAACAGTTTTGTTATAGGCTGAACTGTAGTATTTGAAGCACCAAAATTCCAAGATTTATACAGCAGTATGAATTACACCCTCTCAAATGCACGATTTGGTGTGGAGTAACATCGCAGGACATCATCGGACCGTTCTTCGAAAATGATAACGGTCAATGGAGAACGATATAGAGAAACGCTTAAAAATGTTGTAAGCCCTACAACGGAGTGTAGAACAGACTTGAAATTTGGTTTTAGCAAGATGTGAAGCCTCTTGCTATAGAGCTGAAGACACAATGAAAATTTTAAGGAAAAATTTTTGGCGAACGAATAATTTTTAGACCTACAGTGGACTAGCCGCCACAGTCTCTAGATCTGACGGTCTCTGGCTTTTTTTTTATGGGACACCTAAAGGTAAGAGTGTTTGTGTAAAAACCTCAGATAATCTCAAAACTATAGAAAAACATTCGTGTAGAAATTAGAGCATTACAGCCGCAGCCTGTCGTGATCCAGCCTCCTTAGGTTACAGTGACCCGAATCTGGAACTCTTAAACCGTTCCCGTACACGATCTTATAGGTTATAAGCCTACGATCGCTCATAATGGTCTCGGGCCAGACAGTCCAACTACTTGTACTTCTAAGAAGGTCGCCCGTCACTGATGTGACTTCGATGTAACTTTCCCTCAGTTTGCAAGAGAAAATTGGCGGTTGTTCTGCGTCGTTAATCAAGTAGAAGTTCCTGGCTTCAATGAACTGTTCAAGACCAGCGCCCCTGGGGTCAATGGGTGGTGACAGAAATCTAAATAGAAATTTGTGTAACGGACATCAAACGCATATAGAACAGGCTGTAATAGGAAGTGAATAGCGATTAGTAAAATAGTAATCCACGAATCGTTTTTATAATTCACGGACGTGACTACAGTTACCAACTTTCTTGGGCGGCAAATGTGGTTTTGCGTATAAAATAATTTTTATCGTCGAATCTTTCAGACTATGCTAATGCATTTATGTATCCTCGACAAAGAAATTTAAAGAATTGAAATCGGGGGACCTGGCTGGCCAAGATTGTGATCTTCTTCGGCTGTCCACCGATTTGTAAATGTTTCATTGTGATGCTGGGTTACGCGGCGATCAAAACGTGAGTTAATCTTATTGTGGAGATGGACAAAATACAAGGAACCTGTCTTAGAGCTGATAATCATATGACTATGATATTTAATTATACAATTAAATGAATAATTATTGAATTATACAATTAATATATAAAAATAAATTAAATTCAAGAATTTTAGTCAATTTAATTAAAAAATAAATAACTGAAGGAACAATGTGAGGATGATGTAACGATCGAACAAAGAAAATGAATAAAAAGATGTTAAGAATTCGTTGTTGATAATGTCCTTTTAAAGAAAAAAAGAAAACAGGTTTGAAGAAATACTGAATATTTAGAAAAATTCAATTCAAAGTTATATAGAAATAAAAGAAAAAAGAAAAGTTATGAAATTTGAAAGAAACAAAGAATTACAATAAATTAAATATTAAAATAAAAGGACGTATATTAGGGTATATTGAAAGAAAAATGAATTTTTTGTTACCGAGGCAAAAACATTACAAAGGATGGACGAAGTAAGAAATATATAAAAAACAGACTAGCTCAAGCAAGAAGAGTTTTCATGCGGAAAAGAAGTCTGCTAGTATATATGAAATATGTAGATTTTGAAGCCAGAATGAAATTCATGAACATTTTATACGTTTTATGGCAACAAAGTGGACAACAGAAAAATCACAAAGTAAAAGGAAAAAGAAAATACTTTGATATGTAATGTTACAGACGGTTGGTAAAAATTGGTTGGGTCGATAAAGTTTGTAAAGAGGAACTTTTTAAATTAAACATTTGACACAAAAATAAATGTACTGTAAATCTTTACAAGAAAGTTATGTTACTGACTTATGCTTTGCAAGTTATTTGATTTAGTAATAAAAAATTATGTAGAGATAAAAGGTTACAGGAAATACAAAAAAAAGAAGATTATTTGCAGTAAATTATTGAGAATAAATACCCAGTTATTTAACCTGAAAATATCTAAAGTATTCCACAAGATGATATTAAAAGATGACCGCAGAAGGAAATTTAATCAATTGCTTGAAATTGATGGAACGATCGACTACACGCATACAAATAACTTGAAGAAATTTAAAAATAAGCGTCGATACACGACACTTTTTGAAAAAGCTGACAACACAATTGTATGACTTTCCCGTCACACTGGAAACTTCAACAATTGCGGATTGTTTCTGATGCACGGCTTACACGAACAACTTAATTAAAAATATTTATCACTTTATTTAAATGTAATTTTTATCATTTATTTAATTCAATGATTCTAACTAAAGCGCGCGCGCATACCGTATTTAATTAGCGCGGGTGTGGCAGACTGGCGGTGACTGTCTACACTAACTAAACTAATGTAATTTCACAACTTACATAGAACAAATTTCGGTTGTACGACTGGTGTAGCCGCGAGGTTTAACGCACCAGGTACCGAATCAACCCGGCGATCGAGTTCGAGACCCAACCAGACCGAGTTATTTTTTTAAACTTAAAATATTATTCATTTATTTAATTTTACCGCTCAGTTGTAACGACACAACATAGCAGACGACTACAACATCATTTATTGGAGTGGGGGGGGGTACGATTTTCCAAAATTTTCTTTTGTAAATATTGTTATTTTTTTATTGTTAATAAATGTTCCTAAGAAAAATATAACCTTAATTGGGCGAAATCTCGAGATACAGCAAGGGTGACCTTGCTCTACATTCTCGCCACCTTGACCTTTTAAGTTGAAAATTTAATGGCATCAATGTGTCCGTATAAGTAATCTGACCAAGTTTGGTCAAAATCGGTTTAGTAGTTCTGAAGATATAAGGTGATTTAGAGGCCAAGACCAAAACACATACGAACATTAACATCCGGAAAATTTCCATCTTGTTTTTTTGGGTTTCTTAAATATCAAACCGTCAAGATCCGGTGAAAACCGCATATGCCCAGATTGTACCGATTACAATACTTTCCCTTCTAGAGAGGTAGCGCTGTTTAGACGGGAAAGTAAAAATTTCATCTAACATAGATTAAATTAAAATTCTACCCGAGAATGACATTAAAATAACAGTTATTTCTACGTACACTGGATGCCACAATAAAGCCCGTAGAAGGAATTTGTACCCAATAATGTCATTATATTTTCCGATCGTTTCATTAATACAAATATGTGTTAGTTTCTATTACCAGACAGAAACTTTTCGAAAAAATTCCAAAATTAATCGCTACAAACTATGTTTAAAATTTTACGGTTTCTATTCTTTGAAATATTTTACTAAAATGTTTTTTGAGAAGTACATCAGAAAAACAATCAGCACACAGTACATTCTACGGTAGCATTATTAATTAAATAATAAATTAAATATTACACTAGCTAATGACGTCTCGCGTTCAATTTCATTAACGGAAATAATTTGACTAACAGTATGTCAAAAAGTCATTAATAAATTCGTGCTGGATGCATCAAACCTATCCGTATTACCTAATACAATTATAATGTCATTGCGTGACTATTCGTTATTATTACACAATATCGCATGTTTTATTCTTTAGTACTATTATTACTATTAATATTATTATTAGTTCGTCATTGAAGAATTGCAGCAAATTATCCTTTTGTAAATAATTTTTAAGCTACGGTGCATCAAATATATAAGTGCAAATCAGAAATACATATTGTTTGACAAGATCTGTTTTTTCAAATTAAGTGAAATTTAAATAAAATCTTTTTGTAAAATTAAAACAATATTACCTCGTTTTATCAATGCAATTAATATCTAAACATATAAAATGATAAAAATATTCACGACAGCTGGGCTGTTTGTAATGCGTCTTAAATACTTTTTTCATAAATAAAAACTCAGTGAAGAGAACTGTTAAATTAGTGCGGTTATTTAAAGAGAAAAACAGTGACCCTGCTGTTGATCGGTGCTGAACACGTATGGAAAATTGCTTATTATTTACCTTAAAAAATACGGAAACTGTATAAAAAAATTGCCAGAAGTTTAAAGCAACTATTATTTCGGCTTCTGGAACAAAAATTTTAAGGAAATGATTAATTATCTAACTTAGTATAAATCGTGTTTATAAAAACAATAATAAATGTACTATCATTGTATATTTATGAGATATATCTAATATTTCTAATATAATTCTAAAGGTTATAAGCGTGATCCGGCAAATTATAGGCCCATATTGCCGGTTACAATTTTCATTACGATCTACGAAAAGGAACTTCCAATCGATTGGTATTCGACTTTGAGCATCGTACATTTTTGATGAAATTCAACTTGGATATTTTCGTAGTAGAAAGAATAAAGATGTGGTAGAATTTTAGACTCAGTTTTGAGACAAACTTAAGGTAAACAATTAAAGGAAAACTCTACTAATTGTAGCAAGCCCATAATTGTATATCACATGTTACTAGAAAAATTTAGCTGCTACGGATAGTTCTTACTCAATATCTTTGTAACAACTTAAATCAGTTGATTTGTGTGTGGAATTGTAATGGAAATTTTTGACTATTTTTTCTAATCCAGCAGGAATTCCACGATGTTTATTGGAAACAACTTTGTTTCAGATAACGGTCAATGACCTGGTGGGATGTAGTGATGTCATGGTTTATGCGAAAACAAAACGTGCAAACGGCAAACAACAAACTGTAGTTGAACGTACCGATGTTGAGTTAAATGTTATCTTTGTTGTGAGAAAATTATAATTCTCTATTCTTGGGTAAAATTAAACACAGTAAAACCCAGAAGATGATTTTAGATGTAACAATTAATAATGTGCAGGATATAGTGAACTTGGATTTAAATTGAACTGAGTGCTCGAGTCAAATTGTTCTAATGAAGTCTGTTCACTTGATAGAAAGGTGAATTTTCCTGAAAAAAATATTAATATTATGTATTACAGCGGTACGAGAAAACTTTGCGTATTTTTCCATTTTTCACGCTCATCTTCTGCATGATGTAATGATTTGGGTCGTACACCAGGTGAAGAGGATAATTTTATAAAAGAACGAAACACAAATTGTTAGAATTGTATCTTTAATTGGGAAGAAAAAAAAGAGTTCCCTTTTTAGAGAATCTAAGTAACAATCTTTGGTTACATCTGTACTAACGAATGCTTAGTTTGGTACAAGCAAGAATAAATTAGTTTATTAAGAAGATCGGCTTTGCGCTCATCCAACACAAGTAGTAAGAACCGGCTGGAGCACTCTGTGTAGATTAGGGTTCAGAACTGTCAAAAGAATAAATATATTACTTTGTTTAAAAGACTCCCTTACGATTTTTAAAAGATTAATGAGAAAACTGTCAAGACAAGAGTAACAAATCGATTGATTGAATGTGGGGATTGATAATGTTGCAAAGTTTATAGAATATAACTTGACCAATTTTAGAGCGTAAATGACAAAACTCATCTGACTTTTGAAAGTTCTTTAAATATTTTTTTTTATTAAATATTTTCTATTATGTCGATTTTTTCAACGACTTAATGCTTATGAACTAGTTAACTAGGGAAAGAAATGTTTATCCTTTTTTTTCTTTTAAGACGATCAACTAGTTATCACCTGAAATCCACGACCATTAAAATGTCAAGTATGAATTTTTGAACTTGATAAAAATGTTGAAAAATTAAACAGGGTTTATTGATTTATATTACCTTATGAAATTCTCTTTGATTCAAAAACGGAAAGAGAATAAAACTGAAGAGACGAAACTGTGGAGAATAATTTCATGTGTATAAATACTCCAATTATCAAGCCAATAAATTTCCAGCTACTTAGGTTCAGCTACATAGAATATCTTTATGAATAACCTGGGTCAAGTTGAGGGTATGATATATATATATATACACTCTTTAGATGAGTATAATCGATCTATCAAGGTGTGAAAATTATTCTTTTAACCGACAATACATTAAATAGTTACGAAAAATGAAGTTGTCCGAGGGATGTAGAAGATTTTTACCAAGGATACAGACCACAATCAAGTGGTTTAAAAAGTTGATTGCTAATTAACAAAACGTTAAATTTATATTATTCTGATTCTATTGTTGTCTTTATCTTAAAGTAAATCATACGCTAATAATAATAATAAAAAAAACAACAAAAAAAATACCTACGTAAAAAAGATAATTTATTTCATTTTAATATTGAATAGTCAATTTTATTTTAAAAAAATAAAAAATATTTTAACATAGAAATAGAAAACAAAAATTTATGGTAAGAGAATACGGACTGTCTTGGAATTTAATGGTTTAATTACCTTATTATGATTGAACACGTTATTACTAAATTTTGTAACTTTTTAATGTAAGATTAAGTCGGTTAACCTCAGGATCAGCAACTAAATTTGAGATAAATTTCCTTTTATAAAATACTGGCAGATCCGGCAATACTTCGCTATTGCTAGATTTGAGTATATATATGTATAGATTAAATGAACACAATTGAAAGTTTGATAAAACATTAACAAAATGAACATTACGGAACTTCACAAAATTTAACCTTTCTCCTTTCAATTTCCCCATCCCCCATTTTCATTACCCCCATTTTCATTTTTACCACATTCACTTTCTCCATTCGTCCCTTTCCCAATTTTCCCTTTTCCTTTCCTCATTCCATTCCTCTTTCCCCTTTTCTTTACTTTTTTCACCTTTCCCCTTTCTATTTCCTTTTCTCGTTATCCCCTTTTTTCCATATTTCCCTTCTTCCCTTTTACCTTTTTCGATTTTCCCTTTTCCGATTTTTCCTTTCTCCCTTTTTGCTTGCGCGTAAATCGGTCCAGTAGTTTTTTAGTCTACAGCGTACACATATATCGGAAACACTGAAATGGAATCGTAAAATATTTAGCATAGCGTGTGTTGCTTTTACATCCAACAGACAGTCTGTTTTTCAAGAAAAAAATATTTTTACCTGACATAGGTGTGACGACGTCCAAATCAGCTGATTTGGAAGTCGAGAGTTCCAGCGTTCAAGTTCTAGTAAAGTCAGTTATTTTTATACGGATTGAATACTAGATCGTGGTTACCGGTGTTCTTTGATGGTTGGGTTTCAATTAACTACACATCTCAGAAACGGTCGAACTGAGACTGTACAAGACTGCACTTCATTTACACTCTCATACATATCATCCTAATTCGTCGTCTGAAGTAATATCTGAACCGTAATTGCCGGAGGCTAAACAGGAAAAAGAAAAGGTGTGACATCTTACATATATAAATCGTAGGTGTATAAAAACACGCGCGTATTCGAATGCAACGTTGTATCAAAATTTCAACGCAATCGGTGAAGAACTTTCGGAGATTTAATATTTTGAACAAACTAACATTTACATTTTTATTTATATAGCTTTCGTAATTTTTTTTATAAAAAAGTATGAAAAATATCAATAAATTATCTGAACTACTTAAAAACTGAACTACATATTATTCCATTACATTAAATACACTTTACGCCCGACGTGCAGCGAAATAACGGGTAAGTAATTCTGTGGCCTTTCTTTGTTCATCGATACGATATCCATTCAGCTATAAAGGTTGCCTTTTATCCTCCAATAATTACTTGTAGTAGTAGTCAATAAAAATAGATGCGCATCGGTGCAACAGAATATTCGATCTGATAGACGATATACGGAATTGATTCCGGTAAAAAAGAACTCAACACATTTCCTTTATTTTTTGTTTTCAGTTTATATTCTGTTTAAAAAAAACAACAGTTTCTTTATTTTGAAAGCTGTTAATTTTTTATTTAAATGTCTTATTAATGTAAGCTAGATTTTAATCCAAAATGAACTGATCTATATATGAGGAATCAGAGAATGAGTGTTGTGAAACGTTTTGAAAATGTGTTATTTCATATATTTTTATATGAGCTTAATTGAAATCCATTGTTTTTAAATTTAACAGTTCTAGATTAATAAGAATTTGAAAACAAAAACTGATAAAATTGCTATAATTAAATCGTTTATAAAACATATGATATGGTAATAAAAATCTAAATAATGAATTACATATTTCTCAAGAAATCATATTTATTTTTTATCTATGCTTATCCTATTCAAATTCTTTACTTTTGCTATTTGTTATACATAAAAATCTTTGAAATAATATTACGAATATTGAAATAATAATAAAATTCATTGAAATAATATTTTATGTAAATAAAATATTTACATAACTTTTACATAAAAGTTATTTACTCGTGTATAAATAATAATTTATTACAACTTATTGTTTTATTAATAGATTTATTTGATTGGTAAAAATAAAATATTTATTTTAATATTTTGTGTTTCTACTTGTTGAAAACAAACGACTTTAAATAATACAATATGAAGTCATAAATCAAATATCATCGCGATGTCAAATGTATTTTTAATAGAAATAAATCATTTATATTACAATAAATAATTTAATTGCATTGTGTAGATAATTACGTATATTTATACATTTTATGTATATATTATTAAAAATAATAAGTAAAACAAAGTTTAATGCATATATATATATATATATATATATATATATGCATTATATATTATAGATACTAGCATTCCGTTGCGTCTTCGCCCGCGATAAATGGTTACTTGCCTTTCCCGTCGCGGTCAGTTATTTTTATTATTTGTTTTTTAGTCAAAAAACAGCCAGACGCGTCGCACATACAGTTATAGTGGCAGTGGCTGTGATTGTTAATCGCTGAGCAGTACACAATAGCACTCCTTAAAAGATAGAAATTAAAAAAAAAATCGGATAATTGTTTTTAGATATTTATCTGAGGAATATTTTCAAGCCTAAATCTAGTGAGCATGTAGTTTAGCATGTAGTATGAAATGGAGGGAATTTATAATCACGTTCAAAGTTTTTTTAACTTTCTTCTCCGCTTTCAAGGTCGAATATAGAAAAATCTAGAAATTTGTTTTTAGATATTCACATGAAGATTATACACATAAAAAAAGTTGGTATCATTTGTTCTGAGAAATTAAAATTAAAAAAAAAAATAGTTGGGTTTCAAAAAAAATTCAAAAATACATTTTAACTCTTTAAACTTGGAATTACAAAAATCTAGAAACTGGTTTTTAAATATTCACATGAAAATTATACACATAAATAATCAAATTTATATCTTCATTTGTTACCAAGAAATAAAAAACAATAAATTTCATTGATACTCCATTTTAATACTTTCAAATAACATTTTATATTAGTTTTATTAATAATATTTTTAATGTGTAAGGCTTAATTTATTATAATTAATGTAAGAAACTATTCTTTTTTTTATAATAAATAAATTTATTATATTACAGTTATATTACTCCTTAAAATTTTCATGTATTTGACGTGTGTTTATTATTGTCAATAATTGATGGATAGTATTAATATAATTCCTAAAATATTTGTACAATTCCAACCGCAGAGTAATTCGTCGGTTATGTAAACTGTATACATTAAGTAATACCGGATAACCAATTATTAGTAATCGTTTCCTTTACTTACTTTTTAATTTACATTAAATTGGTTAAACATTATATTAAATTATGACATTTAGGTTAATTACACATTTTATAGAATAATAAACATTCCGGCTAGTACAGATATACATTTTTAGGTTAATTCGTTCACACTATAAAACAAAGTATAATTTATACCATTAATAATTCTAACATTAATTAATACCAGCTGGTTCATTAACAAATAAGAAGAAAAAAGAAGATGACAGGAGATGTTTAAATTAAGCAAGAGGACACAGAAAACAAATGAATCTGAACATATTGCCCGTTAGAAAAGAAGTTCTTTTTTATTATAACATGAGAATATCGATATAATTAAGTTATAATATAAGGTACATAAATGTTATACTAATACAAATTTGAATTATATCAATATGATTCAGTAGTACAAGATAAACCAAGTATATTTATTTTACATTTTTTTTTATCAATATAATATATAATAGTGATCACAAATCACTGACAATGCATAAAAATAGTAGTAATACAATAAGAATAATAATCATAATGTTCATAACATAAATGTGTAATAATATATGTATTCTTGCAAATTTGTACCCATTATCTTATAGCGACTAGGATTTCTTTAGATATGTTGTTCGTGACATACCTATAGCAAGAGGATGTGTCCAATGACCCAAATTACCATGGTGTAATTGGCTAGAAAGTGTAAACAGTGATGGCTTATTGCACAGTTAGTGACTTATTGCATCTAATATATAATATTTGTGTGTGTGTGTGTGTGTGTGTGTGTGTGTGTGTGTGTGTGTGTGTGTGTGTGTGTGTGTGTGTGTGTGTGTGTGTGTGTGTGTGTGTGTCTGTTGTCTGAATATGAGTATGACTGAGGTGAGTATGTGCCTGCGTGTAGTATATAAGTACATGTAAATGTAGTATAGTAATTAGTCTGTAGAGTGTTAGAAGTTTAAGAGCATATGAGTGAGATATATTGATATAAATACAGAATATTACATTATAATAACAATGTATAACATTTATGACCATAATGTAGATCACAATTGAAAGCATATTAATGAAATACAATAAATTAATTACAATAATAAAGTATAATATCAATCAATAAAATTATTTTTAGAAATATTCTCAGTTAGTAACATGTGACATTTTTTTTTTTAAATAAACAATATTCAATTAATTGTCAGCTAGTGGTAGGAAACACAACTTATGCGCAGGTCATTGGAGCTGACCATTAGCAATCTTTAAATTGATGACTTAAACTAACTGGTCAGGATCTGGATAATCTTTAAAGATAATTCCAGGCTTCCATTACATTGGTGAATAGTTCTCCTTAGAGATTAATAAGTCACCAATAAACAGATTATGTGAAGGGAAACACTATTTATTTCTCTGCTGGAGATAATGAAGATAATTAGACCATTGTTTCCAGATGGATTGGACAAATTTCTGGAGTAAATGCCAATGACCTATACAGTTAATTTCAATTTCTTTGTAATCGGGTTCAGGTAAAGACATAAGTGGACAACCGATAAGAAAATGTCCAGGTGATAGTGGTTTTGGGTCCCTATGATCTATAGAAACAGTAAAAATGGGACGAGGATTAAGACAGACTTCAACCTATGTTAAAACCATATACAATTCTTCAAAGTTCAGGATTATTTGTCCTACTGTATGTTGTAGATGATATTTACGCTTTTAATTGCTCTCACCCATAAGTCACCAAAATTGGACGAATAAGGTGGAATAAATAACCATAATGTTTTTTTTGGTTGAAAAGATTTGAATGTTTGATTTAAAATTTTCCGAATTTCAAAATTAAGTCATACAAAATATTTTTGGCAGAACGGAAGTTGGAACCATTATCAGAAAATATTTGGGTAGGAATACCTCTTCGTGAAATAAATCACTTGAGTATTGCTATGAATGACTGTGTAGTCAAATCCAATACAATTGTAAATGAATTGCCTTAGTACTGAGGCATATAAAAAGTGTAATTTAAGATTTACTCAGGGTTTTGGATCGCTGCTCAACATGATGAATCATAAGTGGACAGAATGCACGAGAAGGTACTACTATGAAATGTGGTAACTGACCTAGTTGTTGTACTTGAGTTTTTGAGTTAAAATGAAAGCAATTCAAATATTTATTAATGATTGATAAAATGCTTGCTTTAACATTTAAGATCAAATTCTGGCGTAATGAACGATGCGTTAATTGTATACTAGAATGCAGAAGATGTAAATGCTCAGCAGTAGTAATTAATTTAGTTGTATTTACCTTTGAGTGTAGGATAATAAGATGTTTAGCTTGATAATATAATAAAGAGTGTTGTAATCTACCTCCCACTCGTAATAGTCCTAAGTCATCCAGAAATGGGTAATGGGAAATGATTTTACTTTTCAGAAATAATTTGATTGTTTTTAAGTTTATTTATTTCATCACTAAAATATACATGTTGAGATTATTTTATGAGAAATGTAAAGGTCTGATTTAATTCCCTAGTAGTTAAATGACCAATGATTCGTTCAGACAGATTTAATTTAAGATTGTGCATAAATCAGAAACAAAAGCTAAATGCACGAACTAGCTTATATAAAGATGAAAATTGTTGTGTATAGTCAACTAAAACAGTATGTACTAGAGATTTTGATATTTTTTATGTTTTTCTATAAGACATTCTGGATAATTATTATAATTGTTAAAGTTAATATGAGTATTTGGCCAATGAGATGAAAACTGTAAGAGCCAAGGAGGACCATGCCACCAAAGCGACATAACAATAAATTTACTTGGATTGCAACCCCCTAGACAATACCTCAGCTGGATTTTCCAAAGACTTAACATAATGCCATTTAGCATTTGAAGTATTTCTGAATTTCAATAATTCAGTTACTTATAAATACCTTCCAAGTAGACAGATGTCCATGAATCCAGGAAATACTATTATTGAGTCTGAATACAAATATATTTCATCAATATGTATATTCAGAGCACCTTCACTAATAAACGTGAGAGTAGTAAACAACCAGATAATTCAAGTCTTGATAGTATTATTTGCTTTAAACGAGCAAGTATTGATTTGGAACAAAGTAAATTACATGAAATTATTTGATTAGAAAATAAAGTTCGAATGTAGATACAACAGCTGTAACCCTTTATGGAGGTGTCTGAAAATCCGTGTATTTGGATTGAGTTAACCTCAGCGCCATTGTTGAATTTAATTGGGCAACTTAAGTGCAACTGTTTGTATAATTTATACCACTGAGTTAACATTGTTGTAGGTAATCTATCATCCCAATTAATTTTAAGTTGCCATAAAGATTGCATAAAACATTTATGATTGAAAACAGTAGGACCAATAAGCCCTCTTTGATCAAATACTCCTGCAATAATAAAAAGAATAATTATTTTAGTATAAATACTAGTATCAATAGACTGAGTAATTTGAAATGATAATGTGCTTGTAGAATTGTCCCATAAAGTGCTTAAGGTAAGTCATGTTCTTGGACTGAAGGAATAGAACAGTTATGCTCAGGAGTAGCAGAATTATGATTATTAGAGAACCGTTGATGAAATGGAAAACCATAACATTGGAGTAAATTAGAAACATCAATCTTTGGTTGGATAGCTTCATCTAGATGGTCAAAGCCTGAAATAAAATCATCAACATAAAAATCATTTCTAATAGCATTGCATGCTATATTATATATCTTTGGTTTTCATTTGATATTTAAATTAGGCATTAGTGGCTAAGTATGGAGCAGAAGAGGTTCCATATATTATAGTTCTAAGTGAAAAATGTTGTTGATCTGGAGTTCACTCCACAAAATCCATTGTAAAATAGTTTCATAAGGTTAACTAGTAATTGACGATAAATGTAGAATTCATAACTGCCATTACATCAAATATAGCGAAAATATAAGTATTATTGAGAATAAATCCTATTGGACAACTGGCCCAACTAATAGTGTATCATTAAGAGATAAACCATTAGAAGTTTTAGCTGAGCCATCAAAGCCAACTCGCATTTTAGTAGTTAAGACTTGTGGGCTTAAATACCGGGTGGTGAAGTAAGTAACATACATCTGATTCATTAGTTAATATATCAGCAGAATTAAGTAATGACATATGACCTAATCTTAAGTATTCTTGCATAAAGGTGGAATATTCCCTTTTAAGATTAGAGTTGTTGCATAATCTTCGCTCCAGATATAAGAACCTAGTTTTAGTGTTAATGAAAGAATTACCTAGCCAAGTTTATCGGATTTACGTGATAATGAGACGATAAAGCTGCCTTCATTGTTCCTAGCAGTATTAAGTTGGAAGTGTGTTTCACATGTAGAAGTTTTATTAACTGAAACATCACTATCAGTTTCATGAATTTTCCAAAAATGCCCAAATATAGTTGAAAGATCTAAGTTATTGTTGCTTGCAAAAAGGAATGTAATAGTATCCTAATGTTTAAATTTAGTAAGAAGACAACCGCTAAGAATATATCCTAGCTTAATCTCTTGAATTATAGGATATCATGAATCTTGAATAAATTTATGAGATAAAATAAGATCTAAACAAAATTGGGCTCCTTATTCGATATATTAAATTTAGGATCTGAAAAGAATAGATTTTGAGGTAGATTAAGTTTCAAATATATGTAATGGAAGGTTATTAGTTATATCTGATAAAACAGCACAATGCACCTTGAATGAAAAGTTTTTGTATCATGAATGGAATGCAAGTACTAGACTATATTCAGATTTGGCTAATGCATTATTTATGCCTGAAATAGGCAAATTTTATTGAGTTGAAGTCCCAATTTGCGAGCAAACTTATATGTGCAAAAGTTTAATTGACTGCTTGAGTCTAACAAGATTCTACACAAATGAGAATGATGAAAAACATCATCTACATTACATACAGCAGTAGACAAAATTATATTTTTGTTTATTTGTGAACAATAGTCATTATGTCTAAATTTATATTACTTAATTTAGAATCATTAATTTTATCAGTATGAATGAGTGTGTTGTGTGTTTGTTGACATAAATCACATAAGTTATTTCAGTAACATTGATTGTTATTATACGACCTTTGTGAAAACAAATGAGACAATTATTATATTCTAAAAGGGTTCTTTGTTCATCATTGGATAAATTAAAAAATTCTTTGCATTTTTGTAATCGATTGAGATTCAAAATAAATAATAACTAACATTATGTTGTTTATGAATCTTGTTAACGTTTGAAGTAGGATGTTTACAATGAGATTTAAATGCATTGTTGTAATGTTGCCTTTTAACATTTTCAGTACTGAATTGTGAATTTGTTAAGGTTTTCCAGGATGTGTCATCTGGTCTCAAGAAATTTTAGGAACTCTTGAAAATCTCTTATTTGATAATCTTTCCTTCCATAATTTGGCAGTATTATAATCTAGCCTTGTTAGAAATTGAATTACAATGAATTCAAATATGTTAACTGGAAGTTGGATTGCTTCAAGTTAGTTGACAAATGAAGAAATGTCAATGAATTTAGATAATTCACTTAATGATTCTCTTTTTAAAAAATTTATTTTTAAAATCCGATCTGCATTAAAATATGCAATCATAAATTTATTATCAAATTGTTTTATCAATAAATTTAATGTGATTTTATCATTTTCATTGTTTATTGGAAGATTTTTAATAATTGCTAAGGCTTTGTCTCTTAGTGACAAAAAAAAAGAAGTAAAACTAAATTCCACAAATTATATTATATCGGTAATGGTGTTAATGTAAATTACAAACCCAGTTTCAATATAGTGAAGAAAAATCCAAAATAATATTTTTGTTCATTAATGAGTTAATTATTATTATTAAACATCATCAATGAAGATTGAATTTGTCAGCTGCAGTGTATTTATATATATCACAATATTAGAACTTCACATGTAGCTGATATTTCACATAATTATTTAATTAAATGGTCTTATTCATATTTTTTAGTAATCCGGCCAGGAGGACCAAAAATAATGTACAACAATTCCAGCAGCGAAGTAATTCGTTGGTTGTGTAAACTGTATGCATTAAGTAATGCCGGATAACCAATTATTAATAATCATTTCCTTTATTCACTTTTTAATTTACATTAAATTAGTTAAACATTAAATTAAATTATGACATTTAGGTTAATTACACATTTTATAGAATATTAAACATTCCGGCTAGCACAGATATTCATGTTAATTTCTTACATTATAAAGAAAAGTAAAATTCATACTATTAATAATTCTAATAATAGTTCAGACTAGCTGGTTTATTGACAATTAAGAAGAAAGAAGAAGATGACAAGAGACGTTTACATTAAGCAAAAGGACAAAGAAAACAAATGAATCCGAACAATATTCTTGACTACTTTTTCTAAGAAATGTACTATATATTATTTTATGAAGTTTAGAATCTATTCCTAGGATAAATTTCACATTAAAGAATTAAGCGTTACAATAATAATGCGTGTAGCATTGGATTAAGAAATGCTTCAGTTGTATGAGAAAGATGTAACAGCTACTAGGGAGGGGAAGGAGTAGCGTTTCTTCCTATTTTCACCAGGTGATTTTGTCTAACCCCTCTCCAACAGCTTTTTTATCAATAGTACTCCTGCAGTCTGAGAAATAATGTTCATATCGACTGACCTTGGAACCATAACTGTTTGGGTTTATAAAACCAAACAGTTGAATATACAAACTATTATATCAAATTTCTCAATTTGAAGGCTCTTTTTCTGTTAAAAGGTTTTTAAGTTGGCGATCAATTTGTTTACTAGTAAATCATGAACAATAAATAACAAAATTCTATACGTATTGTGACAAAAAACAAATTAAATTTATTCTAGTTGTCTACTAAGCCTATTCGTTTTACTTTCCCGTGAATATAGCTAAAATAGCTGTATTAAAGGGAAAGTATGGTGGTCATATCAAAAATGAGTATCGGGTTTTTTCAGCAAATCTTTGTTTAAGGTTCAGCTCATGTAGACCAAAAAAAAAACATATGTTTGTTAAAAAAATAAGTATTTTACGTAAGTGTGTCGCACTCTTTAGACCTTATATCTTGGATTGTCTGAACCGATTTTCTTCAAATTTGGCTTAAACATTTCTGTACATGGGGCATTGATCATATTAATTTTTTTTCAAAATTCGTTAAGGGATGGGGGATCTCGAAAAAACCAATTTTCTTTAGAGGCATTTTACAGAAGAAAACTGCTTAAAAAAGCAAATTCGTTATCTACAATGCAAATGTAAATAATCCTCTAAAAAAAAAAAAAAAAATACTCCTATCTCTTAAAATTGAATGTTTTTTGTTCTTTCGCTCTCTCTCCGATCAAAATATTTTTCAGAAATGTTTTGAAAGTTTATACTTCATTTATTGAGATATCTATAAATGTTAACAATTTTTTTTAAATTACAGATCCCGGACCTAAAAAGCAAAGTTTTTTGATAATTTTCTTTTTCTTATTTAACCTTATTGAAGAGGGTGTTAGATTTAGAGAAAACTTTATTTAAGCAAGTTTGTTAAGATTAACCTATATATGGATATTAGAAAACTTTTCTTGAAATTTATTCTTAACTCTAAAAAAATCAAACATTCTGTTTTTTGGCTGTAACTCTTTATTTTTATTTTTATTAATAGCCAGGAAGTTTGTGCAATATATGCTAACTTTTTTTGTTTCAAACAATTGTTTTTTATAATAGTTTTCGCTTAAATTATCTGAAAGAAAGTTACTGCAGAACTTACAGGAATTTTAAATGTAAAATAAAAAAATCCCTTTCGGCACGCCGGAAGGCTTAGGTAGATTTCACCGCTGCTAAATAGGGGATAAAAAGATTTCCACCTTAAAGTTAAGAAAAACTTCAAATTTACTCGATACGGCAATGGTTGGATGTGAAAAATTTTCACATGTTTAGCATACAAGCCCCATCTTCTTACAATTCCAGCAATATATTGGTCATCCCTTGCCATAAGGGTTGGTCATATAAAGAATTATCTCAGACAAAAGTTTTAGGTAATGTTTAGAGGACTAACGACCACTTTAAAAAGATTATACTGTGCTTATTAAGGAAGGTATGAGTCTTTTGTCTTCAAAACCCCACTTTTTTACCCTCTGAGCCAATGGTTGGTGATATCAAAACCTTTAATTTGTAGGTTTTAGGCCCTTATCCAAAGAATAGTAAGAACTTAAACGAATTCGATATTTTTACTTAATAAGAAAGTTATAGCGATATTTTGTTTTTTCGAAAAAGCTCCCCCATTACCACCCCCATGGTCCGATTTTGGCCGTTAGCAAACTCGACCGTGATTTTAGAACGAGATATTTTTAAGGAACAATTTGAAAGTGACTGGCGCAAAATTACGGCAGTTATCGTGTCCGTAAGAAAGTGAAATATATATGTATAAATGTATAAACTTTTGAGCTGACGGTGGTTTTGGGGTTTGGCGTCTGGGGAATGTGAAACGCGAAGATATTTCGAAATTTTTCCGAAGTCGAATCATGATACCCATTACAATAAGTAGCTTTCCTATGAAATATACCTAAAAGGAATCATGGAAATTGATATATTTGGTAAAATGTTATCGCTAAAAAAATCTGTAGAGATTTAATTGAAATCCTCCAATTTTGAAAAAGTTGTAAAAACAAATGACAAAATGACACCTCATTTATAAAAATCCGTTGACCAACAGTCGAGTTATTGCAGACAATTTACTCGGCAATACGCTTGCGCACCGTAATGCAACCTGATAATGTTTTGCCTGTTTTTATTTTCTCCACTAAATGCAATAAAAATTATTCATAATAAATTAATAAAAATTATCAGCTTGAATTACGGTGCGCAATCGTACTACCGGATTAATTTCTGCAACAATTCGATTGTTTGTCAACAGATTTTTACAAATTAAGTGTCATTTTGTTCAAATAAAAATGCTTAACAAATTTTATAATAGGTAAAAATTTGATTAAACAAATAATTACAAAGATATTGAAGATTAAAAAATTAGGATGGCTTTTATCTTGAAAAAATTTGAAAGTGATGTTATGAAATTTTTTATGACACTAGTATGAGATATGCCAAATTTAATTAAAGTAGGTTTACCCGTTCCTGAGAAATAATTTTTTCTTAAAAATCAAAAAATGGTGACCAGAAGGAAACAAAACAAAAAAGGACTTTTATCGATTGAACTTTTTTTCTCATTTTGGTGTCCTGAATCAGTACCTGAAGTTCGGTGAATATTTCCCGGAACACTCCGTATAATATATAATTTATTCAAAAAAATTACTAATGTATATCGTAATTATTTTTCTTATTTTTCAGTTATTCATAAAGCTTGTTAATATCTACTTTAAATTTTGTTTTACATTAAAAATGAAGTTAAGATATTTGTATGTACTCGTATAATATAATAATATTAATATTGTAAAAACGGGGACGTTAATTAACACGTTAATGTGATTAATTAAAGTAAAGCAATTACATTATCTTATAAAAAATATAAACTAAAAAAGAAAGTGATATTTAATTTAAAAAAAATCAATTAACTTTAAAATTACATTAAAAATATAGGTTATATCTTATATTTCTTCACGTGCCATGTTCGTATTATTTTAATTAATTTTGCACTATGATAAAAAAATAATTAAATTTAAAATTTAATTACATTATTTCATTATTATAACATTATTAAATGAACAGATTAAAAAAACGAGACGGTTTACATAGGCATCCCTTTATTATTATTATTATTTTATTTTTTTTTATGAACGTGTTGCATTAAGCTGCATGCTCAGTGAAAGGAAAATAAAACAACTTTTAACATTAGTTGCCTGGTACTTACACCACTGCTTAGGTGGGTAATTCAGTATAAAAATGTGTATGCCAGATTTTTAATTAAAAAAATTACAAGAATTCTATTAAATTAAAGATTGCCAATCACCTTGGCAAAGTGGTAGCATCTCGGCCTTTCATTATGCGGTCTCGGGTTTGAATCCCGGTCAGCTATATATTTTAATAGGCAAAAACTTCATTTTCTTATTCCAACGTACGAGCTTTTTTTGTACAGCTTCTGTTCCAAATTAATCTATCAAGCAAAAAAAGAGTTATAAATAAAATACATTTCTGGGTAGACGTTTGCCTGTCCTTACAGCTGAGTCTGCTAGTATACAGTTGAGAACACTTTTTCCGGTGGCTGAATCGGGTCTATCGGAGCTGGTTGAATGCGATGCAGGTCGATTTACACAACATGAAGTCACCTTGGCGGTATCTAGACTCAGGAACAAAAAGAGTCCGGGTCCAGACTGTATTCCTGCTGCGATCCTCAAGGGACTTATGATGAAAGGCCATTGGGAAATGACAGATGTGGCAAGTTATTGCTTGCAGAACAGGGCCTTCCCTAATTGTTGGAGGGAGTCGCGCACTGTGTTCTTGCCCAAGAAGACTGCTAATGCAGAAGTGGTTGGTTACCGCCCGTTGAGCCTCATAAACAATATGGGGAAAGTGGCTGACAGATTGATCGCAGAAAGGTTACTGCTTGAGTTAGAGACAGGCGGGGGTATTCATAACAACCAGTATGGGTTCAGGCGTGGCAAATCGACGCTTCAGGCGATTGAAAAGATAACTAGCTGGGCTATAACAGTCAAGGCTGGAACATGGCGCACCAGGAAGATTCCTTTACTGGTTATGCTCGACATTAGAAATGCTTTTGGGACCGTCCAGTGGGACTACATCATGGCGGCTTTATTCAGAAGGCGAATAAGCCCTTACATTAGGAGACAGATCTCCGAATACCTGTCTGAAAGATGGACTACGGCTTGATGGTGACATACGATACTAAGTTCATGGTGGTGTCCCCCAGGGGTCAGTACTGGGACCATTACTTTGGTTACTGGTCATTGATGATGTATTACGACTACAGCTACCTGAAGAGACGGAAATAGTGGCCTATGCTGATGATTTAGCGATACTCACCTCTGCGAGATCAGAAGATGTCCTCGAACAAAGGAGCAATGATACTCTAGAGATCGTAAATAACTGGCTAACCGACAAAGGATTAACACTTTCAGTAGATAAAAGTCAATATATTATGTTGGCGGGAAGGAGACGGCTGCGAGATCTTGAACTTAAGATAGGGGAACATAGGCTTGAACGTGTCAATCAGGCTAAATATCTGGGAGTGATAATTGATAAAACCTTGAGCTTTAGTGCTCATATAGTATATAGATGCGAGAGAGTCGAAGGATTACTACAAGCCCTCATAAGGCTATTAGCTGGCCGAGATGCCCCAAGATCATCTAAACGTCGGGTTTTAGTCTCCGCATGCACCTCGGCTTTATTGTATGCTGCACCTGTTTGGTATAGAGCCATATTCACGCAAAGGAATGCTAAACGATTGAGGAGTCTACATAGACAGGCTCTAGTTGGGGTGATGTTCGGATACCGCACAATATCTTATGAGACGGCGTGCGTTCTGGCGTCCACAAAACCCATAGAACTCCAGGTCTTGGAACGCTGGCTTCGCTTTCAGGGCATGGAACGGGGTGATGCTTCTGAAGTGGTTATACAGGCATGGCAGCGTAGATGGAGTCAACATGAGGAGGCTATGTGGACAAAAAGGTTGATTTCAGACATTAGCCAATGGGTCAAACGAAAGCACGGCGAGGTCAGCTACTATGTCTCTCAGATGTTCTCTGGACATGGAAATTTCGAGCAATATTTATTCCGCTTTGGCAAAAGAAGCTCTCCACGTTGTCGGTACTGTGAACGCGATGACACAGCTGAGCATACAATATTTGAATGCGATAAATGGACAACACTTAGATTTCGCACGGGAATACAGAATCTCACACCCGAGGAACTAATCAGCTTCATATTGAGTTCTAGACAAAATTGGAATAATTTTGAAAAATTCTCCTTTTTAGTTTTAAAAGAGAAAAATGATACTGAAAGACGTATGGGGTACTAATAAAGACTGAAGTAATTGTAGAACTAGGATATTCATGAGTATTGTCTCTTTATGAAACCTACGACCGCGAGTAGGCGTTACGAGATCGGACTGGGAATGTAAAGACCGAGACCCGGCTTCGTAGTTGGTGGTTGGGAACGACATAGTCGGGCCTGGCCTACCTTCTGCGGGGTTAGAGGCAGGCAACACCAAAAGACCGAGACCCGGTTCCCGGGGCTGGGGCTGGGGACGGCATAGTCGGACTCGGTTCCTGCCCTGGGGATTTGAGGCAGGCAATGTAAAGAAAACAAAATGAAAAGATCCGACCGGGGGGGCTGACCTACCGTGCCGGACATACAGTCGGTGGGTGGGGATGCCTCCTTTGAGTAAAAGGACACTTCCTCGGCTGCGTATACTTAATTGGATAACCGGCCCGAGGGAGTGGGGGGAAAGAAAAAAATAAAAAATAAAATAAAATACATTTTTACACTACAGTCAACCCAAAACCAGTACTTTAGTAATTTATGATAAATAATGTCTGGCGTTATTTTACATAGCAATGAATATTTGGTAGAATTCTCAGACAGATAAAAAATTCTTCCATCAAATTTCCCGACAAATTAGAGGCCATTAAAATCAATATCAGAAGATATGTATTTTTTTTTTTAAATTATTGTCGAACATATTGTAACTCAACATTTGAATAAGATGCAAGCCAATATTTCAAAGTCAATCATAGGGATAACTTAATGGAAACACTGACCGGTGAACACAGAGGGCAAACTATTGAAAGATTATGAGGAACTGCAAAATATCGACATAAACAGCACGAGATAAAGCGGGGCACACTTGGGTTCGTATTCGGTGGAATTCTAAAGGGAATAGCATGTCATGAACGACCATTTCATAGTAATTTTTCGTGCTATTAAAAACTTCTAGGCTTAAAAGTAAATAAATAACAATTTAGTTACGCATATAACTTATAGAAGCAATCATACAATATATTTTAAGGTGAAAACGAATTGATTAATGCATAAATACCATTTCGCTCCTGATAAATTATATCTTTTGATATCACTTATATTTTAAAACAAAAATCTGATGTTGACACCATACGACTTTTTTGTTGTCACCATTTTTATCAACTTTTTATCAAATTACTGTGCTTCCCTTGAGTATTTATATTTTTAAAAAGAATCTTTTATAAAGTATAAAGTAATTTTATAAAATATTTCTATATATTTTGTATCCGTATTTTATATTTTCGACGAGTGGTAGTGTGCCCACTCAATACTGCAATTGAGTGGGCAGTGAGAAATAAGCGAAACTTCATGTTGCCTAAGCCGAAGAGGAGGAAGTATTTTTCAAATATTTTACTTATACATAGCATCAAAGATTTTTAACAAACTGAGTTGTGTAAAGCATTATAAAAATACAAATATGTTCATAAAATTATCGAATGATTATTCGTTTTAGTACGAAAATGTGGTGAATTTGTTTTGATTTTTAATAATCAATTATGTAGATAACGAGACAACATATTTGATTTTGTATACTTTGAAATTAAAATTTCTTTTATTGCAGTTAATAAATATTAAAGTAATGTAATCGTATAATAGTGTAATATTTATAGTCACTGATGTGAAAAGAACATGTAAAATGAAAAAGAAACCTTCTACTAAATTAGTTTTATTTGCTAATAAATAGATAGTAATCGTAAATAAATGTTATAGTCACAACTGCCCGTTGGTTATTTCTCAAAAAAAAGAATTTTTATTTCAAAATAAGTTTTCCTGAAGGTAATTCTAGAAATAGTTTTTTCCTCAAAGGATACCTAATTTTCCAAAATTCCAGTTTAAAAGTTTTATTTACCGTTATATTTCTTATTTTTAATTAATTCATTATTTTTTAATAAAAAAAAATTAAATGGATTACGTTTAATTGTAGTTATTAATGTATTTAATGTTTGTGTATATCAATGAATGCTTAAAAAACAAATATTATTTTTCTTATTATAGGTTATAAATTATCGTAAACCTACTTTATATATTAAAATATATTTGTCGGAAATTTACATCTATATTTGATTGAAATTTTCGAACACGGAGTTGTATATTGTAGTCCTAAAAATAACATTTAATGATAAAATATTAGGTTTGAAAAAATCGATCGTACTTAATTTCACTTAGGCGACAAACTTATTCCACAAACGATAACTTTTATTCGTTTTAGAGATCACAAGTAGTCAGACTTAAATTATACACAATGTGTTTGTTTGACAAAATAGTATCGAGAAAGGGCGGTGGGCGAAAATAGGAACTTAACCAAAAAGCTTTACGCCTTTAAAACTAATGGGAACGGCGTCTGAATAGTTTAGCTCCATCTCATACCCTACCATTTGGTGAAAACATTTTAACTGCTTTTCTACTGTTGAATTCTTAAAGTGATTTTAGATGCGTCACACATAAAAAATTTAATAATAAAAAAAAAAATGCCGTAAATAAAACATATCTTTTCGTTTATCTTTACACGCAAATTTATTCTCTATTTTTTCATTTATTTCTCTTCCTAATAAATTAATTTTATTTTTGATGTTTGTTACAGATTTCTACATTTTGAAAAACAAACAGTTTATAATTTTCTAAACCAACACCCTGTCCTTTTTCAGTTTTTATCCCGGATTTGTGGAGCGATTAGATTTTATTCAAATCTAACTACCACAGTTAGATTTGAATCAATTCAACCAAGAAATAATATTAATCAGTGATTAATATTATTACTAACACAAATTGTTCCACGAAGAAATGGAGAAATTTTCAGGAATTGATTTGCTGGTGAAAATAATGAAAAGGTTCCATATAAACATAGGTCTGGAAAAGCTTTGTTTTCGAGTTACGACTAGCGAAAGATTTCGCCCAGATTTCAGCTCTTCTAATAGAAAAATGTGCTTATGTTATTTCTGGGACCCAAACTAAGGATTAAAGTGGGTGGTTTCTTATGTAATTTAAGATGGGAAATAGGATAAAATAAGTCTCAGAATTGTAACTCCAGTAGTTTTTAAGATATCCAACGTAAAACGCAAAATTCAGGGTCGAAAAATAATTTTGTTTTATATTTTTAAAACAATAGCTTTGTTAAATGAATAATAAACGAGAAAAATTTGGTAACAAAACTTGTAGAGAATTTAATTATGAGAAAATTAATATAAATATATCCAATAAAAAGTAAATGAAAAATTTTAAAAATAGACAGAAAATCGTATTATTCTTTCTGAACCTAATAAACGTTAAAAAATAAAGTGTGGATCATCCTACGAAAAGAAAATCTTTATCCTTCCCACCTACAGAAGATTCAAAATTTTCAGCTAACATATTACCCCCAGCGGTTAAACTTGTCTTCTATATAAACTTCTATTAAACTTGTCTTGGATTCTATATAACGCTGATAAGGTAAATTCAATTTTATTTACCTATGAAGCCACTTTACGAGAAACGGTGTCTTCAGTTCTGAAAATAGTCATTTATAGTGCGAAGTCAACCCACATGGTGCTGAGGAAATTAGTTTCCAACATAAATTTTTCATTAATGTTTGGTGTGGCATTATTTATGATAAAATCCCGGGACAATTTGTTTTCAATGAAAACCATACGGGAGAGACACGTTCATTTCTTGAAGAATAATTTGCAAGCGCTTTTGGAGGATAGAGGTACATCCTCAAGATACAAACTAATTTGCAAATGATTTTCTAGCGCGATGGTGCTACGCCACATTTTTCTTCAATAGCTGGAAATCAGGTAAATTCTAATTTCTAAAACTGGATTGGAGGAGGTGGACTAATTAATTGGCACCACCATCATCTGACTTAACGCTACTAGATTACTTCATTTGGGGCCATATGAAAACGGTAGCATACGATAGGAAATTAATACTAAAGAAGAGTTGCTAATTAAAATACGAAATGCAATTGAATTTGTACGAAGTGATCCTGAGATGATACGGAAAGCCACCGGAAATATTTTACGTCGGGCAGAGTGCTGTGCACATTTTGAAGGAGGGAGCTTCGAACAGTTAGTATAACTGAGGTTTGTTATTCTGTTACCATTTATCATTTCATGTATTTTATTTTATTTTATTGTTTTTTGTATTAAGAATAACGTTTATTAAAAAACAGAAAGAAAAATACGATTTTCTGTCTATTTTTTTGGTTTGTTTTGCTTCAATAAAAATCTATTTTTAAAAGTTTTTATTTACTTTTTATTGGCTGTATTTACATTAGTTTTCTCGGCATTAAATTCTCTACAAGCTTGTTTACTAAATTTTCCGCATTTATTAGTCATTTAACAAAGTTATAACTACAAACCTAAAAAATTCTTAAATTTCGTGTTTTACGTCGGATTTGTGAAACCTACTGGAGGTACAGTTCTCGGACCTGTTTTATCTTATTTCCCAGCTCAAAATTACATAAGAAATCATCGACTTTACTTCTTAGTTTGGGTCCCAAAAATTACTGTAGGACTTATTTTTATTAGAACAGTTGAAATCCAGGCGAAATTTTTCGCTAGTCGTAACTCGAAAACAAAACGTTTCCTGACATGTTTATTATGGATTGTTTTCATTATTTTTACCAGTCCTGCAAGTTTCTCCGATTGTTCGTGGGATACTATAATGCTAACTCATCAACCAACTATATTCAAAATTGTCAACATCAATTAACAAAACATACATTAACGTAGTTTATCTACGATAAACTAACAAATATAAACATAATAACCTGTTTGTAAATTAAACTGCAGTAAATACACGCTAATCTTTTCTACATTGGGCAGACAGGACGAATAAAGATTAAAGGATTATAACATAACAAAAATAATAACCTTTATAAATCACGTCTTTGAAATTAGGCACACATATAGATGTGTTAACCACAATGTGCAAATATTAAAGGAAATAAAAGCTACAAATTCAGTATAATCAAATAATATTATATTTAAGGATGCAATTAGTTAAATTTATCGGGGAAGGGGCTTAGCTGTGTTAAGACTCGAAAAGTAAATAAATTTTTATAAATATAATAGTTGACTGATAAAAAAGAGTCTGGCATAATCAAGCTCCTCCGAACCAGATCTACCATTAATATAAATTAAAAAAAAAAATTGTTATAAGATCTATTTATTTTATTTATTAATTTTACTATAGTGAATTCTTAAATAAGTCAATGTAGAGTGTCCTGTATCTTACGCGGGAAGAGTCACGTATTAGTCATAAAACAAATAATTAATGGAAAAATATAACATTTTAAATAATTTAATATTTAGAAAATCCATTAACAAATTATAAATTATGAATTTTGTGACTTTATAATTCGTCAAAATAAAGTCTTTGAAATAATAATTCTAAAAACAGGTTTTTTTAGAATCAAATAAAACACCACTCAACTTGTCTCAAAATTTATGAAACGCAGTCAATAAACATGAAATTTAACAGGGTTTTCGGTATGAGAATCCATTTTAGAGATATTTATCCTCAGACTTAATTGTACATAATATTTAATCGGATAGTAGGATAAAATTTGGTTAAATGTCTGACATCCTATTATTCAATACTGGATCACCAAAAAATGATTAAAAAATATAAAAGAACAGATCTTTTTGGAATAAGATTTTTAAACGTCGAAATTAATCTAGGAAGAATCATTTTTTGGCGAATTATTTTTTATTCTTGATTATACATTATACAAAGAAACGATGCCATTATGCTGACCACCTTAGCGGATTAAAATTCATTTCTTTACAAGTAAAAAAAGGGATGAAAAATAGCTATAATTGGGCGTAAATCAGTAGTTAAGGGAGTGAATAAATAAATAACAACGGTAAAGTAAAAAGAATGAATTAAACTAGTAATTATTTTATTCCGATGATTAATGCTAAAACAACACGCTTAGTAATACGTTATAAAATTAACATTCTTATTCTTTTATAAGGTTAAAAATGATCGCAGGAGAAAAACAAAATATGAAAATCGGCAAAATTATTTTAATGAAATTTAGAAAAAAGGAAACTCGTGAAAAAGAATTTAAAAACAACATTAATAAATAAATTTTAACTTCAATAAACTAATTAAATTTTATATAAAATGTATTATGTTAAGGTTTTATTTAGTCAGCTACTGTTAAACAATTTACCTTTATAAATGTTTTTACAATTTTTTGTAAATTGATATTCTGTATGATATTTAATTAACAAAATTAAACCAAGTTTTTACTTGAACATTATAATTTTGTTTGTGGTTATTTTGGGTATTTGTGTAGTACGGGAAAACGGTTTCGATTTTAATGAAATTCTACAGTAAGATTCCTTGCTACAATTAAGCGGAACGAAGAATGTGTAACGTTTTTTTTTATAAAATTTTTTGTTTCATAATTTTGAATTACTTTTCTTAATGTAGGAATAGTTTTAGGGGTAGTTTATATCACTAAAGACATCAGCTTGGGTCTCCATTTCACTTCTTATATCACGCACAATTTCCAGTTTGTTTTTTAAATGGCTACTTTATTTTTTACATTTTATCAAGTCTAAGTCCAAGTTGGTTTTTGTGACCGTTTTCCACTACTATAATGTGTCGTATCTTTCTCAGAACATTATTAAATACTTTTTTTTGTTTTAACTTCCGGGAAAACCGTTACGTATTGCTTCAGAGGATTAAATGAATGATTAGTAGCGTGTGAAAATGCCATGCCTGACCGGGTATCGAACCCGGGACCTCCGGATGAAAGGCCGAGACGCGATCACTCGCGCCACAGAGATCGACATTATTAAATACTTAATAATTTTACACCGCGTTGAGATATCATTGTTATATATTTTCTAACTGCGGTAATATTAAGATGGGAGGTATCTCACCATTAAGCCAATCAAACGGGCCAGAAGAGGGGTAATTACAAAATTATTTGAGATTGTATGATACGCTCCTTCTGGCGCAACCTTGATCTTTGACCCCGTCAAAAATTAACAACCACGGTCTAATTTACCGTAGGTCATGTGACGTTACAACTAATCTAACCCATGACGTCATCTGTATCTAGTCAGCTACGACGCCACACTAATACGTCACTGGCGGTGACCGTTAACGCGAATATTTCACTGTTCGAAGAATTTTTCACGAAAGTTTCACCGTCCGTCAACTATAGAACGCATTATCATGAATACTGAAAAAGAGAACCGTTTGATGTTAAAGTCGGCCCACGTGAAGGATGATATAATGATATATGACCCAAACACTCGGCGTTCGTTAATAATTGAGCCGCAGAGGAATCGGAAAGGGAAAAACTATTCAAACCCGTAACCAAATCGCTCGAGGGAATTAAAGATGAGTTGAAAACGAAAACAAAATACGATAACCGGCAGCAACAATAACAACAATCATCTTCATCGATAGATTTATCAAAAGATTCACAATTATCAACAACCGATGATGATGATTACGACTACCGTATTAATGAAGAATGGATTGCGAAATTGAACACGCGGAAAAGTGACGACACTGACGACATTCTCGAAAGCGTAAGGACGATTGAAGAGGAGGCTTTGGAAGAAATAAGGAAACGCCATACTTCATATAACGCGATGTTACATTGAACCAAGTAAGGGACTCCCGTACGGTAAAGGTAATCAATCGGGTGTTTGGTGTGAGGTACAAGGATGGCAAGTGGATGACGGGCGACAAAGAAGTAAAAATCGATCAACATCGGTTGTACGTCGACGATAGGACTTTCGAATTATCTTTGGAATTGTTAGATTTAATGATTTTCAAACGAGTGTTATTAGATCCGAAAAATCCATCAAACAAATCCATTCTGAAAATTTATAACAAAATTTTGATGGCTACCGGTGCCGATCTGCAACCGAACGGTCGGTTAAAAAGTAGCAAGTCGGAGAAATATAATAAAATAATCACGGAATTTTTTAAATCGAGACGTCCAGCAAAACCGTTAAACATACCTTATTCGTTAACGACTACTCCGCATACGCTACATTATTGTATCAACCACAATCTCCTATGCGCACCAGCACGCCTAAGGACCTGTTTTACCGAGCTATACACCCTTTTCGCAAGCAGAAACGATTCAGACCGAGTCTCTAGCTCACGAGCTATCATTGAGCTGAGTGATAGCTCGTGAGCTCACTGAGGTGTCACGAGATGCGAGAGATCCCACAGCGCAGATGATGACCTAACCGCCGTAACCCCAGTTCTTCTGATCCTCAAGATCGTTCTCGGGCTCGTAAGAAACTGTCACCTCGTCAAAAGATCGGAAACCTTACGAGATTCCTGACAGTGTCGCCTCGAAAAAGTACGAGATACCCAACGCCTCGTCTGTGATAAGAGAATCCAATAGACACGAAATCGAATGCGCACCTTAACTCCTTCAACGATGGGACTCATACCGTTACCGCGAGGGCGCAACCAATCGTTGAACAGCAAAGCTTCTTTATACAAAAATAACAAAATTGCAGACGGAGGAGAACGAAGGAGAAATTGCCATTTTTCCTAAGGATATTTTTTGTTTAGTTTTACAAGTAGAATCCGTAAAAATATAGCCGGCCCACCATTTAAGAAACACTCTGTCTAAGAATAAATAACCGTAATAGAATAATAATCAAAGTCTACAACCTTCTTGTTGTCAGCTTTTATCACGCTGAGCAATGGTCTTCTTTTCTAAGCTAATATAAATTTTTTTACCTGATTTATAATACGAGAAAAATTTGATTTTTTATTCGATGCTGGACCGGCTTGGATCACAGATATACGATTTGTAAAATATTTTATAGTTTTTTGGGAAATAGAAAGTAAATTTTCTGGAGCGATTAGTATTTGATTGTTGACATTTTTTTTATTATTCCTTTTTTTCTTGACAATACAAATTCGTAACAGAGTTACAATCGTGGAAAGACTATAAATTGTATTTTTTGACCCGTATCACGAAACAACTTGTCCATCGATTTATTAAATTGAAGGGTACAAGTATTTATTAATACGCGACATGAAATTATTTGACAAGAGAGAGGCATTAATTTATTGTTAACAACGAAATAAGCACAACTTGTAATCGGCCCAACAGTTACTGCTACTGTTGTGTTCGTATAAATAAGCATAATACCAAGCAGTAAGTGGGCCATTATTCATTTACAACAACAAACGCGCGCGCACACACACATACACACAAAACGGTAGGGTTACATGGGATAACCATGCTACAGTAGACCACATCACCACTTATACCAAATAACAAATAGATTAATATCGTATTTAGTAACAATATGTCTTTGCATGTGTGTGTGTGTTTGCGCACGCGGTATGATATTTCATAATTTTTTTTTATGTTAACATTTTAGTAGAAATTTATTTTGTCCTACATATATAATTTATGCAATAATAACATTTGACACAAGCATTTACATTTATATTAATCTAGAAATCAAGACTCCCGCAAGTAGATTTTTACATATTAACCAAACTTCTTCTGTTCTGGTGATATATAGTAACATATATTAATCGCACCGGGTATTAACAACGGAAATGGCCATCTAGTTTTCGATTTTATGTAAACATTTTTTTTGTGATTGGTTTTTAAACGTTTTCTAATTTATATCAAGGAAAAATGTATACGTGCTCTAATATGAGTTAACTGTGCATTATTGAGGACTTGAAGGAGGTGTAAAATTTAATGATACCAATAAAATTTGATCGAATTATGTAATCGATTCGTCAATAAATATTTACTAAGAAATACTAAAAAAAATTTTTTTGACTTCATTTGGTATTTTTGATAACGTAACGAGGTCTCGTTATAAATAATAAGTAATTTTGTTCGAAAAAGTACAGAAGTTACATGTTCGGTCGGTCCGTAGTGATATATATTTTTTTAATATAACTTCGTTGTAATACAGTATATATAAAGCAGTAGTCAACAGTAATAATAATCGACCGAGAGAGAAACTCTTTCCTTCTCCTTCCGTCGCTCGACAACTGAAGGAAGACTATCCTGATTCTCCAACGCCGAGTGTTTACACACTCAGCATCTGCTAATTTAAAACGGCTCCATCTCTCTCTCTTTCTCGGTTACCTATTTCTGAGTATCTTCCTTTACTGATATTAGTGCAGTACGACGATGTTTATGATTGCGGCATTAACTTCATCGGGTTACATATTATGTCAGGTTTTTATTATCTGGTGTACAAGACACATTGAAGAGGAAGGAAAAAGAGGTAAAAGAAAAAGGGAGGGAGGAAAGTTGCTGTTTTTCTTAGATAAGAAATTTTAAACTTTCATTTCTTTAAAATATTAGATATATTATACTTTTATTCATTCCCTTTTATAATATCTTAATGTTACTAGAAATGCTACAAAAATTAAATTCCTTTTAATATACCTTTTCCTGTGCAAGAGAAAGTTTTTTGTTTACCATTTAAAAGAGGAAAAAAAACGTCCAATATTTTTTTTTCAAATGAACCTCTTCATCGCAATTTATGTAATTTCCTAGTCCTGATTTCATTTGTAAACCGTGGAACAAAACTTTCTGCTTCTGAGCGTCTATACATGAATATGTCCAAATGTTAGAAAAGGATTTTTTTTTAAGTTTACGAATACGAAAAAAAGTATTTTTTCGTAAAACATGATTTGATGATGATTTAAATTTTTCAAACGCATGTTAACCTAATTGCAAAATTAATGATTCCAGCTACAAAATCAATGGGAAATTATATAAAATTTTCAAAAAATAAACAGTTACTTCGCTAAATACTGAAGAAAACAAGAATAATTTTGCATTTCAAAAACTGTTTTATTTATATTCATAAATTTTAAAATGGTAAATTTAATATAAGAGTATCCTGAAATGTTATTTTTTGTTAAACATTAAGGGAATAATTAAATAAAATAATTTACACAAAATAAAAATAAAAAACCGACTTCAAAAATAATATTAAAAAATTATAAATAATATTTATTAACTAAAGTAAAAGTCATAATACCAAGGAAAGCAGGAGCAGATAAATGTGAAGAATACAGAACAATTGTTTAACTAGTCATGCATCAAAAATCTTAACTAGAATTCTATACCGAAGAAAATGGGAGGAGAGTGGAAGAAGTTTTTTAACTATAACAAGAAGTATCGCATGAAAATAAACAAGTACAAAACAAAAGTAATGAAATATAGTAGAAATAACAAAGATGGACCAATGAATGCGAAAATAGGAGGAGAAAAGATTATGGAGGTAGAAGAATTTCTGAACACGCAGCTAGCACGTAAACATGTCTACAACAATAGCATCTCCTGCCAAGTGTGAACTGCGTGCGGCAATTCGATTTCTTCTGGCTGATGGGTGTAATGCGGCTGAAATTCATAGACGAATAAGTAATGTGTACGGTGAAACATCAATGAGTGACAGCAAAGTGCGACAATGGTGCAGGAACTTTAAAGCAGGACGTACAGAGTTTCATGATGCAGGCGGTCGGGGAAGGAAGCGAGTGTCAACCGATGATCTCGTTGAGCGAGTGGATGAGGCGATTCGAGAAAATCGTCGGTTCACAATTTCTGTATCGAGTGATTCGTTTTCTGAAATTTCAAGGTCAGCTCTCTACACCATTGTGAGTGAGAGAGACTTCAGTACCGCAAACTATGTGCGAGATGGGTTCCCAAGATGCTGTCTGACCATCGCAAAACAATGAGAATGGACGCCTCCCTAATGTTTCTCCAGCGCTACCACAATGAAGGAGAAGATTTTTAAAACAAAATTGTCACAACGGATGAGACATGGGTCCATTTCAAAACTGAAGAAACAAAAGAACAATCTAAACAGTGGATGCATTCTCATTCTCCCAGTAAACCAAAGAAGTTCAAGCGAACCTTCTCCAACATAAAGTGTATGGCTACTGTGTTCTGGGACCGGAATGGAGGGTATTGGAAAGTTGGTACCACGCTACAACAGATGTCTAAATCGGAGTGGCGACTATGTAGAGAAACAGCGTAACTATGTAAGTACTTGTTACAAATAAAAATTGTTTATTTTCACTGTGGTTTTAACTTCGTAACCGTTCGGACCTTGAAAAAAAAATAAACCTCGTACATGTACATGTACACAAATCAGAGTCTCTGCAAGATGTATTCAGGAAAAGGACACGAAAATGTAGGGTGTACAAAAAAATCGAAAATTTAAAGTTACTTAATATCTCTTAACATTGATTTACAGTAATAAATCACAAATGAATTGAAAGAGTAACAGTTTTTCCACATAAGTATTCACTTGTGAGCTTTTTCCGTTATCGGCACACATCCAACTCTTCTATGGGATAGGAGAGTTCATCCTATACTTTTAAACAACATATCTGAAGTAATGTAAGCTATAGCTGCTTCAATTTTTTGCCTCAAATCGGGTCAATCAGTAGGAAGCGAAGACATATACAAGATCCCTTATAAAACCACAAGGAAAACCATAAGGGGGTCAGATAAGGTGATCTTGGAGGCCACCATAAACAAACTCTGTCATCGGGTCATGCTGATCAATCCAGCGTCGAGGAAAACGTCATTCAACTGATTCCGTGCAGATTTATGTCAGTGGGGAGGTGCAGTATTTTATTGCCAAATAAAATTCTGTGGCTCATCTCAAAGTTGAGGAAGGGCCATGTACGCAGCACATTCAAATAAGCAACTCCTGTTACGCTTGCTTTAGCGAAAAGAAACAGTAAAGTATTTGGAGATTGCACAGAAAAGATTTAATCCTGGGTGTCCCTTTAGCATTGTATGATTTGATGGAGATTTTTTTGACACCCAGTCACGAACATTATGTATGTTATATTTTACATTAAGGCTAAACGGCAAAACACCGAAGGCTTTCTGTTAAGGTGTCGCCATATTTGCTAATGACGCTATCTAGCGGAAAGATAGGGAATCAATCTAAGGCCTTGCGGAGCAAATAAAACTGTCCATTTGGCTTTTTAATTCTAGCCTTAAATCAACGCTACATATTTCATCAAACAGATAGTATAACAAATTAAAATCTGATATCTTTTCTTTATTCACCCGATAATATAGAAGAGAATACGCAGTTAAGAGAGAATTTTCCGATATGTTTTACTCCCATAACATTTTAAAATAAATATATAAATAAAAAATAAATCAAATTAAAACAAACTGACAAACCGTTTCTCATCATCAGTGACAGAAAACAATGACAAAAAAAATGTTTAAAATAAAACTTGTTAAAATTGATATGATTATTTATAATTTATTCAATAAATGTTTTGATAGAACGCAAAATTAGTAAGAAAATGACAGACGACTGTTTTTATTTTATAGGGTTGCCGTTCCAAAATATGATATTGATATAAATAAAAATAAAATATTGAGGGTTTGATGATCAAACTTTTCAATGATGAAAGTTTCATTCAAATCGGATCAGCAGCTCTTAATTTATAAACAACAAATAAAAATTCTTAAAACGATAGAAACCATTTCCACGTAATAATATAATAGAAAATCTTTAAAGTCGAAGTCATTTCAATTCTTGTAATATAAATTTTATTGTATATTGGTAAAAACAAAATAATAAATTTATATTCTATAAAGTTAGTTATAAAGTTTCATAACTTTTTTTTATTTTAGTATTAAAAAAAAATATTTTATTTCTGATGAATTTAAACGAACGTAAGTATTACTTAAAAAAAGCAATTTAATCGTTAAAAAAAATGATCGACAATAGAAAAGTGAATAACATTGCATGCAATTGTTGCTTTGTATTATTATTGCTGCTATTATATCATTACACAGATGATATCAATAAGGTCGACAATCGGGTATTTTCCGTACTAAAAGATTATTGGTACCGACTTTATAACTAGTAGTTGTCTATAGTAAATTATTTATCGTCGCGTGGTCAAGGTAGTTTAGGAGTCATTACTCTTCTTTACTTTTCTTCTTTTGTGTGTGTGTGTGTGTGTGTGTGTGTGTGTGTGTGTGTGTGTGTGTGTGTGTGTATGTGTCTGCACTACATTGCCTGACAATAAGAAAGATGGCGAGGTAACGCGTAATTTCTATCCGACTTCTCCTCCCATGATCCTCTTCTGTCACTCACTCGCAGTCCTTTACTAGTCAACCTAACCCCCGTCCCTGTAACACTTTCATCCTCACACTTTCAAATCGAATATGTTGAAAGACAACATAACATATAGGTTACGTTTGATTGAGAAAAAAACTTCGATTATTTTTGTTCAATTGATCTACTATTTAATGTTAACAGAAATACAGATTTTTTTCCATTTTTCTAATAACGTGGTAAAGAAAGGTTGTTAATTGAATTCTAATTTTAAAGCTTTTTATTACCAGATTACCGTCTGAAAGGTCAATTATAGTTCCTCAGTTGGTCTTTACTAGTCATAAATCATACCTGTGACAATATTGTTAACTGAATTACAGTAACTAAAGTAAATCTTTAACTAGTAAACGAAAATTAAAAAAAAAATTATAACAGATTCAGTAACATTATAAAATAGTTGAAATAACAAGTGATTAACTGTATGGATCGGTTAAATAATAATTTGAAGGCAGTCATGTCTGAAAAATATCTAATTTAACTCAACGAACGTATTTGTCAGGAAATAAAAAAAAATTTTTTAAGGAGTTATATATATTTTACATGTTAAATAAATGGAAAAGACTAAGTTTTATTGAGAATTAAAATTTATTTTGTAGGTTGTTGGGATGGATTATTAAAACACGACGTTTTAAGAAAACCCAGGACTAGTCCGAAATTTCCGTAAAATATCTTAGGAAATATTTTAGGAAATTTGGAAAATCTCTTAAAACGTATTTCTTTTTCTTATATTTTACACGATAATATTACTCTAACATTAAGAAATTACTACAACGTTTTATTAAGAAATTATATTACAAGTTATTTTTAAAGTATATTTTATAAAGAAAAAACTTCCATTAAAATTGACGCCATATAAGAAAAGAGTGCAGCCTTTTCAGAATGTAAAAGTACAAGGTCCGTATGTTATTCTACATTTACTGAAGAAAAAAAATCTGATGTGGACACCAGATGACTTCCTTGTACGCCTATTAAATTACATATAAACATTTAAAAAAAAAAATGAAAAGTACATCAAATTTTATTTCGTTGATAACTTTTGATATTCATATTTTTTTTATTGTTATTATTGAATTATTATTTATTGTAAATTTTTTTTTTTACAATCAGAGGTTAATAATTATTAATAAATCAATATATTTAAATAGAAAAAAAGGAGATAAAGTCGGATTTAAACCGATTTTCCTTTCCCTAGTAAGATCCAAATATTTCATTAATTAAAGTTTTATATAGCTATAACTCTGGAACCAATAAAGATAAGTACAACTTATGATATGTCGTTGAAAAGCTCTGAATGAGGGCATATTACTGCACATAAGAAGCAGTCAAAAATCCTAATTTTTGGATTTTCGTCTTTTTTGGAAAGTTTTGGTTTAGTCGATTGCAATCAAAAGGGGAGGTGCACAACTAGATGTTACAAAAGTCCTAAATTTAAAATTTCAACATTCTACGGCTAATCGTTTTTGAGTTATGCGAGATACATTCGTACATACACACGTACGTACAGATGTCACGCCGAAATAGTCAAAATGGATATTTCCGTTGAAATCTGAAAACCGAAATTTTTCGCGATTACAACACTTTCGTACAAGGTAGTAAAAAAGTTCTCAGCACTTCATTTTTAACGTACTTAACAAAAATACTTTTCAGCAACATATTCAAAAAAGAACAAATATGTAATTTCTATATAATTTTCATAGAATATGTTTACTGTGCTTCTTTAATTTTTCTGATGGAAATTTTATTTTAGTTGTTTATTAACTGAGCATGCATTTGAAAAATTGGATAATAATTAGAGTAAATTGAACTTCAAAGCAACTTTCAAAGTAAACATTTCCAATGTTTCAAAAAGAGACTCAATTCCCCTTTATGCAAAATTTATTTTTATTTTTGAGATTTATTCATTTAGAAAAAGTTTCAAACGGTTTTACTAAAGAAAATAAATTTGAAATAATTTCATCGTACAAATTTTTTCGAAATTTTAGTCTAGGTTCTATTTTTAGTATAGATAAAAATTGGTATTCAAAGAAATTCGTAGTAATTAAAAAATAAGGCAGGAAATTATTCTCATGATAATTAGTTTCAGTACTTTCAGAGTCATAAAAAATAATTGGGCGTATCATACAAAAAATTCTTCATTCTAAAATCCAATTATTTAATCCTAAACACCTAAATATACAGATTAATTTATTTTATGTGGAATTTTTATACCATTTTACTCAGAATTAAACTCTCTATAAGTTTTGTTTAAAACGTTCATGAATTAACAGAAACACCCATTTAATAAAGTTGTTTTACGCCAAACATAAAATAGTGTATTTTTGATTCCAATCTTTTGTTTTTTACCTCAAATCTCTCAAAAACCACTAAAAATATAGTTCTGGGACCTCTTTTTTCCATTTTTTTCAGTTTTATATAAAACCACCAATTTTTATATGAATCCTAAGAATTTTACAGCTTGGCTTAATTTCAACGAAGGCGCAGAAATCAGGGCGAAATCTTTCGCCCGCCAACCCTCGCTAACGAAACGTTTCCAAACTATTTTTATATGAACTTTCTTCTTTATTTTCACTTATAGAACATGTCCTGAAAGTTCGTTATATTATTCGTAAATCACTCTATACTTGGCCTATCCGTTTGTATTTTACTTTTCAACCTCATTCTTCTGTTATTTATTAAAACATCTTACTATTTTAAATTTTATTAGTAAGTTGATTCTTTTTTATATAGATAGATTTTTTCGTATAAAATGTTTTAGTATACAACATCTGTTTAATATGGTAAATATAAGAAAATAAGCAACATTTTTTTAAATTAAAAAAAAAATAAATAACTAACGTAACTTTGAATTTTTTTGTTCTTTAAACCTGTGTAGCTTTCCAGTTAAAGCCTTTTTTTTTAATTTTTCCATTTTAAATGTTGCGTAATAGGCAACAGTTTACATGGTGTAGAAAATAAAATTGTTTTCTGGTTTATTTTTAAGATAACTGTTTTGTATTTATTTCGTAAGTGCAAAAACTGTGGCTCAGATTTTCTTCTTAGATTTAAACTAATTGAAATTGGTTCTAATTTAAAAAAAAAGAAAGTTAATCTTGAAAGTCCAGCGAATAATACATTTATATCTCATTCTATAAAGTAATTAATTTTTTTTGATAACTGATAATCATTAGAACTTAATTAAATGATTAACCGCAAAAAAGTGATAAAAATATGTTTTACGAAAACTTTTCTACTGTTTTTCTCAGTTATACGTACGAGTTATAAGTAATACTCGTATTTCTCTGTTTCTTTATTCTGCTTTCAATGATTCTTAAAATAATTTCCACTCTTTATATGCTGTTGTATTAAATTACTCGACATATTTTTGGCTAAGTTTCATCCGGATAAACGATATCTTACTTAAATTTCTTTTTAACAAAATACGAATATACCGTACTTATTCTAAATTCGTTACTTTCTACAACTTATTGTTATTTATTTTAATTTTATAGTAGATTAAACTTCACGTTATTAATTTATTACGGCTATATTACGTTATTTTCGAAAGCGTGTGTAAATACAACGTACAAAAGTATGCGACCATGTGCATTTGAGGTTGTAATAACTTTCAGTATAGGGCCAATGCGGTAGGAAATGTTTCCACAACATTTACTATTAGAATTTATCCGTAACAAAACAATGTTAGACTATAAACTACGTGTAATGTCTTGAATAAAAATATAACACACCCACAACACAACACGAGCAGAAACAAATCGACAACAAACATGTACTTAACAATGAACGTATGCATATTACAAGTATAATACAACATAATTTAAATTCAAGAGTTATTTCAAAAGAATCCTAAAATGTAATCGGTTAATCAGCTATTATCTTTCAAAAGATAAGTAAATAATACTTATGCTAAACGAGATGTATTTCTATCCGTCATTATCTATCAAGTTTAAGATTAATGATCTCCTTTATTAAACAGTAGACGATCAAGGATAATCTTATTTTATTCCCCATTTTTCCTCCTGTTAATCCGTGTAATTTCATTTTCGCACTGAAATTTGTCTTATAATAAATTGAAGAAGACTGCTTTTTTCGATTATTAAAACTAATTTCTGTGCGTGCTTGTGAAAAAAATTCTAAAAGTATCTAATTAAAAAAAAAAAATGCTTATGGTCTATTTTACAAGCTTAATAAGAAACTCTATACAGTAAATTCAATTTATAATTATTACCACAGCGATGGAAAAATATTTGAAGTGAACCAAGAAAGAAAGGAAAATTAAAATCATCCATCAAAAGGAAAATTAAAATTCTTTATTTTTCATATAGATTATAAATAGGTTTGATTACAAAATATTTGTTTGTTTGTTTATAATTGTAATTTTTAATGAATGCTTTACACAAGACGTCTAATAATAATAATTTTCTTGCCAAAATATATCGAACGTTCGTAAACGATTGAATCACCATTTTAATAATAAATATCACTTCTGTCAGCGTTGTAATTGTTATTTTGTAAATATTTTTTTTTATTCTATACACATTTTCTTCCTCAGCTTATATCGATATACATATCCTGATTATCGACATATATGTTACCGTGAAATATCTGACAAATGTCGATATTCTCCGGTGAATGTTTTTTTTTTCATTTTTCTTCTTCCCTCCTGGCCGGATCCTGCAGTTAAGTATTACACAGCCCAGACGAGTGTCCTTTACTCTAACGGGCCTCCACGTCTCGGCCCGCCGGTCGGATCTCATTTTATACCCGCCTTAAACCCCCAGAGTAGGATCCACCAGGCCCGGCTACCCGTCCCTGGGTCTCCACTCCGGGAGCCACTACACAGTCTTTATGCCAATCTCTCTAACGGGGACACCCCGATTGGGGCATCCTCGCCGGGACTCGGTCTTTTTCCCTCGGGAGTGCGAGAGTCCCCATGCCTTATCGCTACCGCCCGCTCGCGCAAACACGTGCGAACGGCATTTCCGCAGAGGGTTGCCCTTCATCCTTGAGCCCCGCGATCCTTCTCCTGAAGAACCCTCGCCACGAACCCTGCAATGGTATCAAACCCAAAAGTTTTGATACCATTGCATGGACCTTTTATTTTGCCATAACTCTGGAACCAATGAAAATAATTACCACTTATGATCAATCGTTGAAAAGCAATGAGGGCTTATTACGGCAGTAAAAAAAAAGACCAAAATCCAATTTTTTTGAGATTTTGGGCTTACTCAGTTTGGACACAGTTCAGACTCAGTTCAGTCGATTGCAATCAAAAGGGGAGGTGTACAACTAGATGTTACAACAGTCCTAAATCCAAAATTTCAACATTCTACAGCTAATCGTTTTTGAATTATGAGGGATACATACGTACGTAACAGACGTCACGCCGAAACTAATCAAAATGGATTTAGGGATGGTCAAAATGGATATTTCCGTTGAAATCTGAAAACCGAAATTTTTCGCAATCACAATACTTTCTTTACTTCGTAAAAGGAAGTAAAAATATGTAATTCAATTTTTTTCAGGATAATTGTAATAAAAAATCTGATGTGGAGACCACATAACTTCCTTGTACGCCTATTTCATATACACATTTTTTTTTTTAAATGAAAATTACATAAAATTTTATTTCATTAACTTCATTTTTTCATTTATTATTATTTATTGTAAATTTTTTTTTTACAATCACAGGTTAATAATTATTAATAAATCAATATATTTAAATTTAAAAAAAGGAGATGCAGTCGGATTTGATCCGATGTACCTCTTCCCCTTGTAACATCTAAATATTTAATTAATTAAAATTTTATTTGGCTATAACTCTGGAGCCATTGAAAATAAGTACCTTATGATATATCGTTGAAAAGCTCTCGATGAGGGCTTATTACTGCAGTAAAGAAAAAGTCCAAAATCCAAATATTTTGGCCTTTGGGCCTATTTGGACACTTTTGGTCCAGTCGATTGCAATAAAAAATGGAGGTGTAAAACTAGTTTTTAAAACAGTCCTAAATCCAAAATTTGAACATCCTACGACTAATCGTTTTTGAGTTATGCGTGATACATACGTACGTACCGACGTCATACGGAAACTAGTCAAAATGTGTTCAGGGATGGTTAAAATGGATAATTTCGTTGAAATCTGAAACCGAAATTTTTCCCGATCACAATACTTCCTTTACTTTGTACAAGGAAGTAAAAATCTGCAACGTTTCGTTAAGAGTAGTAGTTATAGAAGTATAAATACGATGATGCATTTTAAATTCTGAAAATAACAGGTAAAATTTAATAAAAATTCCTAAAAATATTTGCAAAAAGTAGTATTCTTCATAAAAGTATATAGACGTATAAAAAATGTTACCAAAATAATACAAATAATTTTTTTAAATTGAGCTTCAAAATTCTGCAAAACTTTGGATCCGTTAACATTAAAGTTCTAGAATTTAAATTTGATTTATCAGTTTATTTTTTCATTTTAAGTGGGATATTCTCGAAAACAAAAAAGTTTTTTTCTTAGGTTAATTTATTCTTATGCACGTAAATGAAATGAAAGGTCCTGTTATCAGAAAAAAACATTTCATTGTATTGATATCTTTAATGAATTATAAATAAAACGACAGTTGAGCTTTTTCATTCTGAATCATATCAGTCCTAGAAAATATGAACGATTAATTTTACTGGGATTTGAACCAAATCCTAACATGCTATAAAATTGCTTTACCTTTCTTACTGACTGTTTAAACAACGCTTAAATATATTAAAAAAAGGATATTCACAAATTTTATTACCGGTAATATGTACGCGATCGTCTCAAATTTTGTATGCAATCGGATCGTATGACCCAACTATGATTTTATTTTATCGGTAAGACGACAAAGTTTAAAGATATTTCAAGAATCACCTACATTTTATACTAGAATACGTGTTTAAAACTATGGCGCATACTATTCATTCCATTATAGAATCATCGTTCATCGTATGGTACATTGTTCTGCCACAAGTGCCGCCACCTTTCTTCATCCATCGACTTCATAAAAGCGACTCATAATAAGAAAAAGTTTGATGAACGTCAAAGACTTGAAAGTTTAAAATTACTATGGTTTTAACCGATATTTTAAATCGACTATCGAGACAAAACTAACAAATCAATCTTATACAACTACTAACTATGTTATTCAAACGACGCAACACGACATACACATGCACACACGCTCACATTCATCGGTTAAAAAGAAGGTTTTACTTTCTTCTTGAAATGTTTTTGATGAATTATTCCGTGAGTTTAAAGCGTTAGATTAGTTTTCCACGTCTTTTCTTTCCATCCCTCCTTTTTAGTCATTATTTTGCTTTTCTTTCTCTTGTCATCCACTCATTGTAAAGCTGTCTTTTACCGTACAATATAAATAGGTTTCCACTAACGTAACCGAATATATGTATATATAATAAGAAGCATTATAAATAGCGGCCGATCGATTACATACAATTTTTTTCAACGTAATACCTATTATTCAAAATTTTATTTCAATTTTTAAATAAAAATAGTATATATCAGAAATAAAATGTCACTCCGCCGATCTTCGTTGCAAAGTCGTAGCGTATCGATCTTTCATTTAGAGATTCCGGGTTTGAATCCCGTTAGGCATGACATTTTTCATACGCTAAAAAATTTCTCCGCACAAGCTTTAAACTTACGTAGCGAGATTCTGAAGAAAAAAAAATTCTTACCAAATATAAAAGGGTGTTGTAAAAAAAATTACATTAATTTAGCAGAAATTGAATAGTCTAATCATCAAATCTGCTATCGTAATTTTTTTCTGAGGAGGTAATACGCAGAGAATTAGATTCAATTAAAGATACTTTTAAAGTGATCTAAATACGTACCTCATAGTTGAAATAAAATTCTGACTTGGTTAATCTGACTCAGACAAATTTTGTGTAATATGACAGAACCTAATATAAAATTCTATTAATAATAGAATTATTAGCCTTTTAAAAATTGCGGCAATGCAATCTTCTTTCTCTCTCACTCTCTCTATCTATCTATATATATATATATATATATATATATATATATATATATATATATATGTATATAAAGGAGAATGTTTGTTTTTACCTTTTATACAGATCTACAGGGGTTATTCTGATTTTGATGAAATTTTGTATTCTAACATTTCCGAACAGAAGAAAATTGTTATTTACATTTAATTTTGGAAAACTACACCCCCCCCCTTAATTTTCCATTCCCTTAAGCAAAGTTTTAATGCGCAGCTTGCGGTTTTTCAAGAATATCTCGAAAACGGTGAGGAAATTAACCAAAGTGAAAGAGATGATTTTCTGAAAGCGCATAAAAGTGTCTACAAAATGCAATTCATCCGGTTCTGATAACGTCCTTAGTTCCGAAGTTATTAACACTCAAGGACGAAAGTTTGTGCACAAGTGTTTTATTCTTACTCTGTTGTGAGTGTGTCACCATTTTATCAGCTATCTCCTTCTCACCCGTTTTCCATCTCATTGTCGGTCTCACTCGCTCATCGTTTGGCTACAAAAAAAACCAACAAGCTGAACTTTAAGCAGCATCCAGAGCCACCAAACTGAAGATAAAACAGCGTCGAAGAGCTCAAGCTAAACTTCATGTACGAGTGCGAAGCCGCTAGTTTTAAAATAAAATTACGATTTGTTGAAGAAATGTACCTGTGGATCGAGTTTCTGACTCGGTCCAAAGGCAGTTTCCTTACTAAATACCATGCACTGGCTCCTCAGGCCCTGGCATCTTCAGCATGGAGAATCTGCTAGGTTGAAGTTGCTGAAAGTGGAAGTATAGAAGTGGGTCTGTAGAACCGAAAACCTGAAAGTAGTATATGAAAAAGATGGTATCTGGAGAAAAAGGGTAGTACACCCATCGGGATAGTTTGTTGTCTTGGTCAAGATCCAGGATAAAAGATGTAATGAAATCTACACAGGTATTACAGTTGCCATAACAACTGTTTTAATAACCTGACATGAGATACATTCTTATTAACTTTTTGTAAAAAATAAAATATAGCTATAATAAGACATAATTTATATTTAATGCCAGGATTACTAAGGAAAATTTGATCCTGTTTTCTTCTGAGTCGAATATGTTGTTGGATCTCAATAGTTATGCCAAACCCAACGAAATACGATCGACACCATTATTATTTTTTTTCTGAGGGATTACTGGCGATCGACTATTAAAGAAAGCAACTCCGTGCAGTCCTTTCTACTCGAAACAATGTAAAAACCGCTATATTCTGGCTTAAATACTAGGAGTTCCCTTGTTTCCAGATTTTTTTTTTGTGAAAGCATGAAAGTAAACCTTAAAAATTAAAAAAATATTTTTTCGCATCAAAATTACTTGGTTTAATTTTGTCCCTTAAGTTTTCTACTACGAAAGTTATTTTTAATTTGATCAGCTTTCATAGATACGATTACGAGAAATACCTTTTAATCTCAAAATCACCAAAAGTTAGAAAATTGAAAAACGATAAATCTAAACGAGTACCTGAATTTTTTCTATGAATCTAAGATTTTCCTACGGTAATACTAAATAGGCTTGTGAGAAACTTCAGCTTGTCGTTATGCGGTTCAGAGGAGGAAGAAGCTCAAGAGGAGCTACTATGACTGCTAATTGAGAAGAACCAAAAGAAAAAGAAAATGTGTTTATTACATTTTTGAACTTGGGAAAGGCTTCTGATAATGTTAACTGGAATAAAATGTTTTCTATTCTGAAGAAACAATAAAAGATAGAAGAATCATCTTTAAAAGGGATAAGACCGCAGTGATCAGGATAAGAAAGAATCAAGAGAAAAGTTCAATACAGAAACGGATAAACAGGGGAGTAACTTATCATAAATTTTCTTTGAATCTTATGTCTAAAAAGCAGTAGACGTAGTTAGAGAAGAAATTAGCGTAGGAATTAAAATCAAGGTGGTAAAAATAGACCTGCTGAGATTTACAGTCGACAAAACAATCATTACAGGAAGTGAGCATGATGTGATTGATGCTATTTCAAAAACTGCAAAGAATTTTACTAATAATGACAACCTTAAAATCAAAAAACCCCAAAAAGTAGACAAGTTAATAACATTACAATACAGTTAAAAATGAACCTTTTGAGCAAATCAATGGATTAAAATTCTTAGAAGCATCATAACACCAGACAATAGAAGCAAAACAGATAAAAAAGGAAGAATCAAATCTAGCAAGTATTAGTTCGACAAAAGATAGATGCTATTAAGTGCCAACAAAATTAATTTAGAAATAAGGAAAGAGTTTCTTAAAACATACGTAAACGTCTGGAGAGTTGCCCTGAATGGCAGCAAGAGTTGAAACTGTTGGAAGTTCAGAGAAAAAAAAAATTTAAAACATTAGTATTGTAGTTCTATACCACAATTTAAACAATTTTAAAGTTATATTGTTAAATGTTAAAATTAAAAATGTTATACAATGTTAAAAATTAGATGGACAGATAAAATCAAATCCTCCACGTTTGTGTATCGTTCATATACAAACAAATGAACGATAATGAAAACCTCTAGAAGACAAAAAAAAAAGAAAAATTAATTGGAAATATACTACGACATGAAAGAGCCCTGAAGACGATTAATGAGGGGATGATTGAAGGGGAAACCACAGAGGAAGGAAGGCTGGAGTACATAAAATATGTCATGGATGATATGAATTGGTCAAGTTAGGAACAGCTAACGAGAGGTAAATATTAAAAATCAAAAAACACGATTGCAAAAAAAACATTGTTCTTTATTATAGGATAATTAAAGAGCGTGGGGGTGACAATTTTGTATAAGTATAGTATAACTTTTTCAAATTTTTAAAATCTATCTAAACACACACATAAATATACATATTTATACCGCCTATGGCACTCCCGGTAACGTAAGGATTCCATTGCGGAGTCATTCATCAAATCGGTTCTGCCGTTGAGCTGCTACGGTGGAACAAACTTGGACAATTCCATACATACACCCTAAATACTTTACACACCTTACGGGCAGTCGTGTAAAAAGGCTCTGGAAACTTATTACAAACCGGTCTGCGATTTCATAACAACAGAGCAAGAAAGTAGAGAGAGAGAGAAACATTTTTTCTTTTCCTGTTTAGCCTCAGGGAATCACTGACAGATATTACTTCAGAGGATGATATGAATGAGTGTAAGTGAAGTACAGCCTCGTACAGCCTCAGGTCGACCATTACTGAGACGTGTGGTTAATTGAAACCCAACCACCAAAGATCACCGTTATCCACGATCTAGTATTCAAATCCGTATAAAAGTAACTGCCTGTACTAGGATTTGAATGTTGGAACTCTCGACTTCGAAATCAGCTAATTTGCGAAGACGCGTTCACCACTCGACCAACCCGGTGGGTCGAGAGAGAAACCTAAAATTATCTTTGGATACTACAAAGAGACAATCTAGTTGTATTTGTAAGTTAGAGTATGGATCTACTCGTTTTAAACTAATTTTGATAATTAATGGAGTTTTATCTTGAAATTTTAATACCGTATAAATACAAAATTGTACTTAATAATTGGCTCAATTGAAAAAAAGGGTCTTTGAATTCTAATTGCGTTAATGGGGATAAAATTATTGCAAAAGTGTAGTATTATTTTTTTTAAAGATAATTACTTCGCAAAAGTGATATCAATTTTTTTTTAAATTTTATTTTGTAAATCTTTTTTGCGATAGGTTGGGGAATGGGAGGTTATTACAAATATAAATTCAAAAAAAAGCTCTCCTTCCTCGCAGAATTATAATAAATTTGCACTGCGAAATTAGTTAAAATCAGCTCACACGGTTCACCAACTATTATCAGTTTTATTTGTAAATTAAAAACTGATATAATGTTGTCAAAAAGATACGTCTATTGACATAAAGATTATTTCATCATCAACGAATTAACATGCCGATACATTTTCCCGTCTCTTTTGATTTTTGCTAAACATTTAAATTATATTCTATCTATTGATTGATTTATTTGTGTTATATAGCCCTATTAAAATCTATTTTATCCTTTACATTTTTTTCCATTTTTATAATAACTAACCCTAAATGACTTAATATCAAATTAGCTTTCTTTTCTAATAAAAATCTTTCACAGACTTCTTTATTCTCCTGTTGTCATAGAACCTCTTTGCCTAACATTTTATCAACCTACATGTCAACATTATTCAATAAACTTCATTTTCATACACATGTATGTATTCTTTGGCTTTATGGTTTTCTTACTGTCTAAAAAACGCTGCATTCCACAGAATTTTAAGTAATCTTCTTTTACTTATTTAAATTACATCAACGCATAGAAAAATGGGAAAATTAAGAAACATAGGTAAAAATTTGACAAGCGTGACAAAAAAAAATCACTCCAATCAGCGGTGTTGATTAAAAAAAAAATAAATGTATACGTAATTTGTTCTTCTATAAAAATTTGTGATCGTTTCAAATACTGTATAGAGTATCACCATAATATTACAGACGCTATACTTACAGTGTTTGTAAGTCATGATGAATAGTATTTCGTAGCTTTAATGGTACTCTTAGGATCTTGAAATAACTTTTACCGATCAATTGATCTGTTATCCATGTATTATTCATATAAATTTCTGGAAATATTTATACATTACAAGAATTCTAGATAACTGTTTAGAGACTTACGAGGTCATAAAAAAAGTTTTTTTCTCTGTTATAGTCATTTGTTAATTATATTTAATATCCACGGGTCAAATTCAGTTAAGTGTATTGTCCAAATATTTTACCGTGATTTAAAAGTCGTGATGTTATTTAAATAAAGAGGGGTACGAGTACTGCATCAAAGAGAAAGTTACATACATCGATTAAAAAACACACAAGAATTAAAAAAAGATCTTTTCAATTACCTAAGCACGAATGCAGTGTTTAACAAGCGAATTTTCGTTTAATCTAATCAAGTTCCAAGCAAGAAAGAGGTATTCAATTTAGATACAGGCATATATACTTTTCTGTATACGTTTAAATTTTATTTTTTACCAAATGTACTGATTTTTTTTGTTTTTAATTTCGCGAAGGAACTTCGTCCGTATTTCTAAAGATAATTTAAGTGAAACACTTTGCAAAAGAAAAACTGCAAGATCTGTAATTAAATATATTTTTAAATATTTTTCTTTTTATCGTTTTTAAAATAATTAAAACGTAATGTATAAATAGCGTGACATCATTCTGATGTAAAAATATCTTTATTTAAAGATTTAAGAAAGCCTTTGTCAAGTTTACGAAAATAAACATATATACATTACTGTATTTCAGACAGCCTTAGCTCATGTTCGGTGATGATTTCTTTCGCTTATTCTTATTTTATTTTCATCACAACTAGCTTTTTACCTTTATATTTCTTGCGATTTTGTTGTTGAAAGTAATTTTTATAATAAATACAGATAAAAATTTTATAGAAAAAGAAACAGCTGAGTTTTTTAAAAATATTTAAAAGTAACTTACTCAATTCTTTACATTTTGAATTTTGACGTCAGCACCAAATTCGCAAAGATTAAAGTTATTGTATTTATTTTGGTGTTGAAAAAGTCAATATTTAAAGCAGGATAAAAAAAAATATAATTTTCTCTTTTTTTGTTAGATTTAAAAAAAATTGTTTTATTATTCTTTTATAAGATTATTTTACCTTCATAAATCTCACCACTATATAAAGAGACGCCTTTCCCGTTTGTTAACAATAACAGCCAAAAAAAAATCATTACGAAATTTTAACTGTAACTTTCTTATGATTTTCGGGATGTTTACCACAGTTGAAACCACATCAATCTCACTTCATATAAATCATAAAAATAAATACAAATAAATATTTATGCCGGCTTCCGTGGCGCGAGTGGTAGCGTGTCGGCCCTTCATCCGGAGATCCTGGGTTCGAATTTTTCATACGCTACATTTCCATATCCCAAGCACAAGCTTCAAGCTTATGTGACGATATCATCAAGAAAAAAAATAACTTGGAACTTCTTTTAATAAATTTAATGTCGTTTATATCGATTGTCATTGTCTATATCGATCACAGTCTATGTTAATATAGACTTCTTCAGAAAGTAATTATTTTTTTTATTGTTATTTTGTTTTGTTGTAATTGTTTTACTTATTGTTATTGACTAATCTAGTAGCGACCTTTTTTTTCCATCCTATTTCCCTGGGCCGGACATACAATTAAGTAAAGCTCAGTCCAGGGAAGTGTTCTTTTACACTAAGGGAGCCTCCCCACCCACCGACAGTAAATACGGCACGGCAGGTCGGCTCCCGCGGTCGGAGTTTTTGATCTTTATTTTGCCTGCCTTTAATCCCCGGGAGAGGATAACCGGGCTCGACTATGTCGTTCCCAGGCCCCGAACGACGGCCGGGTCGTTCGGGGCCTGAGGTCTTAATTTTATCCCTGACCTACGATAGCCCCAGATTCTCCACCCGGTCATCGGAACCGGCACACCTAAGAATACCGGCCCTCACGGACGGGGTTGCACAACCTGCGGATGGCGTAGACTGCGAGAACTAATCCTTACACGAGCAACCTAGCACTGTAAAGTTTTATACATTGATTTTAAAAATTCCATCAGGGTAAGCCAGACACTTAATTGTCATAAATTCGAATTTCAATTTGATATAAATATTTTCATAACGCCTTGGTCGGTGAGGTCACAGATATAAAGAAAAACTATTAGGATGTAGACAACGTGGATCAAAACCAGAGAATTCTTAAAGACTAAACGAGTAACGTATACGCTCGGCTCAAAAACGAATTCAAATGTTATATCTCAAATCAGCTTCTAATTACCAGCCTGAAACTGACTATCTGAATTTGAAAATTATTTGAATAATTCTGCTAACATGTTAATAATTTTGTTTACTTAGATCCTTCCTTCCATCTTATTCCATCCTTGTAATTTTACTCCTTAAATAAAAAAAAAGATTCTTTGATGTCTAATAATTAACGTTCAGTTTAATTTCCAATCTACATAGAGCAATAGCTCTAGAAGGAAAAGTATTGTAATCGGTCCAATTTGGGCATATGCCATTTTCACCGGATCTTGACGTTTTGACACCTAAGGAACCCAAAAAATCAGAATGGACATTTTTCGGTTGTTAATGTTTGTATGTACGCGTGAGTATATTCGGTGTTGGCCTCTACATCACCTTATGATGTAGAACTACTGGACCGATTTTGATCAAACTTGATCAGATTACTTCTATATATGGGGCATTGATGCCATTAAACTTAAAAGGTCAAGGAGGTTAGGCTGTAGAGCAAGGTCACCCTCAGTATCTCGAGATTTCGCCTAATTAAGGTCATACTTTTCTTAGGCACAATTATTAACGATTAAAAAATAACAATATTTGAAAAAAAAATTTTTTCAATCGCACCCCCATCACAAAAAAATACTGTTGTAATCGTCTGCTATGTTGTGACGTCACAGGTGTGCAGTAAAATTAAATAAATGAATAACAGTTTAAATATAAAAATTAAATCTACTGATTGAGTCTCGAAATCGATCGCCTGGTTGACTCGGTACCTGGTGCGATAAATCTCGCGGTTACACCAGTATGCCGATAGTACAAGCGAAATTTGTTAGTAAAATTACATTATTTTACTTAATGCCAACCGTCGTCGCTAGTAGCGCCACACCCGCCCGAATTAAATACGGTATGGACGAACGCTTTAATTAGAATAACTGAATTAAATAAACAAAAAACTATTTAATTAAAATGATAAATATTTTAAATTAGATTGTATGTGTATGTGTGTGTAAGCCATACATCAGAAACAACCCACAGTTGTAGGACTTTCCCGGAACGCCGCTTTAGCCGCGTGACGGGAAAGACCTACAACTGTATTGTAAGCTTTTTTAAACAATATTTAAACCACGATATCTTTCATCTTATTAAATTTTATTTTTAAATTATATTTCTCTCTTATCATCCAAGCTTTTCATAACGTTTTTTACTTCCACCGCAAAGAACGATTTCATCATCAAATCTTAGTAGGCCTATTTTTATGTTTTCAACTTTGCGTTTTAAAGGAAGAGAAATAAAGAATCTAGTATAAAAACATCATTTTAATTTTTTTATCACTGAATTAATTAAAAATCAGTAATCCAAACAATACCAAGTAATTTACCTTTACAGTGATACAAGTAAATTAATCTTATTTCTTTTTAAAAAGATCGATTAACATTTTAAAGAATTAAGGAATTTTGTTTTTGATATTAACGACTTAAGTAATAAAAAAAATACTAAAATATTATTACACTCCTAAGAGTAATAATATACATTAGTTACGAAATAAAATGTTTACGTTCGTACATTTAAAACAATATAAATCTTAATTTTTACTCTCGCTAAATATTTTTTTCTTTTAATGAAAACAAAGTACTTTAAGATTTTTTTTTATTTAAGATGCATACAGAATTAAATTACAGCAGTAGCGGTGGTGGCGGTACAGTGGTACTTGTGTTAGTAGACCTCTTTTTAAAATGTACATTAACAAACCTGTTGCCATGTTGCCATTCCCCACTCTTTTACAATCTACATTCTTCACTAGCACTGCTTTTCACATTTCTCCCCTATGTATATATATATATATATATATATATATATATATATATTTATATATATACTGTACTTGTTTTTACCCGCTAAAAAATCATCAGCATTTAAAATGAATATTATAATCCTCCCTTCATGTTTATCAAGCACTAGTAATGTTTTTAATATGTGTTTCTTTTAATTAAAAGAAGATTAAAAAAATCTATATCTCAAAATTCAAAACCATTTGAAACATAAAGTAAGATTAAATTAAAATAATAATATAAAAAATTTTTCAGACAATGTATAGAATCTTCTTTTATGGATAAGATGTTTAACGAAATTTATTATCGTTTCTTTTTTTGAGGATTTGAGGTCACAGTGGACCACTTTAGTCAATCTGGTCCGTCTTTTCTTTTCTTTAATTTTAAATCTGAAGTTTGTTTCTTTTAGTATATTTATATTGTAGTTTTGTTTGGTAAATCTTCTATTGTGATTTCTAGTTCTTGCACATTTTGTTTAATTTCGGTTATCCAGGTCGGTGTTTTGGACATTTTCCAGTATTTCTCGACCGGTTTCCTGACGAGCCTGTTCGGTTCTGTTCTTATTATGTGCCCAAAGAAGGAGATTATTTTTCTTTCTAAAGTAGTCTAGAGCTGCTTCTACGTTTTTATGTACCTCTTGGTTTGGTATGAGTCTCCATTCTCCCCCATCTTTAAGTCGTCTTTACTTACGAATGTTCTTAGAATTCTTCTTTCTATTCTTTGCATCTCTGCCGAGTAAGAAATGTTGGATGATTTTATTATAGCGGTTCAGTAATCATTTCTCTCATTTGCTAATATTTTAATAACAAAATTCTTTTTGACCGGTTTCTCCATTTCTTTCCTTGGTGTACTAATCTTCTATCTTCAGCATATTGCTACATCCTACATCCACGATTGTCTTTCATTAATACCAATATTTATCTTCCCCTACAATTTTTACCATCTACGAGTGTATTTTTACCTTCATCATTGAATTATCTAAACCTGGGTGTCTTAATATACGATCGTTCTACTTAATCGATATAAGATTTTGCTACAGATTTCTCGATTCTCATATTTGTTCTAACAGTTTTTTTTTTTTTTTGTCTTCAGTCATTTGACTGGTTTGATGCAGCTCTCTAAGATTCCCTATCTAGTGCTAGTCGTTTCATTTCAGTATACCCTCTACATCCTACATCCCCAACAATTTGTTTTACATACTCCAAACGTGGCCTGCCTACACAATTTTTCCCTTCTACCTGTCCTTCCAATATTAAAGCGACTATTCCAGGATGCCTTAGTATGTGGCCTATAATTCTGTCTCTTCTTTTAACTATATTTTTCCAAATGCTTCTTTCTTCATCTATTTGCCGCAATACCTCTTCATTTGTCACTTTATCCATCCGTCTGATTTTTAACATTCTCCTATAGCACCGCATTTCAAAAGCTTCTAATCTTTTCTTCTCAGATACTCCGATTGTCCATGTTTCACTTCCATATAAAGCGACACTCCAAACATACACAGTTCTAACAGTAATTAATTTTTAATTTGATCGAGCTGTCTAATTTTCAATATCGTATAACACGGTTCTTCAAAGAGACTGATTTCCTTTCCTTTCTATTTTTACTATTTTCAGCGTTTCACTATAATAATCCGCTACAATCTATATAAATATTTTCAAGATCTTCTTTCTAGTTTATAAATCTAGTTTCTATATTTAACACCAACAAATAATCCATTTTTCGCACGCAAAATTTCATCGCTTATGCCAGTCTACTTTTGATGTCTGTATTATTTTGTATATCTTTGTAATTACTACCTACATAGTAGAACTATCCCATTTATATTATATTATGTTTTTCTATCTTAATATTTAATTTTTCTTTATTTTCGTTTATTCCATAATTCATTACCGTCGTTCTAATCTTATCAATTTTCAGATTGAAGTTTTTCTTGCTTAGCAATAAAAACGTACTATTCTCCGGTGTTGCTAAAGTAATATTAAAAAAAGCTGACAAAAAGTTTTTGCACTTTTCTGGCATTGGTTATTTATTCTTATAAAATGGAAAAATACTGATACGTGAAAAAGTTTTAAAAAATTCAAAAAATCGATTTTTCTAACTTTGGTTTCCCCACCACCAATATTGCCCTCAAAAAAAATTTTTTTTGAGCCATTTGCACCACTACTACTATGCTTAGGAAGAAATAAAAAAAGTTCGGCTAAAACATATACAATAAATAAAAAGATGGTTTTCGAATTTTGCTGCAGAATTTGGGAGCAATTTTTTTTTTTAAATTGGTAAGATAAGCATGTACGCGTATATGCGTAGCTTCATTTTTGAAATGTTTTTCAAAATTTTGATAAAACTGATCCCAAAGAAACTATCTATCACACTCCCTGGAAATATTAAATACAAAAATTTACCAATAAATTGCCCGATACAAACTTTGCCAAATATCATCAAAATCGGTATATTAGTCAAAAGTTATTAAGCTTTAAACCCGCCAACACACATACATATGTGTAAACATTACTTCCAATTTTTTTGTTTTTTGGGGTCTCTGGATATGAAACGTCGAGAAATGCAAAAGAAAAACCATACCCGTACTTTCTTTCTTGCTACGTAGCTTTAGAGCTATGCTGCAAAAAGGAAATCGTTTCTACGGAAAGAATTAAATTGTCGTTGAACACATCAAATCCCAAACTTTCATATAGCTATGAACCATGTGGTACATCTGAAGAACAACGAGAATAATAGATATGCTTTCTTTGAGAGTAATGATGCCTATAATACAGTTGGTTCGTGGTGAGCAGAGTGAAGATGTAATTTACTAAAATTGAAGGTATTCAATTTTAGTAGCCATAATGCGCTGATTTACTGTAGCGAATTCGAATCAACTAAACAGTTAGTGGGAAACCACTTCACTTCTTACTTTCCATAGCAGCCTGGTGCGGGGTTTATATAATTGTTAACAAAGATAATGTAATTTTTGGGTGGGATCGGTAAGTAACAGGTAGCAGTTATGGATATGATTTCTAATCTTGAATATATACATAATATTAAAATAAAGTTACAAAATTACTGTTAATAACGCATGGAGTAAAAAGAATTGTCATTTCAAATATTTTTTATATTAAAATTTCATTTCTGGGTAAAAAAATTTTTTTCCAATTTTAGTTAATTTTCATAAATATAAACCGTTTAATTTGAGACCCCATTAAAAAAAAATACTTGAAAAAGGAATGGGGTAAATATCGTGTAAAAACAAAACTTTTTCTTGTTAAAAAGTATTTTTACCGAAACCATCTATTTTACAGTAAATATAGATTTATATGTCATATTTTTTTAAATTTTGACCGGTTTATTAAAGTAAAAACGTTTGAAAGATTTTAATATTAAGAAAAACTCAATCGCAGCGAGTTTATAGTGAGATATAAACTCTATGTAAATATTTGATACGCCCTACAAGATGTAAATTAATACTATAATATTTAATGAACATTTATATTAAGTAGGCAATGGTATGCCGCGTATGTATTGATTATAATATGTTGGCCAAGGTCACCTAAGTCCCTTCTCATTCCCTACAACGTCATACGAGCGCTCGCGCGCGCGCTCGGAATTTCTCTCTCTCACTTTACCTATTACTTTTCATTATGCTTGTTTAAATCAATTAAATCATATTAGTTTCAGCAAAGTTGGAACAAAAAATAATTAAACGTGTCATTAATTGTGAAGAAAACGTTTTACTTAAAACCGAAGTTGTAGTATTTTCCTTAATTGAATTGAGAATTGATGTAATTATTTTTTCACGATAAACAAATGGCAAATTATCTGTAGCATTACACAGTTTCGCTAGTTTTTCTTATGACTATGACATATAAAAATCACCTGCGGTACAAGAAACACCGATTCGAATTGTTTTCTCTGAAAATAATGATGCCAGTTCGTAAAAAGCTGATGAAAAATATATTTTGTACAATTTAAAATTATCTGAAATTAGTTTAAGGTAAAAGCAATGCAAATCCGCTTCAATCTTTAATTCCATAACACGCTTGATATGTGATATTTGTTACAATTTTGAGATCCTTTATACCACTAAGACTGTTTCATAGATCCTTTAACTACTAAGGTTGTAGAAACTAACAAATGCGCTAGAATTAATATAGGGTGAAACTAAAAAAGGGATATCTATTATGATTATTTATTCCCCATCCGGTAACCATTCGCATAAACTCTACTACAGATATCCTAACAGATTTTATTTTCCAGTAGTAGGATATGATTTTTGTAACGTGCGAGAAATGTCATGCCCGACCAAGATTCAAACTTGGAACCTTTGGAATCAAAGGCAGAGACGCTACTACTCGGCCGTCAAGGTCGGCGAAAAAAGAAAATAATAATATACAGATGGTTTGAAAGGTAAAAGGTAAAAAATGAAAACAAATTCCAAGAATAAAACAGAATAATGAGATGATAGTTGAAGAACCTAACTAAAGGTAGGTGTATTCTATTTAGCTGTGTTATGATTGTAATAAAATGGATGAATAATATGGGTAGAAGTCGGAAGATATTATTTATTATTTTATATTTTAAAAACAACTTAAAAAAAAATCGATCTTGAAAAATATGCCTATTTAATGTGTTATGAGGAACTTATATACAATCGATAAACAGACTATAACAGCAATAACAATTTCCAATTACATCTCTTTTTTACAAGAAATAATGCTTTTTACTATTGGTAAACTATTCAGTTAATGTTAAAATATTACTAAACGTTTTATCGATTAAAAATTGTTGAACTGGAATTCACCTGTTGCACAAAGGTATACTTGATTCTACGTAATACTTAGATAGTAGTGTGAACAATGTACTCTACTAACGTCAGTAATACTCGAATAAGGTAAATGTTTTTCATTGATTTCCATATTGGTTGACCCAAGAGGGAATGAACTAATAATATGATAAAGTTTTAAAATAGAAAAAATATATTGTCGCGTGTTCGAGACTCGGATCAGGCTATTGAGAGGTTGACAATTGAGAATGTTCACATAATTACAATTTATTGGTTTAATAATATAAGTAAAACCAGACAAATCAATAATAATGACAATAGTAATAATAACCATAAAACAAATAATAAACAAATTATAATAATAATATAGTATTCGCAACCATAATAATAATCAGAAAAATAGTAATAATATAATAATAATAACAGACAATAAAAAAAACATCCCGCAATAATAACTGGAATAATGACAATAACGGCAACAATAAACGATAATAATATTAAATATCAATAACAAACAAAATCACAAATGTTAATAATACTAATAAACAGAAATTCATACAAAACAGAATTTAAAGTAATCGTCAGGATTTATTCACAGACAGATAAATAATGAAACCAGAATTCAGTCCCATCGACAAAAGACATAGCATGACCGCTAGTCTTAACACTTTTAACTATTAGTCTTGTATTAACAACAATAGTACAATAAATAAGACAAGGATAACGTTTTTTCACTGCAAATACCTTTGGTGTTTACAAATAAAACTATTCCAACAATTTACGAATGAAATTTAATACATTATTTCTTTCACTTATAATCTAACAGTAACTCCCGGAACCTTTTTTCATTTTCATATACTATCCACACTGGAATTACTTGTGACATCACCAAAATCGTGTAGAATGTGTACGCCTAGAAATTCGCTCTTCAATGACCTCCTCGCAGGATACTCTTGCTGATTGACATCTAGCAGACTGACATTATAACGTCTCGCTTAGACTGATCATTGATATCAACCGGTCTTCCCCGGAGTATTTTTATACTTCTATCTTCTTCACCTGCAGGATCAGACCACAGATGATCGTAAGAACGATTGATCGAGCCCTTTCATTCCCATGCATTCATAGCATGGGTCCAGTAACTCTTCTCACGGAGCAACATTTGTTTAGGTGTGTCTCAGAGGGCAGTACACAAAAACGATTGTTAAAAAGACCTGTTACTTTTACTAAAAGGGTTTCTTTTAATCCCTTTCTGGATTCCTTCCGTTATTATATTCTTTACTACTTTCTTCTTAATTGGAAGGAATTCGTTACTCAGGTCCGTTATACCGGTCTTGCTACAATATGATTCCGTGTTATATATAGTATGTTAAGAAAAAAAAATGTAACGTGAAATAATTACGAAACGGGTAAAAAAATCTTTTCTTGTTCAACTTTGGACTCGTAATAAAACAACAGTTAAAAAATTTGATTTAAAAAAAGGGAATTTTATACCCTATGGGAGCATGTATTGTGAAATTTGTGTGTCAAATCTCCTTTCTGTCGTGAAAAGAGAGCATTCTTTTTCACTCACTTCCACTGCGGCTAGACAGAAAATTATTAAGTTTTGCACGTCACAGTATGGCGAATAGATAACGATGATCCTCGGGAATGCCTCAGTTTATTTTCGTATTTTAGTTCTTCAGAACTAAAATACGTATTTCGTATTCGTATTTATTTTAATTCGTATTCGTATTTCGTATTTTAGTTCTGAAGAACTAAAATACGAAAATTTTGTTTCTGAAGAAAACTTTGGCTGTACATAAATGAGTTAATTAGTTAAACTTTTTCCTAGGGATTTTGGTTCCCTCCGAAACGACAATTTCTTTAATGATTTTGAAAAAAGTGTGGGTTTAAATAAAACAGAAATTCAAATAATTATGGTGGTAACTTCCATATTTAAGGTTAAATTTTAACTAAGAATGTACGTTTTTAGCTAATATTTATATTTTTTAATTTTCTAATTAGGATATTTCAACAAGAGATTCATAAAAATAATTTGAAAAGAGGAAATGTCAAAATAAAGTTGTGAAGAATAGCTCCAAAAGGAAGAATAATGTAATGGAATAAAATAAAAAGGTAAGCAGATCCCCCGTGGCGGAGTGGTAGCGTCTCGGCATTTTATTCGGAAGCTTCAGGTTCGAATCGCAATCAGGTATCGCATCTATCATACGCTACAAAACTTCCATTTTCATATTTTCATGCGCAAGCTTCGAGATTATGTGGTGAATTAATTCATCAAGAAAATATTGGGCGAATTCGGGAATGTCCAGTTTTTAATTCTGGAATTTTCTGTGTTATTAAACTATATTAAAAAACATTAAACTACATAGTAAACTTATTGCTGAACAAGCAGGGTATGTTTAAAGCATTATCTCTGGAAGTTTATGTGATGTAAAAGTAAATTCATCGGTATCATACTGATTTCATCCTTCAGATCATGAATATCATCAAGGAAATTCGATTACCATGCTAATATTAAATTTTTATTTATTCTTCCTAATGTGTACGATGCAAACAGTTCAACTAATGAACAATAAGCGACTCCCTCCCCACGACTCAATGAGATGAAGGTGATATGCAAATGAGTGTAGTCTTGTACAGATTCAGGCCGATCATTTCTGAGACGTATGATTAATTGAACCCCAACCACCAAAGTACACCGGTTTCCGTTGTCTACTATTCTAATCCGTATAAAAACAACTAACCTGTGCTAGGATTTGAACCTCAGAACCTTCGATTTTGAAAATCAGCTGTTAAACAGCTGAGTTAACCACCACACCAGCCTGGTGAGGTATATGAAATTATGCTTAAATAAATTGAAATAATATTTGTACGGTAATACTGAATTTTTTCGATTATAAAATCTTTCTAGTTAATTGCAAAAATCTCAAGAAAGTGGGAGATTATTATTAAAAAAATACATAAAACACCTTCGGCTAGTAGGAATATAACATACCATTAAATTAAAATTAAGACTGATCTCGAAGCCCTAGTAGTTGAAGCGAGAGAAATATATTCCCACTACTACAAACAGTATTGACGACAATGTCTACAAATATCTAAAACTGAAAAAAACTCATTCAAAATTCGCTTATTAAATGCATTTAGAACAGTATCAAATGGAAAATCTGATTGAAAAACTTAATGAGAACTAAACTTGTTTACATGAATGTAATACGTACAATATTTTCTCGTAAATAGACCGCTGTAGGATTTTATATCCTTGATATCTTTGAGACTATTTAATATATACCGGTATTCAATATACCGATCTCCATGGCGGAGTGGTAGCGTCTCGGCTTTTCATCCGGAGGTACTGGGTTCAAATACCGGTCATGCATAATATTTTTCGTAAAAAAATTCATTTATCATCTAGAAACTGTAAGAGGGCGTAAGACTGTTGTTACTATGAAAATAAATAAATACGAGTTTATATCTTTAAGTATTTGTAATTTTCAGAAAGAGTAATTGAATTAATACGCTATTTGTAATTTAATTAACTATAATCATTCAATTTAAATTCATTCATTTTAATATAGAAATTTTATATCGTATATGCTTTAAAATATTTGTTATATATAATGTGTTCCTTATTATTATAAAATAATAAATTATAATTTAAAAAGCATTAAATTAACTAAATGAAAAGTAGCATAAAAGTTACTCTTCTGATTTCTGCGTAGTAGCGTCTCGGCGTTTCATTTGGAGGTCCTGAGTTCGAATCCCGGTCAGGTATAGAATTTTTCATACGTTAAAAATGTCCATATTCATATTCCCTTGTACCAACTTTCTTTTAAGTTTCTGCGGTGAATTAATTAATCGGTCGAAAAACAAAGTAAAGTATAAAGGTAATAAATAAACGTGTCTCATATTTTACAAGACAAATAATAATTTTAGCATATTATTGAAATAACGGTGTGATAATTTGCGGTGCTTACACCGCATCCCGACTGTACCGCTATTTAAAAGGGTATTTGTCTAAAGAAAAACGTAAACAGACCACTGTTGCTCTCGACCGGATAAAAGGTTTACTTTACTACCATAAATAAAAATTGTAAAAAATGTAATGTAAATAAAAACTGAAAATAGCTATAATCTATTCTTTATAATTACGAAAATTTTACTGCAATAAAATATAATTTCATATAAAATTCTTTATGAAAGTAGTTTGATTTGTTACGAAATTATTGCCAGTATAGTATTATTCATAACATATAGATAAACTACATTCGTTTCAAGTACATGGAGTTCGCCGCCAGCCTCCGTGGCGCGAGTGGTAGCGTCTCGGCCTTTCTTCTGGAGGTCCCGGGTCCGAATCCCGGTCAGACATGACATTTTCACACACGCTACAAATCGTTTATCTCACCCTCTGAAGCGATATCTAACGGTGGTCCCGGAGATTAAACAAATAAACAGTACATGGAGCTCAGTTTCATAGAAGAAGAAGTCTATTGGATTGGTATAGACTTCCACGTACATAAATAATATTGATTCTTCGTAATATACCCTAAAGGAAATTAGGCACGAACTACCTGATAACAGAGAAAACCGTGGGCACATCCAAATGTTGGCGCCAAAAATATAAATAACAAATAAAAATTTCATCAATATGTAATTGGAGTTTGGCAATTCATTTGATATTGTTTTAATTAATTTTAACTTTAAGGAAACATGAAATGCTTCCAAATATACTCTTTCCCAAACAAGCATACATGCGACTAACTTCACAATTCAGCACAGAAATCTAACACAGAGTAGGGGGCTATATAGGATGTAGCTAAAAGAAAATTATTAAAGCGGAGATTAAAAAGTAAAAAAAAAAAAAACAAAAAAAGGAAAAGATTAATATAAATGTATCCGAGGTAGTTTATTTAATATATGAGTTAAAGAGTTATAAGCATCGGTCGGACCAACATCTGCTATCCTATCCTCGCGTGTCCTGCGTCCTACATCCTGCTCCTACTCGCCGTAACCTACTCCTACCATCCCGGTTCGGTTGCATTCTGGCAAAATGCCACCCGTTGGAACTCCAGTAATCTCTAAAATACTGCTTACTATTGTAACATAACACCATAAAGCGTAACAGTTAACATTATAAAAGTAAAATAACAACACACACGATAACAGATGTACAAATATATTTTATTTATTGTTATTTATTATTTTGTTTCACTTAAAATCTAAAGCGACTCATTCTACTCAGTTTATGCGATTTCACACCGATTCATGAATATTTACCGCTACGGGAGTTCGACCCATTTATTTAATTTTCCATCCGAAAAGATATATAGTCAAGTTTTATTTATACGGGCATAATAGATACAAGTTTCTAATTTATCCGAGGTGTTTGTTTGTACGGGAAAATGCACCAGCCCTTACATCCACGTTAGCTGTAATTTTATGTATAAAATTTACTGCTCGGTAAGGGACGTTGTCAAAAATCTAGGTTCGTTTCTGTACTTCTGTATCCGTCATTCTCTGTTTATGCCTGATAAAAAAAACACACATGAGGACGCCTTGTAAATTTTGTTTATTTATTTATTTAACATTATTTGTTTGATGTTGGTTATGTAGGTTGCGATAAAGAATCATATTATGAATTATTTGGTAACCTAGTTTTCTTGTATTTTGATTTCCTTATACCGTAAAAGGAAGTATTATAATCGCGAAACATTTTGGTCTACAGATTTCAACGGAAATATCCATTTTGACCATCTCTGAATCCATTTTGATTAGTTCTGGAGTGACGTCTGTACGTACGAATGTATGTACGTAACTCGCATAACTCAAAAACGATTAGACGTAGGGTGTTGAAATTTTGGATTTAGGACTGTTGTAACATCTAGTTGTGCATCTCTCCCAAAATTCAAAAAAATAATTGGATTTTGAACTTTTTCTTAACTGCAGTAATAAGCCCTCACTGAGAGATTTTCAACGATATATCATAAGCGGTACTTATTTTCATCGGTTCCAGGGTTATAGCCAAATAAAATTTTAATTAAAGAAATATTTGGATGTTAGGGGAAGGCAAATCAGTTCGAATCCGACTTCATCTCTTGTTTTTATTTAAATATATTGATTTATTAATAATTATTAACCTCTGATTGTAAAAAAAATTGACGATGAATAATAATTCATATTAAAAAAATAAAAAATATCAGATGTTATTAATGAAATAAAATTTTTTATACTTTTCATTAAAAAAAAAATGTATATGTAATTTAATAAACATACAAGAAAGTATGCCTATGTGTTGTCCACATCAGATTTTTTTTATATAAGTATAACGTGTGCGACAACAGCTTTTGACACATTCAATCATTTAAAGTTAGTTCCCTTAGTTAGTTCATCCTTAGTTTTGCATTTGAAACCGATAAAAATCCATTGCATTTGCAATGGATTTTTGTGTCATTCTATTAACACAAATTTTGTTTATTAACGATACCATTAACATACAATACAGTAATAACCAATTATAATTCCTTCATATTAAAACAGAATGATGTGAAAGTTAAAATTTGGTGCTAATTTTGCTTTTAGGGTTCGATATACGGTTAAAATACTTCTTTTGAGCTCTAATTTATTTAAAATACAGGATTCGTATTTCAAAACGCACTAAATTTAAAATTAAAGCGCTTGTTGAATTCTAATCGCGTTTATTTATTGCTATTTATAAGTTTAATAAACAATTTAATTTTATTCGGGTGAAATTTGAGGTACAATTTAGAATAGTCGAACACCTTAGTCCGATACGATTAAAGAAGCAGATTGATTCTACAAATACGAGTTGAACTTTGAATAATCGCTACTGTAATCTCTCCGCATTCTTTGAAGTGTAAAATTCATGTTCTACCGACAAATTGATTACAAAAATTCTCTGTTTGTAATTAAATCCACTTTTTACCCCCATTTAAAAATACTATTTCGTGAAGGAACTCTTCCGTATCTACTGACATTAAATACACACCGAAATATTCACACTCGGGTTACTGGGTTATTGATTTCAATTCAATAAATATATTCACTGCAAATTTACGTTTTCCCATTGACAGGTTGTCCATTATGCTTAACGTACAGCAATGACCGGGTGGTTCTGTCGAGCGATACATTTCCTCAATCAGTTTACAGGATTGGTCTCTGCTGTTCACTGAAAACCACCGCATTCCATTGCCGCAGCTGTTATATGTTTAGTTGAATGATATACTATACAATTTTTGAGGGATTTCTAAATAACCTTGACATTAAATTTTAAGTTTGTTGTTTCGAGTCTCTACACCCATTTCACTGCATTTAAGGAAGACATATATATATATATATATATATATATATTTCAATGTTGCTTTTGATATGGTTATTTTATATTATTTATATTTTAAATTGATGTATTTTATTTTTGGAAGAGGTTTTATTGCATGTAATTAATATTGCAATTTGTTTGATTAATTTAATTTGTATATTATTCTAAATGAGATTGCCGATGTTTAACGTACGGAATTAATTCTGTGATATACTGAGCGGATATGTTATTACAATACAAAAAATATATTTCTAGATTTTTATATTATATTTGTAAAATATCTGATAATTTAAAATATTATAATTATTATTATGATTACAAATAGGCGCCATCTAGCAGTAATGTGATTATAATTTAACGCATTTAATTGTTTAATTTTTGAATAGAATTATGTGTTAAATGCAATAAATTGTTATACAAGAGAATTTTTTACTTTTATGATTAGTTTAACGATTTACGAAAGTAAAATTATTTCTTTAAAAAAAAAAAAAAAACATTTCTCCAAAAAAGAAAGTTAATAGTTTCAATATACGAGAACGTTTATTCTAGGAATTAATAAATTTTTAAAAAGCATTCTTCTATTCGAGTACTACAAAAATAAATATTCTGTATTAGGGAGGAAAGCACAGGTGGAGGTGATATTTTAAGAATAGTAAAAAAAGAAGTAGGAGTTGGGGGTACAGGATAGTGATGGAGATTGGGGTGTATTTATTTGCTGCCAGGTCTTGATTTATTGATTGAACACGAGTGATGATACTCGGCAGTTAGGAGGGATAAAGAATAAGAAGAATTCGAAGACGAAGAAAAAGTGTAGAGAAGGGTGGTAAGATAAAAGGAGGGGGAGTGAATTTCTTCCTTATAATCTTTTAGACAGCAACTACCCTTTAACCTTCTTTAGCCCGCCTTATTCTCAAACTTTCTCCCTTTTTTAGAGGACTTCTATACATATGCACCGCGAGTCTTATTTAAAATTTAAGCGGTAGAAAGCTCATTGATTTTTGACCTCCACTTTTAATTTTTCTAGTTCAATTAATTTCACTTACATTAAACAATCATAAATAATAATAAAAAAGCCGTATCGCTTTTAATTTGTAATACGTATAGAAAAATTAATAAAGGATTTTAAGGAAAATTTCAAAACGGAGTAACAATTCGATGAGAGAGAGAATAAAGTTGTCATGATTCGCTGATTATATTGTTCGTTTTGCTGAAGCTAACTATGAGTTAGAAGAAATATCAAACGGTATAGACTCGGTGCTGAAATATAAATTAAATTTGAAAATAAATTAGAGTAAAACAAAAGAAATGAAATGAGACAGAAAGTATGATAATAATATTGGGAATAATAATAATAATAATAAGTTATATATTAAAATAAGAATGCATTACATAATTTACTAAAAGTTGAACCACTTTATTTTTATTTTGAAATAAAATTAAAATATATGGATACGATAATAAGATATTAAAAGTAGACGGTTTCAAGCAAGAAAAATTTTATTTTTTTTGTGGGGTTAGTGATTGGGAACAACCAGAAGAAATATTATTACCCGAAAACCGAAACATGGCAAATTTTCTGAAACAAATATCCAATTTTGCTGGAACTCCCAAAAAAACTTATTTAAATTTAAAACAAATTTTCCAAGGAATTTGTTTACACCGAAATAATTATAAGAAATAAAGAGCTTAAAGGGACCCTACCAAAGATAACTTGCCGGCCTCCCTGGCGCAAATGGTAGCGTCTCGACCTTTCATCTGGAGGTCCCGGGTTCGAATCCCGGTCAGGGGCATGGTATTTTCACACGCTACAAAAATTGTCAATCATATCGTCCTCTGAAGCAATATCTAAGTGGTCCCGGAGGTTAAAAAAAAGAAAAAAGAAACTTGAAAATTTTATAAAGAAATTATATATTTACAGGATCTATTTAAAAATCAAAGCATGAAAATGGATGTAATACAAATAAAATGTACGATTCTAAAAAAATTATATATATATAATCAAGTTACTTTTTTAATTCATTGATTTTAATCTTTGATAGTACAGGGAATTCAGTTGAAATCTTTCAAAATACTGATTCATCTATTAAGAATCTATTTTTATATCTGGAATTTTGGATAATCCGAACCTACATAAAAAATCATTTTATTAACTGAAAATGTGTTATGTTTCCACATTTGTTACTAAAATTGTGTATGTTGAAAATAACCAGCGGATCTATGCGAAAATTTTGCAAATTGCCTCTGTTTAGTTTATGTAATTTCAAGTTTAAGATGACAAAAAGGTTAAACATTTTATAAAAAAAAATAAATAATACATTAACTGCAATAATAGTTTATTTCTAAACAGAGTCAAAGAACAACGATTGAAATGCTACAGTAAAAAAATCTGATGTGGAAACCACATGATTTCCTTGTACGCCTATTAAATTACATTTTTTGCTGCACTTCATTTAAACTTATTTCATTTGAAAGTGAGATACGATCCTCCAATTCTTGAATAAAGTGGACAGTTACGCAATCTCTAAAATATTAGTTTTTATTAACATCAAATATTTATATAATTATTAATTTAACAATCTTACCTGAAATATTTGGAAGAGTAAAAGTCCTTTTATTACTCTTTAAATAAATGTAATCTACCTAATATTATGTTTTTTTAATTATTATGATGTAACTATCAACAAAATGAAAGCAAAATGAAAATTAAGATGTTTCATAAAATCTGATGCGGGGACCACATCAGATTTAGATCAATAGAAGACTTTCTACTATACGACTTTCTTATATACGACGTATATAAACATTTCTTTAAAATGAAAAGTATATGACGTTTTATGTCATTAATAACTTCGGAATTTTTTTTTGTCATTATTGAATTATTATTCATCATAAATTTTTTTTTCAATCAGAGGCTAATAATTATTAATAAATCAATAATTTATATTTTAAAAAAAAGTTAAAAAAAGGAGATGAAGTCGGATTCGAACCGATGTGCCTTCCCCTTGTAAGATCAAAATATTTCATTAATTAAAGTTCTATTTGGCTATAACTCTGGAACCAATGAAAATAAGTACCACTTATGATATATGTTGAAAAGCTCTCACTGAGGGGTTTACTGCTGTTAAGAAAAACTCAAAAATTCAAATTTTTTGAGATTTTGGGCTTTTTTGAACACTTTTGGTTCATTCGATTGCAATCAAAAGGACAACTAGATGTTACAACAGTCCTAAATCCAAAATTTCAACAACCTACGGCTAATCGTTTATGAGTTATGCGAGATATGTACGTATGTACAGACGTCACGCCGAAACTAGTCAAAATGAATTCAGGGGTGATCAAAATGTATACTTCCGTTGAAATCTGAAAACCGAAATTTTTTGCGATCAGAATCCTTCCTTTATTTCGTACAAGGGATTAAAAAATTATAGAAAATTAGGAAACATGAAAAATACAGCTGTTACAAAACATCTGATTCTGGTTATATCACAGCGACAGTACCACATTTAACAGTACCATTTAATTTAAATAATTATTTAATAATAATTTAATTTAATTTATTTAACGAACTTTAAATGGTGCACAACCGTTTTTTTCCTTAGCTTATTATGTGTAGAGAAATTACTGATCAACGAACTATATAATCTTATTATATTATCGCAATTAAACTGAAATACGGTAATCAAAATTACATTTACAATTTTTATTTTAAAAAATTGGTCTAAATATACATATATTATCGATTTTATATTTCTGTTATAGATCTGATTTTAAATTAAAATTGCATCATAATATATAATCGATACGAGATGAAATATGCAGCAAAATTTAAAAAAATTATAAGAAACACCATCCCCATGAAAAACAACTTAGCCCTTCTTATTAAAATTATTAGTTAATTAATCAGCCAAAGAGTGGACATATAGGAAGTGGTCACATCTTCCCTTTAACGCTACGTAAACCTATGTTCGTTTAATTTTGTAAGTTGCTTGAAATATCAAGTGCTGCTGCTGTTTTTCGGTATACTGAATCGCTGTTGCTGTATCATCAGCATAATTTTGCCAGTTGTACTTCCGGTTTCTCTGATGAAGTTATGGATATAACATCGTGACCGTAGTCGTTGTCGTTTGCTGCCAATTCACTTCTACACTCAACATACCAGATGTTACTCGTATTAATACGTCAATATCTCCAATACATGCATGCTAAAGATCATATCACGTATCAAAAGAAATGAGAACGTTGTGTTAATAAATAAAATATATATAAATGCAAATTATTTTAACAATAAATTCACAGTTAATCCGAACAAGGGTTGGTTCCTTGTTTGGATTACCAAGGTTTTACTGAGTTTTTAAAATTGTAAATAATTTGGCGTCGAATTAAAAAACTAGAAATTTAAAGAATATTTTAAAAACCCACAAACAGTTGGATAACTGTGCTGGTTTCGCTGAGCATCGAGACTAACGAAGACTTCACCCTCGACAGACTCTTACTTTGTTGGAAAATTAAGTAGAATATTAAATTATATGAAACTAAAGAATTATATTAAAAAAATATTTTACTCTGTATAAACTTTTATGCTATGGGAACCCTGGTAACATTATATCTTCACCTCTTTATTCGATAGCCAATTGTAATAAAAAATAAACAGCAATTATGATCCATATTTAGAAATGTACAACCTTTCATAAAAATCTGTTGATCCAGTCTTAAGATATTAAACAAAACCATAACTGATAATAAAAGCAAAATAAATTAGGCTTATCCCACAACCCCTGAATGAAATTGTCTAAATACATAACTAATGTGACATACTATAAATTAATAATAAATTAACATACTCTTAAATGGAATTATTTAAGAGTGTGACTTAAGTCCAGAGACGACAAAAAATAAAAAAATGAAGTTTTCTGCCCCCATCCCTTTATGGGGTTTGAATAAAACTAAAACTATCAGAATTTATCTAAGGGATACTAAATTATGTGTTAAAATTTATCTATCCTTTGAATAAAATTTTGAGATAAGTGACCCTTATAAGATCCCGTATCTCCCTGTCTTCTTGACCGATTTGTAATCAAAATTAAATAACATCAATATACAGAAATCATTGAGCCATTTTATCCAACTCGGTTCTCCAAGATTTAAGATAACAGGCCAACATAGATTCGTACCGGAAATTTTTATTGCTAAATTATGTTTTTTTTTGTTATAAGGGCAAGATTTGCAAAAACGACGACTTGCAAAATTTCAATCGATCAGCATACTTTCCCTTACAAAGTATTCTCTATAATTATACAATTTAATTGTCATCTGAAAAGTAAAAATGTATAATAATTTTTTTGAAGTAAAGCTTCAAAACGGTAACCGAGAAAAACAGATCGTCACGAAAAAGCGTCACGCGCTAGGTGATAAAACAGTTCATTCAAGAATCGTGTTACTCTTTTGTGAACGGTTTTTGATCACGTTCATATTTGTTACTTCCTTGTACGAAGTAAAAAATATCGGTTTTTAGATTTCAACGGAAATATCTATTTTGACTAGTTTCGGCGTGACGTCTGTACGTACATATGTGCATACGTATTTCGCGTAACTCAAAAACGATTAGTCGTAGGATGTTGAAATTTTTGATTTAGTACTGTCATAACATGTACCTTCTCTTTTGACTACAATCGATTGGATCTAAAGTGTCCAAAAAAGTTCAAAATACAAACACATTTGGATTTTGGACTTTTTCTTAACTGCAGTAATAAGCCCTCACTGAGAGCTCTTCAACGATATATCATCAGCGGTACTTATTTTCATTTGTTCCAGAGTTATGGCAAAATTTAATTTATTTAATGAAATATTTGGATCTTACAAGACGAAGGCACATTGGTTTAAATCCGACTACATTTCCTTTTTATTTTTTTAACTTTTTTTTTTTTTAATTTAAATATATTGATTTATTAATAATTATTAACCTGCGATTGTAAAAAGCTTTACAATAAATAATAATTCAACAATAACGGTAAAAGAAAATATCATTAGTTAATAATGAAATAAAATTTCATGTACTTTTCATTTTAAAACAATGTGTATCTAATTTAATAGGCGTACAAGGAAGTCATGTGATGTCCACATACATTTTTTTTTATTTTAATAATCGATACATTCCTTGTATTATGAGTACAGTGTTGAAGAAGAGTAGTGCAAGTCTTTCTATTTCTTGTTAATTTAATTAAATATTTTTTATATGTGTGTTTCACGGTCAGTTCATATTTCTTATTAATAAAAATAAAAATAAAAATTATCATTTATGTAAATTGTATATACGTTATTTTGCACCAATAATGATTCATATAATATTGCATAAGAAACTTCGTTTCCGTCGAGTGTTCACGCACCGTTGCCTCGTTTTTATTTTTTAACTTGGTTTTTTAATGATGTCTCTATTATTTTTAAGATTTTTATTTTTCGTTTTATTTTTCTTTAAAATGTAGGTAAGCATACCATTCTTTTTTTTTAGAATAAAAGCCATTTGCACGAGATACAAAAGATGAGGAATTTATGCAGTAACAAAAATAATAAAAAAAATAATCTTGAGCAGTTCTGTGCAAGAAGATTAACTTTTCGTTATTTGAAAATATGTAATATGAAATCACATATTTTCTAAACTGCCCCGCTCAAATTTTGTCAACATTAAATTCAGCGTAACTCAAGAACGATTCAACCAATCTTCATTAAATTTTCACGTGCAGTATTTCAGATACAATACTACAGCATATCTAAATTTCAATGAAATTGATTTAATAGTTTTGGAGATTTTTGAGAGAGAAACTTTACTCATGGGCCAATATATAAACATAAGGAAACCACAATTTAAGTGATTGATATTTCGTTCTCCTCATACCAAAAAAGCGTAAATAAAATTCATTTTCACCCCCTCACTACCACCATGTAATCGAAAGTAATGCCGTACCTTTTTTTTGAAAAGTCTGTAAAAATAAGGAAAAACGATGTAAATAGTTTATACCAAGCAAAAGGCTTAGCCTTAGCCTAGGGATTCTGGAATGCAGGAATATTTATATTTTTTTTACTTATTTATCGGTATTTTGTAAGTTTTTATTTATTTATATTTATTTTAAGAATGATTTTTTTTTTAATTTCTGATATCTGATTTTATTGTTTTGTTTTTGAGTTGATATATATATATATATATATATATATATACATATAAAATATTTAAAAAAAATCAAAATAATCAAATCGATTTTTAGTTTTTAAATCTATTTTTTTATATTTAGGGTAAGTGAAACAAATTTTACAATCATTTTTTTTTAAGTTACGCATAAAAAATACTGTGAACATCAAAATATTAACCTATAAATGAATTGTGAAAAAACATTTTTTTTTAAATCGACTTTTTAAACCATATTTATTAAATTTTTTGTTTAAACTTTTGTTAAGAAGTTATCTAGTAGAAGCTTATTACGAGACAAGAGGAACTTCTTCGCAAAATAAAAAAAAAAAAAAAAAACGGAAATCTATTATTATATTTGGTAAAATATAAAGCTTGAAAATAGATAACAAAAAAAAAAAATATGAGTAATGAGTATATATGAAAACCATCTTTTTCGTAGCCGGTTAAATACTTTATTACAAAAAAAAAAAAAAAAAAAAAAAAAAAACAGTAAAAATGATTTATTAAGAAAAAATTCTTACGAATTAAAAAATAAATCATATAAACAAAATTTGTTGCATTTGTTAATCTTTATTGTTATGTTACTTCGTTCACGAATAGATTAAAATGTTGCGTCGCAGAACATATATTTCATCAACAGATTATTTATCCATTGAGATCGTTAAATGTTATAAGTATATTATACCTGTATAAAGGAACGTATAAACAAATACTGTTCTAGATTAAATTTTATCATTTATTTATACGTACTGTATTTAATGAATTTGACATATTTAATGATCTCCACGGAGTGGTAAACCTGATGGTGGAACAAACGTTTCGTAATACTGTAAAACAGAAATTTTTTAGAGATTAATAGTAAAATAAACAAAACAGTGTAACGAACGTCGATTTTTTTCAGACATTAGTGCAGGTACTAGAGTTACTGATGACCTTGAATGAAGACGCCGGCGCGATGGAACGACAGGAGGGATACCCCTGTCGTTACATCACCATGTCGTGAATCGTTTAAAATCGCATTTTAAACAATTTTTAATAGGAATATTTTTGAAATTTCAAAAGGTAAGTTTATCACGGTCAGATAGAAAGATTTTCTAATTTATTCGGTGCGGATGGACTTCGGCGAAGTATAATCCCTGTGAAATAAACCACGAATATAGAATTTTGGAAGTACTTTTAATTTAAAATTCTCATCCGAATAAATTAGAAATGATACCTGTAAAAACACCGGTGTTCATACTAAGTCGGCTGATGAATATAAATTAATGTAAATAAATCGATAAAATTATAATAATTAATTTTATTAAAACCAAGCAATATATTTTTTACAGCTTATAATACAATTAAATCCGGTGAGAAAATAAACAGTTAAGTGTTAAAATAATATCTTTTCGTTAAGCGTTTCTCATTTTAGATGTGTGAGTAACCGTAACATGTTACGCCGCATTTCACAAAATGAATAGATTTTATTGGCATTTGTACAAGTAAACATACTTATCATTTATACTTTTATTTATTTCTTGTTATTCTTTTACCTATCCGTTTTATTTTTACTATTTTTTTTTACTATCTTACAAGACTTACTATTACGACTGTGCAAGCTGTAATTTTATGTATTCTTTAAACATATATAAAGACGGTTTGGGAATACTGAGATGCAAGTATAAATATCAATTTCGCTAAAAAAATGTCTTGTAAAATAAAATCCACGAATAAAATTGACGGTTAACCTTTAGAGTTAAAACCAAGGACGAAACACACTCACCCTCAGTACCGATATCGGTCTTATTTATTACAAACGATAGCAATAAAACGTCAGCAGTTAAAAACGAGTAGAGAAAATATTAAAAGATATATTAAATATAAAAAAGAAAACAAATCCAATAATTTTTATGTTAAAAACATAAAAAAAAGGATAATATAAACAGAAATAATACGACATATTGCACGCGATTAAAAAAAAGAATTTACTAAAATTTTACTATATAAATACAAAAAAAAATTAAATTAATTTTAACAGCTTTATAAATAACTAGCAACCCCAGTCGCAGTTTCACCCACTTTATATGCGTGTAAAACTTAAAAAATTGGAAATAATATTTTAGTATTATGAGTAAGCTGTTGCTCTCAAAAGTTATCACTATTCACAATTTACCGGATAAAATAAAATGTATAGATAAAAGATGCATTCCCGAAATCATATTTTTTAATGAAATCAGGAGGATATTGAAGTTGTTCAAGAACTACTTTGTTCCCAGCACAGAAAAATCCAGGACTTTGATTACATATTTTAAATTATGTTACCGATTTGAATATCTTTCAAATTCTGATAATCAATTTCAGGGTTTTAATCAAAAGCCGATTTAAGATCTAATATATTTTTCGAAGATTGAACTCGATTTTGAGCCGAGCATATACGTTGCTGTTTAGGTTTTTGAGAACGCTCTGGCGTAAATTCAGGTTGTCTACGATCATTTCTAAAATTCTTGTACCTGTAGAAGTTCTTATTCCTATCTGTGATCTCGCCGATCTAGAAGTTATTAAACTATTAATACCAAACTGAAAGTCGAATGATATAATACGCCGGTAACGGATTCCACTCCGTATTTGATTGAAAGACCAGCGGCGCCCACAAGGCTGTGCCAATTCCCAGTCCTAGTGAAATCGCCAGCAAAATCCCCGATCGCAGATCTATCAGCTGCACGTATATGATGATGTTCTGTGGCCGATTCGTATCTACGGTCGTGTTCAAGCGCGATCTGATCATCGATGTCCACCGGGGGCCCGTTATCGATTGGGTTGCCAGGGCCGAGGTAATTATGACCGGGGAAATTCATACAACAGACTGGTCCACGGTCCACAAGTGCGGTCTTATATACCGCACACAGCTCGTCCCTCCCCACCGCCGCATGATCGCGTACTGGATACTTGTCCGGATCTGGGAACCAAATCCCGCCTCACACCTCACAGACGAACAGCATGTCTGAATGTATCGGAGGTTCCGGAGCAATTATGCGTGTGGCTTACCCAGATGGGATTTCTTAGTTCAGATTTTTATAGAGTTTTTATTTTCTCGTGTGACTGGAAGTTCCTACAGGTTGCCGCCAGATTAAATAATTTATTTTTCTAATGTGTACGTTTCAGTCTGTTCAACTAGTGAATAATAAGCAACCCTCCCACGGGCCAATGAAATGACTCAGGCTGATCATTCCTGAGACGTGTAGTTAATTGAACCCAGATCACCGATATACACCGATGGTATCCGCAGTCTAGTATTCAAATCCGTATGAAGGAAACTAGTTTTACTAGGATTCAAATCTCAGAACCTTCCGCTTTAAAAATTAGCGGTTAAAAAACTGATTTGCGACGACGAGTTAACCGCTAGACCAGCTCGGTAGGCTAACTAGACAATGACGACATTAAATTTAATAAATCATATAACTTACACAAGATATCGATATTGACATAATCAAAGATCGATAAAGATAAACTCTAACTATACTTAATACGATATTTAAATGGCAGAAAGGCTCCTGGAATAGACGGAATACCTGTAGAATTACTGCGCAGTGCAGGTGAGGAAGCGATTGATAGATTATACAAACTGGTGTGTAATATTTATGAAAAAGGGGAATTTCCGTCAGACTTCAAAAAAAGTGTTATAGTAATGATACCAAAGAAAGCAGGGACAGATAAATGTGAAGAATACAGGACAATTAGTTTAACTAGTCATGCATCAAAAATCTTAACTAGAATTCTATATAGAAGAATTGAGAGGAGAGTGGAGGAAGTGTTAGGAGAAGACCAATTTGGTTTCAGGAAAAGCATAGGGACAAGGCAAGCAATTTTAGGCCTCAGATTAATAGTAGGAGGAAGATTAAAGAAAAACAAACCGACATACTTGGCGTTTATAGACCTAGAAAAGGCATTCGATAACGTAGACTGGAATAAAATGTTCAGCATTTTAAAAAAATTAGGGTTCAAATACAGAGATAGAAGAACAATTGCTAACATGTACAGGAACCAAACAGCAACAGTAACAATTGAAGAACATAAGAAAGAAGCCGTAATAAGAAAGGGAGTCCGACAAGGATGTTCCCTATCTCCGATACTTTTTAATCTTTACATGGAACTAGCAGTTAATGATGTTAAAGAACAATTTAGATTCGGAGTAACAGTACAAGGTGAAAAGATAAAGATGCTACGATTTGCTGATGATATAGTAATTCTAGCCGAGAGTAAAAAGGATTTAGAAGAAACAATGAACGGCATAGATGAAACAACGAATGCAAGAACTATCGCGTGAAAATAAACAAGAACAAAACAAAAGTAATGAAATGTAGTAGAAATAACAAAGATGGACCAATGAATGTGAAAATAGGAGGAGAAAAGATTATGGAGGTAGAAGAATTTTGTTATTTGGGAGGTAGAATTAGTAAAGATGGACGAAGCAGGAGCGATATAAAATGCCGAATAGCACAAGCTAAACGAGCCTTCAGTAAGAAATATAATTTGTTTACATCAAAAATTAATTTAAATGTCAGGAAAAGATTTTTGAAAGTGTATGTTTGGAGTGTCGCTTTATATGGAAGTGAAACTTGGACGATCGAAGTATCTGAGAAGAAAAGATTAGAAGGTTTTGAAATGCGGTGCTGTAGGAGAATGTTAAAAATCAGACGGGTGGATAAAGTGACAAATGAAGAGGTATTGCGGCAAATAGATGAAGAAAGAAGCATTTGGAAAAATATAGCTAAAAGAAGAGACAGACTTATAGGCCACATACTAAGGTATCCTGGAATAGTTGCTTTAATATTGGAAGGACAGGTAGAAGGGAAAAATTCTGTAGGCAGGCCACGTTTCGATTATGTAAAACAAATTGTTAGGGATATAGGATGTAGAGGGTATACTGAAATGAAGCTCTCAATGAGGGCTTATTACTGCAGTTAAGAAAAAATACAATATCCACATTTTTCGATTTTAAACTTTTTTGGACACTTTTGGTCCAGTCGATTACAGTCAAAAGGGGATGTGCAAACTACATGTTACACTAGTCCAAAATCCAAAATTTCAACATTATACGGCTAATCGTTTTGGGTTATTCGAGATATATACGCGCGTACGTACATAAGTACAGACGTCACGCCAAAACTAGTCAAAATGGATTCAGGAATTATCAGAATGGATATTTCCGTTGAAATCTGAAAATCGAAATTTTTCGCGTTTAAATACTTCCTTTACTTCGTACAAGGAAGTTAAAAAATTAAACGTGTCACATGTAAGTCAAATTTAAGAAATAATTTTGTTTGCAAAATTTGATAAAATTTATTCGGACATTTTGGAGTGGTAGTCAAACAAACAGATAAATATTACCAAATTGAAATTAAATTGCTATATAACGTAAAGATGAAGAAATGTCATCTTACTACGCGACTAGAACTTTCTAGCGAATTGGTTGAAATTCAGAATACGAATAAATTTTCCAAATGTTTAAAATGAGTCTTTTTCAGAATTAAAGTTAATAGAGAAATCAAACCAAAAAAAAGTACACTTTTACAAATTTAATATTGAAATGAGATCAATATTGTTTTTTTTTTATAGAATAGAAAGAAAAAACCTTGGAAACACTTCCAGGCAAAAGGAGTGTATCACGTTCTCTCGCTGATGACATCGATTCGATATCGCTCTTGTTCTTTACATGTAAGTAAACCGATTTAGGTTATCTTCAGCTCCTGATATTACATTTCAGACAACAAAAGATAGAGTTTGCGACATTTCTCAATTTTAGAAAAAAAATCATCTACTCTATAGTCAGATAAAATGCTTGTTGTATATATTAATATAGTAAAAACATATCGTCTGATAACTGAACATTAAAAATAAAAGTTTTTCTTTAACATGTATATTTCTTAAGTTTAATTCAACTTTGCTTTATGTTTTAAATGATACGTTAAGGATAATTAAAAAAAAAAAAAGAAAGTTATCTAAATTGCTGGTTTAACTTCTAACTATAAAAATCTTGAAAGCGCTGGAGAGAGAGAAAGACTTGATTAATTAGGTCAAAAGTTAAAGATTATGAGCAAAGATCCTTAAAAATAGAAGAGTACATAAGAAATAACATTAACTGGATAACTAATATATTTCTACCATATTCTTATTGCAGTCATGCCAGGAAAAGCCGGACAAATTATAACTCAAGGATTACGAGGAAGCTGGCGTGTACTGGAATTTGCTTACGCATCAAAAACCGTAACAATCTGCCTAAATAAATCGAGCTGATGAAGGTATTATGCGAGAGATTTTCTTGATTGACAACGAGAAATAATTGTCAAAAATTAATGTTTTTAAAAACAGTCAAAGTATGTGATACGTCTTGATACATCGACTGATATGTAACTATTCCAAGAGCGAACACAATATAGTCTTGTCTAAATCATTCGTCACGAAAGTAAAGGTTTATCTTTGAAAAGTTATATAGAGTGATTAACGAAGAATGTAACAAAGTTTCAGAGCATGTTCCACTGGTAAAAATAAGGAAGAAAGTTCATATAAACATAGGTTTGGAAACGCTTTCAGTGTTGGCAGGCGAAAATGTTTGCCCTGATTTAATATCTAGTTAAAATCTGCCACATTTTCATATGTTTTGTTTTTAATAAATATCAAAATTCTTATGTTTGTATTTAGTATTTATGGACTTTATTCTTACCATTTTACTCAGAATCAAATTCTCTACAAGTTTTCTTTAAAACTTTTATCTGTTTATTATTCATCTAACAAAGTTATTTTACGCCATTCATAAAATAGTATGTTTTTTGACCCAGAGTTTTTGTATAATACTCCAGATTTCTTGAAAACTAAAAAAAATAACTTTCAGGACCTACTGTATTCAAATTTTCAGTTGAAATTTAATTTTTTTATGAAATAACACAAAAGTTAACTATTAATTTGGGTCCTTACAGTCTGGCTTAATTATATCGAAGGCGCAGAAATCAGGATGAAAATTTTCGTTAGCCGACATTCGCCAATCAAGGATTTTCGAACCTATGTTTATAATAACTTTTTTCTTTATTTTTACCAGAGGAACAAGTAATCAAACTTTGTTACATTTTTCGTGAATCACTATGTATTTTCCGAACCACTTGTCAGAAAAAACAAAATTTTGTACCGTACTAAATCTTTATTTATTCAGCTTTCATCGTAACATTCAGTTTACCTATAAGAAGAATTATGACAAATTATAGTTGAAAATTACCACGTTTTTCGCCTGTTTTATAAGTAATGCAATTTTATCTTTTAACAGATCTTTGCAAGGGAAATACTGAAATTAGTCAATCAAGGAAGGCAACTAAGGAAGGCCCGGCTTTGACTTAGTAACGCATAAAATGCTTATCATTCTACCCTTTAAAGGCATCGAGTACATTAGAAATCTGTTCAACACTGTTCTGCGGACGTTTTATTTCTCAGGGGAATGGAAGGTGTCGCATGATCTTGAAACTAGGGAAGCCTCCACAGGAAGTTTCTTCTTACAGATCAATTAGCCTATTACCGGTCTTATCTAAATTGTTTGAGAAGGTACTACTGCACAGGCTTCGGGCAGTGTTGGAGAATAAGGGGATAATTCCGGAACACCAGTTTGGGTTCAGGTGTGGCCACTCCACAATCGAACAATCCCATAGAGTCATCGGTGTCATTAATGGGAGGGTGTCATTCTGCTCGGCGGCTTTCTTAGACATCCAGCCTTTAATAAGGTATGGATACCTGGCTTGCTCTACAAGTTAAAGCTACAACTTCCTTAACCCTACTTCCTAGTCTTGCGGAATTATCTTGAGGGCGTTTTGCTCAGGTGAAATATAATGACGAATTTTCAAGATTCTTTGAGATTGGGTCGGGTGTGCCTCAGGGCTCTGTGCTGGGCCCTATGTTGTATTCAATATGGCGACGTGTCATTGTCGCCACGTTCGCCGATGGCACTGCCATCCTGGCCGTTAACGAAGACCCCGGTCTAGCCTCGCAGGACCTACAAATGGCGCTAGATCGTGTCTGCGCTTGGAGGATTAAGGTTAATCAAGGTAAGTCGAGGCACGTCATATTTGCTATGCGGAGGGGGTCACTGTTCCGGTGTGTACTTCGATGGTGCCTTGGGTCCCGCAAACGCAGTTCACCTGGATCGGCGTTTGACCTGGAAGTGTCACGTGAGGATGAAGAGGAAACAGCTGAACGCAAGGTACAGGGAACTTTATTGGCTGCTACGGAGGAACTCATGTCAACAAGATATTATCCAACAAGATTTTAATTTGTAAGGCTATTCTGCGTCCTATCTGGACGTACGGTGTAGACTTGTGGGGAACGGCTAGTACTAGTAATGTGGAAATTATACAACGATTCCAGAACAAAGTAGCGAGGGTAATTACCGAAGCGCCATGGTTCACGCGGAATGATGAGATTCACGATTATCTGAGGCTCCCGATGGTTCGTGAGATTGCATAACAGCGCAGTGTCAAATACCTGCAGAGGCTCGAGAATCATGTAAATCACTTTGCAATTAATCTACTCGATAACAGCAGGGACGTCCGACGGTTGAGACGTGCCCATGTACTTAGGGTCTGCGTAACAGTTTGGAATTTAGCACCGTCAAGTTTATTGGTGTCGTATCTAATTTCTTTGTTACTTCTCTTTATTTTTATTCTTTATTTTATCTTCATTCTTTGTAATTAATGTTTGTTCTTGTGGACGACTGTATGGTGGTGAAAATAATGTTTTGTGATTTATGACTGAGCTTGAAATTTCATATTGGACTTTAAGTTTATTTGCTACTATTTATTGTGTATTGCTTATTTTGTGGGTTCCTTAAGGACTCCCTAATCACGTATTTTTGTCAGGAAACTTATTTATGGCTCCGCAGGAGAGTCGATTGTGATTGCAATATTTTTTATCGAGTAAAAAAAATTATCTTTTATAAATAGATAATATAAAATAGTGTTTTACGCATTTTAAAACAGAGTTTTATCGTTGTTAAAGAATTAATTTTTTAAACATTCTCGGTAAAGTTAGGAAGACCTTTTTTGCATTGAATTATGAATTCATCAACAATATTACGAAAATTATGTAATTTTCATCTAATAACGGTTCGGAAAAAGAGTAAAATTTCTATTCTATCTTTTATTCTCTGAAAAAAGAAGAATTTCTATTAAAACGAGCAAGACTTTTGCTGATTTTTAGGAAAGAGTTTAGTCGCTTCATGAAAACATGAAATGGTGCACTGTATTTCTGTGAATAGTTATTTTACTACAGATCAGTGTGAGGTAACTATAATACTCTAATAGACCGAGATTTCCAGCAGTTTTATTGGTAATTCATCATTCCTTCACAAACGTTTTCCCGTCATATCATTGATTTAATATAAATACGTACTGTAACAGTATTGTTGAAAAAATTGCCGATATATTGTAAATTACAATTGAAAAAGATATATTTTTAATCGTTAATCATCAGATAAACCTCTGGTTCTAAATACCTCTGCTCCTTATAATTTATTAACGTTATATAATTTATTAACGAATTTATTGAACGAGGAAATACATTATTTAGAAGGCAGACAAAAAACGAATGTATTTTTCACGACTAATCCTCTGTAATTCCAATATGATTCTTTTAAATAAATTGAATCTTGGAAGAAAGAGAAAGATTTAATACTGTATAAAACACAATTTTTTCTATCCGTTGATTCGTAGGTTATAACTCTTTAAAAACAAATCTTTTCTTTCGTGTCTAGAACTATAAAGAACTCTGAAACTTATAAAATGATCGCCAAAGACATGACGCGAGTTATATGACGCATTAGTCAGCAAAGTGCTATTGTCAGATGGCGACTATTATCTTAACTGGTATTAACACAACTATACTAGTTCATTTATCAAATAAAATTTATAATAAATTGGTTCTTTTAACGATAAAAATGCGATGTGGACACCACATGACTTCCTTGTACGCCTATTGAATAACATATACAATTTAAAAAAAATGAAAAGTACGTACATAAAACTTTATTTCATTAATAACTTTCTGATATTTTTTCATAATTTTTTTTATCGTTATTATTGAATTATTATTTATCATAATTTTTTTTTACAGTCAGAGGTTAATAACTGTTAATAAATCAATATATTTAAATAAAAAAAAGAGTTAAAAAAAGAAGGAAATAAAGTACGATTAGAACCGTGTGCTTTCCCCTAAGATCCAAATATTTCATTAATTATAATCTAATTTGGCTATAACTACAACTAATGAAAATAAGAACCGCTTATGATATGTCGTTAAAAAGCTCTCAATGAGGCCTTATTACTGCAGTTAATAAGTCCAAAATCCAATTTTTTTTAATTTTATGGTTTTTTGGACACTTTTGGTTCAGTAGATAGCAATCAATCAAAAGAAGAGCTGCACAGCTAGATGTTACAACTTTCAACTTCCTACGGCTAATCATTTTTGAGGTATGCGAGATACATACGTAGATACGTACGTACGTACGTACAGACGTCACGCCGAAACTAGTCAAAATGAATTAAGAGATGGTCAAAATGGATATTTCCGTTGAAATCTGAAAACCGATTTTTTTCGTGATCACAATACTTCCTTTACTTCGTACAAGGAAGTAAAAATCAAGTATAGATTCATTTCCTTTTCCCATTACGTTCGTATTGACTAAAGCAATATCTTAAATTTATCTGCTAAGAAAATAAAGGAAAATACATGGTTTTGGGCAAAAAATAATCCTAAAAATACGTCTTACTTTACTTGCCTAATTTTGGTGTTTTTAGATCGACAGTTTTTGGTTATCGACGTCTTTATTTTTAGGTAACACCTATTTCTTCAATTGGAAATAAATAAATAAAAAAATATCAACGATTTTTATTTCCTTGTATGAAGTAAAGGAAGTATTGTGGTCGCAAAAATTTCGGTTTTCAGATTTCAACGAAAATATCCATTTTGGCTATACCTGAGTCCATTTTGACTAATTTCGGTGTGATGTCTGTACGTACGTATGTACGTATATATCTCGCATAACTCAGAAACGATTAGCTGTAGAATTTTTAAATTTTGGATTTAGGACAACTGTAACATTTAATTGTGCACCTCCTTTTTTGATTGCAATCGACTTAACCAAAAGTGTCCAAAAAAGCCCAAAAACCAAAACATTTTGATTTTGGACTTTTTCTTAACTGCAGTAATAAGCCCTCATTAACATCTTTTCAACGATATATCATAAGTGGTACTTATTTTCATTGGTTTCAGAGTTAGAGGCAAAAAAATTTAATTAAAAAAATATTTGGATCTTACAAAGGAAAGGCACATCGGTTCAAATCAGACTTCATCTTATTTTTTTTTAATTTAAATATATTGTTTTACTAATAATTATTAACCTCCGATTGAAAAAAATTACAATAAATAATAATTCAATAATAACAATAAAAAAACTATAAAAATTTAGTAATGAAATAAAGTTTTATGTACTTTTCATTTTAAAAAAATCTGTATAAGTAATTTAACAGGCGTACAAGGAAGTCATATGCTGTCCACATCAGTTTCTTTTTGAATTATTGCAATTCAAAGATAGAGGAAAATGACTTTATTGCATTTCTTATGTTATTTTTTTATATTTAAGTTTAACATTGACATTTTTCTTTTGTTGATGCACTACATAAATTCGAAGCATGTGTGTGTGTGTGTGTGTGTGTGTGTGTGTGTGTGTGTGTGTGTGTGTGTGTGTGTGTGTGTGTGTGTGTGTGTGTGTGTGTGTGTGTGTGTGTGTGTGTGTGTGTGTGTGTGAATGTGTGTGTGTGTGTGTGTGTGTGTGTGTAGAAATATGGAAGAAAATTTGGTAGTGTATGGAAAAATTCCATCTCTGATAAATTCTTTGAATGTCATACCATTCGAAACTGAGGTCGTCTGGATAAAAGGTTAAGACTCTACTACTTCGCACCGAGTCGGCAGAATATATTGGAATTGTAAAAGCGGCCTACGAATTTCAGACATATTCATCATATTTCGTAATATTTGCTGTTACCCCAACATAGAAAATTAATATTCAATAATTTTTCTTTTGTACTACATTACCGCTTAGATAAGTCAATCAATTTTGGAATTAAATAACAAAAGAGTGTTTATAAAATCATATAAAAATATTAATATTAGATTAAATTAGTGAAAAAAACCCCTAAAAAAGTAATTAGATCGTAATGTATGTTACCAATCTCTCCTCGGAAGGAAAACTTCTATAAAAAAAGTCAATGTCGTGTTTAAAATACAGTGATTCAAGAGGAAAGTGAAATAATTTGGGAACTTATTCTAGAGCTTGAGACAAGGAAAAAAGTTCATACAAATATATGTCTAAAAACATATTAAAAAACAAAACAGAATAAACGTTAATACTCTCCACTCATGCAGAATATTCTGATATTAATGTACGAATTTTGTAATGGAAGTGCTCCAGTTGCGATTGAAGAATATCGATGCAGGTATCCTGGACGAGTAGTTCCAAACAGTAAAGTATTTTGTAGAATTTTTAAATAATATTCGTGAGAATGGTACACTTCCCAGCGCTCATGTTTCTTCTGACTGTTAACCGGTTGTTGGTGATGAAAGGGGAAACATTCTTCAGGTGGTACACGTGAAGAGTTACTATATGACTCAACATTTCACAAAGTACAGTATGAAGAATATTACGTGCTCACGGATTGCTTCCTTATCACGTTCAACATCTATAGTTGGTGACCGTGCCAGACGAATGAAGTTTTGTCAATAGGTTAACAATAATTACCACTTAAATCCGTTCATACATTTTTTTTTTCAGACGAAGTTACGTTTATCCGTAATGACATAAACAACATACAAAATTCACATCGGTGTTCTGAAAAAAACCACATGCTGAAGTTGAATAATTTCTGTAACGATTTTCGGTGAAAATTTGGTGTGGTATGATCGATAACCAATCAATAATCCGTTTGATACTAGACGAACGTATCACGGGGAGAAATTATCCGGAATCAAAGGTCTATTATGTATTAATTGTCTATGTATTAAAATTAATTATGTATATAAAATTTTATGAATTAATTGCATTAAAAACAGCCGTTTTTAATTTTTAAAAAGTCTTAAAATTTTTCCGTTAGGCTCTGTTTTGTTTTTAATAATAAAAGTTCATTTTTTAATGTTTTATAGACCTTATTACATCATCCACCGGGTTGGTCTAATAGTGAACGCATCTTCCCAAATCAGCTGATTTGGAAGTCGAGAGTTCCAGCTCGTAGTACAGACAGTTACTTTTTATATGGATTGGAATACTAGATCGTGGATACCGGTGTTCTTTCGGTGGTTGGGTTTCAACTAACTACACATCTCAGGAATGGTCGAACTGAGACTGTACAAGACTATACTTCATTTACACTCGTGCATATCATCCTCATTCATCCTATGAAGTAATACCTGAACGGTAATTCCCGGAGGCTAAACAGGAAAAAAAGTACTTTATTACATCAATTTTCTCAGAATTAAATTCTCTACATGTTCTGATAATAAAATGTACGTATTTATTAGCCTTTTAACAAAGTTATTGTATGTCACACCTAAAAAAATGTATTTTTTATCACCAAAGTTTTCTGCTTTTCATTTGATATCATTAAGACTACGGGAGACAGTTCTGGTACCTATTTTATTCGATTTTTCAGGTCGAAAAAATATAATTAACCAAAAAGATTACCCATTATGTAACACCATAAAACTTTCATTACGACCTCATTTCACCGAGGGATTTTGTCGAAATTTTTCTCTAGCTGTAACTCGATAACAGCGTTTTCTGACGTATGTTTGTATGAAATCTTTTTCTTATTTCAAGCATTAGAATCGGTTCCCTAATTTAATAATATTATATTTAAACTGTATATCCAGCAAATATAATAAAAAAAAAATTCTACGAATTTTACAGGTCTTAAGATTAATCTCATTAGTTTAAATTTTAAAATAATTTTTTTCAGGAATAGGATGAAACTGTAAATATATTAAGATGTAACTAAGATCTTTATCTTAGGATTAAAATGATATATATTTTAAAAGTTAATAAAATAAGTCAGGATAATCTTTAGTCAAATGATACTTTTGCTTTTCTAAAACAGAATGAGATAATGTAAATACTTTAAATTAACTAAGATTTTAAGTTAATTTCTACTTAATATTCTAATTAAAGTAGGTCATGCTAAAGGTAAATGAAGTCGGAAAAAGAGAAAAGCAAAAAAAATAAAAATATTATAAACTAATTTGCTTTTCTTCGTATAAAAGGTATCCTCCTAATAATACCATAGAAATTCTCTAAAAAAGAAGAAAACCATTCTAAGTAATAACGGGCAGGTGTTACCTGAATAAGCCTAAAAAGAAAAATGGGGAATATTGTGGTTTCACGATACCTTCTTCACCTCGCATAGTTGATGAAAATCAGCATTCCAATACATTAAAATGGAAGTAATATTATAACTCTAAAGATTATTATTTATCGTTATTCAGTGCAGGAATTGGTTATGTAATAAATTTAGTTATTTTCACAAGTATTAGCTCTGGCTAAATCCTCTTGTTCTTCAGATGTATGACACCGATCTCAATAAACGTTTCTGCACTGCATGAAACCTTTACTGCAAAGACTGAGCTTCTTGACTTATTTAGAAGCTATGTATTAGCACGGATGCTAATACGTGTAACTAGGATTACTTATGTCAGTCAAATGTGATATATGAATCCCAGAATAGAGAACGATCGGGGGCAGTTAGGTTAAATCAATTCGTAAATAAATATAAATCTTTTTATTGTGAGCAAAATTAATCATATAAAATATAAAATGCAGTTTTGTTATTTTTTAAATCAACGTTTGCGACGACTTTTGAAGTATTTAATTTTGATTTTAACTAGAGAAGTTACTAGAAATATTATAACATTAATCGTGCCGTATAAAAGTAATCATTATCATTTAAATTTTATTCTAGGCTATTAAAGGGTTATGAACTTGGATATATCACGGTCATTTTTTTTTACCTCCGGGACCACCGTTAGGCATTGCTTTAGAGAATGAGATGAATGACAAGTAGCGTGTGAAAATGCCATATCAGACCGGGATTCGAAGCCGGGACCTTCGGATGAAAGGCCGAGACGCTACCATTCGCCCCACGGAGGCCGGCATATCATAGTCATTTAAGCCCAATAACTGTAACGGTTGTAAGCATGACACAACAGTCATATCTATAAGCTTAATCATAATCATTTTAGAGATTGGTTTTTTTTTAAGGGTTAGTATTTCGATATTTAGGATTTTTAGGGTGTTATTAATCACTCCTGGAAATGGTACAACAATTCCCAAGAATAAAAATATCCTATCTAAGACTTATGAAAAGTAACGAATAAACTCAATTCCCATTGCCTACTTCATCGAACCGAAATATTGTTGCGTATCAGTATAACATCAAATTTCTTGAAAAACAGATGGCGTTTAGCCCAACAAGTTGATTTAAACTGTTCACTTCGGCTGTATATTTTAAATCATTAATCTCATATAATGCAATGCAATGAAAACAAAAAGAAAATAAACAATAATAATGAGATCTGTCAAGCTAATTATACATAATTAATTAAGCCTAATAAACTGAATGATGAGTTAAGATTTAGGAAGATTGGTAATATGTTGATGTCTAGATAAATTTGATTTTTTTTGGGGGGTGGGTGGGGAGGAAGTTGTAAAGGGATGAATGAGGTATGATGAAAGAAGATGTGTTGAACGCTTAAAGGTAGATTTTACAAGGTAATCAATCACTCCTGACAACCATCTGTATTGGTGTGTGTATATCAACGTTTGTTTGGTAACCGAGATAGAACATAGGGGGATTTTGATGTTTAGAGTGGAAGCGTAGGTCAGCAGAACACCAGCAGTTCAGAATTGTACTTCTATTACAGATGTTATTAACACTACCAGTACTATTAGCATTACTACTGGTATTAGAACTACTATTTTCTATTACATCATTCGGTAAGGGACAAACATCTCCCTTCAACAGGCCTCTAATCGACTTAAAACAAACAACTACCGTTTCCCGTTCTCATCTACCGGCTCAAATCATCCTTTCCCCCTAACGAGACACGAATAACAACTATTGTCACACGTCATAATCTCGGTTCACCTCTATAGTCGTACGTACATATTGACAAATACATATTCACGACAACGCAGTTCACAGCTCTGTTATTAAATTGCTCTAGCTATGCAACAACTGTCGATTCAACGACAAACAGAATTAGAGTTATTAATTCATAAGCGTATTCGGAGCTGTACAGTTTAGAATTATGAAAAGTCAATAGTTTAAAAATTATATCTCATTTAAAATAAATAACTTACACACACACACACACACATATATATATATATATATATATATATATATATATATATACAAACGGATACTGAGGAATTATAAAAAAGGCTGGATTTTAAAAATCACTTCTTAATATATATTATTTTTCAAAAAAGAAAAAAAGGATTTGTAGAGAAATAATGGAAGAAGAAAGCCGATTATTACAAGTAAAATCGCCTTTACTTTTATGCAGAAAATAAATATATAATAACAAACACATATCAAAAATCAAAATCCCTTTCGGCACGCCCGAAAACAAAGGTAGATTTCACCGATACTAAGTAGGAGATAAAGCCGGCCTCCGTGGCGCGAGTGGTAGCGTCTCGGCCTTTTACCCGGAGGTCCCGGGTTCGAATCCCGGTCAGGCATGGCATTTTTCACACACGCTACAAAATCATTCATCTCATCCTCTGTAAAGTAATGCTTAACTGCGGCCCCGAAGGTTAAAAAAAAAGTAGGAGATAAAAAATATTTCTACCTCAAAGTTAAGAAAAACTTCAATTTTTTTCAATACGACAATGATTGCATGTAAAAAAAAGTTTCGTATAATTAACAAACGACAAGTTCCATTTTCTTACAATTCCAGCAACATTTTGGTCTTCCCTTGCCGTAAGGGTTAGTCATATAAAAAATTGTTTCAGATAAAAGTTTTAGGTAATGTTTAAAAGACTAACGACCACTTAAACCGATTCGATACTGTGCCTATTAAGGGAGGAACGATTTTTTTGTCTGCAAAACCCCATTTTTTCCACCCCTTGGGCTAATCGTTGGTGATATAAAAAAAAAATCGATATTTTTATTTTTTCTACTTTCCCACCTCCAAAATTACTTTCCAAGAAAGGTGTTTCATTTTTCTACGTTTACCTTCTTAAATAGAAGAGACTAAAAAATGCACAACCAATAACCATGTAAACCAAGAAGTTACCTAAGATTTCTTTTTTGGGGGTGAATAGAGAGGATGTTATCAGCGTAGAGGATACTTACATTTTGATAATTTTGTCGTGCTAATTAATAGTATTAAGGATACTCAGATCACTCTGAACACACTGAGCTCGAAGGCACCTTCTGAGGCTGACTAATGCTTAAATGCGGTTTCCGGCGTTGGGAGGGGAGCTAGTGAGGTGGAGGTTTAGTCGGTAGAGCGCAGGCTACATAAGCCATAACATCTGCGGAACCTGTTAGTGAGCTCGACACTCTGTCCGTAAATGGGATTACTCCCCTAACCAGAGGGAAAAAAAGAAAGTTTACTCAGATCAGTGAAAAAGTTAACGGGAAACCGCTTCATTTCCTGTATTCCCAAATAAACCTGGCATATTATAGTACAAAAAAGAGGTGTTATACAATACCCCGCCTGGCACTTATTACTGAAAACGTCTGCACCATTTTTGGAAGTGAATTTTATCTTATTTTCAAGTCCTTTATAACTGTTTACTGGCACATATTAAAATATATCCGTTATATGATTTAATGAATTATATTAATAAAATACCAATTTTTTAAGTTTGTTTTATTTGTTGATTTATGTACTTTCCTGTTAATGCGATAGCAGCATGTATTGCAGCAGCCGGGAAAGTAAAAATAAGATATATAAACTTTGATTTATTCTAAAAATTGGGCTACATTTAATGACATTTTTATTATTATTATTATTATTATTAGTTTTTCCTAAAATTCAATTCTAAAAAAAATTGTTAAGCGGTGAAAAGTCGGTAACAAGCTGTATTAACAGTTGTTCAGTATAGCTATAGAATATAGATATATGTACACACAAATATCACAAATAAAACTGGAACTTTTGAAATGCGTAGTGGCAGCCACGTACAAATGGCAACACTGCTTTATGAAAAGGCAACCTTACCACTCAGCCATCATGTAACAGTGGAACCGTCAACAACTTGCTTTCGCCAGAAAAATGTTTTACAAAACCAACGATAGTTTTGAAAGTGCGTAAAAGAAGTTTATTACAATTTACGGCGTGTTCCAAAAAAAACCGATAAAAATGTTGATTAAAACATTGAAGAGACTGGATCGGCTCTGAAAAAGAATCCGACAGGATGATCAAGAATGCTCATACTCCAAACCATATTGAAGCTGTACGCGTCTCGGTCGTACAGAGCCCGCGGCATTCAGTTCGTAAACAAGCGAGATTGTTCGTTAACAATCCGTGGTCGGATTGTCCCTAGAAAATGTTCGCCGAATTATTCATTTTGAATTAAAATTTCATCCTTACAACTTACAGATCGTGCAATAACTAAAGGAGAACGATCACCAGTTCCGTTTTGTTTCTGTCAAAAAATGATGGCTAACATTAACGAGAACAACGAATTTCTGGATAAGCTGTGAATGTATGTCAAGTAAGACACATTTCCATCTCACAGGTTACGTGAAAAATCAGAACTATCATTACTGAGCAGACAGCAACCCTAATGAAATTCATGAACGCCCTTTACACAGCATCAAGGTAACGGTATGGTGTGTAGCTTCGTAACACGGGGTCATCGGACCGTAAGTTTTTGAAAATGAGGAGCGGATCACGACGACTGTCACTTCAGATCGGTATGTTCACATGTTGCAATATTTTTTTACACCTGCATTGAACAATTTACTACACCAGCACGAAGCCTGGATTCAACTGGATGGAGCGATGTCGCACACTCTAAAGCAATCGATGGAAGTTGTGCGAGAATTATTCGGTAATTGTGTTATCTCAAGATTCGGTAACATTCCCTGACCGCCAAGATCATCGGATTTGTCAGTTTGTGATTTTTTCTTGCGTAGAATGTGGTCTGTAAGAGTCACCCAAAGACACTGGGTGAAGTGAAAAAAGCAATGAAGACGAAATTCGTGGCATCCCACCTGAGCTGTTACAGCGAGTAATGGGGAACCTCAACGGCAGACTCGCAGAGTGTGTACGTGGAGGAGGACGCCATCTACCTGACGTAATTTGGAAAAACTGATATTAGGTATTTTGATAATTTAATTTTTTATATTTTATATATATATATATATTTTTTATTTGTAATGATTAGGTTTCTGTCAATAAATTTTTTTGTTGCATTTTTCAAAAGCTCCCGTTTATTATTACTTATATATATATATATATAAACTATAAATATGTAAACCAGCATCACCGTCGAGGCTTCGCCCGCGTTATATGGTCACTTGAATTGCTGCTAGGAGAAGTTAAGCCGGTCACGGCTCGCTTTACTCGCCATTCCGGTCAAGTCAGGGGGCTCTGCCCTATGGACTTCACGGAGATCATTAAATTAATGCTTGTGAGAATAAAAATGAAAAATTAAAATTAAAGCCTGTTTGATTTATAAAAACTATTAGTGTATTGTAATTTCTTCAGCGCAACAGTTGAGTCAGTACAGGACCCACTAATTGGATTTTAGATTTCCCGTCGCGGCTTCACTCGCGAAATACATAATCAGAATTTCAAACATTAATTATCATCACAATGTTACCAAACCTCATAAAGATTAGCATACATAGCGGTAACATAAAATGGTAAAAAAACAGTTATGTTTTTTTTTACCCCTAAAAATATTACAATTCATAAAATTCGAAAATAGTTTTTAGATATTTTCTAAGGGTATTTCCAAGCCCGAATCGAGTGATTATCTTGTTTTGTATAATCGGAAATGAGGAAAATCTGCAATTATTGTTCGATATTTTTTTATCTTTCTTCACCCCTTTCAAGGTCGAGTTTCGAAAAATCTAAAAATTAATTTTTAGATATTCTCATAAAGATTACACACACCAATAATTTATTTTTTACAGATGAATTAACAAAGAGGAATATTTTATGTTATCCCATTTTAACCCTTTAAACTCGAAATTTCAAAAAATACATTCTTAGTGTGCACTTACACCGTAAGAAGAACGTTTATACAAATTTTCATCAATTTATGTTAGTTAGTTATTGCTTTCACTTTCTGTTTAGCCTCCGAAATCACCGTAAGGTATTTCTTCAGAGGAGGAATGAGGATGATGTGTGTGAGTATGAATCAATACAGTCTCAGGTCGGCCATTCCTGAGATGTATGGTCAATTGAAACCCAACCACCAAAGAACCAACCAACCAAAGAACACCGTTATCCTCTATCTAGTACTCAAATCCATATAAAAGTAACTCCCGATAGTATCGCTAAATGTTGATTACGAATCACTATCGACATGTTATTTTTATATATATATATATATATATATATACTTAAATAATTAAATTAAATAGTAAATGTTGATCTCCGTGGCTGTGTGGTAGACCTCGATCTTTCATCTGGAGGTCCCGGATTCGAATCAGGGTCAGGCATTGCATAATTCATAGGTAAAAATTCCCATTTTCATATTCCCTCGTACAAGCTTCTATATAAGCTTCTGCGATGAATTAATTCATCGGGTAAAAAAAAAAAAAAACTAATTATAATCATACTATGCTGTGAGATGCTGAACGTTGATAGTTTATAAAATAATAAATCCCTAACATGATTATTATTTCAAAAATTTTGGCAAAGTATCGATGATTTTCCCGGGTAGTAATGATAAAAATTAATAGAGTTAGAGCCAAAAAAAAAGAAAAAGTACTAGAGTATTAAATTTAAAAAAAGTTTTCTAAAAATATTCATATATTCGTTAAACATAACAAATCCAATTAAGTAAAATTTTCTCTAAATCTTTACCCGCTTAACTAAAATAAGAAAAAGAAAATTTTCAAAAAACTTTTTTGTGTTTAAGGTCTAAAGATTTCTGGTTTAAAAGTTATTAAAATTGTAGACATCTTTTGTAGCTCTATGTATGACGTGTAAAATACCCAAAAAATTAAATCTGATCGGAGAGATTAAAAGAACAAAATATATATTTTTCAATTCTAAAAGAAGGGAGTTGATCTTTTGAAATTTTTTTCAACTTTATAAGTTTTGTTTTAAATGCTTCTGAAAAAAATCGAAATTGGTTTTTTCGCGATATTCCTTCATTTCTTAACGAATTTTGAAAAATATCTTATGTGGACACCATATGACTTTCTTGTACGCTTATTAAATTACATGTACACATTTTTTTAAAATGGAAAGTACATCAAATTTCATTAATAACTTCTGATATTTTTTCATAATCCTTTTTTTTATTGTTATTATTGAATTATTACTTATCGTAAAAATATTTTTACAATCAGAGGTTAATAATTATTAATAAATCAATATATTTAAATTAAAAAAAAAAAAAGTTAAAAAAAGGAGATGAAATCTGATTCGAAACGATCTGTCTTCCCGTTATAAGATCCAAATATTTCATTAATTAAAATTTCATTTGGCTATAACTCAGGAACCAATGAAAATAAGTACCACTTATGATATATGAAAATCTCTCAATAAGGTCTTATTACTGAAGTTAAGAAAAAGTAAAAATGCAGATGTTTTTGGATTTTGGGCTTTTTTGGACAGAGGTTCATTCGATTGCAATCAAAGGGAGAGCTGCACAACTAGATGTTACAACAGTCCTAAATCCAAAATTTCAACAATCTACGGCTAATCGTTTTTGAGTTATGTACGTACATACATACGTACGTACAGACGTCACGCGGAAACTAGTCAAACTGGATTCAGGGATGGTCAAAATAGATATTTCTGTTGAAATCTGAAAACCAAAATTTTTCGCGATTACAATATTCCTTTACTTCGTACAAGGAAGTAAAGAATAATGCGACCAATGCCCCATATACAGAAATATTTGAACCAAATTATGTACCTATGTGTGTCGCATTGCTTTATATATGTGATTTTTTTTTAGTGTAGATGAAGTAGTTGATCCGAAAACGTATAAATTGCATAAAACCCGATACTCTATTTTTGACATGACCGCCATAATATATTTTCGCATTTAATATAGCTATTCTAGCTGTTTTATCCAACATGCTAGATTCGTCTGGAAAGTAAAAGAAGGTGCCGTTTCTGGAAATTTTTTAAAGGTAGTATATTTTTTAAATAGATTTTTACTACAAAAATAAACTCAAATGTAAGCATACAGCTTTAAAAATTTATTAATTTGTCATTAATTAAGTAAGAATGATTGTCAACCGATAATTTATAACATTCGTACATCGAAGCACTTTTGAGGACCGGAGTTATATTTGACAATTCCTTCATTAATGTAAATTTTTAAAGAAAACAAAGGATTTTTAGAGCAATAAGGAAAGAAAATTTTTTCATAAATGAAGACTTTAAAAGCCGATTAACATGTAAGGAGAGCTTTCATCCAAAAAATAAATATATTAGTATCAAACACGTAAAAAAATTAAAAAGAATTTTTTGAAAATTTTTTGAGAACTTTAATCTCTCTGGTAGGGAAATGTGAAAAGAAAGAAAAATACAAAGGAAAAGAATAGAACATTTTGTAATTTGGTGAAATATAAAATAATGATGAAAATTAGGCCGGTTAATACAGTATCCTAAAGTAGTCGGTAATAGCTCAGTGAACGTCATCATCGACCTAGATTCGCTTTCAACTCCTTAAATTTCACGAAAAGAAGATAGGCAGATGGCGTCAGATACGGATTTTACGAAGGATGATTCTAAGTAACTCTCAAGAAATGATCCTAATTCGGTGTTTCAAATTCTTTTGTCCTTACACAAGATTTATTTTAATGAAATTGTTTTTTACGAATTAAAAACAAAAAAAAAAAACAGAACATGATACCCCCATGAAGCTTCATCAGTTGTTAATATCCGGTTTTATCGAATGTGAGCAAAATGTAAAAAAATAAAGTTCAAGCCTTTGATGATGACAAAAGGTGTTCAGATCTTGCTTCATCATTCACGCCTGTATCCTTTAGCCGAATAACCTACACTTCCACACGTTTGTCTGGTTCCTCAAATCTTTTCTATTCATTTACAATAGCTGTCAAAGAATTTTATGTTTTTAAAATCGGTTACGATCGCACTTCACAATCAACGGAATTAACGATTGAAATTAATGAAGTTCAGCCAAAAAATAATAAACGATTCGCTCAAGAGCTTACAGAAAGCGTTACAGACAAGTTAAGAAACGTTTCCGATCAGGCTACATTCGCATTCTTAATGTACTTTATAAATTACTATGGTAATAACAATAAAAATAATAAGCAAAAATTTCCTATAAAGTTATACTTTGGTCCCGCATAAAATTCGGTTATGTAGCGATTAGTGTCGGTAAAAGTTGACTTAAAAGACTTAGTAAAGAAAAAAACAAATGAATAAAAAAAAATATGTGTATACTCCTTTTTGTCGTGAAGTAATCAGTTATTCACACTTTCTTTACGTACTAGTAGAAACTTTCCACTTTACTTCAGATTGGTACTATTACTTTTGAATAAAAATCTAAACTTAAAAAAAAGTATTCTTTGTTAGGGTTCCCTAAAAGAATTTTCATTCGATTTGAAAATGAACATGTTAAATCGAGTATAGGATCCAGGTTTGAAAATAAAAAAGTAAGTAGGAAATGGACACAGATATATTCGTATACAATAAACTTGTTGCTCCAAATGATGACAACGACGACTACAAAGAAAAAAATGATAAATTATAGGAAAATACAAAAGGAATAAAACTGGACAAGTAAAAGAAGACGTGTATCATTTTCTACCGGCATGGTAGCAAGAAAAAGGATTATTGTATACAAAAGGAAAAAATCGAGTACACACATACATACAAACACACGCAAAAGTGGTGGTAGAATTTTTACGCTTTCCCCCTCCCCATCTCCTTCCATTACACAACCATTCATTGATTACATTTCGTTTGCTTTTTTCACTCTTCATTCGATCTCAACTACTCAATAAAAGCTTATTGTTTATTTCACGGTCATTCTCAAATTTATTACCAAATATCGCAAAAAAAATATATTTTAAATTAGAATGCGATATAATTTTTTATTTTTACTTTTAGCGTTTGTTAGCTGTGTGAATGGATACATTCTACTTAACAGTTCCGATATTTCATCGGCTTCGTTCTCTGAACTATAAGGAATCTAACACCTCAAAAGTAAACGAATGAGTGCAGAACGGCTTCAGTCAATCAATCAGTAGTTCAAACATTAAATTACTGAATACAGAAAAAAAAAATAAAAAAAAAAATATAGTTTTTAATTATATGGGCATCGAGTAAATTGTTTTTCTTTAATTAAAAGCAGTAGGATAAGAAAACGGTAATTTTTAAAGTACAGAAAGAAAAAAACCTTTTAAAATTCTCTACCTCTGTATTGATTAGAACGATTATTTCTGATAATGATCTTTCAACTCACAGTATAACCTTGCTAATGAAAACCGAGTCAATACCATTTCTACGTACGAATTCTAAGTCACGAGAGTAGATTAATGTTTTTTTAAGATTTATTTATGTGATCTGCGAAAATCCTAATTGATATCTACTAAAACGATATGGATTGCCTCACTTAAGTACGAAACTACGTCATAAAAAGATATGCCGCAATAAAATATGCGTAAATTTGTCTATTTAGAGGAATAAAATTTAAAAAAAAATAAAAAATTGAATTAATATAATAAGTACGAAAAGAATATCTTATCCGTATAATTTTTTTTATGATCTTTATAAGACTGAAAAATGGAACTCCCAGAGATTTGGTAAATTTTTTCCAGTTCGAATTAAATTTTTTAGAAATATCCTTTAATTTAATGGTGAAAAATAACAAACTTAGAATTTGTTTAATTAAAATTTGATTAATTTTTCAAAAACACTATAAAATTTTAAAATGAGGGTTATTTAAACAGTTTATGACATTTATTTAAACAGTTATTTGACAATTTATTTATGTTTTTTTTTTTAATGACAATTTTAAAATTGCTCAGGAGTGAAATGCCGGAGAACCATTACTGATTGGACATTGCGAGAATTGTTTTTCTAATCTTTTTGTATTTTAAAATACGGAGAGTTCTGTAAAAAAAGATCCCGTATAATATTATGCTATTCGCTAGCAAAAAACTTGTTTACTGACAAAAGTAGGAAAAGGACTGTAATGAAACAACATAAAAAGACCGTTACCGAGAGTGACGTAAGGCTCTCAGGAATGTGGGTATACTCATATTTTTTAACCTTAAGTTCTCAAGTTACTGAACTTTCTTGGGAAAACATTTTAAGAATGATTTCAGGCTGTAGATAATTACGCTATACCGATACAAAACAAAAAAAAAAATATTATGTAAAAAATCTAAATTCTTCAAATCGTCTGTGTAGGTAATATAATATTTATTTAAAAACTTTTTAATTGACAAAACTAACAGCAGGACTTCTGGTGGTCCCACAGGAACTTCCTCTGCAAAATGAAAATCTCTTGCACAGTTCTGCGAAAAAACTGACTTTTCGTTTCCGACACCCTCACTATTTCGCAGTCAGAAACGCAGTGATTTTCAGTGTACAACGCACTGCATACGTTAAATTAACCAGTAGACTCCATATACAAGCATCAAGTTTCAATTCACTCAACACTGTGATTCATTGCATAAGTGTATGAAAAATACACCACTACACAGTCAACATAACCTCAAATTTTTCTACCTTAAGTTGAACGTAATTCAAGAACGACACAATAAATCTTCATCACACTTTCATATGCACAACTTCAAATACATTACTACAGAGTTACTAAATTTCAGTGAAATTAATCTATGAGATTTTTGAGCAACAAAATCTTATACATAAATCTGTAAATAATATCAATTTGAGAACACCATTTTAAGTGAAACGTACTTTCCTATTCCTCATATCTTTAAACGTAATGAAAGTCTCTTTCATCCTCTCCATCCACCATACGACCAAAAGTAATACCGTACTTTTCTTCGAAAAGTCGGTAAAAAGGATTATGGAAATCAGTCCATTTAGTGAGTGTTAATAAAAAAGAAAAAAAATTATATGGGACATCTCTTTTTTATAGAAAAAAAGAGACCATATTAAAAAAACCGTTAAAAACTGTTGTACTAGGTTGTATTAGTAAACCCACCGGGTTGGTCTAGTGGTGAACGCGTCTTCCCAGATCAGCTGGTTTGGAAGTCGAGAGTTCCAGCGTTCAAGTCCTAGTAAAGCCAGTTATTTTTACACGGATTTGAATACTAGATCGTGGATACCGGTGTTCTTTGGTGGTTGGGTTTCAATTAACCACACATCTCAGGAATGGTCAAACTGAGAATGTACAAGACTACACTTCATTTACACTCATACATATATCATCCTCTGAAGTATTATCTGAACGGTAGTTACCGGAGGCTAAACAGGAAAAAGAAAAAAAGGTTGTATTAGTAAGTTTTTACTTTCTTGTACGAAGTAATGGAAAATGTGATCACGAAAAATTTCGGTATTCAGATTTCAACGGAAATATCCATTTTGATCATCCCTGAATCCATTTTGACTAGTTTCAGCGTGACGTCTATACGTACGTATGTACGTATCTCGCATAACTCAAAAACGATTAGCCATAGGAGGTTGAAATTAGGATTTAAGACTGTTGTAACATCTAGTTATACACCGCCCTTTTTTACTGCAATCGACTAAACCAAAAGTGTCCAAAAAATCCAAAACAAATTGGATTTTGGACCTTTTCTTAACTGCAGTAATAAGCCCTCATGAAAGCTTTTCAACGATATATTATAAGTGGTACTTATTTTTATTGGTTCCAGAGTTATAGCCAAATAAAATTTTAATTAATGGGATATTTGGATCATATAAGGGAAGGCACATCGGTTCGAATCCGACTTCATCTTCTTTGTTTTTTTAATTTTTTAAAAATCTATTTAATTTTTTTTTTTAAATTTAATTATATTGATTTATTAATAATTATTAACCCGTGATTGTAGAAAAAAATTACAAAACTAATAATTGAATATAACAAAAAAAAAATTAAAAAAACTTGTGTGAAATAAACTGTTGTGTTCTTTTAAAAAAACGTGTATATGTAATTTAATAGGAATTATTAATAAGTGTATATGTAATAGATTTGGTGAAACATCTGATTATTTAATATCAAATGAAAATTATAATTTATAATCGTATTATTTTTGGATTTTCTAGCTTAATTTTTGTGTAATTTTATTTAATTATTGTGGAATTTCTGTTTAATTTTATCTATATTAAAGTTAACTAGAATCACTGAAAAATAGATCCTCACAAGAACAACATATACGCTGAGGCATACATGCTCGATCTTTAATAAATTGCAAAAAATCTTTATCTTTTAGTTCATTATTCCTCTGATATTCTCCATACATCGGAGTTGACCTTCATTTCGTTTATTTATTTTTTGTTGCCAATTATTTAATCGCTCTTTGGTTTGATATAATTCTTCTGATCTTAATTGTTGTACACGTTCTCTAGTTTCACCAATTGTGAACTGTTCACTTTATTAAAGAATTGAAGGATCTTATCTTACTTTCAAATGAAATAAGTTTAATAGAAGTGCAGCAAAAAAAAAAAAAAAAAATGTATATGTAATTTTATAAGCGTACAAGGAAGTCATGTGGTGCCCACATCAGATTTTTTGTATTAGTAAGCTAGAAAATGACTGCAAAAATTAATTTTTAATTTTCGAAGAAGTGCGGTGCCCAAGTTCGAGGATTAAATCAATCGATCAATATGTATATGAGCACAATTAAAAACTGTATTCATTTAAGGTTTTAATCCTATAAAGATCTCGATTTAATAAAGAAATGTTAAAAAATGGCAGAAAATTATTTTAACTACTTTATTTTAATTATTTTAACTTTTAAGGAATACTGCTTCCAAATTTAAATAGTAGACAAATAATCCTTTCTTCCTAGCCTTAAATAATTTCTTCTTATAAATTAATCTTTAATTCAAATCGGATCAGTGGTTATAAAATAATAAACAAGCGGAAAATAATTTTAAAAATTGGGTTTTTATGTACATAAGATTGCAAAATAATATTAATTATATTTCATTAATACAGATATAATTCAAGCATATAATTTTGCACTCAATGTTCTGCCTTATTATTTATTTTCTTATGAATATTCTGGAAGTCTCAAGATACCTTATGCAGCTATCTGGATTCGGGGCGCATAGGCAGCTGTGAATCATGTTTGTGACATGTTCACAACCTGTTTTGATGATGTGTTAAGATAATAACAATAAATTGTGGATCAAGATAGAACATTTATGAATTATGTTGTAAATAAGCCTTTAAATTATAATATAATACATATACAGATTGTATCTAAAAGAATAACCAGAATTAAAAACCATATACCTGTGCAATCATGCATGGTCGTTCAATGAAATTTGTACCATTTAGAAAGTGCGCGACCTAGAGTTTTAAATACTGGCCGCCAGATTTCATTACTAGCGCTCAAACGTACGCTAAACGCAGTCGTAAACAACGTGGGGTCAACGCAATGGAAGACATTTTGTGTTCTACAATTTAACAAGACAGAATAATATCCGTAATAACGTTTCAGCGTGTGTTTCGACAGCGTTTCAAGATCCATCTATCATAGGCTAAGAAAATTTGTCGCTGGTATAAACAATTAGGTAGGTATAAACAACAGAATCGGGATGTTTATGTAAGGGAGAGTCCAGGAAAAAACCCGCACTTCATGGGAAATTTACTAGGAATTTATGAAACTTTTCAGCCAAGCCCGAAAAAGTCGAGAATTTCTGATCCCTCGTATAACTTTTTTTTTAACCTTAAGTTTCTCGATTTACTGAATTTTCTTGAAAAAACATTTTGAATATCAGAATGATATTACGCTATAGATCATTAGATCATTATGCTATAACAACACAAAACAAAAATATAATGTAAAAATTTGAATTCTTCAGATCGCCTGTAGAGGCAATATAATATTTGTTGAAGACTTTTTAATTGACGAAACTGAAAATAAGACTTCTGGTAGTCCTCGAGGACCTTTCTCTACAAAATACAATAATTCTAGTGCAGTTCTGCAAATGAACACTGACTTTCATACGGGGACTTGAAAAACCTCACGAGATTGTGTTTCAGGCGCTCCTGCTACATTGATCAAAATTTAATGGTTCTTCTGCGGTTTCGTCTACAAAAATTTATGACCCTTTCTTTTTTGAGGGAAACAGTAAAAGAGCATTATTATTGCAGGACTGGTTTTTTCCTAAACTAAATGAAGATGCTGAAGGATTCATTTTTCAGAAATATGGGGCCCAGCTACCCAGCAACAATCGAATTTATCGGTTTCTAAATGAAACATTGCCTCAACGCTGGACAAAACGTTCGAGAGCCCAAGACTTGATACTTACACTCTTGGCTTCTGAGATCCCCAGATACTACAACTTTTTCTTGTGAAATATTTACTTGTGATTATTTTGAAACAAAAGTATTACGTTCCACTATTACCAGTCGATCTGGATGAGCTGAAAATCAAGATCACAGCTGTAGTAACATCTATAAAAGCAGGCTGTAACGCATTGCGAAAGAATTCAGCCGTCATCTCGATGTTATTCGTGCACAAGATGAAGGGCATACACAACATTTATTATATGGTAAGTAAAATTTTAAACATTTTTGAATAATATGAAATTTGGGTAGTAATTTTAACGCATTTTTGTTATGATATATATTTATGTAAAATCGGTCATTCTTTTTGATACATGATGTATATGTGGTTTACGATTACAAAATTAATATCTAACGGTAAGAAACTCAAAAAGTCTTGTTTAGAATTTAAAGTTTTTGAGAAAATGCACGATTCTTTAGAAAAATATGGTTTTGTTGATGTAAAACCTCAGTTTAACTAAAAACGAAAAGTTTGATTCGTGTTTTGTATATACTAAAATAAACTTCTTCAACCTAAACATTGAAAATATCGATCTTATCTATCATGCAACAATAATAGCTTTCTTATTCGAGTTAAGCTGGTTCTTTATTTATTTATTTTCTTTTACTTCTTTCCGAACTGAATAAGGAACGGTAATTTAACTTTTCATGGAAATAATAGTCAAAATATTTATATAAGTGAAAATCAAGATATATGAAGGTAGTGCGGGAAAATTAGAAAGACGTGTTCTGTAAGTAATATGGTGCTCTTGAGATTATCGATCTCCTGTGGTGCTATGCGATGGAGAAAAAAAAGAACGAGAAATAGAAAGAAAGAAGAAAGAATGAGATAAATAGAGAAGAAAACTAAGGCTAGGACACTGACAGTAGCAACAGCAGCGAGAAGCAATCATTGTTTTCTACAAGTACAATTTAACTGAAAAGAACACCGACTGACTTTGTGAATGTGTTAGCCGTTTTCAAGATGTGTACAACGTAAAGAATGGTAACGGTATATACAAAATAGAATGAACGATATATATTATTGTTTTCATCTGCAGAAGTACTGCAGATCTATTTATTTAAGAATATTGTATTAGGTATGTGTGTAGCAGAGAAAGAAAAAAGTAGTACAATCGAGATGTAAAATAAAATTGTAATGTACTATGAAAGCCTGAAAGGCTTATTTAACTATGTCTCATCCACACAGCTTATCATATTCCGAGGAAATTAAATTAAACTCATTTTTTTATTTTTTTTTTTTATTTTAAAGAATAATGCAAAATAATCGTATATTTAGAAATTATTTTCAAGAGATTTGTTTTTCAATCTTTAATAATAGAATAGGCTTTGTATTCATACAATTCCATTTTGAATAACGGATATTTATTTAAACTTTAATTAATTTTTCCACTGACGCTGATAAATATATTTATTTATAAATATTAAATTACATGTCTCGAGATATACTCGAGACATCTATACTTGTGCATACTCTTATAGAGTGTACTCTTATATCAGCGGTTTTGGCGTAGAACTTTAAGAAACGTACAACTCTCTTCCAAATTTCCTACCGCCACAATTAAAAAAAATTTCGTTTATAGGCTTATACCTTTATCGGTTGTATCTTTGACGTTGTATATCTTTTGCCCTTAATAATATCGCTTCATAAAGTAGTTAAAATATCGAGGATAGTCTTATTTATTAAGAATTTTTTTTATTAACATCAACATTTAACTTTTCAGTCTAGATAGCGCTATAGCATAGCTATTGCTCTAGAAGGGAAAGTGTTGTAATGAGGTTCAATATGAAAATATGTAGTTTTTACGGGATTTTGATGTTTTGACACCTAAGGAATCCAAAAAACCGGATAGAAATTTTCCTGATGTTAATGTTCGTATGTTTGTGTGTGTTTTCGGTGTTGGCCTTCAAATCACCTTATATCTCCAGAACTATAGGATTGATTTTGACTAAACTTTGTCAGTTTACTTCTATCTATGGGGCATTGGTGTAATTAAATTTTCAATTTAAAGGTCACGGTCACCCTCAATATCTCGAGATTTTGCCTAATTAAGGTCATATTTTTCATAAGCAAATTTTTTAACAAGTAAAAAATAACAATATCTGCAAAAAAAGTATTTTTGCAAAATCGCACCCTCACCCCAAAAAATATTGCTGCAGTCGAATGCTATGTTGTAACGTAACAGGTGAGCGGTAGAATTAAATAAATAAATAATGTTTAAAGTTTAAAAAAAAGTAACTCGGTCTGGACGGGTGTTGAACTCGATCGCCCGGTTGAATCAGTACCTGATGCGTTAAGCCTCGTGGCTACACCAGTCTGCCGATCGTACAAGCGAAATTTGTTAGTGAAATTACATTAGTTTAGTTAGTGCTGACCGTTGTTGTTAGTACACCCGCGCGAATTAATTACGGTATGCGCGCGCGCTTTAGCTAAAATCATTGAATTGAATAAAAGAAAAAAATATTACATTTAAATCAAATTGTAATTATTTTAAATTGAGTTGTATGTGTATGTGCGTGTAAGCCGTGCATTAGAAACAATTCACAGTCCTACAATTGTGTTGTCAACATTTTTTTTATGCTACATAATATATTTACTGAAAATCATTTTTAAATAGTTTAGAAAAGTTGTCGTTTTTTAATTTTTTAGTATGTTGCTGTTTGGCATATACAGTGTATATATGTGGAAAAAGCAATGAAAGAGTCCTTGGCTGTGAGCGTAGTGAAGTAAAGATAAAGAATATATTACCAAACAATACGTCTTAGGGATGTCATTATTCTAACAACAGAAACTGAGAAAACTCTGGAGACTTCTTTAAAGAAAATGAATCATCTTCTGAAGGAAAAGTGCAACATGAAGGATAAACAAAAATAAAGTTTACTTACGACGGTTAGATACCATTATTTTTCTGAATAGAGAAGAAACATTAAGGAAATTTAAGTGTTAGGAAAGCCTAATTTCATCAGATGAAAGTGAAAGAAAGATGTTCTTGGATTGCTCAGATCGAAGAAGTTTTTTTTTAATAAGAAGTAAACCCTATTAATATTTAAGGTTCTATACTACTCTCAGTAAAACTTTATAAAATATTTTGTTTGGAGTACGGGGACGTATGGCTCTGAAAAAATGGAGATTGATGAAGGTGGAAAAGGCAAAAGGTGGAAAAGGCCTTCCAAATGTGATATTGAAGGATGAAATCCATATTATCAAATCAGCCGGGTTGAGAGAGGAAACTCTTGGAAGAACCATGCTATTCATCAACCATTAGATTGAGGAAAGGAAGAAGAACTAATCTTTTCTGATTATCGTCATCCAATTTCGACAATTTTTGATCAAAAGTCTCCTTATTGATTATTTTTCAAATTAATACCTATTTCAGTCAGATATGATTATTTTGAATAATTAAATCTTATATTCGTATATATTAAAATGAATTTTTATTTGTTTGTTCCGTACGCGTTCCTACGCCATTCATCCGATTGCGATGAAACTTTGGTGACCCCAGCGTCACGATAGGTGATGCTGGGGTCGAGATATTTCGAAAAATTGTACTTATGGTCCGATTTGGCTGATATTGAGATTAGTTACGTAAAAAGAAAAAAAAAATTGCAAAAATTATACCTGCTATGTGGCGCCGGTGTCGAGATATTTGAGAAACAAACAAATAAATATACAAACAGACTTTCTTCTTCTATATATATATATAAAGGCAATGTTTGTATGTGTGTCCCGCTGTAGACTAAAAAACTACTGTACCGATTTACGCGCGGGAAAACGGGAGAAGGGAAAAAAGAAAAAAAGGAAATAGGAAAAAAAAACAAATTGAAAAATGAAAAAGGGGAAAATAGAAAAAGAAAAAGGGAAAAAGGAATAACTGGAAAAAGAGGAAAAGGAAAAAAGGAAGAGGGGGAAAAAGAGAAAAGGGTAGAAAGGAAATAAGGAAAAGGTGGAAGAGGTAGGGGCAAAGAAAAATAGGGAAATGGAGAAAAGGGGGAAAGGGGAAAAGCGGAAAGAGTGAAAAGGGAAAGAGGGATAAAGTGAAAGGTTAAAATTTCTGATTTCCGTAATGTTCAGATTTTAATGTTTTATCAAATTTTCAATTGCGTTAATTTAATCTACGTACAGATTATTTATAAAATGGTGGTTTGGCTACACTTTTTGGATTCTACTTGTAAAACTAAATAAAAAATATCCTAAGGAAAAATGGCGATTTCTCCTTCGTTCTCTCCCTGTCCGCCATTTTGTTAATTTTATACAAAAAATTATATCTCAAGTTCGGATAGAGGAATCACATTAATATTAGATAAGCGTCTTGTTAATAAAGATTTAAAATTAGCAAAAAATTAGAACTTAAATATCTTCGCAAATTACAAAATGGCGGTCATGTTTATTTTTCATTTCGTTACATCTCCATAAATATTAGTTTTACCAAAATTTACGTTATTTGCTAAAATATAAAGCCTTTTATTTTGAACAAAATGACGTTTTATTTTTTTAAATCGGTTGACAAATAATTGAGTTATGAGAGAAAATTGATGTTGTTATTTTGTCATAATTATTAGGTCTATTATTGTGAGAAAATTATTACTTAATTTGATACTAATTTACAATACTAGAATTAACAATAAATAAAAACAATTAATATTTAATGGAATTGAACGTAAAGTGGAGGACATGAAAAAAGACACATAATTATAACATCAATTTCTGGCATAACTCAGCTATTTGTTAACCGATTTTCAAATATAAAATGTCATTTTGTTCAAAATAAAAGGCTTAATATTTTAGCAATACATACATTTTTATACAACTTATATTTACGGAGTTGTAACGGATTGAAAAATAAACATATCTGCAATTTTTTAGTTTACGAAGGTATTTAATTCCAGATTTTTTTCTAATTTTAAAACTTTATTACCAAGACTCTTAACAAATATTACTGTGATTCGTCTATCCGAACTTGAGATACAAATTTTTATATAAAAATAACAAAATGGCGGATAGGGGGAGAACGAAGAAGAAATCGCCATTTTTCCTTAGGATATTTTTTATTTAGTTTTACAAGTAGAATCCGAATAAGTATAGTCAGCCCACCGTTTTAAGAACACTCTGTATATACTCAAATCCAGCAATTGCGAAGCATTGCCGGGTCTGCTAGTATATATATAAAAATGAATGTTTGTTTGTCTCGTATGCGTTACTATTCATCCGATTGCGATGAAACTTTGGTGAGTTATACGTACGCCCGAAAGGTTTGTGAATTAGTTTGGAGTTGCTGTGTGGCGCTGGGGTTAAGATATTTGGAAAAAAATTATTTACGGTCCGATTTGGCTTATATTCAGAATATATATTAGTTACGTGAAAATAAATATTTTTGCGAATCATGGACCTGCTGGGTGGCGCTGGGGTTGAGATATTTCGAAAAAACAAACAAATATACAGACTTTCTTCTTCTATATACATAAAAGGCATTGTTCGTATGTGTGTGTGTTCGCTACGAGACTAAAAAATCTACTGGACCGATTTACGCGCGGGGAAAAGGAAAAAGAGAAAAAGTGAAAGGGGAGAAGAGGAAAATGGAGAAAATGGAGAAAGGGAAAAAGGGGAAAGTAAAACTGGAAATGAGGTGATAGGTAAATAGGGAAAAAGTGAAAGGTTAAATTTTGTGAAGTTCCGTAATGTTCATTTTTTAAATTTTTTATCAAACTTTAAATTGTATTCAATTAATCTATATATATATATACTCAAATCTAGTAATAGCGAAGCATTGCCGGGTCTGCTAGTTAACTACAAATTCGTTTTGATAAGTTGAATAAGAAAATATGCAAAATAATTAAAGTTAACCATTACTAAGTCAAAAAATAAAGAAGAAAATTACGGACAAAAAGAGGAATAAGGAGGATGCAAATTAAGAGAACTGTGGTATGGAGTAGGTTTTGGGATAAGTTACACAATATATAGAGGTTTATAAGGAGGTTGAAGAAAAGTGGTTTTCTAGCGTGGCTGAATTCATGGAAGGAAGACGTTATTTAAGTACAGAGCGGAAAATAACCACATGCTAGAAATTTATAGAAAATTTAGAAAAAAATGAAAGCTAAAAAATGTAATTAACGTTAATAGTTTTAGAATGCCGTTCAACAGTCTCCCTAAAAGGGTGTAATCTTTTGAAGTGTGATTTTAATAAAATCTGAAATGGGTCGGTATCAAATTTCAGATCATTAAAAACAAATTCAAAATGAAGCTCGAAAATCTTCTTGGGAATATTTATTTTATCTAGTTTTTTTTTTAATTTTAAGAGTCCCTGTGTCTTCAGAACAACATCAAACCCTTCAACACTTCTGCCACTTTTAATCAGGGGTCACATTCATATCATCATATTACCTCTGCTGTTTTTGAAAAAAAATCGGTTTTATTCTGATACAAGTGTTATGTTTTATTTGATTTGAAACAAGATATTTTATCATGAAAAAAGCACAAATCATTTGGCATCAGTACGAGTCTCTTGAAAACGGATAAAATATATTGCTTAAACTTAAATATTCATTTCACGATTTCTTAGAATCTAAGTGATTTTTTTGCTACAAAGCAGGCAAATGATACGATACGTTAGTTTTTTTGGTCGTTTTCTGTAATGTTTTTTTTTTTTTTTTTTATCTACTAATAAGTTAAATGTAAGTAATTTTAGATTTAGAGACGGAAGATATCAAATATTTTTACTGATAACTATATTTATCCTCTTTTATGTATTATAAAAACCGGAAAAATAAAGAAAGTCACTGGGAATAATAAACTGATTTAACTAAAATAAATTAGAGTTTATAAGTAAAATTCACAGTTATTTTTTTAAATAATATCCTAAAACGAAATTAAAAAATTTCTAAAAAGTACCAAAGTAGAATAAGAATACAAAAGAATAAGATAACGGAATGAATGACGGAAAACAAATCAATACGCTAACTTGTGTTGTTTAGTTATAATGGAAACGTCAAACCGTAGTAAAGCATTTTTCTTTTCATTTTAAAAACTAAACTCATTTTATTTTATTTTTGTACAACCTACTTTGTCAGTAAAAGATTCCAGTTTAATTTTCGGTTATGCATCTTTTCTAATTGAAATTAAATACGATACAAGAAGAAAATGGATGAAGAAATGATATTTCACAAAAATTCAACTCTGCTCTAATTCCCCCCGCCAAAAACATTCACACAACTAGAAAATAGAAATAGGACAGTTTTCATAGTAATTCTTTCCAAGTTATTAATATTAAATCGAATTGTAAATTATACTGCAATAATTTTTTTTTTGTATTTGAAAATCTTTTATTAATACCAATTTTAAATCTTTCTTGCAATCATTTTCTTCATATTTATCTAAATGCTTTTGGAATAAGTTTTCATCTTCGGTGTGTTAAAAATTCATTATAATACGTACATTTTACATATAATAAGAGGTGTGGCTATTAAATAACGAGACTAATGCTGCTACAGAAGAACTGCGCATGCGCCAAATCCGTACGACCTACAGCTATGTAGCATGAAGCCTTCTCTTTCGATTGTTGCCACTCCAGTTTCTGTAGACATATTAGTCTAGCTGTGGGCTTCGTTTGGATAACCCCTGTTTTTTCTTTTTTTTTCCAAAAAAAATGATAAGTGTTTTATTAGAGCAAAGAATTGTGAAATTTCATATGAAACTTGGAAGAACCGCTACTGAAATTTATCTTTTATTGAAAAAAGTATATGCCGATGAATGTTTATCACGTGCACGATATTTGAGTGGCTTAAGCGTTTCCAAGATGGCTGAGAAGACGTTGAAGTTGATGTTCCCCCGGGTCGCCCATCCGCGTCAAAAACGGATAAAAATATTGGTAATCTGATCCGATCTGACCGTCGGTTAATTATTCTTGTCTTTATTCAAGGTCCTTGCTTAATTCCTTGAAAAAAAAAAAAAAACGACCCGAATTGCGGAAGAACAGGTTACGGGCTCTTCATCAGGGACAACGCACCGACTCATATTGCATTATCTGTCAAGACGTTTCTAGCCAAGTAAACATCCCAGTGTTAGACCATTCGTCTTATACGCCTGACCTGGTACCATGTGACTTTTATGCGTTCCCCAAGGTCAAACCTGCATTAAAAGGAACAAGATTTCAGACCATTGAAGCTCTCTTTTTCCCTGTTTAGCCTCCGGTAACTACCGTTTAGATAATTCTTCAGAGGATGAACGAGGATGATAAATGTACGAGTGTAAATGAAGTGTAGTCTTGTACATTCTCAGTTCGACCGTTCCTGAGATGTGTGGTTAATTGAAACCCAACCACCAAAGAACACCGGTATCCACGATCTAGTATTCAAATCCGTGTAAAAATAACTGGCTTTACTAGGACTTGAACGCTGTAACTCTCGACTTTCCAAATCAGCTGATTTGGGAAGACGCGTTAACCACTAGACCAACCCGATGGGTTTAGACCGTTGAAGCTGTGAAAGAAAAAGGGCACGCGTTATGAAAGAACTCACAGAAGAAGATTTCTAGCACCGTTTCGAACAATGGAAAATTAGCATGGAGCGTTGTAGGGATAGAGGAGGGATGTATACTGAAGGGGATAACTAAATATGTATAAATTTAAAATAAAATATTTTACAGTATTAGTCTCGTTATTTAATAGCCACACCTCGTATACATGTAACAAAATAATTGTGTAAGTTAACGGCAGCAGACTTGTGGACCCACTGTTCATCGATTGCACGAAAACTATAGTCAAATATATTGCACGAAATATAGTAAAACTATAATCTAAATATAAGTGTTAGACCTATTTTTGTGTATATTCTAACTCTACTAGCAGGGAACATGTTTGTCGTAACACAGACAAAGTAAGAAAGAGTTCATAAAAATATTTTTTCCCTTATGTTAACGCGCAATCAGCGAATCCATAACATTCTGCTACCGTCAACTTGTACAATCACATGTTTTAAAAATATTTTATGTAATACTTTTTTAATATTTTACCATAATAACTGTATTCTATAAACCGGTAATGGATACATGTACTTACACTTGACGATGGAAATTTTCTTTAATACTGTCTTTAAGCACAAAGGAAAAAATGCAAAACTGATATCTTGATATATATTAATGTAATTATGAGCAATTACTTGATCGACTTCACGTTTTTTTAAACTTTATATACCATAATAGATATGTTTAGGATAAAAAAAAGACAAGATCCTAATATCAGAAAGCAGGATTGGACAGCGAGTGACTTATGCAAGGTCAAAGTACTCCGCACAGCGTTATCAGCACTCTAGTCTATTAGCTATCAGTTTTATGAGTTATGGAGACCTGTTCAGATGCTAATCCGTTCTATGGAGAGAAGTCAGGGTTAAGGTTAGAGTTAAGATTAGAATTTTGTGGAGAAAGGATTAGGGATAAATTACCAAGGTATGGCAAAATATTTAACACCATCTCGTAGGACACTCAGACGAATTTATGTTTACTACAAAGAGAGACTACACCACATACTCCACGCTGTTAGTCATGTACGACGGATATCGGAAGAAGAATTCTTGTTTCACCGAAAGGACTTCAGAGGACTGACTGAAGGGGAATATTGCCGGAAGTACAAAGCACATACACGCTTAGTCTCCCCGTATCAGTCGATTGTTTCTCATCGGTCTAAGGGACCGAAACGCAATTACATAATCCGTCCGTAAATAAAATGAAACAAATAAAATCTATAACCGTCACTAAACAGATGATAACTTACCAGATAAAATAGAAAGATACAGCAGCAAGGGAGATTTTTCCAGGTTCTGCAATTAGTAGGGAGAAAACAAATTCCCGCTATCCTTGCGTTCCGTTCCGTTCCGACGGACATCACATTAAGAAGAACGCAAGAACACCGTCAGTCATCTTCAATGGCTGATCCGGGTCCAACTCTGACTACTATTAAGGTTAGTTTATGGTTTATTCCTCTCTCCACAAAACTTAAGGTTAGAGCTTTGTGGAAACTCTAACTCTCAATTTAACTCTAGCTTTAAGCTTTCTCCGTAGAACGGATTAGCATCAGAGTAGGTCGCCATAACTCACAAGCCTGATTGCTTATTAACTATAGTACTGATAACGCGGCGCGGACTTTTACCTTGTACGGGTCACCCGCTGTCCAAACCTGCTATCCAACATTTAGATCTTGTGTTTTCCTCATAATAAGCATATTTACTATGTATTAAAGCATGAAGGGAGAATTTAAGTTGATAAAATAATCTCTCAGAATTACCAATCTTAAATTATTATATTTTAATTTAAAAAAATTAGTCTCAGAATCTTAGAGACAAATTAAGTTTTTTAAACAACTTTTCTCCGTACACATTGCAAAGTAAAATTGGAAATAAAATTGTAACAATTAAATAAAAATACAAATTATTCGTTTTTAAGAAAGAGTTTATCTTTAAAATTTACTAATAAAATTAAAAAAAGTATTTTTTAAACTATCTGCTGTATTCAGCCATAGAAAAAAATTTAATGTTTCTTGAATTGTAATTATTTAAATAATTATCTCTAAAACACTGAAGATACAATTTTGACATTGTAATTCCAATTTATATATATAGTTGAAAGGATAATTTATTGTCTGGCAAAAATTTACAATCAAAATAAAATAAGTTGAAAATTAATTTTTTTGGGGTACTTGCACTCCCACTATGGTTTGGAAGACATAAAAAATCGGTGCAATAAATAAAAAAAAGCTTTTTCAATTTTGGGGGAAGGGGAGAATTTTGGGGGCGAATTTATTCTAAAAATTGCAAGATAAACATTATACATGTACGAGCTTAATATAAAAAGAGGGTTATATGGCAAAAGTTTGAGAAAATTGACCCTAAAGAAACTATCAGTCCACCTCCTGGAGATAGTAATCACAATCTATTACCGATAAATGACCATATACATACGAGTTTCTGGGCCAGATTTCATCAAATTCGGTTAATCCAATCAAATTTTATTAAGCTTCAAACCTGCAATACACGAATATACGTACGAACATTCTCCCCTTTTTTTTTTGTTTTTTGTAGTGCCAGGGTTATAAAACGTCAAGAAATGAAAAAACTCATTCTCCGTTGTTTTAATGATTACCATAATTTCCTTCGTGTTGCATAGGTCTTCTAGAGCTATCGAAGTAAAAAAAAAATTCTTATAAAAAAATATTTATTGTAGATTTTTATTTATTTTGTCGTTAAATTAATTTCATCGAAAAACAATTCTTATTGCGTAACAAAACTGCGTTCTGGAAAAAAATTGGCCATGTATTTGCAAACGTAAAGTAGAAAAACCAATTTTATTTATGTGTTAAGACTATATACCCGTACAACAGCTATAAGCTAAAATCATCCGCGATTTCTTTTATTTTTTTTTCTATCGATAAAGGATGAAACGATGAAAAATGTATATTTGAGATTAAACTTGGCATTACTGATTTAAACCGGGTGGTTAATTCAGGCACTGATATAAGAGCGGGTAGCAGTTATAAACTTAGTTCATTATGTATTCTCCGGTTCATTCAAATGTTAATAATTTGTATGTTTAGTACATAACAAATGTAGTTAGTTTAGTTTGTTAAAACTTACTCGTATAATTTGTCATTAATTATATTACGTATACTTAAAAGTACTGTTTTTATTCTTATTTGAAGATAATTTCATGTGATTTCCCGGGTGATTATTATTTCGTTGTGGTAAGATAAAGCTATAAGTTATTTTATTTCAAGATTATAATGGCTCAATAGGCCGCTTACTCAATTATAGTTTAATAATTGATGTAATCTAATATCTGCCGACCACAGTCATTGGTGGCACTCACCGATCGGCGGGAATATTTTATTACATTACGTCATCTCGGTCAATAATATTTCCTTCAAGTTTTTATTGGTTATCTGCACATTATCAGTTTTTCACGGTAATATTTTTATTACATACATGTAGACAGGGATACAAGGATACTCTAACTAACTCGGTGACAATTTGTACATCTTATTTTCAATAACTATTTAAACGAAAAAGACAATTTTTTTTAATTTCTTTTGTTTTCATTCCAAAAAATATGTAATAAAAATTTTATACGTTATAAGATTTAAGAGGGAGAAATATACTCTTAGTTCGGATAAATTACCCTTTTCCCCGATAAACAATAGATCACAATGCTCTATCGTAAACTTTATTATGGGTGAATAATATTTCCTTAAAATGTTGTTGTTGCCTATGTTTTAGTTGGCTGCCTACTAAAAAAGTCATTTTTAATAAATTTAATTATGTATATATGAGTGCGCACGCGCTTCTCTCTCTCTGTATATGCGTGCGTCCGCGCGCGTGAGTGTAAAAATATTAAATATACAGTTAGCAATGAAAAATCTTGTAAAACTTTCCCGAAAGAACATTCTTCTTCTTCTTCTTCTTCTTATTATTATTATTATTATTCTCGATTATTTCCCTTCAGGAGAGCTCGTGAACTTGAGCAAATCAATGCTTTACCTCCTTTTTCTCTTTTCTTATTTCTTCATCCCAAAAACCTCTTCATCCGCTTTCTCGCTATGTTTCTTCTCCCTCTCCTTCTTCCAATCGTTTTTCTTTTTTGTTCTTGTTGAATATTTTTATTTTTAATTTCATCCCTAAATTTCCTTATGTCCTTGATTTCTTCTTCTGAGATGTTCAGCCGATCCAGGTCGTCTTGTTTTTCTTTCAACCAAATGGACTTTAATTTACTCGCCTTGGCGATATTGAGAATTTTCTTAATGAGTCTATCTTCAGCCATCCTGCATAAGTGTCCGTATAATTGTTGATGTCTTTTCCTAAACTTTTCGGTGATGGAGTCTTGATGGAGTCTTTCGTTCTTGCTTCTCGATTACATGAATTTTGGTCATTCCTCTGATTACTGTGGTTTCTGCTGCATACAAAGCCTCCGGCAAGACAACTGTGTTGTAATGTCGTAGTTTCGCATTGCGAGACACTGCCCTTTTGTTATAACGATTCCATGTAAACTTGTACGCCTTTGCAGTTTGAGAATTCTTTCTGTCTGGGATATTGTATTCAGCCCCGTGGGTTGGATGGTTTCTCCCAAGTACTTGAAGTAGGGTACTTGTGAGATTTTGCCGTACTGCGTTAGCAGCGGGAATTTTCCAGGTGTCCATATATTGTGTCTTTTCACAAGAAATTTGAGTCCGGTTTACAGCACATTTCTTTTTTGAACAGACAGTAAACATTAAAGGTTATTTAAACATGTTGTGTAATGATGTTGTTCCTCAGCTTCTTGCGAAAGGGTTTCAATTAGAAAATGAGTGGTCGTGTAGGATGGAGCCAGACCACACATAGCTAATGTTGTTTTAGGCTTTCTGCATGAAACTTTTAGCGCAAGTCATTTCAAATCGATTTCCTAATCGATTTGCGTGTGGAAAGATGCGGCCCCCGAACAGTACTGATTTGAATCCGTGAGAATATTTTCTTTGGGATTTTTAAAGGAAAAGATTTTCCCTAAACATCCTTGTACAGTGATGGAACTGAAAGTACTGATCATTGAGGCGTGCAACGAGATAACCGAGGATATGCCGTCGAGTTATTAAAAACATAGTATTATATAAATTAAATTTCCACTTACCAACAATTCAAAAAGTGTAAATCCTAGTACTTTCGGAGCTGTTACTCCATCTTCAGTAAAATATATATGTAAATTAAATTTTAACAACATAAGAGTTCGTTTTCACGTTGCTATACGTGATGGTGGTCATATTGAACATGTAATAAGCAGAACATGATCTCCAGGTAAAACTTTATATATGTATATATATATCCACACATTGCCACACATTCAAAAAAGTTGTATTTTACCTTTCTGTATTGCCAATAAAACAAATATTTTTTAGCAAAATCAAACGTTGGATCATTTCGTAGGTCACCCTATAATCGTGACTCAGCATGCTGAAAAAACGTGCGGATGATGGTGATACAAATTTTAAGAGATTTAAATGTTGGTCCGTTGTTTCACGCGTATCTGATGCTGATTCTGACGCTTCTGAAAACACACTGTTGGCAGTAAAGAATAACTCTTTCAACGTTGGATCCTTGTCATTAGATTCCCTGTCAAATTTGGAACTGCAAAGCCTTATTTTAGATGGTTTTCACGATATGCTTTCCACTTTTCGTAGTGAGTTATCTTCAGTAAGACAGACTTGTATTAAAAGCTCATGTATGATGCCGAACTATTCACAGATTGTGAAGAAGCTACCTCAAAAAATAATAAAGTTAAGGCAACTACTCCTAGTTCAAGCGGTTTTGATTTGAGCCCGAATGCCAGTGTTTTTGCTGGTAGAAATATAATTGACGATGGCGCAAATATTGCTGCTCCAGATATATATAAAAACATAAATTTTCACAACGTTTTACCCTTGATAGATGATTTGGGACCACTCCAGAATGCAATGGGTAGCTTAACCGATGTGGTTTAAAATCTAAACCGGTTCATAATTAAGTTAATTTCTTTCAACTGAGGAAGTCAACGATGAAACCGGCTAAGATTGGGTTGAATTTTGTTATCTTTCTTGCCGGGGGAAGGCGGTCTTATTTGTATCGAGATTTAAACCTTCGGTCTCTGTTGCTGTGGTAAATAATTTGTTAAATCCCCTGAAACTTACTTATTCTGAATGCATTCGATTAAAACGCAAAATTTGATTCCTATAACTTATTTCGGGTGGACGTTCGAGTTCGACTTTGACAAGATTAATGAACCTGTTTTTTTGGCCTCAGGATTTTTTTAAGCGCCACTCTATGGGAAACTTAAAGAGAACTCCAAATACCAACAAGAGGGTTTTAGTACGCCTTTGAAGGTAGGCCAATTCCAGTTAACACGGTGATGGGAATTTCTATCTACTACCAGAATGTTACAGGATTTCGCACTAAGAGCAGCGAAGATATTCCGTCTGCAGTTGGCTCCGGTCAAGATATTATCGCTCTATCAGAGACTTGGTTCGGTGAGCAATACACGAATTTTGACTTCTTTCCCGAATCGTTCGTTATTTTTAGGGTTGATAGAAATTATAGTGGTGATTTTGCCGTAGGCCAAGGATGAAATAAGTTACAAAATAACAGGCTTTTATTATTATAATATTATGTTTGTGCTCTGCTTTTTCTGATGGAATGCGTTTAATGGTTGTATTTGTTTTCTTTTTTTTAAAGTTTAGTGGTTACCTGTGTATAATTTTTTTAAAATTTAATATACAATATACAAAGGCTTTTAGGTAGCTGTTCTATTTTACTAAATAAATAAATTATTATTATTATTATATTATTCTCTCAATTATTATTAATTAATTTCTAACAAAGTTATTATCTCTAACTTCTACTAATTCAGATTATTACATATTGCATGTTTGTTTATTATATTTGAGTCGTTATAATATAATGTCATTATTATATAGTTAGTTGAATAATGTCATTAAGGTTACTTAAGTTTTTAAGGGATTATTTTTATGTTTTAAAATTCCCTTAGGTCACGTAACCGTTATTTGGTGGCCGATCAAATCAGTACTCATATATTACGTTAATCAGTCTTATAAGACGGGTTTTTTTCAATATCTGTTACAATTAAAAAGTTACACATTTTTCTAATTTTAAAATAAATTTTTTATAATCTGCAGATAACGCAAATGAGTTTGTTATACTTTTAGTAAATTTCTATTTTGGTCCTACGTACGTTAAGTAAGTGTAATTTATTTATCTCGTGTTTTGGCGATTTTATGGCATATATTTTTTAGTTATTAAAAAGTTATTTTTTCCACCATTTAGGGTTTTTACAATTTATTTATTTACCAAACTGATACTTATATATTTTATGCATTTTAGTAGACCTTACAGCAGTGTGTTTGAATTAAGCTGATAGGTTACACCTTTATTACGTAATGACTATAATTAGATTTTAATTTTGGCGGCCATTTTGAGATGAAACCGACGGCCGATCGCGGCCATTTTAGTATTTCTGTAATCCTCTAACGATGCTTAGTCTGTATCCGAAATCAAAATCTGAGACAAAAAGGGTTTACACATATAGATATTGAACTCAATAACGAACTGTTCGTTGATTGAATATTTAATTAATTTGTTTTTATAACATGATAAATTTGATTGGTTTAATACGTAATTGAAATCTGCCACGTTTTAATATGTTTTGTTTTTAATAAACATCGAATTTCTTACGTTTGTGTTTAATTTCTGTAGACTTTATTCATAAAATTTTGCTCAGAACCAAATTCTCTATAAGTTTTTTAAACTTTTATGTTTTTATTACCCATTCAACAAGGTTATTTTACGACTCCAATCTGTTGTTTTTTATCCCGTATTTAAAAAAAAAATTACTAAAAATACGGTTCTGAAATCTATTATTTTTAATTTTTTCTGCTAACATTTCATATTAAATCACAAAATTTACTCCTTAATTTGGGTTCTAAGAATTACAATCTGGCTTAATTTTACCGAAGGCGCAGAAATAAGGATAAAATCTTTAGTCAGGCGATGCTCTCTATCGAAGGGTTTCCGAACCTATATTTATTGGAACTTTCTTCTTTATATTCAGCAGTACAATATGTCCTAATATTTTGTTACATTCTTCGTGAAACATTCTATATAATTCTTTTTTTTTTTATTAAATAAAATGTGCGGATTTTAATCGGTGTAAGTTGTTTTTTTTTTTTAAGTCAATGTTAATTTTTTTTCTTTTGGTTTTAATTGCTGAACGCACTGAAGTTGAATCATATTGTATCATGTATATATATATATATATATATATATATATATATAGTACTGATATACGATTATGTACTTCATATAGTGGAATTTAAATTTAACGGCCATATTATTTTTAAATTATATAAAAGATAAGTATAATAAATGTGATATTTGTAAAATTAAGTGTGTACAGTGTTATTACATTTACATAGCTAAAACATCATTTTGGAAACATATGAAAACATACAGAAATAAAAAAAATAATTATCTAACGTAGCACATCACCTCATAAAAAACAATTATACCATAAATAGTCTTAATTTCTCAAAAATGAGAGAATATAGAAATTTTTGGCAAACAGTAATATTTTAAGCTAAAACAAATAAAAAAGATAATAAACGAAATTTTAATGAATTCGCTGTCTAATTATTAGGGGGGGGGGGGATATTTGTTTTGTCAGAGTAGATATGTATATGTTTTATTATTGTTATTATTTTTATTATAATTATGATTATTACATTTTTTATGTACAATAGATACTGATAATTTAATTCAGTATATATGAACTTCTGATAAAGTAATTTATATTTTAAATTATAAAAAATATTTTATATAATTAAAAATTGAATGTGTTGTTTGAAAACATAACATGATGGAGATACCTCCAAAATGCGTACTTGTTTATAAAATAGAAATGTATTATTTAGGTAAATGTAAATTAATGTAATATACTTTAAAGTGACTTTAAAAATTAGGGGATTCTCATTTTGGCCCGTATATTTTTTTCTTCAGATATAACATTTTACAAACTACACCTATTTCGGTGAAATTAAATGAAAAATTCAAAATGATCCTACGGTGGTCTTACACTATTGCGGAGCGGTATTGGATCATTAAACAAAGATTACTGGGTAAAAACTATGATGTTTCATTACTTAGATGATTAATCAGTAAGATACAATATTTTTTTATAATTTATAAAAATTCTGATGTAGACACTACATGACTACCTTGTACGCCTATTAAATTATATTTCAATATTTTTTTCTTAAATGAAAAGTACATAAAATTTTATTTCATTAATAACTTCTGATATTTTTTCATTTTTTTTTTTTTAATTGTTTTTATTGAATTACTATTTATTGTAAAAATTTTTACAATCACAGGTTAATAATTATAAATAAATCAATATATTTAAATTAAAAAAAAAAAGTTAAGAAAAATAAGAAGTCGGATTCGAACCGATGCGCCTTTCCTTTGTAAGATCCAAATATTTCATTAATTAAAATTTTATTCGGCTATAATTCTGGAACCGATGAAAAAAGTATCACTTATGATATATGATTGAAATGTTCTCAATTAGGGCTTATTACTGCAGTTAAGAAAAAGTCAAATGTGTTTGTATTTTGGGCTTTTTTGGACACTTTTGGTCCAGTCGATTGCAATCAAAAGGAAAGGTGTACAACTAGATGTTACAACAGTCCTAAATCCAAAATTTCAACATCCTACGGCTAATCATTTTTAAGTTAATCGAAATACATACGTACGTACGTACAGACGTCACGCCAAAACTGGTCAAAATATATTCAGGGATGGTCAAAGTGGATATTTTCGTTGAAATCTGAAAACCGAAATTTTCGCGATCACAATACTTCCTTTACTTCGTACAAATAATTGAACCGACTCCAAAAAGAAAAAAAAAAACATAATTCACTGAAAATGTAAAAAATAATTTTTTTACTACGTTTCCAACACAATCTTTGAGACTTATTTTGGAAGACGGATCCGAATTTTAAATGAATTAATAATGCACGAGATATGAATTATAAGATATTTTTGAATTATTTAAACTCTTTTGTTTAATGTCTGTTGCCGATTTCAAAAAATAAGTTTCAAAAATTGTATTAAAAGCGTAATGGAAACATTATTTTTTTACTTATCAGCACATTATAATTTGGGTCTTCTTTTGGAAAGCGGACACATTCTTTAATTCTCATTTTTAAAAATTACTAATAACATTATGCAAATTATCTACGGATTAATTAATAATATACAATATTAAATTGTTAATGTTTATCTTATATGTCATTGCTGTAATTATATTTCAACCTCACTATCTTATCATAGTTATAGCAGGCCGTGTACTAATTGATGCAATCAATTATTTCAATTGCGTACAGGGTGTATTTGGTGCGCTTATCCCAATTTGAGAATTTTCATACGACGTGGGTTTTATTGACAAATCCGTGAGGTGCCAAATAAACAACATGCTGTTCATGTTGTTGGCCTTTCATCCGGAGGTCTGGGTTCGAATCCCGGTCAGGCATGGCATTTTCACACACGCTACAAATCATTCATCTCATCCTCTGAAGCAATACCTAACGGTGATCCCGGAGGTTAAACAGAAAAAACAAAAAATGCTGTTCATTTTTTACAAGCTAAAAGGATTTTACATAATCCTAGTTTTACATACAGGGTCGTGAAATGTTTCTTTCGTTAAGCGATAAGATAAATGGCGTTATGCAAAGACGGATTGTCACAATTCTGCTCGTTTAAGGAACAGTGCGTTGTTCCTATCCAGCAAACTGGAATTAAAAATTGGTGTTTATTTCCTGTATGCATGTAATAGGGAATATTTCAATTTTAAATTTTGAAACAAAAAATTTGGTACGGATAATGCTATTGTAAACGATTAGAAAAAAATTGTAAGAAATGTGTGCGTGGAGATGTTACCCTGTAACCCAGTAATAATAGGCTGGAATGGTATGAACGTAGAAATGAACGAATCACTTTTTTGAAGGCGAAAATAGAATGTGGAGACGTATTACCCTCGGCAGTTGGAGTCTGCGGGAATTTGTAGAGAAACAACAGAATTTTTCGTATATGCGATTCCCGATCGAACGAAAGGCACGTTACTAAGTGTTATAAAGAAGTATGTTAAACCTGGGACGAATATAATTTCCGATTGTTGGCGGATGATATATATACCTAATCTACAAAGTTACAAACCTAATCTACATATCAAACTGTTAATTACTCGATTAACTTTCAAAATCCAATTACTGGGGCAAATGCAATTACAGTGGTGAATTTATGGATAGTAGCGAAAGATGGAATCACACAGAGTGTGATACATCGAGATCTACGGTAGATTCCTACTTATGGGAATCGTGTGGCGCCAATGGAACTACGATAGGGATCAGTTCGATCAAAGTTTGCAGGATATCACTTATTTTGGCCTTCACAGCAGCGAATATAAGTAAGACTTATTTTTTAATTTTATAACAGTTTAGGAAATGTGTCCGATTTTGAAATAAGATCCTATATTTTTTTCTTTTTTGAGTCAGTTCAATTTTTTTTTCAAAACTTGTTTATTCAAATTCAATATGAGGGAAAATATTTTTTATCTTAATCATAATACATGACAAAGTCGTGTAATTTACTTTAAATGTTTACTGGTTTTTGAATTTATTAATTAGTTTTGTAAAATAATACGAGCTGTAAAAAAAACCTATGTTCATAATAAAATGGTAAGAAATTGTTTAATATATATATAAAAGCTATTATTTATTATTTATTTATTTATTTTGACTAAGGGGAAAATAAAAAAAACCTGGCGCACAGTATCCCGACTGCCTGAATATCCCGACTACACCGGCCAAGTCATGATTACTAAAATAAAATTTAAGCATCGAAATTATTACATTTCGAATAAAAAAGTTTTGATTTTAGAGGCTTCCTTACTCTATGAGGATAATTTTGGAAAAATTTATTTATCAAGTGTGATCCTAAGAAAAAAAATCTTTAAAGAGAATTGTTTAAAAATATTGAAAAAATAAAGTATAACTTTTATGAAAATAATGAAACACTGCTTCTTATAGGTCTAGAATATAATATCAAAGCTTCTCTAATTTTAATAAGTGATGAAGAAGAATACAAAAAAAAAATTAATAATAAAAATTAAAAGAGTTAGAGCAAAAAAAGGAACCAAAAAACAGAATATATATATATTTTAGAGCTGGGGAATAAATTTTAAGAAAATTAAAAAAAAATATTTATACATAGGTTAAACTTCACAAATTTGTTTAAGTAAAGTTTTATCTAAATCTAACACCTTTAATAGAGGCTAAAATAAGAAAACAAATTTTCAAAAAACGTTTCTACATTTTAAATTCGGGGTGTATAATTTAAAAAAAAATTGTACACATTTCTTAATAGCTGTATAAATGAAGTGTAAACTTACAAAAAAAAAATTGAAAAATAATTAAATCCAAGGGAGATAGGGTAAAAGAACAAAAAACATACATTTCAATTTTAAGAGATAGGAGTTGATTTTTTGAAAATAAAATAAATTATTTATTATATACGCATTGTAAGTAACAAATTTGCTTTAATATAATTTTCTCTCCTCTGAAGAAAATCGAAATTTGTTGTATAGAGATATCTCCACACCCCCTTAACGAATTTTGAAAAAAAAATTGAATATGATCAATGCCTCATATATAGAAATATTTAAGCCAAATTTTAAGCAAATCAGTATTGAAATATAAGACCAAAAGCAGCGCGACACATACAAAAAAATATATACATGTATTTTTTTAATGTAGATGAACTAGTTGGATCCTAAAACGTAAAGATTTACAAAAAACCTGATATCCCATTTTTGACACGATCACTATACCCTTTAATATAGCCATTCTAGCTACATAAGCCAAGAAAGAAAAAAAGAAAAGGTATACACAGGTGTCCTGGGAGAATTCTACTAAACTTCATATGCGTATCTCTTATTAAAATAATTAAAAAAATTCATATAAACATTGGTCTGAAAACGCTTTACCTTAGCGAGTTACGGCTAGTGAAAGATTTCATCCCGGATTTTTAAAGAAGTATTAAAAGTGGGTCGCAGAACTGTATTGCCATTATTTTATACAAAATATGTTGTAATAAACAAAATATTTGAGCTGAAAATCACAATTTTTTAGCTTTGTCATAAAATTACTTTGTTAAATTTCAATAAACAAATAAAACTTATTCTTTAAATTGAAAAGGAATTTAACTGACGGTGATGCAGTTCTGGGACCCATTTTTAAACCGTTTTCAGGTGAAAAACCATATGAAACCACTAAATTCGCAATTACAGTAGGATTTCATTTCTGCGGGGAAGCAGAAATCGGGGCAAAATCTTTTACTAACTGTTACTCGCTAACGAAGCGTTTTTCGGACCTATGTTTATATGAACTTTTTCATTATTTTGATGAGAGAAATACGCCTATGAAGTTTAGCAGAATTCTCCCGAGACACTGTATAAATATATATATTTTAATATAATCCACTAATTATTAGTTATCTGTTGATTTCGTCTAAGGAAAAATAAAAACTATCTGAAAAATCAGACAGTTAAACCTAAACAGATGCAATTGGATAACTTATTTTACTTTTGTATGAAACGTAAAAAGATTATTTAAAAAAAAATATTTAGACCGGTTTAAAATTTTTTTATTTATCCTAATAATTATTTTTTATAATGATCTTATTTGAAAATATAAAAAATATTTTAACAAATTACTAATTTTATCTTTTAGACTAATAATTTTAAGCTCAATTCAAATTTCTCAGTCGAGTGCCGGATGGTACAACAATTTTCCTGAAGTCCACGAAAAGAATACTTACTTTAATTGAAAATATTACTTATTGCTTGTAATACATTCATTTCAAATGAAATGTATAAATATAGATTAAAGTGCTATCGATTACATAACAATATTTATAGTATTGAGCGATGTCTTCTTCCTGGTTATTGCATGTATTACATCACGCTCATAATATATAAGACTTCAGTAAAGAAAGCCGATACATGAGAAGAGATGTTTTTCCTATATAGAATAAAGTGTGGGAGAGGGAGTTTGGTCGTTTATTATCATAAAATTTGGCATTTCTATTCACTTGTATTCATCTTAGTACATTCACAAAACAGAATAATCTACACTGCATCACCACCTCGATTGCACAACACAAGATAATAGCATTTTAGATGCGTGGGCTTCATCACCCATGGGAAAAGCACTTTAGCATACACCATACAAATATGTAGTTATAAAACATAATTTATGTAGTTGTTATATATGTACATAACTTATAACTATTTATGTGTTAATCTTAGTACGTGACACAAAATAAACACAGTTATTTCTATGTAAAAAAAAGTAAATATTTTTTTAAACACTCAAATACTAAATACTGGGTAAGAAAGAAAATGTGACATTTTGGCAGCTGTTTTTGAGAATTTCAACTTCTTTAAACAACTCCCTAACATATATAATTTGTATATCTACTAATTTATATTTTTTAAGTGATATTTTAAAGCTTCATTAAGTTTTTCTATAACAAACAGAATGGTTCACGAAGACTGTAACAAACTTTCAGGACATGTTCTTTTGGTCAAAATAAAGAAGAAAATTGTTATAAGCGTAGGTTCAGTACGAGTATCCAGCCATCTGTGGAATCGTTAGCGAGTATCAGCTGGCGTAAGAGTTATCCCTGATTTCTGTGTCTTTGATATAATTAATCCAGACTGTAAGACCCAAATTAAGATGTAGATTTAGTGGTTTAATATGAAATCTGATTTGAAAAATTGAAAATAATAGGTCCCAGTACTATATTTTTAGTAGTTTTTGAGAAATTTAGGGTAAAGGAGAAAAGATTGGGGTTGAAAAACACATTATTTTATGTTTGAGTTAAATTTGTAGAAAATTTGATTCTGGGTAAAGTTGTAAGAGCAAAGTCCACAAAAACTAAACACCAACATAAAAAGACAACCTCCCAAAAAATTGCCTTTTACATTTTTAAAAACTGGGAATAAATCGAGAATTATAAATATAGTTAATATATTTTTCGTTATAAGAACTTCTTTTTCTTTACCTCAGTCTTCATGTATTTTCCGCTTAGAAATTCCTTTAATTTAAAAAAATAAAAAAAACACCAGATGGCAGCAGACTTAGACTATACGGAGACTGATATATTACCTCCCATTAAAAAGTCTTTGTAACCGTTATGTAACCGTTATATTTGAACAAAGTAAAAATGTATGTTATCGTGTTGCAGACATACTGTCTTTGATAGTTACACCACACCGACAATCTTTTTTAAGGTTTCACTGAACTTTTCTTTCAGATAGTTCTCCAGGTAGATAAACAATCAGAAAAAGAATGGAACCATTTTGGAACCAGAATGGTTCCAAAATAGTATTTTTGACCACAGATGACTGCCTCGATCTTACTTTATCATGCAATTTTCTGATTATTGGAAAACTGATAAACGAAAAACGCAAAACTAGAAATTGTAAAACTAGAAAATTATTATGCAGGTTTGTTCTCTCTTCTTCAGAATATTTATCTCCATTTCCACTCATTTACCTCTTTCATCACATCTTTTCCATTCATTTCAATTAGTAGTTAATGAATTTCTACCGGGAGAATGTTTTTTTTTTTTCATTTAATCACAGATCGCACCTTACTATATGAAGAATTGATGATCGATATGATTAATAAAATGCTAATGAAAAATAATTTTTGATGTGCTCAAAAGCTTGGAACTGACAGCGTGATAGAATGGTTAAGACATGTTTCTCACCAGGCTGAATTTTAAAGCATCAACTTGTGTTGTTAATATATGCAAACTATTCTTATTTTTAAAATTACCTACATACTCATTAGAATTTTTGAAGAAAGATATAAAAGCTTTGATCCAATAACTAGCTTTGATTACAATACATTGAAAGTAGTGTTTAGAAAAGATTTTTATTGATGGGATTGTAGAATGAAAAGTTTTAATAAACCTAATAAAATGTATTTGTCTACTAGTATAAAAAATTTTCCTAAAAAAAAAATTTATTCCTATTTTTTCTTGAAATAGCACAAAATAAAGTTATTACAAACATTTCAGAGTCAAATATAATTAAAGACCTAATTTTATTCTGTAATTTATTTTACATGGACTGTTTTATTAAATATAACATTATGAATTTATGATAGAAGATAAACATGGTATTAAATGGTAAGAGAGAAACATTTAGACAGACGAATCATATGATTTAAATTCAAATCTGAAAGAATTATATGGAACTACTAGCAAATATTACTGTGTGTAATTCTGAAGTGATGATTTTTTAAATTTAATTGAAGTACACGATATTTTAAGTTCTCCTTTAATGAACATGTGATACAATTTTTCTTTCCATGGCGTGAAACAAAGAAACGTTAGTATGCCAACTAAATAATTAATAGTGTAGCCTATTCTTCTGGGAACGAAACAAATGCTACTTTATTCATTAATATTTTAGATAGTTATTTAAATATTAGAAAAATTTATTCTGCTTTAACAAAATATATTGATTTATTTTCTGCAGGCTTCTCTTTTAACATAAGGAAGAAGAATAAAAACTAAATTAAGTAATAAGTGTGTTCTAAATTTACTTATTGATCAAGTAGAAAAAAATACAATCAGTTTGTCTGTTTGGTATCAGAACATAATATCTGTTTTCAATGAAATCTCTCATTTGATTTGATCTTGGTTCTGATTCAAATTAATGCTTCTTGCAATTTCAAATGTACTGAAGATACATCGCTTCCCTTTCTTGATCAGAAAGGGATTTTTTAATTTTCCAACCTATCTTCATAAACTTTTGATCAATTTCTGTCTAAAATATATTTTAATAGATTTGATATTTTCTGTTTAATGATATATATATATATATATACATATATATATATATATATATATAGTCATTATGACCTCAGTTATAATAGACAAGCATTTTAGAGAAAAACTGGTTGGCAATAAGTGAAAAAGATGTCAGACTCCTTGACAAGGAACAAATATCTGATTTCTGAGAACTTGGTTATAAACATATTCTGCTTACGGAAAAGCATAAACACAGGCCTTCATGATTATCTGATGTGTAGCAATGATGACCATACAATGATACTGACTATCATCATAATAATTAACTCTAATCATGTTTTAAAAAAATAAACAGTTACCTCTCCACCAATCATTGAACGCAGTTCTCCGTTTTTTTATTAGAAAAGTTCTGTTATCAACCCCTGATCAAGTATAGGTAATTTTATACACTGAAAAATTTCAATACCACATTTCCTCCAATAAATTTCTTTGAGGAAGAACATTCGGCTGCAAAAATCCAAACCCCAGACTAGAGTAACTTCAAAAAATATGATAACTGATAAAAAGTGTTTAGAAAAAGTAAATGACTTATCACAAAATTAATAAATGGGAAATGGAAAATTATTTGTTCTGTTGGTGCTATTCTACAAATTATTAGTAGTTTAAAGAACTTCTCAAATCAGTTTACAGCTTCAATAATACAGCTTCAATTCTGTCAACACAAGACTAAGTAAAGAGTTTGATACCTCTTGAAATTAACCATTTTTAGTTCTGAAAGAAAACATTCTTTTAAACCACATACTTGTTACTATTATTAATTATTGGCATGTCCATTACTATATTTACTATTGATTTATAGTAAATTATACAGCAACTAAGCCCCTTTTGTGGATGATACAGAAATATATGTTACAGACAAGTCTACATTACAACCTTGGAAAAACCCAAGAACAACTAAGAAATATGAAAAACTGGTATAGGAAGGAGAAGAGTTGTGGAAAGGAAACTAAATTATATGCCATATTCACCATGAAAAAAGAAACAAGAGTGTCCATGAATGTCCCAGAACGATATTAAATATCACAAAATGTGAAACTTAAATGTTTATAGGTATAAGGAATACCCTTAAGTGGAAGAAGACAAACATGAAAAGGAAACACATATGGA